>NC_090941.1:1042484499-1043093653 GCF_040938575.1 Ambystoma mexicanum
AGACTTGTGAGTTGTGGAAGTTACAAGCACTTCTACAGTAAGAGGTACATTCTCTTAGACTTGTCTGATGTCCCTGTACTGTCCTACTTACCATGTACCTGTAATTAAGTTGAGCATATTCCTGTCTTGTGCGCCCTGATGCCCCAGGGTCTGGCTCGCTCTATAAATAATAAACTAAACTAAACTAAACTTGTTTTACAGTACCTTGGTAAAGAAGAAAAAATGCAGCTGGTGACGTCTGTTCCTGTGCACCTCTGCAGATCTCACTGTTTCTGGGCCTCAATCGTGGGGACAAGAGGGAGGACGTCGGGGGACTCTTGCACTGCACCGGCACTGTCAAAACTGGCAACCGGCAAACTTTACTTTCAGTGGCTGTTTCGCATTTCAGCTCCTTGCGTTACAGCAAATAGCAATAAACGCTTCATGGGTGTCCGGAGGATCTTCCAAAAGCTTTAGGCCAGCTTAAAAGTAACGCACACAATCTGGTGTCAATCTCCCTGGCTATGCAGTTCCTGCAGCACCTCTGAGGAAATTCATCCAGCTCCGAGATGGGTGTCCAGGTTGCTTACTTTGGAGTTGATTGGTCCCACCATTCAAAGGGAGAAGTCGTCCTTGTAGGGGCTTCTCTGTCGATTCAAACTTGGCAAGTAGTCACTGCAGCAGGGCTTCACGGGGCAAACCAACGGTCAGGGAGTTGCAGCAGGTGTCCTCTTCAAGCTCTTCTTCGGCATTTTATCACTTAATGTAATGTACGTGTGAATACTAATAACCTAATACTATAAAATTCAAATGCAGGTATTAAGCAAAGTTTGAATGCAGAACCTTCTGGGAACACTACAGTCAGCCAGCCAATCACCACAGAGTGCATTTGGGTCTCCTAGGAGACTAGGTGCATGGAGTTTCTGGCACCTCACTCACTTCCTGCCAACCCCAGACACTTTGGAGCCAGAGACGGGTTTCTCTCAGAAACCCCGCCAAAGGCGAAATGAACACAGAGACCAAACTTGGTTTGGCATGCAGAGAAAATCTCTAGAAGGACCTTTCCACAAAGACCTGGCGGAAAAAGAAGCCCAGGCACCAGCCAGTCAGTTGAGGAAAGGGTAACATAAAAAAATGTTACATGAGCATTTAGACACAGGGGACGCTAAGTAACCCCTCCAGCACTCTATTGTAAGATAGGGTGTGCTGGGTCTAGCAAGTAAAATGCTGAGAAAAGTCAATTTCACTTTACTGCTCTGGGAAATGGTAGTTGATCCCAGAGAAGGTATTTAAACCTTGGGAAATATGGAAGACTTCCCTGTGGCACTGCACTGAAGGTACTTTGTGACAGAATTGTAAAAGATGATGCCTATGGAGTTGGTTAGACTCCATAACCAAAAAGAAACACAGTATATAAAATCACATTAAAATACATGAGAGAGTGGGAAAAAGGGTCACACTCTCTCCAGGTTAAGAATATGAAGTCCTCAAAATCCTGCAAAGTGGCTGGGGGTCTCTAAGGTGGAGGGAATTAGCACATTTTTGAGAATCCTCCCTAACAGCAGGGTCATGACCTTTACCAGCTGGCGTTTATTTACAGAAAAGAAGATCTGCTCGTATGGCTACAACTAGGTATCCTGGGAACTTTATCTATTATGTGACTCATTATTTCAAGATAGTGGCTTTCCGTGATAGAATGCATGAAAATTCCTCCTCAAATTGATGTAGACACGTTCACCTCTGCATTAGGATCTGGTTCTTTAAATATTATGCAAGTAGGCACATGTACCAAGACCTTTGCTACCACCTTGCAGCCCAGGCGATTGACCTTAGGTTTGGAGGCTTCCAGCAAATCTGAAGAGGATGAAAGGAGGAAGAAGTAGGGTCCCTCTTTTGTTTCTTGGATCTCCTTCTGGCAGCCCTCTCCTCTTTGAGGGTTCCTCTGATAATAGCGTCTCACTCTTCTGCTCTTTGTTTAGACTTTGCAGTAGGAGAATAGGATTCAGAAGACGAAGAAGAGGACAGCCCCACATTCTTGGTTTTTGCTTTAGGCTTGTACCTGGTTATCTGTACTTGCTGAGAACTGAAAACAGGGGGGGGAGGGGCTACCCCGACTGCACGTCCAGCCGGGTTGTGAGGGTTTATCATTGGTGCCCCCCCTTTTCCCTCCTGCTAAATCCCCAGGGGTGGGCAAGGAAGGGGAAAGGAGGAAGGAGGTTAGAGCCACTACTAACACTCCTAACCTCTTCTGGGGTGAGGAGCTTTGCAGGGTGTGCACAGCTCTCCCTATGTGCAAAGGCACATTTCCAGTGCAGGCATGACAGCACTCCCTTATCTGGTTCTTGCTCTCCTCTGCTCGATGGGCAGACAGGGAAGGGATGCTTACCATGAAGAGTCTTGTCGCACCTCTCTGCTGCTTAGCACTGAACGTGGGAACCTCTATGCTGCCATACTCCGGCCTACCAGGCACAGCTTGAGTTGACAGAGAGTCCAGATACCTACTGAGCATGATGTACCCTTGACCTCCACTACCGTCCTATCCTAGTCCAGATACAGGAGATCACCTACTTCATACCCCTCGCAGCCAAACAGGAGTGGCACCTGGTCCATAAAATAGATGACATTGCCCAGCAGGTCTTGCTGGACCTCTGTTGAAAGACAAAAAAACAAAAAAAATGGAAGTGATGTGGCAACTGACCACAATAATAGAGGGGGAGGGTTACAAGGAGATAAGAATGTATTTGGGTATCTCTGGGGGGAGGGCAGAGAGGCTTCATGCTTCTTAAGCACTGGGAAAATGGAGGTAATGGCAAATCCAGTGGCAAAACAGCTAAGTGATGTTGGCCCTTCATAGTATGACGCAGAAATCCAGGTTGCTGGTAATAGGTTGCACCCAATTGCTCCAACCTACAAAACAGGAGCACAGTCCTCTTAAAAATGGATTCATTCTTCTCGCCCCACCACAAATGATGTAAATGGCAGTGGTTGCCCTGACAGCAGGAGAGACTTTTTCAATTGATGATGAGATACCAGAACCAGTAGGGCATGGTCCTTCTGAAACACAACATGTCTCGGGCGCGGAGCACCACAGGTTCGATCCCCGGGTCCGTGCTTAGAATCCTCTGGGTTATAAATAACCTATCATATCATATCAAGGGTGTAGACATAGTTCAGCCCTCTATCAGCCAAGCTGGGGCTGGGGGGTAGAAGAACTTTGTCAGGGAAGGCAGCTGAGGAGTGTTCCTATCAGAAACCCTTCAAAAGGACAGCACATTAGAACAGTGCATTCCCATCAAGGGTGCTTTATAATGCTTCGGATAAAGTTATATTGGTTAGAGGACCAGTTGAGAGGGACGGGCATACAGAGCATATTATAGTGCCACACTGACTTGCAGCCTAGTAAATGACTGTATAGTTTGGTATAGCACTTTATGGATTACAGTAATGCATATATATTTGCAGAGCTAAGCAGCCAATGTACAGTCGTGGTATGAGAGGATGGGAGGATTTCATTAGTTCGCAATTGAAGATTTGGAGAAGGCATGTAGTAAAAGGATGTGAAAGGATGCTGGAGTAGAGATTGCCATTTTTGCAGCCATAGGAGTTTTAATCTTTGATCCATGTCATTGCTCTCTCCATCAGGGGTAAGAGGTTTGAAGCTCATTCTCATGCAGGCGTGGACTTAGTTCTGGCACATTAGGACAGGGGTGGGGATGGCTGCCTCTTAGTTTTGTAATGACCTCCAACTACAATCTTTGGAATTATTTGTGGTTGGGCAATCCATGTCTTTGATTGGCATCTGAGTGTCATTAGGCAGTGCTATTTACTGGTCACCCTGGAGTCTGTTTGGTACTCTTTGGGGTTTGCATTGGTTCATTATGGGGATTTACTGGTTAGGATTGATGATGGCGCTGGTAGAGAGGTGTATGTTTTCTTATGGTATTGGGTATTGAGAAGCACCAGTTCTTGGTGTTGACTAATAGGCGATCAAGTCCATCCTGTCCATAATGATGAATGGTATGTTGGTTGTCTTTCCACATGGCAGTAAACCTTCAATACTAGGTCCTGTATGTCAGCTACTCCTCTCCTCTAGATAGCGAAAAAGGAATGTGGGAGGGCCATGACTTGAGATACTTGTCATCAGCGAGGTTGTAATATTTTTTGACGATCTTGTTGAGTATGAGTGAAAAAATGGGAAGCAGTTGGTGTCAGCCTGGTTTGTTCTTGCTCCCTAAACCAGTCTCTGAAACTGTTTTGTGACCCTTTCACGAATCTGTTTCATCTGCACACCATAAACTATGGGGTTCACCATGGGCGGCGCCATGAGGTAGACGTTCACCAGCAAAATGTGAATGGGAGTCGGAATGTTCTTGCCAAACCTGTACAGTACAGTGGAAAGGATGACTGGGACATAAAACGCAAGAATAGCACAGATGTGGGAACCACATGTGCTAAATGCCTTGACGCGTGCATCCCTCGATGACAAACGGAAGACAGCTCGGAGTATTAGAAGGTAAGATAGCAAAATTAAAATTACATCAAACAGGACAACCAACAAAGCCACCACCATGCCATAGAGATTATTCAGGGTGATATCGGCGCAGGCCAGCTTTGCTACAGACATGTGTTCGCAGTAGGAGTGAGCAATAATGTTAGATTTGCAGAAGGACAACCGTAAGAGTAGATAGTTCAAAGGGGTTGTTGAAATGAGACATCTGATTAAAGCTACCAATCCTATTTTACAGATAACAGGATTGGTTAGAATTGCTGTATACCTCAAGGGATGGCAAATGGCAACATAGCGGTCAAAGGACATCACCAGGAGGATTGTGGATTCCAGGGCAGCAGTTGTGTGGATGAAGAACATCTGGGTGATGCAGGCCTCAAAATATATTTCTCCATAATTAAACCAAAGGATGGCCAGCATTTTCGGCATCGTGGTAGTGGATAATGTCAGATCAACAAATGACAACATACAGAGGAAGAAGTACATCGGCTGGTGGAGTGTTGGCTCAATCTTGATAAAAAACAGAAGCGTGCAATTTCCCATTACAGCAATAATGTACATGAAGCAGAAGGGGAAACCAATCCAGATGTAATGAGCTTCCAGACCAGGAATGCCCAACAGGATGAAGACTGTGGGGTGGATGATGCTGGAGTTGTCAGTGGCCATAATCTTCTTTGGATGGCATAGGCTTCCTTAGTAAAGGCTTCTTTCTGTCTAAATGTGATAGAACATAACAAAAGCATTAACAAAGCAAAATACCAACATTAATTTCATCATTAACTTCTTAAAGTCATGTCTCAACAATGGCTTTCAATTTAGAAATATGCTTTAAAAATTCCCAATCATCATAAAAACGATGCACACGGCTGAGTCTTTCTCAGAAAGATATACTACGTCTTCCAGAAGAGAAATTGTGTATTTCTGCTTCCCCTGAGTTACGTGCTCACCTCCAAAATGGGGACAGTTTGCACCTTGCAAGTTTTAATCCCACATCATGACTTAGCCCTTGATCCTTCAGTGTTCAGTAAATTAAGCATGTCATATATTAATTAACTTTAATAACATTATTGTAATGCTTAGTAGTCTGAGAAATGCTACATGAAGCACAATATAAGAGCGTACATTATTTATATTGTGTTATCCCAGGATCCAGCGCATAGTAGAAGAAAGGCCCTGTTTTCTGTTTCTTATTTACTTTAATTTCTTGCTTTTTAGTAAGGTGATGTTTGGGTTCTGGTGCTTCAGAGACCCACAGAGAAAGTGAGGTGTTTGCTAGGTAGGATAGGCTTGTTACTGCCTTGTATGTGATGCTAACAGTTTTCAAGGCGATGAAGACTTGCATGGGTCATCAGTATAGCTCTCTGAGGGTTGGAGTGATGAGTCTATATTTTGTCAGTCCTGTGAATCCAGCTGTAGAGCATTCTGTTGGGTCTAGTTGGAGGTTGGATCTCGCGTGGGGTCACCATTCACCTCAACCATGTTGGAAAAGACCAGAGACTGGAGGAAGGCCTTGATTGTCTGCAGGAGAAAGAGTTGGTACCAAGATGTAAGAGTTTGCTTTGAAGGAATGCTTGCTGTCGATAATGACCCAAAAGCCTTCAGTGTTGCTTGTGAGTGGAGGAGAGAATTCATGAAGTTTCATTTTCATCATCCAGTTCTGTATTTGAGCATATTTGAGAGAGGCCCCAAAGAAGAAGAATTAGATTCCGATGAGCGGCACCAACTTTCACTTTGGACCTTCTCATTACAGAGATTGTTTGCTTGTTCACACCAGACATATGGTGCTGGACATAGTCTGCTGCTGTGTACTTTGCTGCTATGACGCAACCATAGTGAGGATTCACTTTCACCCATATATCACCATTCTTCTGGCAAACCCCGGCATCCCCTTCCCTCCCATGGAACTGGTAGACACCCAGCATTTGAAAGCTATCTGGAGTATCCGCATGGTGATTCAACAGTACCAGTGATGACACTGATGTAGTCGAAGCCCAAAAGAGTAGAGAAGAGCATGTTAGCCTCAAAACAAACCTAGTACTGTGAATGAGTATGATGCATACACACCTTCACTCTCTTAGAAATCAATAGACGATTGTGTAGCTAGTCTATGGGAACTGATCAACAAATGTTTTTCATAGAAACAAATATGCAACTGTGGCTAAGGACAACCTACAGTTTCAGAGATGCTGTTACAGCAGGGGAAAGTACTAAGAAGTTAATGAGATGAAGGAGAGAGAGGTAAACAGGACCCAAATCAAAGAATACTTACTGTGCCTGAGAGTGATATTTATACAAGTCACTCAGTTCTATTGGTTTAATCAACCTTCTTACTGACACATCTCACCATCATTTGGGTCCCTATATCTATGATAAACACAGGCCATAGCTTTCCAAAATTCTACGTATCATTTCACTGCTAGGGGGCTCCTTCTCACTCATTTGGAGTTGAAGCACTCAGACCTGTATGCTATGGCTGTGACAAAGAAATATTACCAAGGTGAGGAGAGTGTGATATAGGTGTCCATTCATTAACATATGCGTTCTGCAGGTGGTGTCTTGCTGAATCATTAGTGGATGTCTGCCTAAGTGCTTACCTGGGCTTGGCATGATAGATTGGAGACCAGGGTTTAACCCTGGTGATTGTCTCATCAACTAGGTCATCTCCTCAACTGTGTGGCCCTTTCCCCAATCAACTGCGCTCCAGGATTCGATTGGTTCCGCTAAAGTTATTTTGAATGCCTTCAGTAAAGAGTACATGAAACACCGGAATTATGCATTATTTGTTTATTCATTTATTGTGAGTGCAGGAAATAAATGGAGAAGGACTCTGAATAATGCTTTTAGTATTTATTGCTACGAAATACAGCTATACCTCAAGATCGACTCCATCAAGGACATCCACATGCTCAAAACCTGCCTCTTGCTGATCCAGTCTTGGATGTCCAGTGCATACATGAAGCTCAAGACCAAATTCCTACTCCTCACCAACAACACTGAACACCCAGGCATACAGACCTGGCTATCAACCAAGAAACCTTAGGGCTTTACACCCGAGCCGACCTCTTGCACCACATCCCTAGGGTTGCACATCGACAAACACCTCTCCTTCAAGTCACACATAGCTAAGAAAACTCAGACAGCTTGGTATCAGCTCTCCCTCCTGTGGCTCCACCGTTCAACCACTAGTCCTATCCCACCTGGATGGGGGCAATGTCCTCCTTGAAGTCCTCCCATTGTACTCCCTTGTGCCCTTGAGAAGTGTCCTATATGCGGCCACACGTCTCACCAAGGGTCTACACAGATACAACCACCTCACCCCAGCCCTCATCCACCTTCACTGGTTCCTACTGCATGCACAAATCACCTTCAAGTCTTGCTGCATCATCTAGTAGGCAGGAGCCCTCAGTCACCCAGCAATTTCACATAAAAACTCAGCGTCGCCGGTTGATAGTGCACCGCCAGAAGCCAGGACATGTGCAGACTTGAAATCTGGCACTGCAAAAAGGGAAGGACCAGAAAACAAGCATTTGCTGCCTGTGCCCCAAGACTATACAAACTCCTCCCCGTCATTATCAGACTCGCCCCAACGCTCCTACAATTCAGAAAAGGATTCAAGACCGACCTCTTCAAGGAATCTCCCCTTGTCAACAACTAGACCATCACAATGGCCCCCGTACCACCTGACTCAATCCACCCCTCTCCTCCAATGCACACTGTACAGCTGTACCCCTCCTCTGTGCCCCTCTGTATCCTACATCATGCTGTATATCTGTTATGCTGTTATCGTTGTGTATCTGTATTGTTGTGTACCTCTGTAAAGCAATCTGTTGCTTCATGAATCTAGGTCTGCGCGCAATAAATATAATAATAATAATAATAATAATAATAATAATAATAATAATAATAATAATAATAATAATAATAATAATAATAATAAAAATAATTGTTAAGTATTTATTATGTTGTGTATGTATTGTAAGGACTCAGAAATAAGACTCTGACAAGGATGCTTCATGGTGGTTGACATTACATTTTATTCAAAGTGCTAAATGAAAAGAAAACCCTGTCTTGCCCTAATCCTAAGAGGGGTTTCTCTGACTCAACCAAAATTAATAGTGTCAGTGTCAGAATGTCCAAAAGCAAAGGTCCAATGTCCAATGTCAAAATCCTTGCTCTGTCCCTCACACTCTAAGTTTAAACTAAATAACAAGTAGGTCTTCCTAACTCAGAGAAATGACTCCCTTCCCCTAGACAAAAATACTGTTCTGGATTTATCGGTTCCTCAAGTGCTCGGGGGAATATCTCCCTTCCCCAGCCTTTCTCAGGCTTCTGGTACAGTTCACTAACTGCTGGGGGATGTCTGCCTCCCCCTGCATTCCTTAGGCTTGTAACACAGTTCAATAATTGGCCCTTCTCAGGCTTTTTCTCTGTATCTGTGGTCCCCAACCCTGATTTATTTATGTATTTATTTGAATTTATAAATCGCACAACGTCCTGGAGGCATTGTGGCGCTGTTACAGAATACTTGCTTAATACATGAAATAACTTATGTTACAGAATACCTGCTTAATACATTAATACATTGGGCAGGCATAGTAAAGTAGAGAATAGCGACTTAGGTATTTTATGCTTGTTCAGTTGGTTACATAGGAACAGCATTGTGGTTGGAGCGAGAATACAGGCTTACTTGAACAGGTTTGTTTTCAGCATTTTACGGAAGACAATGTTTTATTTTTGGTTTCTTAGTGGTGTGCGCAGGGCATTCCAATTTTTTGGTGCCAGGTGTTGACAGCTGGAGCCTCCAGCTTTGGTTGTTTTGAAGGCCGGCACATAAATCTGGTTGGCCAGGTGGGATCTTGTGGGTCTGGTGGACGAGTTGAGGGTGATCGTCTTCAATAGGTAGGGTGGGGCGTCGGAGGAGAGGCATCTGTGTGTAATGGCCAGGGTTTTAAAAGGATGCGTTCTTTCACCGGCAGCCAGTGTGCATCTTTCCTAGCATGAGAGATGTGTTCCCGTTTGGGAATGCTGAGTGCTGCTCTAAGTGCGTTGTTCTGTGTGACTTGTACTTTATTGAGGTTTTTTGCAGAGGTGCCCGGAAAGAGGGCATTGCAGTAGTCAAGTTTGGTGCCGACTGTGGCTCTAGCAATCGCAAGGCAGTTTTTGTGGAGTGGAAGGGCTTGACTGCGTTGATAACCTTGGAGGTGAGTGCAGAGGATGAGGCTATGGCACTGACCGGGCCTGACATAGACAGGGCGGAGTCAATATAAACCCCTAGGGTTTTCACTGCTGAGGAGACTGTGATGGTGGAGTTGTCAAGGTTGAAGGTATTGTATTGAGGTGGGAGTTTATTGAGTGTTTCTTTGGTGCCTACTATGAGGATCTCTGTTTTAACTCCATTTAAGCAGAGTCCATTGGCAGCCATCCAGATTTCAACATCATGATTCAAAAAAGAAAGGACTGAGATGAGGCAGAGGCACGGATCCACAGGGATCACTCCAAGGAGCTTACCTGAACAGTCTCGCTTTCAACTGCAGACCTTGATGGGAACAGACATAAAAACTGACAAGGGACTTATCTGAATGTCAGACGATCTAGAGAGTAACTGAAAGAGGGACCCAGGCTTGCAGAAGGGGACAGCTGGAGCAGACCGAGGCGCTGCAATGCTGAAGGCACAGTCTCCACCAGATCCTCTGAGAAAACGAAGGGCTGCCTGTAGGAAGCGCCAGCAGCGCAGCACACAGGAACACGTGGGCAATACAAAAGGGATAGGCCGAATGGGGTCTGAAGCCGCGGAGCCGCTGCAGCAAGCCAAAGATTGGCAGACCTGTTATTTTCCCACCAGGCACTGTGACAAAGAAGAGGAATGTGGATGTGTCTCCAAACTTAACAAGGGGGGTCCTGGGAGTCTCTCTGCCAGACATTAGTCCTGGTTACGAGAGACTTACCCAGAGTCTTTAGCTCACTATCTTTTCACAGAGAAGAAATATCCCAAACATATCAGTCTTTGTTCTGCCCTGGGGCAGTCCAGCACCGAAATGCGAGGCAATTCTCCTCTGAACAAGAGTACCAACAGAAACCCCAGACACGTGTTTCGGTCTGGTTGGACCTCATCAGTAGGGTGGATCTGTGCCTCTCTAGGAATAGTGAGCAAGGGGTCCACGTCTGGATTCCCCTAGTAACTTAGGGTGAGACCCAAAGTTACTTAAATATGCAGATTTAACAAGGGGGGTCCTGGGAGTCTCTCTGCCAGACATTAGTCCTGGTTACGAGAGACTTACCCAGAGTCTTTAGCTCACTATCTTTTCACAGAGAAGAAATATCCCAAACATATCAGTCTTTGTTCTGCCCTGGGGCAGTCCAGCACCGAAATGCGAGGCAATTCTCCTCTGAACAAGAGTACCAACAGAAACCCCAGACACGTGTTTCGGTCTGGTTGGACCTCATCAGTAGGGTGGATCTGTGCCTCTCTAGGAATAGTGAGCAAGGGGTCCACGTCTGGATTCCCCTAGTAACTTAGGGTGAGACCCAAAGTTACTTAAATATGCAGATTTAACAAGGGGGGTCCTGGGAGTCTCTCTGCCAGACATTAGTCCTGGTTACGAGAGACTTACCCAGAGTCTTTAGCTCACTATCTTTTCACAGAGAAGAAATATCCCAAACATATCAGTCTTTGTTCTGCCCTGGGGCAGTCCAGCACCGAAATGCGAGGCAATTCTCCTCTGAACAAGAGTACCAACAGAAACCCCAGACACGTGTTTCGGTCTGGTTGGACCTCATCAGTAGGGTGGATCTGTGCCTCTCTAGGAATAGTGAGCAAGGGGTCCACGTCTGGATTCCCCTAGTAACTTAGGGTGAGACCCAAAGTTACTTAAATATGCAGATTTAACAAGGGGGGTCCTGGGAGTCTCTCTGCCAGACATTAGTCCTGGTTACGAGAGACTTACCCAGAGTCTTTAGCTCACTATCTTTTCACAGAGAAGAAATATCCCAAACATATCAGTCTTTGTTCTGCCCTGGGGCAGTCCAGCACCGAAATGCGAGGCAATTCTCCTCTGAACAAGAGTACCAACAGAAACCCCAGACACGTGTTTCGGTCTGGTTGGACCTCATCAGTAGGGTGGATCTGTGCCTCTCTAGGAATAGTGAGCAAGGGGTCCACGTCTGGATTCCCCTAGTAACTTAGGGTGAGACCCAAAGTTACTTAAATATGCAGATTTAACAAGGGGGGTCCTGGGAGTCTCTCTGCCAGACATTAGTCCTGGTTACGAGAGACTTACCCAGAGTCTTTAGCTCACTATCTTTTCACAGAGAAGAAATATCCCAAACATATCAGTCTTTGTTCTGCCCTGGGGCAGTCCAGCACCGAAATGCGAGGCAATTCTCCTCTGAACAAGAGTACCAACAGAAACCCCAGACACGTGTTTCGGTCTGGTTGGACCTCATCAGTAGGGTGGATCTGTGCCTCTCTAGGAATAGTGAGCAAGGGGTCCACGTCTGGATTCCCCTAGTAACTTAGGGTGAGACCCAAAGTTACTTAAATATGCAGATTTAACAAGGGGGGTCCTGGGAGTCTCTCTGCCAGACATTAGTCCTGGTTACGAGAGACTTACCCAGAGTCTTTAGCTCACTATCTTTTCACAGAGAAGAAATATCCCAAACATATCAGTCTTTGTTCTGCCCTGGGGCAGTCCAGCACCGAAATGCGAGGCAATTCTCCTCTGAACAAGAGTACCAACAGAAACCCCAGACACGTGTTTCGGTCTGGTTGGACCTCATCAGTAGGGTGGATCTGTGCCTCTCTAGGAATAGTGAGCAAGGGGTCCACGTCTGGATTCCCCTAGTAATTTAGGGTGAGACCCAAAGTTACTTAAATATGCAGATTTAACAAGGGGGGTCCTGGGAGTCTCTCTGCCAGACATTAGTCCTGGTTACGAGAGACTTACCCAGAGTCTTTAGCTCACTATCTTTTCACAGAGAAGAAATATCCCAAACATATCAGTCTTTGTTCTGCCCTGGGGCAGTCCAGCACCGAAATGCGAGGCAATTCTCCTCTGAACAAGAGTACCAACAGAAACCCCAGACACGTGTTTCGGTCTGGTTGGACCTCATCAGTAGGGTGGATCTGTGCCTCTCTAGGAATAGTGAGCAAGGGGTCCACGTCTGGATTCCCCTAGTAACTTAGGGTGAGACCCAAAGTTACTTAAATATGCAGATTTAACAAGGGGGGTCCTGGGAGTCTCTCTGCCAGACATTAGTCCTGGTTACGAGAGACTTACCCAGAGTCTTTAGCTCACTATCTTTTCACAGAGAAGAAATATCCCAAACATATCAGTCTTTGTTCTGCCCTGGGGCAGTCCAGCACCGAAATGCGAGGCAATTCTCCTCTGAACAAGAGTACCAACAGAAACCCCAGACACGTGTTTCGGTCTGGTTGGACCTCATCAGTAGGGTGGATCTGTGCCTCTCTAGGAATAGTGAGCAAGGGGTCCACGTCTGGATTCCCCTAGTAACTTAGGGTGAGACCCAAAGTTACTTAAATATGCAGATTTAACAAGGGGGGTCCTGGGAGTCTCTCTGCCAGACATTAGTCCTGGTTACGAGAGACTTACCCAGAGTCTTTAGCTCACTATCTTTTCACAGAGAAGAAATATCCCAAACATATCAGTCTTTGTTCTGCCCTGGGGCAGTCCAGCACCGAAATGCGAGGCAATTCTCCTCTGAACAAGAGTACCAACAGAAACCCCAGACACGTGTTTCGGTCTGGTTGGACCTCATCAGTAGGGTGGATCTGTGCCTCTCTAGGAATAGTGAGCAAGGGGTCCACGTCTGGATTCCCCTAGTAACTTAGGGTGAGACCCAAAGTTACTTAAATATGCAGATTTAACAAGGGGGGTCCTGGGAGTCTCTCTGCCAGACATTAGTCCTGGTTACGAGAGACTTACCCAGAGTCTTTAGCTCACTATCTTTTCACAGAGAAGAAATATCCCAAACATATCAGTCTTTGTTCTGCCCTGGGGCAGTCCAGCACCGAAATGCGAGGCAATTCTCCTCTGAACAAGAGTACCAACAGAAACCCCAGACACGTGTTTCGGTCTGGTTGGACCTCATCAGTAGGGTGGATCTGTGCCTCTCTAGGAATAGTGAGCAAGGGGTCCACGTCTGGATTCCCCTAGTAACTTAGGGTGAGACCCAAAGTTACTTAAATATGCAGATTTAACAAGGGGGGTCCTGGGAGTCTCTCTGCCAGACATTAGTCCTGGTTACGAGAGACTTACCCAGAGTCTTTAGCTCACTATCTTTTCACAGAGAAGAAATATCCCAAACATATCAGTCTTTGTTCTGCCCTGGGGCAGTCCAGCACCGAAATGCGAGGCAATTCTCCTCTGAACAAGAGTACCAACAGAAACCCCAGACACGTGTTTCGGTCTGGTTGGACCTCATCAGTAGGGTGGATCTGTGCCTCTCTAGGAATAGTGAGCAAGGGGTCCACGTCTGGATTCCCCTAGTAACTTAGGGTGAGACCCAAAGTTACTTAAATATGCAGATTTAACAAGGGGGGTCCTGGGAGTCTCTCTGCCAGACATTAGTCCTGGTTACGAGAGACTTACCCAGAGTCTTTAGCTCACTATCTTTTCACAGAGAAGAAATATCCCAAACATATCAGTCTTTGTTCTGCCCTGGGGCAGTCCAGCACCGAAATGCGAAGCAATTCTCCTCTGAACAAGAGTACCAACAGAAACCCCAGACACGTGTTTCGGTCTGGTTGGACCTCATCAGTAGGGTGGATCTGTGCCTCTCTAGGAATAGTGAGCAAGGGGTCCACGTCTGGATTCCCCTAGTAACTTAGGGTGAGACCCAAAGTTACTTAAATATGCAGATTTAACAAGGGGGGTCCTGGGAGTCTCTCTGCCAGACATTAGTCCTGGTTACGAGAGACTTACCCAGAGTCTTTAGCTCACTATCTTTTCACAGAGAAGAAATATCCCAAACATATCAGTCTTTGTTCTGCCCTGGGGCAGTCCAGCACCGAAATGCGAGGCAATTCTCCTCTGAACAAGAGTACCAACAGAAACCCCAGACACGTGTTTCGGTCTGGTTGGACCTCATCAGTAGGGTGGATCTGTGCCTCTCTAGGAATAGTGAGCAAGGGGTCCACGTCTGGATTCCCCTAGTAATTTAGGGTGAGACCCAAAGTTACTTAAATATGCAGATTTAACAAGGGGGGTCCTGGGAGTCTCTCTGCCAGACATTAGTCCTGGTTACGAGAGACTTACCCAGAGTCTTTAGCTCACTATCTTTTCACAGAGAAGAAATATCCCAAACATATCAGTCTTTGTTCTGCCCTGGGGCAGTCCAGCACCGAAATGCGAGGCAATTCTCCTCTGAACAAGAGTACCAACAGAAACCCCAGACACGTGTTTCGGTCTGGTTGGACCTCATCAGTAGGGTGGATCTGTGCCTCTCTAGGAATAGTGAGCAAGGGGTCCACGTCTAGATTCCCCTAGTAACTTAGGGTGAGACCCAAAGTTACTTAAATATGCAGATTTAACAAGGGGGGTCCTGGGAGTCTCTCTGCCAGACATTAGTCCTGGTTACGAGAGACTTACCCAGAGTCTTTAGCTCACTATCTTTTCACAGAGAAGAAATATCCCAAACATATCAGTCTTTGTTCTGCCCTGGGGCAGTCCAGCACCGAAATGCGAGGCAATTCTCCTCTGAACAAGAGTACCAACAGAAACCCCAGACACGTGTTTCGGTCTGGTTGGACCTCATCAGTAGGGTGGATCTGTGCCTCTCTAGGAATAGTGAGCAAGGGGTCCACGTCTGGATTCCCCTAGTAACTTAGGGTGAGACCCAAAGTTACTTAAATATGCAGATTTAACAAGGGGGGTCCTGGGAGTCTCTCTGCCAGACATTAGTCCTGGTTACGAGAGACTTACCCAGAGTCTTTAGCTCACTATCTTTTCACAGAGAAGAAATATCCCAAACATATCAGTCTTTGTTCTGCCCTGGGGCAGTCCAGCACCGAAATGCGAGGCAATTCTCCTCTGAACAAGAGTACCAACAGAAACCCCAGACACGTGTTTCGGTCTGGTTGGACCTCATCAGTAGGGTGGATCTGTGCCTCTCTAGGAATAGTGAGCAAGGGGTCCACGTCTGGATTCCCCTAGTAACTTAGGGTGAGACCCAAAGTTACTTAAATATGCAGATTTAACAAGGGGGGTCCTGGGAGTCTCTCTGCCAGACATTAGTCCTGGTTACGAGAGACTTACCCAGAGTCTTTAGCTCACTATCTTTTCACAGAGAAGAAATATCCCAAACATATCAGTCTTTGTTCTGCCCTGGGGCAGTCCAGCACCAAAATGCGAGGCAATTCTCCTCTGAACAAGAGTACCAACAGAAACCCCAGACACGTGTTTCGGTCTGGTTGGACCTCATCAGTAGGGTGGATCTGTGCCTCTCTAGGAATAGTGAGCAAGGGGTCCACGTCTGGATTCCCCTAGTAACTTAGGGTGAGACCCAAAGTTACTTAAATATGCAGATTTAACAAGGGGGGTCCTGGGAGTCTCTCTGCCAGACATTAGTCCTGGTTACGAGAGACTTACCCAGAGTCTTTAGCTCACTATCTTTTCACAGAGAAGAAATATCCCAAACATATCAGTCTTTGTTCTGCCCTGGGGCAGTCCAGCACCGAAATGCGAGGCAATTCTCCTCTGAACAAGAGTACCAACAGAAACCCCAGACACGTGTTTCGGTCTGGTTGGACCTCATCAGTAGGGTGGATCTGTGCCTCTCTAGGAATAGTGAGCAAGGGGTCCACGTCTGGATTCCCCTAGTAACTTAGGGTGAGACCCAAAGTTACTTAAATATGCAGATTTAACAAGGGGGGTCCTGGGAGTCTCTCTGCCAGACATTAGTCCTGGTTACGAGAGACTTACCCAGAGTCTTTAGCTCACTATCTTTTCACAGAGAAGAAATATCCCAAACATATCAGTCTTTGTTCTGCCCTGGGGCAGTCCAGCACCGAAATGCGAGGCAATTCTCCTCTGAACAAGAGTACCAACAGAAACCCCAGACACGTGTTTCGGTCTGGTTGGACCTCATCAGTAGGGTGGATCTGTGCCTCTCTAGGAATAGTGAGCAAGAGGTCCACGTCTGGATTCCCCTAGTAACTTAGGGTGAGACCCAAAGTTACTTAAATATGCAGATTTAACAAGGGGGGTCCTGGGAGTCTCTCTGCCAGACATTAGTCCTGGTTACGAGAGACTTACCCAGAGTCTTTAGCTCACTATCTTTTCACAGAGAAGAAATATCCCAAACATATCAGTCTTTGTTCTGCCCTGGGGCAGTCCAGCACCGAAATGCGAGGCAATTCTCCTCTGAACAAGAGTACCAACAGAAACCCCAGACACGTGTTTCGGTCTGGTTGGACCTCATCAGTAGGGTGGATCTGTGCCTCTCTAGGAATAGTGAGCAAGGGGTCCACGTCTGGATTCCCCTAGTAACTTAGGGTGAGACCCAAAGTTACTTAAATATGCAGATTTAACAAGGGGGGTCCTGGGAGTCTCTCTGCCAGACATTAGTCCTGGTTACGAGAGACTTACCCAGAGTCTTTAGCTCACTATCTTTTCACAGAGAAGAAATATCCCAAACATATCAGTCTTTGTTCTGCCCTGGGGCAGTCCAGCACCGAAATGCGAGGCAATTCTCCTCTGAACAAGAGTACCAACAGAAACCCCAGACACGTGTTTCGGTCTGGTTGGACCTCATCAGTAGGGTGGATCTGTGCCTCTCTAGGAATAGTGAGCAAGGGGTCCACGTCTGGATTCCCCTAGTAACTTAGGGTGAGACCCAAAGTTACTTAAATATGCAGATTTAACAAGGGGGGTCCTGGGAGTCTCTCTGCCAGACATTAGTCCTGGTTACGAGAGACTTACCCAGAGTCTTTAGCTCACTATCTTTTCACAGAGAAGAAATATCCCAAACATATCAGTCTTTGTTCTGCCCTGGGGCAGTCCAGCACCGAAATGCGAGGCAATTCTCCTCTGAACAAGAGTACCAACAGAAACCCCAGACACGTGTTTCGGTCTGGTTGGACCTCATCAGTAGGGTGGATCTGTGCCTCTCTAGGAATAGTGAGCAAGGGGTCCACGTCTGGATTCCCCTAGTAACTTAGGGTGAGACCCAAAGTTACTTAAATATGCAGATTTAACAAGGGGGGTCCTGGGAGTCTCTCTGCCAGACATTAGTCCTGGTTACGAGAGACTTACCCAGAGTCTTTAGCTCACTATCTTTTCACAGAGAAGAAATATCCCAAACATATCAGTCTTTGTTCTGCCCTGGGGCAGTCCAGCACCGAAATGCGAGGCAATTCTCCTCTGAACAAGAGTACCAACAGAAACCCCAGACATGTGTTTCGGTCTGGTTGGACCTCATCAGTAGGGTGGATCTGTGCCTCTCTAGGAATAGTGAGCAAGGGGTCCACGTCTGGATTCCCCTAGTAACTTAGGGTGAGACCCAAAGTTACTTAAATATGCAGATTTAACAAGGGGGGTCCTGGGAGTCTCTCTGCCAGACATTAGTCCTGGTTACGAGAGACTTACCCAGAGTCTTTAGCTCACTATCTTTTCACAGAGAAGAAATATCCCAAACATATCAGTCTTTGTTCTGCCCTGGGGCAGTCCAGCACCGAAATGCGAGGCAATTCTCCTCTGAACAAGAGTACCAACAGAAACCCCAGACACGTGTTTCGGTCTGGTTGGACCTCATCAGTAGGGTGGATCTGTGCCTCTCTAGGAATAGTGAGCAAGGGGTCCACGTCTGGATTCCCCTAGTAACTTAGGGTGAGACCCAAAGTTACTTAAATATGCAGATTTAACAAGGGGGGTCCTGGGAGTCTCTCTGCCAGACATTAGTCCTGGTTACGAGAGACTTACCCAGAGTCTTTAGCTCACTATCTTTTCACAGAGAAGAAATATCCCAAACATATCAGTCTTTGTTCTGCCCTGGGGCAGTCCAGCACCGAAATGCGAGGCAATTCTCCTCTGAACAAGAGTACCAACAGAAATCCCAGACACGTGTTTCGGTCTGGTTGGACCTCATCAGTAGGGTGGATCTGTGCCTCTCTAGGAATAGTGAGCAAGGGGTCCACGTCTGGATTCCCCTAGTAACTTAGGGTGAGACCCAAAGTTACTTAAATATGCAGATTTAACAAGGGGGGTCCTGGGAGTCTCTCTGCCAGACATTAGTCCTGGTTACGAGAGACTTACCCAGAGTCTTTAGCTCACTATCTTTTCACAGAGAAGAAATATCCCAAACATATCAGTCTTTGTTCTGCCCTGGGGCAGTCCAGCACCGAAATGCGAGGCAATTCTCCTCTGAACAAGAGTACCAACAGAAACCCCAGACACGTGTTTCGGTCTGGTTGGACCTCATCAGTAGGGTGGATCTGTGCCTCTCTAGGAATAGTGAGCAAGGGGTCCACGTCTGGATTCCCCTAGTAACTTAGGGTGAGACCCAAAGTTACTTAAATATGCAGATTTAACAAGGGGGGTCCTGGGAGTCTCTCTGCCAGACATTAGTCCTGGTTACGAGAGACTTACCCAGAGTCTTTAGCTCACTATCTTTTCACAGAGAAGAAATATCCCAAACATATCAGTCTTTGTTCTGCCCTGAGGCAGTCCAGCACCGAAATGCGAGGCAATTCTCCTCTGAACAAGAGTACCAACAGAAACCCCAGACACGTGTTTCGGTCTGGTTGGACCTCATCAGTAGGGTGGATCTGTGCCTCTCTAGGAATAGTGAGCAAGGGGTCCACGTCTGGATTCCCCTAGTAACTTAGGGTGAGACCCAAAGTTACTTAAATATGCAGATTTAACAAGGGGGGTCCTGGGAGTCTCTCTGCCAGACATTAGTCCTGGTTACGAGAGACTTACCCATAGTCTTTAGCTCACTATCTTTTCACAGATAAGAAATATCCCAAACATATCAGTCTTTGTTCTGCCCTGGGGCAGTCCAGCACCGAAATGCGAGGCAATTCTCCTCTGAACAAGAGTACCAACAGAAACCCCAGACACGTGTTTCGGTCTGGTTGGACCTCATCAGTAGGGTGGATCTGTGCCTCTCTAGGAATAGTGAGCAAGGGGTCCACGTCTGGATTCCCCTAGTAACTTAGGGTGAGACCCAAAGTTACTTAAATATGCAGATTTAACAAGGGGGGTCCTGGGAGTCTCTCTGCCAGACATTAGTCCTGGTTACGAGAGACTTACCCAGAGTCTTTAGCTCACTATCTTTTCACAGAGAAGAAATATCCCAAACATATCAGTCTTTGTTCTGCCCTGGGGCAGTCCAGCACCGAAATGCGAGGCAATTCTCCTCTGAACAAGAGTACCAACAGAAACCCCAGACACGTGTTTCGGTCTGGTTGGACCTCATCAGTAGGGTGGATCTGTGCCTCTCTAGGAATAGTGAGCAAGGGGTCCACGTCTGGATTCCCCTAGTAACTTAGGGTGAGACCCAAAGTTACTTAAATATGCAGATTTAACAAGGGGGGTCCTGGGAGTCTCTCTGCCAGACATTAGTCCTGGTTACGAGAGACTTACCCAGAGTCTTTAGCTCACTATCTTTTCACAGAGAAGAAATATCCCAAACATATCAGTCTTTGTTCTGCCCTGGGGCAGTCCAGCACCGAAATGCAAGGCAATTCTCCTCTGAACAAGAGTACCAACAGAAACCCCAGACACGTGTTTCGGTCTGGTTGGACCTCATCAGTAGGGTGGATCTGTGCCTCTCTAGGAATAGTGAGCAAGGGGTCCACGTCTGGATTCCCCTAGTAACTTAGGGTGAGACCCAAAGTTACTTAAATATGCAGATTTAACAAGGGGGGTCCTGGGAGTCTCTCTGCCAGACATTAGTCCTGGTTACGAGAGACTTACCCAGAGTCTTTAGCTCACTATCTTTTCACAGAGAAGAAATATCCCAAACATATCAGTCTTTGTTCTGCCCTGGGGCAGTCCAGCACCGAAATGCGAGGCAATTCTCCTCTGAACAAGAGTACCAACAGAAACCCCAGACACGTGTTTCGGTCTGGTTGGACCTCATCAGTAGGGTGGATCTGTGCCTCTCTAGGAATAGTGAGCAAGGGGTCCACGTCTGGATTCCCCTAGTAACTTAGGGTGAGACCCAAAGTTACTTAAATATGCAGATTTAACAAGGGGGGTCCTGGGAGTCTCTCTGCCAGACATTAGTCCTGGTTACGAGAGACTTACCCAGAGTCTTTAGCTCACTATCTTTTCACAGAGAAGAAATATCCCAAACATATCAGTCTTTGTTCTGCCCTGGGGCAGTCCAGCACCGAAATGCGAGGCAATTCTCCTCTGAACAAGAGTACCAACAGAAACCCCAGACACGTGTTTCGGTCTGGTTGGACCTCATCAGTAGGGTGGATCTGTGCCTCTCTAGGAATAGTGAGCAAGGGGTCCACGTCTGGATTCCCCTAGTAACTTAGGGTGAGACCCAAAGTTACTTAAATATGCAGATTTAACAAGGGGGGTCCTGGGAGTCTCTCTGCCAGACATTAGTCCTGGTTACGAGAGACTTACCCAGAGTCTTTAGCTCACTATCTTTTCACAGAGAAGAAATATCCCAAACATATCAGTCTTTGTTCTGCCCTGGGGCAGTCCAGCACCGAAATGCGAGGCAATTCTCCTCTGAACAAGAGTACCAACAGAAACCCCAGACACGTGTTTCGGTCTGGTTGGACCTCATCAGTAGGGTGGATCTGTGCCTCTCTAGGAATAGTGAGCAAGGGGTCCACGTCTGGATTCCCCTAGTAGTTTAGGGTGAGACCCAAAGTTACTTAAATATGCAGATTTAACAAGGGGGGTCCTGGGAGTCTCTCTGCCAGACATTAGTCCTGGTTACGAGAGACTTACCCAGAGTCTTTAGCTCACTATCTTTTCACAGAGAAGAAATATCCCAAACATATCAGTCTTTGTTCTGCCCTGGGGCAGTCCAGCACCGAAATGCGAGGCAATTCTCCTCTGAACAAGAGTACCAACAGAAACCCCAGACACGTGTTTCGGTCTGGTTGGACCTCATCAGTAGGGTGGATCTGTGCCTCTCTAGGAATAGTGAGCAAGGGGTCCACGTCTGGATTCCCCTAGTAACTTAGGGTGAGACCCAAAGTTACTTAAATATGCAGATTTAACAAGGGGGGTCCTGGGAGTCTCTCTGCCAGACATTAGTCCTGGTTACGAGAGACTTACCCAGAGTCTTTAGCTCACTATCTTTTCACAGAGAAGAAATATCCCAAACATATCAGTCTTTGTTCTGCCCTGGGGCAGTCCAGCACCGAAATGCGAGGCAATTCTCCTCTGAACAAGAGTACCAACAGAAACCCCAGACACGTGTTTCGGTCTGGTTGGACCTCATCAGTAGGGTGGATCTGTGCCTCTCTAGGAATAGTGAGCAAGGGGTCCACGTCTGGATTCCCCTAGTAACTTAGGGTGAGACCCAAAGTTACTTAAATGTGCAGATTTAACAAGGGGGGTCCTGGGAGTCTCTCTGCCAGACATTAGTCCTGGTTACGAGAGACTTACCCAGAGTCTTTAGCTCACTATCTTTTCACAGAGAAGAAATATCCCAAACATATCAGTCTTTGTTCTGCCCTGGGGCAGTCCAGCACCGAAATGCAAGGCAATTCTCCTCTGAACAAGAGTACCAACAGAAACCCCAGACACGTGTTTCGGTCTGGTTGGACCTCATCAGTAGGGTGGATCTGTGCCTCTCTAGGAATAGCGAGCAAGGGGTCCACGTCTGGATTCCCCTAGTAACTTAGGGTGAGACCCAAAGTTACTTAAATATGCAGATTTAACAAGGGGGGTCCTGGGAGTCTCTCTGCCAGACATTAGTCCTGGTTACGAGAGACTTACCCAGAGTCTTTAGCTCACTATCTTTTCACAGAGAAGAAATATCCCAAACATATCAGTCTTTGTTCTGCCCTGGGGCAGTCCAGCACCGAAATGCGAGGCAATTCTCCTCTGAACAAGAGTACCAACAGAAACCCCAGACACGTGTTTCGGTCTGGTTGGACCTCATCAGTAGGGTGGATCTGTGCCTCTCTAGGAATAGTGAGCAAGGGGTCCACGTCTGGATTCCCCTAGTAACTTAGGGTGAGACCCAAAGTTACTTAAATATGCAGATTTAACAAGGGGGGTCCTGGGAGTCTCTCTGCCAGACATTAGTCCTGGTTATGAGAGACTTACCCAGAGTCTTTAGCTCACTATCTTTTCACAGAGAAGAAATATCCCAAACATATCAGTCTTTGTTCTGCCCTGGGGCAGTCCAGCACCGAAATGCGAGGCAATTCTCCTCTGAACAAGAGTACCAACAGAAACCCCAGACACGTGTTTCGGTCTGGTTGGACCTCATCAGTAGGGTGGATCTGTGCCTCTCTAGGAATAGTGAGCAAGGGGTCCACGTCTGGATTCCCCTAGTAACTTAGGGTGAGACCCAAAGTTACTTAAATATGCAGATTTAACAAGG
Organism: Ambystoma mexicanum; assembly: GCF_040938575.1. Lineage (NCBI taxonomy): Eukaryota > Metazoa > Chordata > Amphibia > Caudata > Ambystomatidae > Ambystoma > Ambystoma mexicanum. The sequence goes on from NC_090941.1 coordinate 1,042,507,532, forward strand.
GGGGTCCTGGGAGTCTCTCTGCCAGACATTAGTCCTGGTTACGAGAGACTTACCCAGAGTCTTTAGCTCACTATCTTTTCACAGAGAAGAAATATCCCAAACATATCAGTCTTTGTTCTGCCCTGGGGCAGTCCAGCACCGAAATGCGAGGCAATTCTCCTCTGAACAAGAGTACCAACAGAAACCCCAGACACGTGTTTCGGTCTGGTTGGACCTCATCAGTAGGGTGGATCTGTGCCTCTCTAGGAATAGTGAGCAAGGGGTCCACGTCTGGATTCCCCTAGTAACTTAGGGTGAGACCCAAAGTTACTTAAATATGCAGATTTAACAAGGGGGGTCCTGGGAGTCTCTCTGCCAGACATTAGTCCTGGTTACGAGAGACTTACCCAGAGTCTTTAGCTCACTATCTTTTCACAGAGAAGTTCGGGCTGGACTACCCCTTTGGGGGTGGGACCAAGCCTGATTTGCATATGGTTTTTCCCCTTTTGTAATGGCTTGGCAGGCGAAGAACGATGGTCTGGAGGGTTGCCCAGAGCAATGCCAGAGGTCAAGATTTATTCTAAACCTTCCAGCCATCAACTCTTTTGTTTTGCTTGTGTCTCCAAACTGCACTGGGTTCCTGACCCCGGTTGGCAGACTTGGAGTCCTCTGACCAGTCACATCTACGAATAAGAGTGGCTTGGATGCTTCTCCAAACTGTGCTGGGTCCCAGACCCTGGTTGGCAGGCCTGGTTTCCTCCTGTCAGGCACTGCAATGAGAAAGAGTTGCTTGGATGCTTCTCCAAGCTGTGTTGGGTCCCTGACCCTGGTTGGCAGACCTGGTTTCCTCCTACTAAGCAATACGATGAAGAAGAGTGGCTTGGATGCTTCTCCAAGCTGTGGTGAGTCCCTGACCCTGGTTGACAGACCTGGTTTCCTCCTACCAGGTACTGTGACAAAGAGGAGTGGCTTGGATACTTCTCCAAGCTGTGGTGGGCCCCTGACCCTGGTTGACAGACCTGGTTTCCTCATACGAGGCATTGCGACAAAGAGGAGTGGCTTGGATGCTTCTCCAAGCTGTGGTGGGTCAATGACCCTGGTTTGTAGATTTGGTTTCCTTCTTTATCAGGTCTCTTAGTCCAAAACACAGACTTGGTTTACTCGCCTGCCAAGCTCTGTGTTCCTCTGTATTATTCTAAACGTTCTCTTTATGGTTTCTTAATTTCACATACAGACTTGGTTTGCTCCCCTGCCAAGTGCTGTCCTCATATGTATCACTCTCACAGTTCTCTTTATTGTTTCTCATATGTGGCTGCCCTGGGTTTCCTTTCCTCAATACTTTCCTCAGTACTGCCACAAAGAATATTAGACCCTCTTGTTACTTGGTATGTCTTTTTCCTATAAGGGTCCCAGACCCTATTCCACTTGTTACTATATCTCAGTAAAGTTTTATCCACTATGCTTCTCAGGGTATCTCACACCCTCATGGACCCCCAACCATAGGCTCAGACACCCAATTACCTTTAGGGTCTTGGCTACAGCCCTTCATTTGGTTGCAGGCTTCCCAGTGTCCTTCTGCGTTTCACCAGTGCTATGGGGCTGTCTTTGGCTTGCTGCAACGGCTCTGCGGCTTCAGACTTAATTCGGCATATCCCTTCTCTATAGACCGCGTGTTCCTGTTGTGCTGCGCTGCTGGTGCTTCCTACAGCCAGCCCTTCGTTTTCTCAAAGGATCTGGTGGAGACTGTCCCTTCAGCATTGCTGCACCTCGGTCTGCTCCAGCTGTCCCCTTCTGTGAGCCTGGGTCCCTCTTGCAGTTACTCTCCAGATAGTCTGATATTCGGGTAAGTCCCTTGTCAGTTTTTATGTCTGTTCCCATCAAGATCTGCAGTTGAAAGCTAGACCGTTCAGGTAAGTTCCTTGGAGTAATCCCTGTGGATCCACACCTCTGCATCATCCCAGTCCTTTCTTGTTTTGAATCATGATGTTCATCCCTATTCTTCCTGCTCTCAGTCCTCTCTACTTCTTGCCTACTACAGAAGTATATGGGATAGGATTGCCCCTACTCCTCAGGCCTAACCCTTTCTGTGCCCCACTAACCTATTGCCCCACACATTTTGAAGCACACAGCTCCCAGTGTTGATCCACATTGTACCTCCCTCTTTAACTCCTCTCTTGACAATGCCACTTTTCCCTCTTAGCATAAGACAGCTACTGTCATCCCTCTCCTTAGGAAACCTGGTCTAGATCTTAACTGTCCTGCCAATTTTCACCCTGTCTCTCTTCCACCACACTATTCGAAATTCCTAGAGTGAGTAGCATTCAATCGACTCACTGAGTTCCTTGATTCTCACAACCTCACAGACGCTCTTCAATCTGGCTTTTGACCTCAGCATTCTCAATGTCAGCAAGTTCATCTCTTCTTCTCGGCATTCAAACCTTCCATCTATGGTTATTCTGCTAGACCTCTCTGCTACCATCGATACTGTTGACCATTCTGACCTCTCTACATTATCTCACATTAGCTTTAGAGATAAGTCCCTCTCTTAATGTTGCTTCATACCTTGGCCCCAGACAGTTTCAGGTGCCCTGGAACAGTCATACCTCCCGACTCATCCCCTTACTTTTGGAATTCCCCAAGGGTCTGTCTGTTCTTGGTCCCCTTCTCTTCACTCTCTATACTTCAGCACTTGGCACCCTGATCTACTCATGCGTCTTCTCCTGTCAACTCTTCTTTGATGACACTCAATTCTTCTTCTCCTTTCACTCCTGATGAGCTGTTGTTAAAAATTCTAAGTGGCTCTCAGCCATCAAATATTGAATTGTGTCTCACTTGCTCATGCACAAATTAATTAAGACTGAAGTTCTCTACTTCTACCTCTGATATAATTTGATTTGATTTGGCATGTATAATGCACATATCCTTCCGCAACCAAGCAGGGAACCTGAATCTAGGTGCTATTTAATTCCTATAGCCTCTTGAAAACATTACCACAGATGTAGAAAATCATTGAACCAGGAAGGTCTTCAATCTTTTCAGAAAAAGAGCAAGGAATGCCATATTCCACAATTTGTCTGGAACTTCATTCCAAAGACAGGGGCTGCTAATGGAAAAACAACGGTCACCCTGAGCAACAAAACGTGAAGGGGGGACAACCAGCACATTTTTCCCAGTTGACCGTAATGAGCAAGATGGCTGATAGAGCTGGATTTTTTAGACAAAATAACTGGGTGTCACTCCCTGAATACACTTATGTATTAGGCACAGTACTCTGAATTCAACCTGTTTTTGAATGGGCAGCAAGTGCAACTTCCTCTGGTATGCATAGATGGATACCTTTTATGGCAGGTTATATATCAATCTCACAGCAGCATTCTGAGCCACCTGAAGTCGATTTTACTTGTTCTATGGTGCTCCCAGAAGAAACATGCTGCCATAGTCAAGAATGGAGTTTACCGACCTCTTACTGGGCTCCCTCGCTCGCCACTGGGCCCTCCTTGGATCTGCCTTCCTTTCCCCTTGCCCTGCTGTCATTATGACACTTAGTGACAGCTGTGACTGAACACATATATCATCTCGATCCAGTTGATCGGGAGGTTACTTTTTATAAACCTGTTATATTGGTTCATTATCAGTTGACCATGCCTGCCCCCTCCCCCCCTCTCGTGGGACACCCCCCGGGTGGGAATGGATATCATTGTCGGGCATTATGTTTATCCTAAAATTGCCTCATGGTTCGGAGCATTGCCGCCAGGCCAGTTCGCAAGCCCCCCAGGCGTGGATGCCATTGTTTTGGATTTGGTTGTTTGGCTATGGGGTTTTCATCCCTCTGTTTGGGGGAGGGACTGGGAGGGGGTAGGGGGAATGGGGTTACACGTTAAAAAAAGCTTGGTATTCGCAGAAAAGGTAGAGTTCAGAACACCATGGACCCGATGGCGTCACGGATCGGACCGCATGGAGCACGGTTCATGGGGGGCGTACTTTCATCCACCCGTATTCCTCTATGGCTGCCTCGGGAGTGTTGAGTGAGGAAACTTTGACATTCATGAGCTGGAATGTACGGGGGCTGGGGAACTATAAGAAAATGAGACTACTACAGCTCCAGGCCGAGAGACATGGGACTAAAATTTTGTTCCTTCAGGAAACGCACGCATGCACTGAATATTGTGAAAAATGTGCTAAATCATGGGGTCCTCAAAGGTACTTTACCACTTACTCTACCCAGAGTCGTGGGGTTATGACCCTTATCCATAGGAGCCTTAGATTCATCCCCATTACAACGTCAATTGATCCCCAGGGAAGATACGTGCTACTCCATGGCACCCTACAGAATAAGGAAGTGGTCCTGCTAAATATTTATGGTCCCAACATCGACGACCCCGATTTTTATACACACCTTATGACTCTTTTAGATGGCTTCCCGCTGATACCAACTCTCTGGGGAGGCGATTTTAACACGATTTTCGATGTGGACCTTGACAGATCTGGTTCCAAACCCCGTCAACTCTCCAGAGCTGCATACACTGCACTTTCCTCCCTTCCCCGCTTGTCCCTGATTGACGCATGGAGGCTCCTCTATCCTGACTCCCGCTCTTACTCCTTTTACTCCTCGGTTCACGATTCATTTTCCCGAATTGATAGGTGGCTAGTGTCAGTTGTATTGATAAGGAGCGTATCGGGCATGGCAATCCTCCCTAGGACTCTCTCTGATCACTCGCCAGTGACTGTCACCCTGTGCTGGGGCCCAGACCGTGGCCGAACCAGACACTGGAGAATGAAACCACTTTCCCTCCTCGATCCGGTCTTCAGCGCGGAGATGGAGTCGGCGATCGAGGAGTTTTTCGAGATCAATACTAACTCTGTGTCTTCGCAGGCCACTCTCTGGGAGTCTTTTAAGGCCTACATCAGAGGCATCACCCTTTCTAAGGAAAACGGTATACTCAAAACTATACGTAGGGAGATTGCCGAGAGCGAGGAAACATTATCCGCGTTGGAGGCCCAATATACCTTAGACCAAACCCCAGAAATCCTTGCATTAATTGGCACGGAGTTGGATACCTTCCGCACGCTCGCGGACCGCGAGCTGAGGTTTCTTGATAATCCCGGGCAAGCGAGGAGATATGGTGAGGGTGAACGCCCAAGCCGTCTCCCAGCTAGACTTCTCCTGGAGTTGAGAGACCTGACGGATCACTGGCCACTTCACCTGGAGATATAAATGCTGAATTCCTCTCCTTTTATCAATCCCTATATGCCCACTCAGACAACGCCACCGCGCCAGAAATTGACGCCTATCTTGATAAACTCCCCCTCTCGGTCCTCTCACCCGATACCGTCAAATCCCTTGAGAGCCCATTCACTCCTGAGGAGTTCTCGGAGGCCATAGACTCTCTCTCATCAGGCAAATCCCCTGGATCGGACGGTATACCTGTCGAGTTCTATAAGCATTTCAAATCACTCTTACTTCCTCGTCTGATTGCTCTCTGGGAGGAGTCGGTGGAGGTGGGTCAGTTCCCCCCCTCGCTCCGCGAAGCCACCATAACAGTCCTACTAAAACCCAACAAAACCCCACTCAGTGCGGTTCCTACCGCCCACTCTCATTAATCACCTGTGACGTCAAGGTATATGCAAAATTACTCGCTTTACGACTTATCCATTTCATGCCACATATCATCCACCCAGACCAGGCGGGGTTTATCCCGGGACGCTCCACCTCCTTGAATTTGAGACGCCTTTTCAACATTATAAGTAGAGTGAGCCCAGGTGTACACGCGGTGGCTGCAACACTTGATATGCAGAAAGCTTTTGACTCAGTCTCGTGGAGGTATCTCTGGCGAGTACTCGACAAATGCAAATTTGGCCCCACCTTTCTTTCCTGGGTCAGGCTACTTTACTCTAACCCCGTCGCCAGAGTCCGCACTGAGGACCGTTGCTCCCCCCTCTTTCAGATGGCTTGGGGCACTAGACAGGGCTGCCCCTTCTCTCCTTTAATCTTCGCTGTGGCAATGGAGCCGTTTGCTGACATGCTTCGCCAAAATCATGCACATAGGGGTCTATGCACCGTCGGTTTCTCGGATATAGTCTACCTGTATGCTGATGATGCTCTCCTCTTCATTCGTTCCCCCGAAATTAACCTGGCCCCAATACTAGAGGATGTTGTTCTCTTTGGTCGTATTTCTGGCCTCACGGTGAACTGCGCTAAATCAACCCTTTTCCCGCTCACTCCCAGCACACTTCCTACCCCCGATACCTTGGGATTCACATGGGCCCAGTCTAAATTTACTTATCTAGGCATAGCGGTGTCACGACACCCTGATAAAAATACAGGGCTGGAACAAACTTCCGATCTCACTGGTGGGTAGGATAGGGGTACTGAAGATGGTGGTACTCCCCCAACTCTTGTATAGATTTGCTAATGTTCCGCAGTGGCCGGGAGCTGACTTCTTTCAAACATTGACACATACCCTCAACACCTTCCTCTGGCACTCGGGTGCGGTCCGCCTTAAGCTCAAGACCCTTGCCGTCCCAATGGAGGTTGGCGGCTTTGGGGCACCTGATTTCCTCAAGTACTGGTTAGTGGCACAACTTCAACATATTGCGCATTGGTTTAATGGATCGGACCCCCCTCCCCATGTCAGATTGGAAAATCTATCGGTCAGTGACTGCGACATCCGATCTCTGGTGGTCACGCCCATGCCAAGGGTATTAGACTCACTGGATCCAGTGACATCCTTGGCCCTATCCAAATCATGGAAAATGTTGGGTACCGTCCACCCCTTTCACGGTAATCTCCCAATCTGGAATTTTCTCCCGGAGGTCCCACAGGTCCCTCCCTCGGTTGTTCGTACGTGGGCTGAGGCGGGTTATGAACTGCTACGTGACATATTCGAACAGGGTAATTTCATAGAATGGCCAGACCTCCCACTGCCCCTTAAGCGGGGACCCTCCGTTTGGCTTCAATATTCATCCCTCCATAGAGTACTCAAACACAAATACACATGTTTCCCAGCACTGAGACCTGATGAGCCTGCAATCACTGAACTGTCCTCACCTTCCCCTATGAGGGGCACAATTTCTAGGATATACACCCTGCTTCAAACCAGATCATCCCCTGCATTCTCCAAATTAAAACGCTCCTGGGAGATAGACCTCGGCCTGGAAATGACCGATGATCGCTGGACCCATATGTGCGCACGTATCCAGGGGGTCTCCTTCAACTCCCATTTCAAATTAATTCAATTCAAGTTGCTCCACAGATACCATTACACCCCGACTAGGCTACATCGCATCTCGAAGGAATCCTCCCCTAAGTGCCCTAGATGTGGCTATGAGGATGCTGATTATATCCACATGCTCTGGTATTGCCCCCGTCTCACTCAATTCTGGAGCGCGGTGTGTTCCACCGTCTCATCCATTCTCGAATATCCTATTTCCCCATCCCCGATGAAGTGCCTATTCCACTTTTCCCCGAGCTCCACCGTGATTCCAGGAAACTAGCTGGCCTCTGTATGCTACTAGCAGTGCTTACAATTCTACTTTGTTGGCTTCGGCCTACCACCCTTACTCACGCACAGTGGCTCAGGGCAGTTACGTGGGCTTCCAACACCGAAGAGTCCTGGGTGATACAACAGCCTGCCCGCTCCAGACCTAGAGATATTTGGTTGAAGTTTTGCTCATTTATGTCCCCCATTGACACCGATTCGGATCCTACATCCCCAGCTCTTTCTCCTCGCTCATCCCCAGTCGGTCCTTGATTTATTTTCCATCTGCCCTTGTACTGACCTCCTATGTATCCCCCATGTGCACATGAGGATTCGTTTTCCTTTATTTATTTCTTTTGTATTTACCATTTGAATCTGTGACGTCTGCATTGTTTTGATTTTATATGCTTTGTTGTTACTCACCTGTATCTGTGTTACCGAGCTAAATAAATAAAAGTTTTTAAAAAAAAGAATGGAGTTTACCATTGTCCACGCTACCACCGCTCAGTCCGGTGCAGAAATAAATGGCAACATAGGTTTTAGAAGCCTGAGTTGATAAAAAAAACAATTTCACAACTTCTGAGACATGGGCATTACAGGTTATATATGCCTGCCATACGCAGCCTACATTGTTTACCTTGCACGAGAAGGTGGTGGTTGCATCAACAATGGCAGGACAGGGAGTACTGGTATGGTAGTCCCGTAATAGATGTTTTGGGCCAAACACTATAACCTCAGTTTTGACTGGGTTAAGTTGAAGCTTACTGTCAAACATCCAGTTTTTTATTGCATTAGCACAAGCTAGAATGCGTTCCATAGCTTCTGGTTGGTTAAGGATTTCAATCAGGCGACACACACACCTTGGTCTCGGCCTACTATGTAGCGCCTAACTGAGGTGCTTTTCTCCTTATTTATGTGGATTAAATTTTGGGATGATACACCACTCATATCACACCCCCTTTTCAAATACCCTGGGTCACAATGGACCAGGCTGGTTGGTCAAATGCAATATTTATTTATTTATTTAAAATTCACAAGATATCACACACTTTTTAATATGGGGCAGAAATCACCAATGGGGTTATCGTTACACTGAGAATGTGAGCAATGCACTGGGTTTGACTTTTTAGTGGAGCATATACACAGCAAAGCAGAATAGGAACACTTTTGATTTAGGACAGATAGAACCCAAGTTAGAATTTCCCCCTGCAATGTTCCCTCAAACCACCAATAATCAATTATGAGTGGATACAAAGAAGCAGCAGGTACCAAGGAATAAGAAACTGAAAACGGAAGCTAAATCTGACCTTCCCTCCCCAAATCAGAGAGAAAATGGGCTTTAAACCCCTTGCAATGTGGTGAAATGACACCCGGAAATGGATAAATCAATAATGAATGTGTGTTAAAATCCTTGGAGCAAATACGATTCCTTACTAAAGCAACAATCACAAGGAATGGATTACCAAAAGCATACAGTTCAGAAATGGGTGGAAAGTTTAAAACAGATTGCATTCAAATAACACATTTAAAATTTACACTTTTGCAATTCCCGCCTAAAATTACCCAAACGTCTTTTCATTAGAACAGGAGGAATACACTGATTTGGAGTGTGGTCTTTATATTGGGGGACAGATATATATCACAGGTACAAAAGGGAATTGACAGTAAGTTTCTAGCTGGTAAATTCAAAAAGTTATGCAATATAGAAGGAGGCGCGCTTTGAGTAAAATGAAGGGTGAAAATTGGAAGCAAATCAGTTTGTGAAAAGAACAGTTTTACTTTAAACTAGATTTGCGGAATAAGAAAGGAGGAACGCCACCCATGAATTCTCTAAGTCACGCAGCAGATGTATCCCATCACAAAGTGTACCCCTTTTCTTTAAGGAAAATTACTTTATTTAATTGAAGTATCGCTAATGACATATGATCTATGCAAAACAAAAATGAAGACAAATGTAGCGCTGATGCTTGGAGATTAATGACAAAATGCACAGAGAATTCTGCCAGTTGGACAAGTTACCAGGATAAGGATAGGATGGCTTCGAGAGTGGGATGAGGACAATGCAAGAAAAGGGATACTCTGGATTTCTATGGGGTGATGAAATACTCACAATCCACTTTTTAGTTTCGGGCTTTTTGGACAGTCAATCGGGTCTGGTCACTACACGGCAGGGCACCTGGCAAACAGCTGTGCGGTTCTGGTCACCGGCTGGCAGGGACTGGGCGTGCAGTTCTGGTCACTGGATACTAAAGTTCATCAGGGTAGCAGGATTGCCGCAGCATGCAGTGACTGGCAGCAAGCCAGGCTGGATCAGGATGCAAAAGGTAGCACAGCTTTCCCCTTGTTAATGGGAAATTTAGTGGGTTCTTAGATTTGAGGCCTTGCTGGGAATAGGATCAGCACTGCTTGGGTTTTGCAGTGGGCCCTGGAGTAGGATCAGCAATGCTAGGCCTTGTAGTTGGAGTCTGGTTCTGGAAGATGATGGGAATAGGAACGCAGTGCAGGAAATCAGGAAGAGTGTTTGTCTAGAGTCTTGTCAGGCACCCCTATTTATAGTGCATAATGACATCATCATAGTATAGGCTGGGCAGGGTTAACTAAGCATGCCCCTAAACTACTTGGATTGGGTGGGGGTGCTAGTCTCCGCCTTGCTTTCAACTTGTTGGATTTCCAAGGAAATAATGTCTGATTTATGGGGTGAGTTTTACAATGTCCAAAAACTCCCACAATTACTTTACTTAAAATCCGATTTTGCCAAAAACATACATTCATACAATTGCAATCTCTTAGCAAATTATATACACAGGTTACATTTTACCTGCAGCACATGTCAGTCCAATCCTCCAGTCTGTGGGACCTTGTTTTGCCCTTCTGATACATTTTGGTAATTTTGAGCATGAAAGATTTGGCCAAAAATTCCATAACTTTATACACAGATGCGAATTATCCTAAGGGATGTATATACAAGAATTTATGTTTGCAACATTGATACTTTTCGATTTATCCTCAATACTTTGCCCTTTCTGTCCCCAAGGTGTCAGTGAGTTCTACCATGTCTCAAAAGAAAGCACAAAAAAATCACTTTTAAACTGCGACATTTTTACAATTTTATCAAAGTCTTGCTGCAGAGATAGAAGTCTTTAAAGTTTATTCCTTCAATAGTCTTTGGGAACAAATGGCTGTCCCTTTATTCCTGGGTCATTTTTGTTCTTTCCTTCAAATGCTGCCAACTGTAATTTTCCTTCCTTTCCCCCTAGATTGAAGTTATATTGCTTCTTCACACTTCAGACTTCCTTCCCTTGGAGCTTCATTGTCAGGGTCCCAGCAGAGACGAAAGTCTGTTCAACCCCGTAATTATCAGGGGGTTGTCAGTATCTGCTGAGAGAGAGCCCCCCTTTTGGTGCCACCCCTCCAAGCAGAAAACCTTTTTTCAACTTGCAACTACAGCCACCATAGTTTTAACCTTTAATTTTTGTTCTTAGATCCAGATTTAAAGCAAACCGGTTGCATAAAATAACCCATATTATATAGTCTCACCAGCAACAAACCCCTTCATATTGCCAAAGACTGGCAGGCTTTCATTCACCCGTGTACTGTTCCAAACACAGACATTTGGTTTTCCTTAATTTGCAAAGGCCCATTTTTTGACACGTGGTGCAGCTGGCCTTCCTTCTTAAATTCAACTTTTCATCTCCAGCAGCTTTACACACTGCCTTGCAGCTATAGTTATTCTCTTGGATGCTGGAGTTGGTCTGCAGCACAGATACATCGAAACAAACATGGCTCAGCTAGTTAGAGTCTCTCTCTGAACAGCTGAGTTTTGGATACTTTTGCAAAGAAAATGACCACGTTTCCTGTGTAAGTCAAAGTAAAGTTCCTGGTTGATTTTTTTTTAGAGTTGGTTTGACAGGGCTTGTCAATTCGAAATCATGTCTGATTTTGCTGAGGCACAATGAAGCACACAGGGCTCGGTAGAGTTTATTAATCACAGTGGCTTTAAGGAACAGAGGGAATTGGCGTCAAAGCTGCATTTTTTAAAGGTGAAAAAGGGTTTCTATTCAATGGGGATTTTGGCTTTTGCAGCAAAGCAACGCTATTTTTCTACTTTCTTCCTTTCTTCCTTACTTGAGGAGAACCATCTCCGGTTCCGGAAGCACCTCAAAACCTTCCTCTTTGCTTCTGCTTTCTCTGTCCCTCTCCCCTGCTAAATTCTACACTGAAATTGCACTGAATCTGCAACTGGGCCACTCTCACCGACCTCGGTCCTGGGCACAGCCACTCTCCACTTGCACTGCCTCCCTGGCATCGCATCCCCTGCACTGCGGGACTGTCTCTGTATCCCTACAGCCCCCCTTCCCAGCACTTGCCTGCACTTACCTTGCACTTGCCACCAGCTGGCCCTATTTATTTATTTAATGTTATTCTACTTACTTGTACTGCACTTCCCCCTCCCCTTCCCTTTGCACTTTTCCCTTCCCCTACCCCTGCACTTGCGCGGTCTGAATGATACCTGGCCTAGTAGGATCATTGTCTGTCTTCCCCTTGTTCACCCCCCTGCCTCATCGCGCCTTGAAACACTTGTGTATAGGCGCGTTACAAATGCCATAACATATCATATCATATGTCAGAACACACTGGCAATCTCCTTTCTATGTGCCCCCTTTGTTCCATCATGCCCGATATGTGCTTGGCAGGATGGTGCAGCCATTTATGTTGTTGTTGCAAAACGTACTCAAACGAGCCAAAACAACAATTATATGGTTTCTGCGCAACTGCAGCTTGGTAATGTGTGGAAATGCTGTTGAGTGGGTCAATATATCCCACACATCCCCCCGACTCTTCTGAGATTGCAAGTCGAGCAAGAATCGGCCAAGTGGGATTTCTTCATGGGACAAAGCAGGATCAGTCAGGTATGAATTCTTCTTCCATCCCGGAGCAGTGCCTCCTGCTCCTCTCGTTGTCTCTGGTCGGAACGTGGAACGACACCCCCAGCTTTCTCTTGGATTTTCCTTTCATAGTGTGGAGTGACACTCCCGGATCTCCTTTGGTTTCTCCCTACCAGGTTGCCGGGGAGGTCCTCCTTGGTGTTTAGATAGACGCAACCAGTATGAATCTATGAAAAAGAACACAAACCGGTTACGACAATTTCCCACTAACTGCTCTCCAATCGGGTTGACAGCAGTGGGATACACAGGCATTCAATGATCACAATTGATAATAAAGAAAATACTCCCTGTTACATAATCATATTTATAAATCCTATCGGCTCCCTTCTGGTTCTTCTTTTGCTTATTCTCATGTTTCCGATGTCTCCTCTGTTTGAGTCTCTCGGGGATCCTCAGTTTGTTGCAAAGTGTGCCTAGGGTGACAACTCTTTAGCTGATTAACATGGACTCATTTCTTTTCTGTCAATTCACATTTGGGGATGCAGATTCAGTAGACGACAGGTGAGATTTTGTCTACAATTTCAAAAGGTCCTCGCCAGCTAGGCAAAAAGTTGCGCTCTTTGGTCTGGTTTGTTTGGAAATTGTACAAATCAACCCTGTCTCCTACTTGGTATTCCTTTTTGGTTGTTTTTAGATCATACTGAGTCTTCATGCCCTCTGCAGATCTTTCTAGATTCCGCTGAGCATACACAAAAGCATGTTGAAGGTCCTTTCTTAGATTCTCAACATAATAATGAGTTGTGGAGGCGTTAGTCAGTGTCTGCTCCTGTGTTCTATAGAGCAGATGCTGAGGTAGCACCATCCTTCATCCAGTCATCAGCTCAAATGGAGACATCTTAGTTGCAAAAGAAGGTGTAGATCTGATGGCCATCAGGACAAGCGGTAATCGGATGTCCCAACTCGGCCCAGAATCAGCCACAAACTTTTTTAGAAGGCTCACAATGGTTTGATTGTACCTCTCAACTATACCACTAGAGGACTGGTGGTATGAAATGTGAAATTTCCTTTTTACCCTAAGTATCTCCCACATCTTTGTCATCACTTCGCTGGTGAAGTGACTACCTCAGTCTGACACAACCCTTTGGGGTAGGCCAAAACACGAGCAGATGTGATTGATCATCAAGGCAGCTGCTGTTTCTGCCTTGCAATTTGGGGCCGGGAGACATTCCACCCATTTGGTTATCAAGCATGTTACTGTTAACATGTACTTGTTCCCCCTAGAGGAGCAAATCACGGGCCCGATGAAATCTACATGTAAATCTGAACAAGGCAGTGTCATCCCCCTCTTCTGGAGGGGAGCGCGGTGTGTGAGTGAAGTTGGGCTGAAATTGTGCACACACAAGAGGGTGTGCACAGGCTTCAAGTATTGGTCGAGGTCCTGCCCCATGTGTGGCGAGTATGCAACCTCTCGCAAGATTTCTAAAGTGGTGCGAAATCCCCGATGACCGGCTGTGGCTGCATCATGGGTGTGACTTAGCATCAGGCTGGTCACAACTAGATATGGATCTCCTTACCAACAAACCGTCTTGGATTCGGAACATTTTTGGACATTTCATCAACACCCTGAGGTCCTCTTTCCCAATGTAATCGGTATCATTCAGGGGAAAGTTCTCAGGGTCCTCAATGTATTGATAAAACTTACCAATAAGCGGATCCCCTTTTTGTGCCATGATTAAATCAGCATCTGGGGTCTCCTTACTCCAATGGGCAGTTGAGAGTTCATTGTGAGCATTTGTATGGGACCTACTGATAGCGGTGACCTGGATTTCCCCCAAAAGGGACTCGATCTCAAGGAGATCCTCCTGGATGGCTCCAGTTTTGGCCAGCTGATCAGCTAGGTTGTTCCCAGTTTTTTATCTGGCCCCTCTATTCTGGAATGTTCCTTGATCTTCTTCCAATAGATCGTCATCCCGCTAGAGGTGACCAGATCATCCATATTTTGGATGAGCTTGCTGTGTTTAAGCGGTTTGTTGTTAGCACATAGCATGCATCTGTTTTTTAAATTAACCAGGTGCTCCACGAACCCGTTCCGGAATAATCTGAATCAGTGATTATGACCAGTTCATGGAGTTGGTGTTGGATGCCAGTGAGGATGGCCTCAACTCCGCCACCTGACTACACGGGGACCAATTTTGTACCCAGCGGAGGGTTGCAGGGTATCATTCAACCAGGCATTCCCCACTCCGGCCATCAGTTCCTTTTCCCCGTTGTTGTCAACATGTTAGGAGCACCCGTCCAAATAAACTGTGGGCATTCCCTGGCACTTGTCTTCTTCAAAGACTTTGTGTGGGGAATTCAGATACGCCTCTATTGTGTCCTGGATTTTAAGACTTTTGTCCTTGAGACTGTTTTCTTTGGCACAATCATGCAGGTCAGCCAGACCTTGCGCGAGGGGACTCTTCTTGTTTTGGCCATATCTGATATTACAAAAGCTGGTGTGGAGTCTCCACTATGATGTGTTCCCCCAATGAACGGGCGGTAATTTTTCAATGCCCACACCGTTGCCAGGAGTGCCTTCTCACAATCATTGAATTATTCCTCCACAGAGGATAAAGTTTTGCTTGCATAGGAGATGACTTTATTGATCTTGTCATGCTTTTGATATAATACTTCTGTCAAGCATGTATTTGAGAACCCTGTCTCCAAGAAGAACTCCTTGTTTTTGACAGGGTGAGCTTGACAAGGCGCTTGTGAGAGGCGTCTTTTGAGTTGCTTTACTGCCTCGGCTTGTTCTGGACCCCACTCCCACTTGACCCCCCCTTCAACAATTGGATCATGGGTCTTGTGATCTCTGCGTAATCCTCAATGAACTTCCTACTGTAATTATTCAATCCAAGGAGACTTCTTAGATCACGCAGAGTTGTGGGGTCTTTAAGTTTTAGGAGTGCTTCCACTTTCTTCTCCTGGGGACAGAGACCCTCAGGAGTTATCTCAAGCCCCAAGAAGTTGACACAAGTTTTGCACCATGTGCATTTGGAAGGATAGTTTTGCTCTGGCAACCCTCAACTGTGTCAGAACATAACGGATTTCCACTATGTGTTCCTCCACAGTTGAGCTGTTCATCAAGACATCATCCACATAGGCCAGGTTACCACTTTCACCCAGGTCGGGCATGGCCTTATGTAGGAAGATGTGGAATTTGTTGCTGAAGTTGATGTATCTGAAGAGAGTCCGTTTCCAAGTGTATTGCTGCCCCCTGAAGGTAAAGGCCAGCTTGTATTGGTCCTCCCTACTGACGGGTACGGTCCAGTACCCATTGTTCAGGTCAATTGGCAGTGTATACCTTTGACCCCTGGATCTAGGCCAGCCCCTGGTCGATGAAGGGGAGAGGCCAGCAGGACATGTGGACCCATTTATTCAGCTCCCTTAGGTCAGTACAGATCATCCACTGGCCGTTCGGTTTTAGGATCCCCAGCACCAGATTATTAAAAATGCTGTGGACTGGACAAATTATCCCATGGGACTCAAGGTTTTTTGATTATTTCCGGCAGGGTCTCCATGGATGCGAGAGGCAAGCGGTATTGCTTCACAAACACTGGAGTCATTCCAGGGTCCGTGGGAATTGTTGTTGTTTGGATTTTGGTGCAACCACAGTCAACAAGTCCACCTCAAAGAAATCTTGAAAATCTAAGAAAACCTGTTTCAACTTTTGCTTTTGCTCCGGAGTCTCACAGGCATCAGCTACGTTGACTCGCTCTTCAACCATTTGCCTCAAGCCTGGAAAGACGTCCAGTTTTGCTATCTCAGCAGCCTCCTCCAGCTGTGTGGAGAGGTCCCTGTGTAGAGGGTTGACCTGGACAGAGGGTTTCAGGTAGGTGAGGCTGTCATTGGGGACCTGGAAGATCACCTCATCCTGCCCGATGTCACAAGTCAACTCTCCCTCCCCGTAAGGGCAGGAACAGTACACCAGGAAATTCCCCCCTTGCCGTGTGAAGATTCTGTCTGGCAGTAAGTCATTGTCACTATCTCTGTCAAAACAGTCATTGGGGATTGGTCCTATTAGTGCATTACCTAAATCCATGGAAAATTGTCAGTCATCAACCGCCATTCCAATAATGGTGCCTGTTCCCAGAGTGATACTCCTAAGGTCGCTGTTATCCATCAATATTGGAATGGTGTTCTGTTCTACATTGACTAATGCTGTTGGGTTTAACCCCAACCACTGCTGTTGGAGATGGGCATTGAGGTGTACATATGCATCAGGACTTTGCAGTTTCTCTCCTCTTTAAATGTTTTATTCAAGTTTGAATAGTTGGGTCCATCCTGGGATGGTGACCTCCTCTCCAATTTGAACTTCAACTGCATACTGCAGTAATTGGGCTGACCGAAATGCTTTTTCTGAATCATCAAAGTCCATGGATCACCCCCAAGTCGGGACCATGCTTTGTAATTTATCAGATCCAAATTAATGGAAAAACGATCTAGAATGTCACTGCCTAAATAGAATGCAGCAGGGACATCCCGCACGACCCAACAATTATGTACTATGCTTTTGTTTCCTATTGAGATTTTGAGCATACAGCTGCTAGCCAGGAGATGTTTGGAATTTGGAGTTTCCAGGCCCATTTCCCACTTATTGATCAATTTAAATGTGAGAATGGCTGGATCTTTTCGGAGCTGTCGGAACAAGGCTTCACTGATGAAGCTCTTACCGTAGTTCACGCACACTCGGGCAAGAACAGATTCCTTCCCCTCATTTAAATGAATAGGGATGAATAACTGTTCTCTAATTTTCTGAACGTCAGCTAAACTTTGAACTGGTTTCTTATCACTTTTGACTATGGGTTTGGGATTTTCAGATTGTGACTTGGTATAGAATTTCAAAGTATTTCCTTCCAGTGTGGAATTCCACTTGAAAATGGAAGGGAGGTTGAATTTCAGGAATGGAGAGGAGTTCCCATAACGAGTTTGTTGTCCTATAGCAATTACTGTCACGTATTTGATTGTTCTGGAAATGAAACTCAATATGATCTGATTTTTGTTCAACCATGTGGCATTTAAACTCACATGGTTGAAACTCTATTTTAATTTGATTGCCTGTTAGTCTGAGTCCAGAGGACCTTGTTGACACAGTCTATTAGGGGGGACAACCTGCGTAGGATGTCATTCCCTAGTAGACAGGGTGTGCGCTCTGGAGTCATGACTATGGCAGGGTGTTTCATCTATGTTGCCCAATTTTTATTTCCAAATCCGCAGTCCCCTCTACAGGAATTTCATTCCCTTCGAAGTACTGGAGTTGTCCAGGAAGAGGAGTAAAAGGGATCTGGTATCTCTCCCCCCTTCCTGAATTTATCTGATCAAAGGTCCTGTTTGACAGAAGAGTGGCTTGGGATCCGGTGTCCATCAGTGCCGAAAACGTACATTGCCCCTGCACTTGGACCGGGGCATAAAATCTACCCTCCTTCTCCTCAAGTGGGCAAAGATAATGCTCATTTTGGGCATGTTGGGTGGTCAATTTCCTTATTTTGGACTCCGTCACATGGGTAGTTTGGGCATAATTCTGTATAGGAGTTTGGGAATCTGAAAGAAAAATGTTGCACACAGAGATTTGAGGAGTCTCGGGCTCCTCCTTTTCTGATTCTGGGCTGCCCCGCCCTTTTTGGAGACAGTCACCAGAATTGCTTTGTGAAGTTTGGGAATCCTCTTTTAATATTATGTCTTCGTGATGCTCATTCTGGGGTTCTAGGATGGGAGATTCAGAATCAGTCCCCACACCCACCCAGTCCTCATCTAGATCTCTTGGGACCCATTTTTCTTTGGGAGGAGTCCCCCCTTCCCTGAAGGAGAAGATATTTTTCCCAGAACCATCTGAGGATTCCTCTCCTTCAAATTGGAGAACATTAACTTCCTCCACAAAATGGGTCTTTTTGAGTTCTTTATTTCTCCTACCCACCGTCTGTTCCTTGGGTTGCAGATTTTCGAGGGCAGGAGATTTTAGTTCCAGTTCCTGGGTGTCCAGGGCTTTTCACGAGTGAGGAAGGAATCTTCCTCTAGGGCTTTACACCCTCCTTCCCTCCGTGCCTCCTCCTCTGGAACCGGTGAGTTGTCAGGGTTCTCACCCCATCATTGTTCTGGGGTGCCAGATCATTGGTTTGTGGGGGTCTGAGACACCATGTTTGTCTGAGGGTTCTGTTGAGCCCTCAAAATGCGACCCAGATCCTGGGTTAGGTTCTGGACCTGGCGCTGCAGTTGCGAGCCCTGTTCCGGCTGGTATGGTGGGTCTCTGGTCAAACCTAGGTGGATCACGGAAAGGGTAACTATCCCTTCTCCCGTAGTACCCTGGATATGGTGAATTTTTGTAACCCTCCACCCTTGGCCTCTCCTCTCCTGGATTGGGTTGTCTGTGTTCCTGAAACCGGAGAATGAAAGGAAGGTTGCAGGTTGGGGGTTTGTGGGTATCAGGGAAATAAGCTTAACCCAGCATGTGGGGAATTCCTGCCCTCCTGAGGGAAGTTAGGAGGGAAGTTTCCCGGAGCAGCACTTAACTGGTTGCATCTCCCTCTTGGGCCGGGGGAGTCCATACATACCCCAGGATTGGTCGGTTGCCCTTGTATTGGGGGCTGAAATAATCAGGAGAGTTAGGGGTCCCATTAGTGGGATTGCCTCCCTGATTGCCACCTGTTTGTGACTGGCCAGAAGGCCTTCTGGGTCTTTAATTTTTCTGACTTTGTGCAGGTGTATTTTTAGGCTCCTCCACTCTAGTTCTAAAATAGGAGCAACTTTCACCTCGGCCACCTTAGCAACAGCAGGGGTTTTGGCTGGATTGGGGTTTTTCTTCCAGTTTTTATTTTCTGCAGATTTTTGGACCTCATAAATGCGGGTCTCCTGCTCTATGACCCAGTCCAGAGTTCTTTTCTTGTGGAAGTCCCTCACCAGCTGGGTCATAATATACTTGAGGAGTGCATGAAAGAAGGTGGTTACAAACTCCCTGCTATCCGTGCGCACCCTCCTAGTGGTTTGGGCAAAGGCGCGTTTGAGCTCCTGCACAAACTCTTGTGGGCCTGATCTTCCTCGCACTGCAGATTGTAGGCTGCTTTGCAAGCCTCTTGGGGGATCTGTGGGCGGAAAAGTGTTTCAAGATGGCCGCCCTGTAGGTGGACCATCTTCAATTGTTCTGGACCTCCAGTCCAGCAAAGAAACTGGAGTACTCAGGGGAGAATGTCCATTTTACATACTCTATGCAGTTTTGGTTGTCTTTCATATGAAAAGTGTCCATCATCTGCTCATAGAGCTCCAGGTGTACCCAAACAGAATAGTTTGCATGTTTATGGTAGAGGGTTATGACACTCCTAAGGGCCTTAATCTGACTAATGGGGTCTTTGGTCATAACTCACTTGAGTTTGTTTGCCTTCTTTGGCTTAGTCACCCGAGTCCACTCGCCCTGAGACTCTGAGGCGCTACTAGTTGAGGTCCCCTCATGATCATCTAGGCCCTCCCGGATTCGGTGAGCTTGAGAGAGGCTCGCAGAATGGTGGGGCCTAGTTTCTTCACTCATGTGGGGAACAGGAGTATAGTCTTCTGACTCCTCCTTACTCCCAGGGTTGGCAGAGTATTCCACCGACTGCCCTAATTGGGTAGAGGTCTTCAGGATACTCTTTTTGGGCCTCATTTCATTGGGTTTTTTCATTAAATAGGACCAACTGGTCCCTTGGAAAGTAATATTTCTGTGGATCTAATTCCCTTACCCTCCCCTCATAGGAGACTTCCTTGTCAGAGAGATCAGCCTTAATGTTTGGGTATCTATACCAGGGCGCCCATCCATCAATTTCTGGGGGGTGCTGATCTGTTATTTCCATCATGCTTGGTCTATTGAATTCTGCCGGCCTCATGGTTTCTGGCTTATGTCAACCGGTAGACATGAAGCTGGCAGTGCTCACAGTATTAAATGGGTTGGAGCCCCTTAGCATAGAGGTCCTTATACTATGATCAGGGGTTACCCTGTCCCTCTCTACCTGTTCGGGGTCCCTCCAGTTAAGATTCCATCTAGCACCCTCTTTCTCCAACCTTGCTAGTTTCTCCTTTTCAGCCCCTGCTTCTAGATAAGCAAAGATCTGGGCTTTTTGTTCAGCTATCAAGGCTTTACTGGCCTCTATGGCCCGCTCTTACGCTGTCACTTGTTTGTGGAGCCCATCATTCTTTTCACAGAGAGCCTCATTGTCTTTCTCCGCTTCCTGTATGGTCTGGGAATAATGAGACAATTTCTGCTGCAGGAGACTCACCTCTTGACTTTTGGCATCTTTGGTCTAGGTGTTCTCTTCCAGAGCACCTTCTGCCCATCTGGCGTGCTCCAGCAAATTCCCATAATCTGTTTTTAGTTCATTGAGTTTCTGGAGGGCTAACTCACTCCCCTGTAACTCTAGTTTTAATTTGCTGATTTCCTGGCATACGGCATCCTTCTCCTGATTTAGGGTGCCTCTCTGTTCAGCCAGGTCATCCCTTTGTTGCCCGGTGACATTGAATTTCTGGCGCTCTTCATCAAATTCTCTTTGAGAGTGGAGGTCTCTCAAGATTAACTTATTATTTCCCTCTTTCAATTCATCCTTCTGATTTTGTAGAGTAACTATCTGCTCTGCACAGGTCCTGTTATAGGTTAACTGTTGAGTCAGCTTCCGTTGACTAGATAGTCAACCTTTTCCTGACACTCTATTTTTACTGCTTCTAGTTGGGCCTCTTGATCTGAATTATTTTGCTGTTAGCGAGCCAAATCCTCTTTTAATTTAATGATGTAGTTTGCAGATTCTACCTTCAACTCTTGGCTCTTCTGTAATGTTTGTTCTGCTAAACTTAAATCAATCTTGATTTTATTTAATAGTTCAGATTGATTCTGCGCTAGAGTTTAATTTTCCTCCTGCTTTTCCTGCATCACTCCTGTGTGGAGATACAGGTAGGCCGTGATTCTGGCAAGTTTGATTTTCTTCTCTTTAATTTTTGGGGTCATATATAGATCCCTCAGAGCTTGGTGTAATAGGCCACTGTCCTGCCATGTATCCAGGTTCATGGCAGTGACCTGTTGTCTTATTTCTTGTAGCCAGACCTTTTCATCCTTTTCCGGCCACTCACCTCTGACAAATAACTTGTGCAGAAGGAGCTCCCTAGCCATATTAATTTCTACAACGGTCATTTTGGACATGTTCTTTCTTTATCAATTTATTTATTTATGTGTGGGTAAGATGTATTCTATTGCTTTTTCTGTCTATTTTGGGGTTGATTTAGCGTTAATTTTATACACAGGCCTGGTACTTAGAGTATTTGTTTTGGGAGGCGCTTGTACAGTGTAACCCAGAATTCCAACCCCACAAAGTATTACTTCCTTGTAGGTTAGTCTGCTGTGTTAGACTGTCATTGTTGGCAACCAAAACCCAAATCCCAGACGAGCCCCTAGGTTTGTTTATGATTTCAATCAGGCGACACGCACACTTTGGCCCGGCCAAGTATGCAGCGCCTAACTGAGGTGCTTTTCTCCTTATTAATGTGGATTCAATGTTGGGATGATAAACCACTCATATAACACACCCTTTTCAAATACCCTGGGTCACAATGGACCATGAACCCAGCTGGTTGGTCAAATGCAATATGTATTTATTTATTTATTTAAAATTCACAAGAAATAGCACACTTTAAAATGGGGCAGCAATCACCAATGGGGTGATTGTTACACTGAGAATGTGAGCAATGCAATGGGTTTGACTTTTTAGTGGAGCATATACACAGCACAGCAGAATAGGAACACTTTTGATTTAGGACAGATAGCACCCAAGTTAGAATTTCCCCCTGCAATGGTCCCTCAACCCACCAATAATCCATTCTGAGTGGATACAAAGAATTAGAAGGCACTCAGGAATAAGAAACTGGAAACGGAATCTAAATTTGACCTTCCCTCCCCGAATCAGAGAGAAACAGATTTTAAACCTCTTGTAATGTGATGAAATGACACCCGGAAATGGATAAATCCAGAATGAATGTGTGTTAAAAACATTGGGGCAAATACGATTCCTTACTAAAGCAACAATGCAAAGATACTAACAATCACAAAGAATGGATTACCAAAAGCATACAGTTCAGAAATGGGTGGAAAGTTTAAAACAGATTGCATTCAAATAACACGTTTAGAATTTACACTTTTGCAATTCCCGACTAAAATTACTCACACGGTTTTTCATAAATACGGGTGGAATACACTGATTTGGAGTGCGGTTTATATTGGGGATAGATATGTATCAGAGGTACAAAATGAAATTGACAGTTAGTTTCTTGCTGGTAAAAGGTTATGCAATACATAAGGAGGTGCACTTTGAGTAAAATGAAGGGTGAAATTGGGAAGGAAATCAGTTTGTGAAAAGAACAGTTTTACTTTAAACTAGATTTGAGGACTAAGAAAGGAGGAACACCACCCATGAATTCTCTAAGTTACGCAGCAGATGTATCCCAACACAAAGTGTACCCCTTTTCTTTAAGTAAAATTACTTTATTTAATCAAAATATTGCTAATGACATATGATCTATGCAAAACAGAAATGAAAGTAGCGCTGATGCTTGGAGATTAATGGAAAAATGCACAGAGAATTCTGACAGTTGGACAAGTTATCAGGATAAGGATTGGATGACTTATAGAGTGGGATGAGGACAATGCAAGACAAGGCATACTAGCAATTTCTAAGGGGTGATGTATAACTCACAATCCACTTTATAGTATTGGGCTTTTTGGACAGTCAATCGGGTCTGGTCACTACACGGCAGGGCACCTGCCAAAAAGCTGTGCTGTTCTGGCCACCGGCTGGCAGGAACTGGATGTGCAATTCTGGTCACTGGATACTAAAGGTCATCAGGGTAGCAAGATTGCAGCAGCATGCAGTGAGTAGCAGCAAGCCAGGATGGATCAGGATGCAAAAGGAACCACAGCTTTCCCCTTGTTAATGGGAAATTAAGTAGGTTTTTAAATTTGAGGCCTTGCTGGGAATGGGATCAGCACTGCTTGGGTTTTGCAGTGGGGCCTGGAGTAGGATCAGAAATGCTTGGCCTTGTAGTTGGAATCTGGTTCTGGAAGATGATGGGAACAGGAACGCAGCGCAGGAAATCAGGAAGAGTGTTTGTCTAGATTCTTGTCAGCGTTAACTAAGCATCCCCCTAAACTACTTGGGTTGGGCAGGGCTGCTAGTCTCCGCCATGCTCTCAACCGGTTGGTTTTCCAAAGGAATGATGTCCGATTTATGAGGTGAGTTTTCCAATGTCCAAAAACTCCCACAATTACTTTACTTAAAATTCGATTTTTCGAAAAACATACATTTATACAATTGCAATCTCTTAGCAAATTATATACACAGGTTACATATTTTGTGCAGCACATGTCAGTCCAATCCTCCAGTCTGTGGGACCTTGTTTTGCCTTTCTGTTTCATTTTGGCAATTTTGGGCATCAAAGATTCTGCCTAAAATTCCATAACTTTATACACAGATGCGAATTATCCCTTGGGATGTATGTGCAAAAATGTATGTTTGCAACATTGATACTCTTCGATTTATCCTCAATACTTTGCCCTTTCTGGCCTCAAGGTGTCAGTGAGTTCTACCATGTCTCAAAAGAAAGCACAAAAAATCACTTTTAAACTGCATCATTTTTACAATTTTTCAAAATCTTGCTGCAGAGATAGAAGTCTTTAAAGTTTATTCCTTCAATAGTCTTTGGGAACAAATGACAGTCCCTTTATTCCAGGGGCAATTTTTTTTTTCTTTCCGTCAACTGCTGCCAACTGTCATTTCCTTCAGAGCATGGTGGGGGTTTCTCCCTTGATTGAAGTTTTATTGCCCCTTCACACTGCAGACTTCCTTCCCTGGGAGCTTCCTTGCCAGAGTCCCAGCAGAGATGAAAGTCTGTTCAACACCGTAATTATCAGGGGTTTGTCAGTATCTGCTGGGAGAGAGCCCTCCTTTTGGTGCCACCCCTCCAAGCAGAAAACCTGTTTTTCAACTTGCAACTCCAGCCACCATAGTTTTAACCTTTAATTTCTGATCTTAGATCCAGAATTAAAGCAAACCGGTTGCTAAAATAACCCATGTTATATAGTCTCACCAGCAACAAACCTCTTCATATTGCCAAAGACTGGCAGGCTTTCATTCCCCTGTGTACTGTTCCAAAACACAGACATTTGTTTTTCCTTAATTTGCAAAGGCCCATATTTTTTTTGTACACGTGGTGCAGCTCCTGCCTTCTTACACACTGTCTTGGAGCGATAGTTATTCTCTTGAATGTTGGAGTTGGTCTGCAGCACAGATACATTTAAACAAAAAATGGCTCAGCTAGAGTCTCTCTCTGAAAAGCTGAGTTTTGGATACTTTTGCAAAGATAATGACTGTGTTTCCAGTGTAAGTCAAAGTAAAGTTCCTGGTTGATTTTTTTTTAGAGTTGGTTTGACAGGGCTTGTCAATTCGGAATCATGCCTGTTTTTGGTGAGGCAGTGAGACACACAGGGCTCAGTAGGGTTTATTAATCAGAGTAGCTTTAAGGAACAGAGGGAATTAGCATAAAAACTGCATTTTTTAAAGGTGAAAAAGGGTTTCTTTTTAATGGGGGTTTTGGCTTTTGAAGCAAAGCAACAATGCTTTTTCCACTTTCTTCCATTTGTTTATGTTGGAACACACTGGCAATCTCCTTCAATGTGCCTCATTTGTTCCATCCTGTCCAATGTGTACTTAGCAGGATGGTGCAGACATTTTTGTTGTTGATGCAAAACTGAGTTTTTGTAACGCTCACCTGATTCCCGTAGAGGCGCCGGTCTTGACTGGGCGTATACCGTATCTTCAAAGGTGATGTGTAACACACGGCTGGCTGTTTCGGCTGGACCTCTGTGCACTGTATGTCTGACTCGAAGGGTAAGATGTCTGCAGATAGAAAATATGGGATTAATGAACTGGGTTATTGAATGTCTCTCTCTTCTTCCCTTTCTCTTCTCCTGTAGAACCCCAAAGGTTAACGCTCTCACCTTAGGTAAGTGAACGCCATGCTCTCCATCTGCCTCGGGGCAGGGTGCTGTAACCAGTTTCTTCACTGGATAAGGGGAGCAGGCCTCTTGACTTCAGAAGACTGCTGTCCGTCGTTTACTGCACGAACGGTAAGTTTCGAGTAATTCTAATGTCTTTAAAAGTCTTTAGTAATGATGTCTCTTGTTTTGCAGGGTTCCGGCGATGGCGGATGACGGGCTGAAGTGAGTTGAAGATGGAGCCCGTGTGATGAATAGAAGCGCCTGGAAGCACGTAAGTAAGCGCTTGTTGCCTGCTTCACGATGCGCTCTAACTGTCTTTTTATTTTGCAGGTACAAGTTCGGAGCGGCTGCAGGGTGCCGGAATACCCACTGGGTTAGATGTGGAAAGGAGTAATGGCACGTGAGTATTAAAGTTCCCCAATGTCTTTAAACGCACCTTGTTTTGTCTTTCAGATGCGGGATGCAGCGCCGAAGGCCTCCGGAGCGTGAGAAGAGTTGGTAAGCTTTTGTCTTTCAGATGCCGGAATGCAGTGCGAAGACCTCCGGAGCGCACAAAGAGTAGGTAAGCCTTTGTCTTTCAGATGCCGGAATGCAGCGCGAGGCGTTGGTGACAGCCGATGGACCAGGTAAGTGAAGCGCTGTCACTGAAGACTGTAATGCTAACCTGTTCTTTCTTGTCTTTATAGGTGTTGCTGAAGACTGGATTCAGGATGGTAAGCCTTTTTCCTTAGGCCCAGGATCAGATGCAGAAGACACGATGAGCGTTCTGCTGCAGAGGATGCAGAATAACGCAAAGCAAGATTCATCCATCGGGTGTGGTTTAAATAGCCTCCTGTAGTACTTAGGTGTCTCCTTCCACAGCCACGCCTAGGTAAGAAAAGAGTTCCTGCTTTCCAGAAGAGTTCCAGTGTTCTGAACCAAGGGAGTGGCTCCTGCCCCACCCAACAGGAAAAGTAGTTCCAAACAGAAGAGGATCAGAGGCTCAACTGGCAGGCAAGTAAGCAGCATGGTCTGCTGCAGGTAAGTCCACCCAAGCATTATGAGCCCGGCGCTTCCAGTACCAGATCATGACAGTACCCCCCCTCAAGGCCCCTCCCAAACCGGGCTTCTCCGGGGGTTTTGGCTTGTCAGGAAATGTTCGGTGAAATCTTTTGATTAGGCGAGGAGCGTGGACATATTCAGCAGGTTCCCAGGATCTCTCTTGGGGGCCGTAGCCTTTCCAGTCAATTAGGTAAAATAGTTTAGATTTGGAGATCTTGGAGTCCAGAATGCTTTTGACGTCAAACTCGAGTTCTCCATCAACTAGGATAGGTTTTGGAGATTTAGTTAGTCGGGTTTGAGGTTGCACGGGTTTTAATAGAGAGACGTGGAAGACCGGATGTATCTTCATGTGCGGGGGCAAGTCCAACTTGACCGCTACTGGGTTTACTATGGTAGTGATGGAATAGGGACCAAGGTATCTTGGGTTGAATGTGCGTGGCCCTTTTAGAGGTAGATATTTGGTGGATAACCAGACTTGATCTCCTACTTGATATTGAGGGGCTTCCTTCCGATGTTGATCTGCTCCTTTCTTGTATTGTTCTTTAGCCCTTTGAAGGTGAGAAACAGCTTCCTTAAAGGCTTGGGTGATTGTAGAATGCAGGTAGTCTACTGCTGGTGTTTCAAGATCTTGGAGGGGATCCAACTCCGAGGTTCGAGGGTGACTGCCGTACAAAAGAAAAAACGGGGTTTTCCCAGTTCCCGAATGGACAGAGTTATTGTAGGCATATTCGGCTATCCAAAGGATGTCTTTCCAAGTTTTTTCAGTTTGTTGCAGCATGCAGCGTAAATACTGTTCCAGAGTTTGATTGGTCCTCTCGGTTTGTCCGTCGGTCTGAGGGTGGTGACTGGTCGATAGTCTCACATCAATTTGAGCCGACCGACAGCAACTTCGCCAAAAATGAGAAATAAATTGACTACCTCGATCCGAAATTAGAACCGAAGGAAAACCGTGCAGTCGGACGATGTTTTCGAGGAATTCTCGGGCCAGAGTTGCTGCTGTTGGCAAGCCTTTGAGCGGAATGAAATGCGCCATCTTGGAGAATAAGTCCACGATTACTAGAATCGTATTGTATCCGGAGCATGGAGGTAGATCGGTGATGAAGTCCATAGAAAGTGTATGCCAAGGGCGAGGTGGGATGTCAATAGGGCGTAAGAGGCCTGCTGGTCTTTCCTTTCGACTCTTGTTTTGGGCGCATACTCCACAGGACATTATAAAGTCTCTGATATCTTTTTTCCAAGACGGCCACCAGAAGTAGCGCTTGATCTTTTCTGAGGTCTTGGCCATACCGGGATGTCCTTCTATTAAAGAATCGTGATAACAAGAGATTACTTTTTTCTGTAAATCTGTGCTGGGTAGGTATAATCGTTCTTGGAAATACAATAAGTTGTCCTTTACTGCAAAGTCCTTTCCCTGCAGATGCCAATTCTGTATGTCTGCTGGAGTTACAAGTTGCCTGGCTTTATCCTTAACTTCCTCTATGGATTCTGTGGCGATTACACCCAGAATTCTTTGTTCGGGAATGATTGGTACAGGTTTAGGGTTGATCAAGTGTTCTTCCACTCCCATCCGAGAAAGGGCATCAGCTTTACCATTCTTTGTACCAGGTCGATAGGTAATTATGAAGTCAAACTCGGCAAAGAATAATGCCCAACGGAGTTGTCTAGAGGATTGGGCTTTTGCGGTTTTCAAATATTGCAGGTTTCGGTGATCCGTAATCACAGTAACAGTGTGTCGGGCCCCCAGCAGATAATGCCGCCAAGCCTTAAAGGCAGACTTGATAGCCAGAAGTTCCTTGTCAGTAATCGTGTAATTGATTTCAGGAGGCGAGAATTTGCGGGACCAAAATGCCACGGGATGCAACTGATTGGTTAGCGGGTCCTTTTGTGATAGAACTGCCCCCATGGCAAGGCTTGAAGCATCAGTTTCCACGATGTAGGGGAGTTCGGGGCGAGGGTGTTTTAAGATTGGTGCAGAGATAAATTTAGTCTTCAAATCCTGGAAAGCTTGTTCCGCCTCGGTAGAAAATTCAAAACGTTTGTTTTTCTTTAACAAGGCAGTGATGGGCTGGACTATTCGAGAAAATTCGGGGATAAACCTGCGGTAAAAGTTAGCGAAGCCTAACATGCTTTGCACACCTTTTACGGAGGATGGTGATGGCCATTTGAGAACTGCATCGACCTTCTTTGAATCCATACGCACTCCGCCAGGTGATAATATGAATCCCAAGAATTCAACTTCAGTCACGTTGAAAACACATTTTTCCAACTTAGCGAAAAGTTTGTGTTGACGCAATCTTTCGAGGACCATTTTCACGTGTTTCCGATGTTCAGATTCCGATGAAGAATAAACGAGGATGTCGTCAATGTAAACAACAACACACACATCTATGAGCTCTCTGAGGACATCGTTCATAAAATATTGAAAGGCGGCCGGGGCATTGCAAAGTCCGAAAGGCATGACCTGATATTCAAATAGCCCATACTTGGTGCGGAAGGCCGTCTTCCATTCATCGCCCTCTTTTACTCGTACCAAGTGGTAAGCTCCTCTAAGATCCAGCTTTGTATATATGCATGCTTTTCTGACTTGGTCCAGGAGTTCAGGGATCAAAGGTAACGGATATCTATTCTTAACGGTGATCTGGTTCAGGGAGCGATAATCTATACAAGTTCTAAGGTCTCCTTCCTTTTTTGGAACGAAGAACAAAGCTGAAGAAGCAGGGGACTTGGAAGGACGAATAAACCCATTTGCCAGGTATTGATCCAGGTATTGTCGAAGGTGAAGGTTCTCAGGCTCGGTGAGGGCATAAATTCTACTACAAGGAGGAGTAGATCCAGGTATCAGGTCTATCTGGCAGTCATAAGACCTATGAGGAGGTAGAGAGTTAGCCTGATCCTTCCGGAAAACATCTTGGTATTCTAGGTATTCGGGAGGTAACTGGGGAGTCTCTGAAGAAATTGCTGCCAGTGCAACACCAGGTGGAGGGTGACAAGTAGAGACACATTCTGGAAACTGGACCGTTCTTGCTCGCCAATCGATCAGAGGATTGTGTTTCTCTAACCAAGGTATTCCTAGAATAATCTGAAACTGAGGGGCCTTGATCACATCGAACACGATCTTCTCATGGTGTCCATCTTGACTTACTAGCGTCACCTCTTGAGTGGTATGCGTTACTGGCCCGGAGGCTATCTCCGTACCATCCACTGTAGTAATGACGTCCTTTACAGCCTTGGGACAAAGAGTTAGATTCATCCTCAAAACCATTTCATGATCCACATAATTGCCGATGGCACCGCTGTCGACGTAAGCTTCAATTGCATGTAATCGATCCGGATTATCAGGGCTAATGAGGACCATAGGTATCACGAAATGCGAGGTCACGGAACTGGTTTTCACGCTCGGCAAGAGGACCTCTATTCTTGTCGGGCGAGGTCGTTTCCCTGCTCAGAGTTTGTAACTTTGGTAACTGCAGCTCCTACTGCCTTCTTGGCAGGTTTCACCGGACAGTCTCGAAGAAAGTGCCCTGAGTTTCCGCAATAGAGGCATAATTGCAACTGTTTTCTCCTTTCCCGCTCCTTTTGTGTTAGAGGACCTTTCAGACCCCCTATTTGCATGGGTTCCCCGGAGTCTACTCCTTTGGAAGGAGTTGGCGGTTTGGAAAATACTTGAGCATCAAACTTGGAACGATCGGCCTTCCTGTTCTGCAGTCTGTGATCTATTTGAACGACTAAGTCTATATAGTCCGAACAATCTTGTGGGGGATTCACTACTTGGGCTAACACATCCTTGAGCTCTCCACGTAGACCTCTATAAAACAGCGTAATCCTTTTGTCCTCAGGCCATTGAGTTTCCACTATCAGTCTGTTGAAAGACGCAATATAAGCCAAAAGGTCTTGATTACCTTGTCGCAACGAAAGAAGCTCATTGTCCAAGGCCTGCCCCTGTGAATGTCTTGCGAACAGTTTTTCCATACTGAGCTGAAAAGCTTGAAAATCATGGAGGACCGGATCATCTTGATTTACTAGAGGGATCGACCAGTCTGCCGCATTGCCACTAAGGTACGAAAGCACGAAAGCTACTTTAGCCGATCAGTTGGAAAGGCTGCTGGCCGGCATAAGAAATGCAATCGGCACTGATTGATAAATACTGCAAACCTCTTTGGGTCACCAGAAAATCGTTCGGGCGGAGCCAGAGGTACATTCCCAGGTAGGTTGATCTGCACTGGATTCATAGAGGATGTAGAAGGAAGATTTCCCCCAGATGCGGGTAACGGGGTCTGTCCGGCTTGTGACTGTAGCAATTGTCTAGCGAGATCATCTGTTCGCTCCTTGGAAATAATCAGTTCCCTTCTTAGAGCGTTCGTTTCCTGACAGGCTGCATGCACTTCTGCCCTTAGTTCCCCAAGTAACTGGGCTAGCTGGTCGGTATCCGAGGTTTCCATAGCGCCTGGACGGGAGTTTTGTGGTAGGCTTTGCGTTCTGTAACGCTCACCTGATTCCCGTAGAGGCGCCGGTCTTGACTGGGCGTATACCGTATCTTCAAAGGTGATGTGTAACACACGGCTGGCTCTTTGGGCTGGACCTCTGTGCACTGTATGTCTGACTTGAAGGGTAAGATGTCTGCAGATAGAAAATATGGGATTAAGGAACTGGGTTATTGAATGTCTCTCTCTTCTTCCCTTTCTCTTCTCCTGTAGAACCCCAAAGGTTAACGCTCTCACCTTAGGTAAGTGAACGCTGTGCTCTCCATCTGCCTCGGGGCAGGGTGCTGTAACCAGTTTCTTCACTGGATAAGGGGAGCAGGCCTCTTGACTTCAGAGGACTGCTGTCCGTCGTTTACTGCACGAACTGTAAGTTTCGAGTAATTCTAATGTCTTTAAAGTCTTTAGTAATGATGTCTCTTGTTTTGCAGGGTTCCGGCGATGGCGGATGACGGGCTGAAGTGAGTTGAAGATGGAGCCCGTGTGATGAATAGAAGCGCCTGGAAGCACGTAAGTAAGCGCTTGTTGCCTGCTTCACGATGCGCTCTAACTGTCTTTTTATTTTGCAGGTAAAAGTTTGGAGTGGCTGCAGGGTGCCGGAATACCCACTGGGTTAGATGTGGAAAGGAGTAATGGCACGTGAGTATTAAAGTTCCCCAATGTCTTTAAACGCACCTTGTTTTGTCTTTCAGATGCGGGATGCAGCGCCGAAGGCCTCCGGAGCGTGCGAAGAGTTGGTAAGCTTTTGTCTTTCAGATGCCTGAATGCAGTGTGAAGACCTCCGGAGCGCACGAAGAGTAGGTAAGCCTTTGTCTTTCAGATGCCGGAATGCAGCGCGAGGCGTTGGTGACAGCCGATGGACCAGGTAAGTGAAGAGCTGTCACTGAAGACCGTAATGCTAACCTGTTCTTTCTTGTCTTTATAGGTGTTGCTAAAGACTGGATTCAGGATGGTAAGCCTTTTTCCTTAGGCCCAGGATCAGATGCAGAAGACACGATGAGCGTTCTGCTGCAGAGGATGCAGAATAACGCAAAGCAAGATTCATCCATCGGGTGTGGTTTAAATAGCCTCCTGTAGTGCTTAGGTGTCTCCTTCCACAGCCACGCCTAAGAAAAGAGTTCCTGCTTTCCAGAAGAGTTCCAGTGTTCTGAATCTAGGGAGTGGCTCCTGCCCCACCCAACAGGAAAAGTAGTTCCAAACAGAAGAGGATCAGAGGCTCAACTGGCAGGCAAGTAAGCAGCATGGTCTGCTGCAGGTAAGTCCACCCAAGCATTAGGAGCCCGGCGCTTCCAGCGCTGGGACTGGGCATATTTATGAGCCTGGTGCCACTGGCGCCAGGACTGGGTCCAAAAGGTCCCAATTGGGACTGGTTGGCACCCGGAACCTGGGTTATGGATCTGCTTCCAAGGGAGTTGGGAAAACCCTGACCTTTTGGAAGCAGAGATCATGACAGTAAGTGAACGCCGTGCTCTCCATCTGCCTCGGGGCAGGGTGCTGTAACCAGTTTCTTCACTGGATAAGGGGAGCAGGCCTCTTGACTTCAGAGGACTGCTGTCCGTCGTTTACTGCACGAACGGTAAGTTTCGAGTAATTCTAATGTCTTTAAAAGTCTTTAGTAATGATGTCTCTTGTTTTGCAGGGTTCGGGCGATGGCGGATGACGGGCTGAAGTGAGTTGAAGATGGAGCCCGTGTGATGAATAGAAGCACCTGGAAGCACGTAAGTAAGCGCTTGTTGCCTGCTTCACGATGCGCTCTAACTGTCTTTTTATTTTGCAGGTACAAGTTCGGAGCGGCTGCAGGGTGCCGGAATACCCACTGGGTTAGATGTGGAAAGGAGTAATGGCACGTGAGTATTAAAGTTCCCCAATGTCTTTAAACGCACCTTGTTTTGTCTTTCAGATGCGGGATGCAGCGCCGAAGGCCTCCGGAGCGTGCGAAGAGTTGGTAAGCTTTCGTCTTTCAGATGCCGGAATGCAGTGCGAAGACCTCCGGAGCGCACGAAGAGTAGGTAAGCCTTTGTCTTTCAGATGCCGGAATGCAGCGCGAGGCGTTGGTGACAGCCGATGGACCAGGTAAGTGAAGCGCTGTCACTGAAGACTCTAATGCTAACCTGTTCTTTCTTGTCTTTATAGGTGTTGCTGAAGACTGGATTCAGGATGGTAAGCCTTTTTCCTTAGGCCCAGGATCAGATGCAGAAGACACGATGAGCGTTCTGCTGCAGAGGATGCAGAATAACGCAAAGCAAGATTCATCCATCGGGTGTGGTTTAAATAGCCTCCTGTAGTGCTTAGGTGTCTCCTTCCACAGCCACGCCTAGGTAAGAAAAGAGTTCCTGCTTTCCAGAAGAGTTCCAGTGTTCTGAACCTAGGGAGTGGCTCCTGCCCCACCCAACAGGAAAAGTAGTTCCAAACAGAAGAGGATCAGAGGCTCAACTGGCAGGCAAGTAAGCAGCATGGTCTGCTGCAGGTAAGTCCACCCAAGCATTATGAGCCCGGCGCTTCCAGCGCTGGGACTGGGCATATTTATG
Organism: Ambystoma mexicanum; assembly: GCF_040938575.1. Classification (NCBI taxonomy): domain Eukaryota; kingdom Metazoa; phylum Chordata; class Amphibia; order Caudata; family Ambystomatidae; genus Ambystoma; species Ambystoma mexicanum. The sequence continues at coordinate 1,042,540,958 of NC_090941.1, forward strand.
AGCCTGGTGCCACTGGCGCCAGGACTGGGTCCAAAAGGTCCCAATTGGGACTGGTTGGCACTCGGAACCTGGGTTATGGATCTGCTTCCAAGGGAGTTGGGAAAACCCTGACCTTTTGGAAGCAGAGATCATGACAGTTTTGAGCCATGGAGCCCATAGGAGCCAGCGCAACCATTTTGTGGTTTCTGCGCAACTGCAGCTTGGTAATGTGTGGAAATGCTGTTGAGTGGGTCAATATATCTCACACAGTGCAGATTTTAATCTAACATAGAGTTGTGTATCATCCATATAAGAGTGGAAGTTTAATTCAAACCTAGAAAATATGAAAAGATGTGCATTAGTGGTCTAAGGTAGACATTGAACAATATTGGGGACAACGACCACCCCTGGGGCACTCCACACAAAACAGGGAAGCTATCAGAATAAAAGCCTCCAAGTTGAACTGCTTGCATCAGTTTTTCCAAAAAAGAGGAAAACCACCTCAACGCATTCCTCTAGAAATGAGCAGTTCTCCAAAATAAACTGTGTCGAAGGCCTCTGATAAATCAAGCATGATCAGCACGCTTATATCGTCTTCATCGGTGGTTCTCAAGATGTCATCCCACACAGCCACCAGAGCAGTCTCACTCCCTTGACCGGGTCTGAAACCAGACTGGAAGTTGTCAAGAATAGACTTTTCTGGCAGGTAGTTCTGCAGCTGTGTGGTGACAACCTTTCCAGAATCTTTGCAGGCTATGGCAGGCCAGCAATTGGACAATAATTGGTAGGTACCTGGTGATCCAATGTGTTTCTTTTAACAGTGGTGTAAGACATGATTTTTTTAATTTCTGGGGTACATTTCTCTATGCTAATACTGCATTCCCAAAATCCGTCAAAAAGTAATATAAAGACGACATGTTGAACTGCAAGATAGATCAGAATAATATCATGGTCATGATTCGGTTGTTTATGTTTTTGAATCAGGACTTCTATATCTTCAGAGTTTGCAGGTGAAAAAGAAAAACTTGACAATAATGGAGTGGATGATATTGAAAAATCCTGGCTCTAACTTGGAGTTGATGCACTGACTATTTCTGAAACTAAATTCAAACAAATAGAGTTGAATTTATTATAAAAGAAGACGTTAAACTCATTTGCCAAAATGCAGGCAGGAGACAGCCTAAATGAGGCAGATTCCGGTGTTGTTAAGTTCTTAATAATGGCAAAAAGCTCCTTAGATAGATTTTTGGAAGAATCGATTTGTTTTTGAAGGAACAGTGATTTTACCAGTACAATTCCCTGTTTATAAGTTGCTAATGCCAGTCTGGCATTTTGGCAGGTAGAGATATCTTTGATTTTCTGCCAGATTTTCTCTTTTTTACTGTATTTTTGCTCTAAATCTGTCAGAGAGTCCAAAAACAGGGATTATGCTTATTTTTACTTTGCTTTTTTTTTATTTTCAAAGGTGCCCTTATATCACAACAGTTCTTCAAATATGTCATGTTTGTTTGATAATATTTTTCACAGTTGGTATTCATGGAGAAAGGGAACTGAGATCATGTAACACTATCGAAATCTTTCTTGCTGCAACGGAGAGTGGCATTTGTACAAATCCACATGATCAACAGTAATAAAAAATACCACAGCCACATGGTCAGTCCATGTCAATGCCATATTCTCCTGATGAATTATGTTCAGCCCTCTAGACACGACTTGATCCAAAGAATATCCTAAATTATGGGAGGTCCGTTTGGTTAATAATGATACATCATGAGCCAACAATATTTCACTCAACATTATCCCGTCTGGATAAAGAAAAGGACAGTGGAGCCTGGCGGTCTGTAGCATAAGATTACCCGCATAGACTCATTTTCTCAGGTAGATAAAGTACAGGCGAGAATCTGGGATGACTCTTCCCATTGTAAACCCTGAACATTGGATATTGTGAGTACTGATCTATATATAATAGCAACCCCCCCTTTTTAGACTCACAATTTTCCCATATTATCGAAAAGCCCATACGAACAAATACATGAAATTGTGACACCGAATTTTCAGGCAATCTAGTCTTAATGCATTCTTTACAGCTGGCATAGCATTAATTAACACTTCTTGCTGGCCTGGATTATGATTACAGCCAATAACAGCTTTAGTTGGAAATATTATTTCCCTTGGTTTATAAAAGGCCAGATATCTGAGTTTATTCAGGGCACGAAGGTTAATCAAGCCCAACGAGTCGCCCAGTTTCAACAAAGACTCATGAGTATACATAACTACTGGATATAGCAACAGATATAATGATATATAGTAGCAAAACGGCTATTTAGCTCTAGTTAGATTCATCAATATTAAATATCCAACACCTAAACTCTTGTCATATTTCTAACCGTGTATTTTAATATCAGCTATACAGATCGTAACGCCGACTGTTGAACAGCCTGAACAGGCTCTTCTCTCATGACAACCTTCCTTTCCCTGCTTCCACTTGTAAACCTGGTGCCATATTCCATCCATCACACAACTCCTCCCTCTTTATCTTCAAATCTACCACTGAAGCGAGACTCAACCTCCTCAATATCAGAAACAAAATCTGTCATCTTCTTCCTTTCAATACTGCTAAACAGTTAATACCCTCCATTGTCCTTTCTAGAACTGACTACTGTACCAGTCTCCTCTATGGCCTTCCCAACTATACAATGTCACCTTTGGACAAAGTCCTCAGCTTCGCGGGCAGCATACTTTTCAACCTTTCTCACTTTACCTCTACCACCCCTGCCCTGCCCGTCACTAGATTTGCTGGCTATTTACTAAACAAAGTATAAAAGTCTTCTCATCATCTTCAAAACTATACATGAACTGGCTCCATCCTACCTATGTGCTCATCTGACTCCCTACTGTCTTCTTTGCTCATTATTATGGTTCTCAGGTCCCTCTTTGCCACTCCTCCAGACCCCTGTGCTCCCTCCTTTCTGATCTCTCTCTTTCTCTCTCTCATTCTCCCTCTCTCCTCGCTCCCCTACTCTGGAATGCTCTTCCTCTCCCTCTCCCTCTCTGTACTACTCCAACACTATCAATATTTAAATCCAAACAAAAATCTCTTCTACATTCTGTGGAACATGTTTCCTAGCACTCTACTCTACTGCATCACCCCGTTCTCCTCTCTCCCTACCCTTCATGGACAATCCTACTGCACATTTGCAGTCACACCTCCATCCTTTATTCAACACTTACTCCACCTTCCTGTTCCTATGTCATTCTGTCCTGTCCTCGTCCCTGGTTTTTGTTTCCACCTTCCCCTACAACATCTGGTCTTCAAGTCACATTCTCTCCTCCCATTCTAAAAGACCAATGTCCTCCACTCTGTTGTCAATGGTACATTCTATAAACATTTGTGGGACGCAAATGCATCATTTTCCTATAAATAAATAAAATACATAACTACTTTACTCACACTTATCACATTGGATTTACCCTGGGTGCCAATGAAAAATAACATGAAAAGGTAAAAAATAATGTTTCCATATTAGCAATTTTATTTTAGTTTATTATTTATATAGCGCCGCCTGGCCATGGGGCATCCAGGCGCTTGGCCAGTTACATCGTGGCCAGCAAGTCACAAAAAGGTCAAAGACAAGTGTTTACAGAACAAAGTGGCATTGTAAGCTTTTACAAATGGTATAAACATTGCAGCAATTATACAAAGGTTTGAGGAAGGGCAGGTTAGAAAGTCTATATTTACAATTATGTGTGAATGGATAGACATGTTAGATGGCTTAGGTCAGTAGCCATGATTTGGCACTGCGTCTGAATCGTTGAAAGGAGGGTTCTTGTCTCAGGTCGGTTGGTAGAGAGTTCCAAAGTTTAGATGCAAGAACAGGGCAGCTTGAGCCGCCTGCTTTCTAAAACTTGAATCTGGGGACATTTAGACAATGTGTTTGGACAGATCTGGTGAGGCAAGATGGGATGTGTTTCGTGAAGTTATCAGAAAGGTATCTGGGTGCTTGGTTCTATAAGAATTTGTGTGTGAGGGAGAGTACTTTGTAATCTATTCCCTGGTGTATAGTTATCCATTGACAGGTGCATCTTGCATCTGAAATGTGCTCATGTTTAGGTATATTCATAGCTGCTCATAGGGCGTTATTTTGAATCACTTGAAGCTTATTGATGTTCTTGTGGCTAGTTGCCTGGTAGAGGGTGTTGCAGTAGTCTACTTTGGAGAGTACTAGTGCTCTAGCTAATGTGATGCAGGTGGGAGTTGAGAGGTACAGTCTGCTGGCATTGATAAGCTTAAATGTGTAAGCAGTGGATGTAGAAATAGCATTTATTTGTCTTGTCAGTGTGAGGGAGGATTCAAGGTAGATTCCGAGAGTTTTTACATTGTTGGAGACAGGGATGTTGTTGCCATCAATGGTGAATGTCTGGTAGAGTTTGTCTAGTTTGTTGAGTCTGGATTGAGAGACTAGGAGGAGAAGCTCGGTCTTGTCGACGTTAAGGCAGAGGCCGTGTTTGGCCATCCATTCTTGTATAATGGAGAAGATATTGTTGAGGACTGTGCTGTCGGTGGTATAGTTGCCTGTTAGAGGGATGAGAATTTGAGTTTCATCTGCGTCATTCGTGTAGATGACACCCAAATGGTCTAGTATGTCGAAGAGGGGTTTTGTGAAAACATTGTAGAGTGTTGGGGAGACACAAGAACCCTGGGGGATGCCGCATGTGACGGGTGCTGGTTCAGCCGAAGCAGTGGGGGCAAAGACCCTCATGGATCTGTTGTCTAGGAGCTAGACCAATGTAGGCCAGAATGGCCATGTGCAAAAATTGCTTAATATGGCCAAAGTAAGAACATATGTCCATACTCTCGGCACCAGTATAGGCCAGTATGGCAATGTACAAAGAGTGATTATGCTGCCTTTACCCTTGATACCAGTAAATAAATGCCTTGCCACAGTAAGTACATATTTTCAGAATAGCTGCACCAATGTAGGCAGGCAGTATGGCAATGTAAACAAACTCATAGTAAAATCTGGAACAAATGTCTCGGAGTACTAAAACGAAGAGGGCCCCTACTACAAGGGTAAGGAGTGGGAAGGCACCAACACAGCTATCCAACATGCGTGGCACAAACAAATACACGTAATGAACAAATAAGTGGACATTGAGGTGCCACAAACTGTCAGCAAGCGGTCTCAAAACAGTCCAGTAGGGCAGAAATGCTAATGTTAGAGTAATTCCTAACCTGGCCGCTGGTGCAGAAACCAGCCCCGAAACAGCTCCCAATCCTCCAGCAAACATGCCACCCATTGATATACCAGAGGAGAACTTATTGGGTGTCATGGACATGGTCACAGAGATGATAGGGAGCATAAATAAGGAATATCAAAACACACTGTTTTCAGCAGGGGTAAAGAGAAACAACTTCCTCCTGATGCTCATCGATTTGTAACACCACACAGCGGTATTTTTTTAAATATTTCTGTTAGCTACTTTTTTGTTTTTAGTGGCCTACATCTCACTTAATTTCCATCTTGGAAAGTCTAACTATCCCTATGCCAGTACGCACGTATTGCTTCTTTATACTGTAATGGTTAAAAAACATACAAGAGTTCACATATATGTCCTGAAGAAGGCGTCTACATTTAGGCCAATCCCGCTGAAACAGGTTGACTACATTTCTAGAGGTTCAGGTTAGAATCCTGAACCCCCAAGACCCTCAGACTAATTGAGAGCTTGGGCCAAAGCGATTGGTGTTGTTTTAAAAAAATAGCTGATTAATACCGCTTTGAAAATTGTTGACATATATGTTTTATTCGTATTTTTAAAGCGCACATCAGCCCATGGGCATCGTGGCGCTGTGACAGGATATACATTGCTGGTTACAAAGGAATAGGAATACATGGTGGTATGTGAACTCTTGTGTGTTTTTTAACCATTACTCTATAAGGAAGCAATACATATTTCTACACTCCTGAAAGGGTATTTTAGTAGTAGGAAAGAAGTGAGAGAGATTAGGGACAGACTCTTCTCTATTCCTGTCATAAATAGGTGGAACAACAGCGCCAACTAGGGCTATTGCGTACTGGCATAGGAATAGTTAGACTTTCCAAGAGGGAAATGAAGTGAGATGTAGGCCACTAAAAAGAAAGAAGTAGCTAACGAAAATCTTTAAAGAGCCTAAATAAGGGCCCTCAGTTAGAGATGACAGTAGACAGCTCGGGTGTGGGCAGCAATGACCTAAGTAATAAATCCTCACCAATTATAATACTTGCAGGCACATCTCAGGATACTCCATCTCAGATACACCATCTGACAGATCGATTCTTGATGGCTAGAGTGCTCAATAGACCATTTGTATGATTGAAACTGTCTGGATGCCCCAGTTAACAAGGGAACTTGGGAGAGCACATGCACAGAAGCAGAAGTCGTGCAACACCCCAATAACTTTGGTAATGCAGCCAGGGGCCAATGCAAGACTGCGACAATGCAGCAATCCCTATGATTTGCTCTATTCTCACAGACAGGATGGTCAAATTGGCTATCCCCAATTCTCCAACACCGGATAGGGTCCATAGTGATCCTGGAGTCGGTAGAAAGGCGACCTTGCCAGATCCCACTGTGGATGCTGGGGACTTTACGGAAGATAGCATCTATCAAGGGGGATAGCAGTGTTTGTAAACCATCAGTTCACAATATGCCGATATGCCACTTACATGATGACTTGCACTTGCCCATTGATGGAACTCTGTCTTCATCGTGTTGGCAAATAGTAGCACACACAGCTCATAAGGCATCGGTATTTGAGTGTTTGGGCCCAGAACTTCAATTGTTAAGTAAGAACTATGGTCTACGATCTAAGGTCAAAATCCCATCTCAAACTCAGTGAGTGTATATTGCTCTATCAATTACGTTCCACCACTTCAATCCGGAGGGGGAGGGTTACGGGGCAGGAGCTGAATCATCCTCCTCTATAGACGCTATTAATAAGTCATTGAGAGGAAGGATAGATGGGGAGTCAGAGTCGAGGGACGGTGCCTTCAAAGCTACTCCTCTCCACGCAAAAAAGATTGTCTATAAGAAATTATTAAATAAGAAGAAGCATTCATTTATCGAAAAACACTTGGACCATTTAGACAGGGTAATTCAAGAGGATAATGTCAAAGCATTTTGAAGAATGGTCCCAGTAGCATTCAGGGACAACAGAGAGCACACTTTCAAGCGGTACTGTTTAAGAAGGAACCTGGGAACCCTAGGTATGAAGAAAAAGATGAAAGTCCTCTGAAAAGCCAGTCTTCCCGAAGGAAGAAATTGCTACCCGCATCCGCAAGATGAAAATAGTCAAAACTGCAGGCCCAGATGGGGTAAAGCCTGAAATATTGATATGGCTGTACGAGTGGTGAGCCCCAGTGCTGATGCATATATTTAATGTAATGTCCCAAGGATAGAACTGCCCATAATCATGGTAGAAGAGCCTATTAATCCTTGTATTCAAAAAGGGTACGGTAGCTGAGCCCCGCTGTTATCGCCCAATATCACTACTAGATGTCTCGACCAACCAAGATATTTTAAGGTTGCCTTGCAACTAGGCTACATAACTGGCCTTTAGATAAGAATGTGCTACCCGATAATAAAGCTGGTTTTAGAAAAGGATTCTCCATGCTAGATCAATGCCTCTGGCTGCAAACCGTAGTGGCGAGATCAGAGGCAGTAGGGTATATGTAGCCTTTATTGATCTTTGATTCAATTGACAGGAATCTGCTATAGAAGACATTAGACCAATTGGGGGTCCTGTCTGGGCTAATACAGCTGATTCGGCTAGTCCGTGCAGATAATTCAGTAGCAATCCTGATGGGGTAAATGAATACTCAGAGGACAAATGCACTAATTGAGGGGTCCAACCGGGGTACTCACTAGCCCCACTTTTCTTTACATTGTTTTTATCGGATTTTAACCCAGATGGCGTTCTGGCCTAGGTTATTCCCCTCCAATTAAATGGGACAAAGTGCAGCGCCCTGCTCTACGCTGACGACACTGCACTAATCGATCTTACAGAAGGGGGGATTCAGAAAAGTCTATTATATGCAGAAGCATTTTTAGGGACCATGGTCTGACCTTAAATCTATCAAAACAAAGATGGCGGTAATTGGACAAGGAAAACCATGGGGCAAATGGCACTTTAACAACAAGGAAATAGTGGTTCTCAGCTTGTATAGGCATTTAAGGTTGGTATTTTCAAAGTATGGGAGCTGGAACACCCATATACATCTGACAGATAAGCAGGCAGAACCAGATTTTAAGGGACTTTTACTTTTGTATTATCGCTACAAGGAAAAAGGCTGGATAAATCCTGGTTTATAGCTTAAAACTCACACAGATTTGCTGTATGGAAGTGAGCTGTGGTGGGGATTTTCATCCTGCATAAGGTTGTAAACTAGACAGAAAATATTTCTAAGGAAGTTAGTAAGGTTTTCCGCAGCAACATCAGCAGATGCACTTTGTCAAGAGTTAGGGGTGTCTAATTTAGGGTGTCGGCACAGATTTGCTTCCTGCAGTTTTTCCTTAAAGTGCAGTTCGATTCCGTAATAACTCCAAATAAAGGGAATGCCTTTAAGGGGATGGCTAGACCCCCTGCATAAGGGAAGTGCCAATGGCACTCGAAGAGGGTGGCTGTAATGGAGAAATGGAGGCTAAATGAGATTGAGCTCCTCAGCTCCATGACAAAAGAACAACAAAAAAAGTGATCAAGAAATGAGCCGAAAGAGTTGCACACAATGAGGGTGCCCTCCCTTGGAATTTACAGTGAGACTTTCATCAATGTGATAAAATTAAAATCTCAAGAGTGTAAGAGGGTGGTCCTTATGATCAGATTAAATCTTCTTCCGCTGAGAACTAGATCCACCTGGAAGGGCATAGGCAAGCAATGTACCTGTGGGATGGGTAAGGATGAGAATCTTCTGCATTATTTATTAATGTGCACATTTTATATTGATTTGAGAAGAAGATGGCTTAGGCCAAACTTTCTTAAGAATAAAATTAGATGTTGCGTAGATGCTGCGTTTCTAATTATGCGCTCCGCAGATGAGGATTTTATCTACGATATTTGATCATTTGCTAAAGAGTCTTTTGGAAGAAGTACTCTGAGCATGTGATCTTCCATTATGCATATACTGTACTGTATTCCATAAATATAAGTTGTTGATATAAGTTATTTTAACATTAGCAAAGAGTGATTGGTAAGGATTTTTAAGGTCTCCAGAAATTGTGTTCTTTTATAATGCAATAAGGCTGGGATGTTATGTTGTTTTACATTGCTTATGGTGCATACGGAATGAAGTTTGCAAACTAAAAGTGCATCCTAATGGAAGCTTTATAGATTGTCACAGAAGATCCACAAGAGACTGGTCAATCAAAGAGAAAGGAAATCAAACTGTTCAGAATAGCTATGAAACTCCGTTGACAGGATTGATCCCTACTCCCAACACGCTCTTCTGCCCTAACAACATGACTACCATCTCCATACATAACCCCTTGCAGATTACCCACAGAGTCCACTCTTACGCACGGCACCAATCGACCTACAGGTACCACCATAACTATTTCTGGGGCAATGCCGCTGTTCTCATCTGTATCGCTGTCATAGACAACCCCCTCCAGACCAGCCGATAACTATGCCTCACGCTGCTCGCTCATTAATGACCAATCCTGGGTGCTCTCCTCAGGATTAAACACATGCCCTGTTTCTAAATGTTTTTCCGGGAGTTGTGAATCTGACCATGGCTAATAGTTCCATCTACTGGCTCAGAGAAGGATTGCCCCATTCTTAGTTCCCCTCTCACTTCTATCTCTGCTTCCCTTAGGATATGATATGATAGTTTATTTATATAGCGGCTATACACAATGTGTTTCAAAGAGCTTCAAGGCAAGGCGGGGAAAAAGGGAAAATACAATGACATTCTTACAGGCCATGAACAGTAAGGATGTGAAATTAACTATCGTACTCGGCCTGGTGACATCTTAGATAGTGCAAGAGCTAAGACATAGATAAGGGAGGGAGGGGGAGAGTGGGAAGGAAATGGAAACAGACAGGCAACTACCATACTAGACCTGACAACATTTCTGGTAGAGCAGGATAAAAACAAAAGGTGAGGGAGAGGGGTGCAGAAATGGAGGGGAGGAACAAAACAAGCGACTGTCATACTAGGCACATTTCAGTGAGTGCTAGAGGGGGAAGGCTAAGAAAATAAAACAATTAAGGGGAGGGGCAAGTGCCCTTGCCCCTATGATTTGTAAAGCACTCCACTGCTTTTTGAAGCTAGGTCCATGCTTAATAATAATAATAATAATAATAATAATAATAATAATAATAATAATAATAATAATAATATGCCCAAGTGTCATTGCCACACAAAATCTGAATCCTACCAGGACCCAGGACTCTGGTACGTCTAGCCGGTACCCATAAGCACCTTACGGTTCACATCTGACTCCCACTGTATCCCACTAATACCAGCACCCTCCCTTTTTCTTTGCAAAGCCACACATAAAGAGGCCACCAAAATGGCAGACTTGAGCTATACAAGACCATGTGCCATTATAATGAATTATAGTCTATACAGCGAGAATCTGTCTAACAAAGCAAGTGGCAATGTTTCCATGGCTGCTACGATAGACAGACATTTTTTTTTTCAGTGACCATACTTATAGATCTTTGATACCCACTAATGGCCAGTCTATTTAATTAGGTATTTTTAATAAGAAATGCCCCTCCCTCTTAGAAAACTGCAGTGTTGATCCTTGTTTACAATACAGAGACTAGGCCGCCTATGCAGTAATCACACCCCTTTCTTGATTCTTCTGGAAAGCTTTTTGGGAGTGTTCTTCATGAAAGAAGTATAGGCTGATCAAGGGGCGATGGTTTATTGGAAAATGTGCAATAGGATTTCATGCAAAACCGAAGGTCTCATGGGCGTAGGACAAGGGGGGGTTAGGGGATCACCACCCCACAATTTCAAGTGGGGGGGATATAATGGCATTTATCCCCCCAGTTTTCCCCAGTTTGTGTGTCTCTCTGCTGCACCAGTTTGTGTGTCTGCAGCGTGTCCCTGTGCAGTGATGCGTGCAAACTTCAGACTCTGAAGTTTGCACGCAGCTCAGACACTGGCGTAACAGGCGCCCCTGCAGCCCCTACAGTGTGGGGGGCCCCGCTTACACATGTCCTGGGAGATGACTACCTGGAGAAAAAAAATAAAAAATATATTTTTTCAATTGTTTTTTTAAATGTTTGTTTTTGTAGTTACTCTGCATTCATAAAGAAATTATTTCCATTATGGATCGTTCCTTATTGGAAATAATTTCTTATGAAGGCAGATTGAATTCAAATAGAAACAATTTCTTTTTGAAGTGATAGGGCTCCCCTTAACCCCATAACGTGTGCGTGTCTGAGTGTATTATGAAAGGGTGTGCACTTAAACGTGAAGGTGGCTGCCTGTATGAGTGTACGGTGAAAGGGAGCACACAAATGTATGGGTGGCTGGGTGTGCGTGTGTGCATGTATGGTGAAAGGGTGCACACTGAAATGTATTGGTGGCTGCCTGAGTGTGCCTGCATGGTGAAAGGGTGCACACTTAAATGTATAGGTGGCTGCCTGTGTGGGTGTATGGTGAAAGGGTGCACACTTAAATGTATGGATGGCTGCCTGGGTGTGCCTGTATGGTGAAAGAGTGCACACTTAAATGTATGGATGGATGGGTGTGGGTGTGTGTATATGGTGAATGGTGTGTGAGCTTGTGTTCAGGGGTGCAACAAAACCTACATTTTGTGGGGGGCTAATCCTTCAAATGTTTGGAGAGGCGCAAACCTCTTAGGCAGTGGGGGAGGGGAAAACTTATTTGTGTGGGGGCATCTAACTTCTTTACGCATTTTAATGAGACTATTATAGTGCAGCTTCAATGTTACACGCACTTAGCTCTTTCTTTTAAGTCTGAAAGCACCCCTTTATGGATTGCTTTGAGAATGAGCGGTCGCCTGTCCCCTCTCTACCCTTCCAATCACTCCCCTGACATGCAAGTACTAAACCCACATCACGATTTCAATTGCCTAAAAAATGTGCCATTTGATTGAAGGTACTAACAGTGAAATGCTTTACATTTTTTTTTTTTTACATGGTTAGTAAAATCAACCTTTGAAATATCAATATCAAATATCAAAACACTACAAGGCAAATTTGCAGTTTGTTCATTCACCACAGTTAAGAATTCGAAATTAGTTTAACTCAATTACGCTAATTATGAGTATACACTAAATATTTCATCCAAAAATCGTACAATTGCTATTTTGGTCCTTAAGGCAGTTGATGAAAAGATACAATGCCACAAGTTCTCATGAATATGTGCATTTTGGTCTTCAAAAAAATTTCCAAAATATTTTTTCCGGATAATGGCTAAATTTGTACAAAACACTAAACAATGTTCCAGCGTTTCTTTTTTGTCAACATTCTTACAAAAGCGACATACATTTTCTGATTGCATAATTTGATTTCTGCGAGCCTGAACATCTAATGTCGGCCAAAGGTTCAACCGAAAGCGGAGAAACTTCTGACGAGTCTTTGAACAAGGAAATTTGGCCAAATAATCAGACATTGGGCCTCATTACGAATCAGGCGTTAAGGGGTTAACGGCACCGTAAACGGCGCCGACCCTTAACGCCTGATTCCGAGGTCCCTTTGCGCCATGGTGAGTTTAACGCCTGCTTTTTGCAGGCGTTAAAATCCATGGCGCTAAGGGACCATGGTGCTAATTACGCCACCGTAATTTACGGTGGCGTAATTAGCACCTTCCCCACTCCCATTATGCCCTATGGGGCAAAAATGGGAATGGGGAAGGGTAAAATGGGAAATGGGGATTTACCGCCCCACTCACCTTGGAATGGGGCGGTAAATCCGCCATCCACCATGGTGTAAACTTAGTTTACACCATGGTGGTAAGGGTACGAACCAGGCGGTAACTTACCGCCTGGGTCGTAATGAGGCCCATTGTTCTACATTGCTTGTGCCCAAATAGCGCTCGATCAAAATCCTTATAATTGAGACATTTATTTTGGGTCAGAATCCAATCATGTTGCTGGACTTTCATTTTGGCACGAGCTTCATTGTTCAAAAGTAACTCTAAATTAACTGAGGCATCAGACATTGCATTCATAGTAAAGATACACCATTGTTTTGAAAAAGCCTGATTTTGCTCTAAAAGATGACAGGCCATCTTTCCCAAAATGTCTGATCGCTCTAAAGACAATAGACATTTACGGAAAAAGGCACAATATTTCCAAATTACAAACGAGAACATTGAGTGTGAACCCAATTCAAATCGAATCAATGGTAAAGGTGTGCAAGCGGGTAAATGTAGTACTTGTTTCCAAAACAAGGATTCAATTCTATCCCACCACTCCACAGGTTTAGGACTGCGAGCCTCAGACCCATAGGTCAAGATTGGCATCACCTTCTGAAAAAAGAAGGTGAGAATATGTTTACACGTAAATTTGCCAAATTTGGCCATAAGTATCTTTGCTTTCGCAATTAAGGACCGTAATTTGCCCTGGATCTCTATGTCAGGGTCAACGCTTGGTAAAGTATCCACTATAAGAGTGCCCAAATACTTATAGTTGGCTACCTGTTCTAATGGAACATTGTGTAATCGCCAAGAAAAAGTTTTAACTTTACAACTTTCATGCCTCTTACAAACCATTATTTGGGTTTTATTAATATTAATTGTCAAATGGTTTGTATCTACGTATGTTTCAAGGCCATGCAAAAGTTTCTGAAGACCAGTATGGGTTTTTGAAAAAAGTATCAAATCATCGCCATAAAACAAATAAGGAACATTATGCCAGCCTAAGCGGGGAGAGTCACTCACAATTTGACTCAGAGTTACGCCCAAGTCGTAAATGAAAAAATTAAAAATGGAAGACGCCAAGATACAACCTTGTTTCAGCCCTCAGAATGTTTGAAATTTCGAGGTCAGATCACCACTCAAATTAAGTCGAACCTACATGGTAGTATTAGAATGTAATAGAGTGATTAAGGATAATAGAGAGGATGGACAATTATGTTTGATCAACTTATGCTGTAACAGTGATCGATCAATTGAGTCAAAAGCGACCTGGAAATCTACGAATGCTAGATACAAGGTCTGCCTGTGGGCTGCGTGATAAGAAAGGAGCATTTGTAGCTTTACATTAGTAATAGCTGGACCCTTGTTAACAGTGAAAACCAGGTGCCGTTTAACATCTGTTTCCTGGTCTGTCCGGCAACTGCTCTGAAGGTCAGCTAGGTTGAGTGAACATAGCCCAAAATTTCAGGGGGGGGGGAGTACTGAATCCCAGTCAACTCAATGCTGTTACACCACTACTTGTTTTGAATGCCTTGATTACTTATTGGTAATCGTCATTACTCCTCACCCTATTCTTCCTCGTCCGTGTACTTGTGTATGAGGCAGTACTTGTGTATGAGGCACCCTGCCTCATACACAAGTACTGGGAAGAGGTAGCAGTACATTGAGGTAATGCCTGACTTAGCTACCGGTAATCTTCATTACTCCTAGTCCCACTCTTCCTCATGCCAATACTTACCTTTGAGGCAAGGAGCCTCATACGTAAGCTCAGGGACAAGGAAGAGGGACGTGAAGGTAATTCTGGGTCAATGAGCTAATTTTGGAGGATGGGGTAGAAGGTGGGAGTCAGAGGGGATGTGTGGGGGTCGGGATTGTGCGATAAATCATAATGGTTGTCCAGGTCCAGGCTAAGCAGGCATGCTATGTGGTATTAGTGGCTAGAGAGGCATTTTGGTGCAACCAGTCTAGTCATTACTCAGTTTGGTATGACTTTTTTTAACTGCACATTTCTTTTAAAGCAGACCTGCTAACTGTAATTACCTGGCTAGACTGGCATTTGGATGCTTCCAGTCTAGCCGTTTCTTACTGTGGCATTGTATATTTTTCTGGACATCTGTGATAAAATGATATGATGTAAGTCATTTATAACTGGCCTGTAGACAAGTGTTTCTAGGCACGACAAGACAAGGGAGGGAAGATAGAGGGAGAACAAGACAAGCAATCTTACTAGGCCTTGTGTCATTCAGATTGTGCAAGTGCGAGAATGAGAAATGGGAGGGCGAGTACAAGGAAGAGGGGAGAGGAAAACAGGGCAGTAATGCTTTCAGTGGGTGCAGCCACGCAGCGTGGCTCTGGGTAGTGCAAGGAGAAAAAGGGACTGTAGGGTTACAGTTACAGCCCCTTTGTGCATGGTAGGCCTAGAGGCAGTGCAAGGGTGACTGATCAAGAAAAAGCCTGGACTAGGTGAGACTCTGAGGGTAGCCAAGCAACCAGTCGGTACAGCCGACAGGTAGGTCAGGTAGGTCTGCAGGGGAGGCAGAGAGAGAAAGCAGAGGAGAAGATGAAAGTTTTGAGCTGCTTCAGGAACTTCAGGTGGTCCGCTTAAGTTTGAGAGTGGCAGGGAGGCCATTCCAGAGAGAGGCACCTGTAAAGGAGAGAGATCTACCCCCCACTCTCTTCCTGGAGAAGCGTCTAACCCTTAGAGAGTTGGAGGTATCAGGGTTAAGGTCTCAAGAAGGAAGGTATTTTGGAAGAGGCCGTTGGATGTAGTGTGGGCCCTGCCCCAGAAAGCCTTTTGGACAATGTAGAGGGTCTTGAACTTGATCCTTGCAGCCACCAGGAGCCAGTGGAGTGATTTCAGGGCTGGAGAGATACAGTCCCTGGGCTTGAGGCTAAGGATAAGTCTCAGTCCTGTAATTTTATTCTGGGCAATGCCGTAGGGCCTCCCAAAGCGAGGCAGGGTAACTGCTGGTACCATCCAGCAAACCTGGGAGAGGGCCTGCTCCCCCCCACTATCCGGACCTGGCCCTTCTCCACTCAACCACTTAGTCAGGAGACAGCAGTCTCCCTCCAGGGCAAAACAAAGGAAGGGTGAGGTGAGAAAATCAACTCACCCTTCCAATGAGCAGCAGGGTGCTAAGCGCCCTAAGGATCTAACATAGGCAGGCTGAGTGAGCAGGAACACCCCCCCTCCCGTGCCTGGGGGGACAGTCGGCTCTGGGTCAGACCCCAACAGATACACTTCAAAGACCGAGGGCTTGCCCTGGGTCTTATAAAAAAGAGCTTCCAGCTCTACAGAAAATCACAATCTGTTTGTAGACCCTGAACAGGGTCCCAAACAGGCTGGAGGTGCACTGTTACCTCAATGTCTTCCTTCCTCCTTTTCCGCAAAACCCTGCCACCCTAGAAAAGTAGGGAGAAGAACAAAGGAAAAAGAGATACAGGGCACTGTATGGTGTCCACAACCAGTCGTGGGACAAGAAAGGTGGCACGGGCCAGAGGGGGCTACCTCTGGACCCGGTACCCAAAAGTATGATATCATAGGGATATGTGAATATTGCTATTATTTCATAAGCATATCTGTAACAATAAAATTCTACAGCCCTTTATTGCCAAGACTTGCAAACGGTATGGTCTAACTCACTATGCGGGGTGTGTGAGTCGTTTATGGCATTTTGCATGCATATGGGTCCAGCAGTTATGACTTTGCAGGACAAGGTGAGCTGCTTTTTTTGTTTAAACCCAAAATTCACTTCCATTCTTCTGTCTTTGGAGTCGTTTGCTTCCAAAATACTAAGCACGGAACTGATCTGACTTCCCAAAACCTTCATTCAATTTCACAATATAAAGCTTGAAATTTAGCACCAACTTTCCCGAAATGTTATTGCACTGTATCCAGCTTAAAAATGAATGCATAGCTAATTCACTGGACAACCCGGCACCTGTACCTGCGGCCTCAGTAGACGTTCGCCGGAGCCGCTCATCTCACCTTCGCTGGCAGTCAAACCATGTTCTGAGCTGCCGGAGCAGTGCCAGAGAATGCAGGGCTTATAACTGCTGAGTAAAACCCTCTGAGGACCATGCACTCACGTGGGATTCTCAGCTGCAGCAGAGCTTCTAGGCATGCAATTAGAAGTCAGGATCTTTAATTGCATTAATATTTAACAAATCAAAAGCAATCAACCATCTATGAATTGTTAGAAATAGTAATTCCAAGGAAATTAGTGCAATATACCATAGACTTTCAGAATATCAGCTGCATAGTCAAGCTGACCTTGACTGAAAACAGACAAGCATGTGGCAACATGTGTACACGGAATGTATCCATGTACGGCAATATATACCTGCTTTATAAAACCTTAAAAACAAAGTGGGGGAATCCCAAATGTGGCACCTACCTGGGAAGTGGCGCATGTGTGAAGAGTACTGAATTCCTTCATAGATGTGGCTTGTAGATGTGGCAGTGGATTTTTTAAGTAGGTTCTGTGGGAGTGCGCTCCTTTGATCTAATAACCGTTCGTGGTGGAGAGGAGAGTGATTTCAATTGAGTGCATAGGTGGTGGTGGAGAGGCTGTGTGTTGGGGCGGCAACATTCAAGAGACAGAAAGTGTGTACTGCCACTGCATGTGTGCAGTAACTAAGTAAATATGCTGCCCTTAGGTTTGTGGTCACTTGATCCATAAATAGTACATTTCCCTTACCCATTACTTGAGCACCAACACATTTGATGGCACCTGGGCAATGGTGTGAGCACCTGGGCATTTGGGGGCGATTCATGGAAATGGGTGCAGAAATCCTGCAAGCACAGCATGTAGAGAAGGACGCTGCACGAGCCTGCATGCAAATAGAAAATCTGCACTGTGCGTATTCATGGAATTGACAGTGCAAAGTAACCATATTCGCAAGTCACGCCCGGAATGCCCCGGACAGGCCCACATCCAATGCCTGAACAGCCCGAACAGCTACTTTTGTGCACACCCACAGGCACAACTACATTCACCCTTCCAACAGTGTGTGGGGTCACCTGTAAGCAGGTCTGCGACTCAGGGACCCTGCTGGGGTCCTCCATAATTGTATCCGGCACCCCAATAACATGTGTATGTGAAACCATAACTCAGCAATAACTCAGGAACTCTCTGTACGAACCCACGTAAAACATTCCTGCACCCGGCCACACTGTTTACGCACACCCCTAAGTTACATCAGAACCCTGACTAAGTACACGCACCCCAAACTCTGACATGCAAGCCCATCTGCCTGCTGAAAATCCTATGTGCAAGTGTACTTACGCCTGCCTTACGATGGGTGGGACGGGTATGCCCAGATGTGTGTCCCGTGCCGGCTGGGCCTAGAGACCCAATCTACTCCTCACTGATGAGGCCCAATAAGGCCGAAACATGTTTGGGAACGCTTGTGGTCTCGTGCAGCAGGGATGTGACCTAGCAGTTCGGGCTGTACTGCCCCATTTGGGATGGGAACAAGCCTGATTTGCATATAGTCTTTGCCTTTCTGTAATGGCTTGGCAGGCAAATAACTATGGTCTGGAGGGTTGCCCAGAGCAATGCCAGTGGTTAAAATTCATTCTAAACCTTCCAGCCATCACCTCTTTTGTTTTTGTCCTTTCACCCTGAGTGGGACGGGTATGCCCAGACGTGGGTCCGGTGCCTGCAGGTCCTAGAGACCAAGCTACTCCTCACTGATGAGGACTAACAAGGCTAAAACATGTTTGGGGATGCTTGTGGTCTCCTGCAGAAGGGATGTGACCTAGCAGCTCGGGCTGGACTGCCCCATTTGGGATGGGAACAAGCCTGATTTGCATATGTTCTTTCCCCTTTTGTAATAGCTTGGCAGGCAAAGAATGATGGTCTGGAGGGTTGCCCAGGGCAATGCCAGAGGTTAAGATTCATTCTAAACTTTCCAGCCATCACCTCTTTTGTTTTGCTTGAAATAATCCCTTCAGCAATCAAATAGCGCAAGTTTGGAAGTTTTTGATAGCCAACATCGTGTTTGTCTTTTGAGGGAAATGATATTTATTGTGACATCTTCATTGAATGTATGCTGTGCCTTCGACTGCCATTTTTCAATCCTTACCTTTCTTACACCAACTTGAAATGTTGGGTTTGATGGCCGTTTTAGTTGCAATGTTACCCTCCTACAGAGTGGTTTTCACACATTCTGTTCAAACCGTGCATATTTTCACATGTCAGCCAGTTGTTGCCTTTGGGAGCGGCTGTAGGAAGGGAGGGGAGTAACTGGGGGAGAGCTTGAGCACTTAAGAAGTGCAGCAGGTTATGGTTTGAGTTTAGGAAAGCAACAAAGTAACAACATAAAACACAAAATAAATAGTGCATGCCAATACACAAGGCCATGTAAGGGAAGTATTGTGGACTGAATGTGGTACTGAAAAGCATTATAAAATAATCGATGTTGGATGGAAGGAGGAGTGGAGGAGCAATTGCTAGCTCTTGCTGGAATCTCCGCCTCGGTCATCCACCCTGCGGGAGTAGGCATTTACTGCATTGCCTATGACATCAGCCTGCTTATTTATGTTCTGTAGTCCTGTAGTAAATAACAAACAAAATGATAAGGCCAATTCCAAAAAGGTATTGAGGGAGGTGGTATTCAAATCCATTTCCCACAACTCCATTTTTGGGCCATGTTTTTCCACTTGCCGATCCAAGACTGAATGGGTTGAGCCTGCAGGAGTACAAATCAGCTTCAGCTGAACCCCATACATCCCTGTGAACTCGGCTCATGCAAAGCCTTGTGAAAGGGCAGATCTGCTTCTAGCTAGTGGCTGAGCATGGAGAGTGGACGGAGGGGAAGTTACTTTCTCTTTTGGCATATCAGCAAGAGGAAACAAAAGAAAGCAAGCAGAGGTTGCCTGGTGAAACAATGTGTCTCACATCTAGGAAAAGCAAGCAGGATCTATGTGATCACTGCTGGGCTTAAGATTCCGACTTCACAAATTGCTCCGTGCAGTGATCACATAGATCACTTTTCCTTACTACCCCTTTATACCCTACTTACCTTTAGGCGCCCCACTTCTTTGGTTGCCACCGACTCCCCTCTATCCCTGCAATGTCAGTTCCCTTCCGCTAACGTGGGTCGAAACTGGCGCTGCAGGGTCCTTTTTTCTTTTCCTTTTACTCCTTCGTCTCCTGTGATCCATGAAATGAAAGCAAGGGATGCCCCAGTAAATGTGCATTCAGCATTTTATTTCCAGTCTTTTGGGCCAATACCAAGCAAGCATGATATGTTGGCCGATGTTATAATTGTTGAGGACAGGTAATATATTTGTCCTATGGTAATAGTGCATATTTATGCGATTATGTACATACAAGAGCCACTGCTTCCCCTCTCTTGTTGTTTCCACTTTGTAGGAGGTTTTTGTATTCCGTGGAGCATAGTGTGAAAGGTAGTTGGTACACTGTTAGCATTTATGTTGGGTCAAACATTTAATAAACTGAGAGTCCTGCACGTGTTCCTTCTTGACTCTGCATCAAAAGGAGATAAATAGAAGACCGATGCTGTGGCATCTTGTTTGCGGGTTGACATTGGACTTGGTAGATAGCCTTGAGGGTTGTGTCTGAAGATTTGGGTGGGTGGAGACCCTTTGTAAAGGGGTGTGCAAGTTTGCATTGAGCTAGACTTTGGTTGCTGTGCAGCCTTTGGGTTGCATCATGCTTGGGTGGTGTACTACTCTATTTCTGGGCATCTCTGTCTCAGTAGAGGTGTTTAAAGGACTGTCACTTTATGAATAGATGCTTTGCTTATAAGGGATCCATTCTAATAGATGTTGATAGTTTGCCTGACTTTGGAGGTCTCAGTAGTTAGCCTCATTTCCCCATGGATTTTGGTGGTAAGAAAGCCAGAGAAAAATGCTTTGACTGCAATCTGCCAACAATTGATGTAGTGGCAGAAGAAGAGAACGTTGCTCAGCTTGGACTTTGTATCTGCTCTGCCTTTCTCATTTGAATCGAGGTGGCATGGGACATTGATATGATATGTTATTTATAACAAGCACGCAGCCGGGGATCGTCGCTCTGTGTTGTCTTGCTTCCAAGGCAGAGCATGTTGCCGCTGAGCTATTCTCCTTGGACAGGTGTCTTGTGGTGTCAGTAAATCCAACACACTCACCTCAGCATTGATGAAGATTTGTGTAGCTTTTTAGCATAACTGAATCCAAATGTAATCACATACATTCCAATATACCTACGAGATATAGAATGATAGGAGTAACAATGTTACAATTAAGGTCCTGAAGAAAGCAACACAATGTTCAAGTTTGCAGACACTGATCACCATGCAAGTGGGATACACTTTATTTCTTGAGATACGTACTAAGTAAAAATACATCAGATTTCTATTTTATATTTTAATTGTATTGTTGTTTTAGTTGTTATGCAACTTTTTCAAATATTTACACTATAAAATAATTACAACAGGAAAGATCACATACATTACAATTATTAAAACATACACAATATTAACTAGGTACCGAGAAGTTAAATTAATTGACAGTCAATTTACCTTAATCCATACATGGCTACATTGACCAATTTTTCCTTCCAATTAACCTACATATTCAATCTTTCGTATCCGCACAGTTACTCAATGTTTTCTCCTTCTTTACCGTTTTGAATGCCTAATTTTTGCAGATGCCGTATAGTGGCTAAATTTAATGAGATGTTCTGGGCAATAAATATCAATTTCTACACACATTCTTTATTTTGTGTCCTATATTTGCCAAAGAATGTAAGAAATCGGCATGTGGTATCTGTTGCTAATGTGGTTCTTTTGCCGATATCTCTCTTTGTGGGCCACAAATCAAAATGGAGTCTCATGATGTTCACCCTGTAGATCTGGAAATTTCATCAGGTATACAGGGAATGTATTTAGTTTTTTTTCTTCAAAAGCTCCTGTTGTAAAGAACGTGTACTTGTTGTACTCTATCCATGTGTTGTTCCAATCTTGGTACCATAGGATTATTGATTAGTAGGTTAATGTCAATGTCAGCGTTGCTCATTATATCCTGACGTGAATCATGCCATTCGCCAAATGGGTTATTTGTTTTCATACTACTTTCTAATGTTGCTAGTAGTGAAGGGGAGTCTTTACTAGCTGATTTACATTTTGTGTATAACATTAGCCTGTTCCACTCGACAATTTATTCCCTCTGTCCCCACAGGCCATCCCCACCCTCTCTGGTCCCCCTGTGATGTTCCGTGTGCCCCCCCTTTGCACACACAGGTGTAGCCTGTTTTTCTTGATGCTTCTACCTCGCCCCCCACCCCCTTCAGCGTACTTCCACAGGACTCTGGTTTAATTCTGATACATTCTGGTTTCACCATCACCTTTTTGTGTCCAATGCTGGATTTGACTTTTATGAACTTCATTGATTCACAGTGTGTCACCCTTTCTCAACTCTCATGCTGAACTTTCTTTGCATCTTGTACTCATGGTGGCCCTGAATAATGCTGGTCCCATCTTCATCTTGTATCCTGGCTAGCAACACTATGTGTTACTACTGACTTCTGCAATTATATTCACTCTCCCCTCTTGCTTCTCCACTCTTATTGACTCTCTGTTCTCCCCTCCTATCCCTTTCTCCCTTTTCCTACCTCTTCCCCTCCTCCCCTTACTTCCTTCTATGCACTTACTCGATCAGAATTGTCCCTGCACTAGTATAATAACAACCTCGTCTGTCTCCTCCACCCTTCCCTTACTTGTCCCCCCCCTCCAGCACTATCTGAAATGTCATCAGGCCTAGTACGTTAGTCGCTTGTTTTGTTCCTCCCCTAACCTTTGTGCACCCCTCCCCCTCACCTTTTGTTTTTCTCCCGCTCTACCAGAAATGTCATCAGGCCTAGTAGGGTAGTCGCCTGTCTGTCTCCATTTCCTTCCCACTCTCCCCCTCCCTTCCTTATCTATGTCTTAGCTCTTGCACTATCTGACATGTCGTCAGGCCGAGTAGGATAGTTAATTTCACATCCTTACTGTTCATGGCTTGTAAGAATGTCATTTTATTTTCCCTTGTTCCCTCCCTTGCCTTGAAGCGCTTTGAAACACATTGTGTATAGGCACTATAAACTATCAGATCATATCATAGCTTATCATATCATATTGTAGCTTTACGTGATATCAGATCCAACTGAAATCGTACAATCTGTAGGGGAAAAGATTTAGGGATTGGCAATAGGGTTTCAAAAAGTCACCCTCTAGTAGATTCCAGTCTACATGGATGCCTGGCAGTTTAGTATGGGCTCCATAAGTAACTATGGGGACTACGTTCCCCTTATAGAATTTCAAGATCGGAAGAATTGAAAATGTACTGAATTTTGTCCCGATAGCTTTCGCTTGAGAGACTAATGAGTTGATTTTATTTCTCAGGTCAGGTTTGTACAGGAGCCTCATTTTTGGAGTCGTTAATCATAATTCCCAAGTATGCATACTGGTTTCTCGTTTCAATTTTCTTCCCATCAATACTTCACTTAAAATGTACAACTGCTTTTTTTAAAATCCAAATCCATTTCATGATATTCGATTTGTTTACATTTTTGCAGTTGCCTTTGAAGTCCAATTGGAGTGCGGTCAATCATAACAAGGTCATCAGCGTAGAATAAGTGGGGTATTGGTTTGGTTCCTAGTTTTTGTGGAAATTACTGTGAATTGTGGAACAACAAGTGCATGTCTTTTATGTGGAAGTTGAATAGCGTAGCTGCCAATATATGGCCTTGTTTTAACCCTCTATGAGTATATACAGGCTCCGACAGTAACCCATTCTGTGTTAGTCTTACCTGAATCGTAGTATTTGTGTAGAGTTGTTGTAGGAACTGAAATATGTTTAAAGACCATCCAACATTTGTTAATTTTTGCCACAGTATTTTTCATGAAATTGAGTCGAACGCAACTTTAAAATCAATATATCCCAAGTGCATCTGACGATTGTTGCTTAGGGCTTGTCTTTTCAATGCCGTCAAGGTTATAAGATTACCCGAAGTGCCTACACCAGAGACCACCATTTGTTTAAGTCTCTTAAAATCAATTGTGCATATATTTTCCCAGGTATATCTAAAAGTGCTAAAAGGGGTATGTCATCGATGTACGTGCCATTGAACATTGTTAGATTTCGATCTTTTATCAAATCTAATCATCTTTCTAATCCATGTTGATTTTTTGTTCGAAACATCAGATGTTCAAGACACCTGCTTGCATGATTATGTGTCTATCCTTTTCAGAAGCTATCATATCTAACAATTGAGTGACATAGATAAAAAAAATCTTCGTCCGTCAATAACACAGTGTTCCAATATATGTTTATTATTGCAATTTGGGTGGTCAAACAATGGAAGCCATCAAGTTTAAGCTTGGCCAATTGTAAGCAGGGATGAGGCGAAGCCCAAGGTGTCAATCTTCCTTTTAGTTCTTTGTTGATACCAATCATCAGGCCAACCATTGGTCTTCCTCTAGCCTGCTTAATAGCCGTAATGCACACGATGTCATAATTAGGGTAGATTGGTTCAGATTGGTTCAACTGTGAGCCATGTTTCTTGCAGTATGATTATATCATACGCAAATAAATGAGCAGATTTGGAATTATCTCAAAGGTGTGAAAACCCTCTAGTGTTCTATACTGCAATTCTATATGGTGGTATAAAAAGGGCTTGGCTCTATCGGTCATAAATCGGTTTTTGATCCTTAATTATTTTTCAGAGCAATGCCCATGATGTTTTTAGAACAGACCTGTGATTTCCTTCATTGAAAGTCACAGTTCTGCCGTTCTTTTCGTGTTTGGTGGCACTTTGTTGGCCCATTTTTGGAGATTACCTTGGGACTTCTACACTATTTTTGTTTAGCAAAAATCCTATCTCTTCACATCAGTGTCTTTCACTCTAAATTAGGTTGCAACGGTATCCACATCGATACTGTGTCTAATTTTATAGTTCTTTTAAATTGCATTGCTGGATTTTTGTTCTTCAGATTTTTTTGTTTGAACACCATCAGTAAGTTGGATCTATTGGGTTATGGATCTCCTCGTTTTCTGTATTTTATCTGGATAAATTCTCTTGTACATCCTTCATTTTTGATTCCTCAGCAATCGAATGGTTATCAGGAGATATTATACTCCTTGCTTTATCCTGTGTCTTTGCTACATTTTGTTTTGTAGGCAATTCCCGCTCATCGGGGCTCTTAACTAATTGGTTTTTAGGTGGGTTGTGACAATTCTATGAAGTTCGTGAGCTAAGTTGGGTTTTAGGCGAATTAAGGGGTAGACCCCTAGTTTCTACTCTGTAATGGTAACATTCTCTTCTGTTCGAGGGTTAATTAAATCATCTTTCTTTTCACACTATTAATTTGAAACTAATTGGACTGATAGGCTAAGAGGAGACACCTCTACTTATTTGTCACTTATTTCAGGGAGCGTAGTGATGGAGTACGTTGAGCAATTTAACAACTCTTCCATTGAATCGATATTACTAACAACTACATTTTGTATTTGATCACTTTCTAGTGGGGGTGGCACTTTTTTCACTTTGGATTTTTTACTTTTTGCCAGTGTTAAAGAGTTAATGAAGGATCTAGTGTGTGATTTCGGTATTTTTGTAGAATCAACTTGATTCTTGGTCTTCTTTTGATTATTGATATTTTTATTTTTATTTTTATTTAGCATAGTTCCGTCATTTACCCTGCTTTCTTTCCTCTTCTTGCTATTTTTTTTATGGAATACTTCATATACTTGCTCTGTTACAGGTTCACCATTTTCACTTGCAATTTCTGGAAGAACACTGCTCACTACCTCTCTTTCTTGAGCAGGGTTATTACAATCAATTGTGATTTCCTCTACACTATGATCAATCCTAGATTCTTCTATTGGGAGGCCAATCTCAATTGCATCATTCAGAGAGATTCCTGCCAAATTAGGCTCACACTGTAATGTAATCAAATTTACGGGGTGAAGAGAGTCATTGTTTCTCGCATTTAAGACGGCTGTCACAAGTTCATCTAATTTAGTCACAATGCATCAAATGATAGCTGTTGTGTTCCCGCCATCTTGTTCAAATTTACAGAACGAGAAGATTCTATGTTTCGCGTATTTAGGGCAGTGGTCACAAGTTCATCTAATTTAGTCACAATGCTAGCCAATGATAGCTGTTGTGTTCCCGCCATCTTGTTCAAATTTACAGAACGAGAAGATTCTATGTTTCGCGTATTTAGGGCAGTGGTCACAAGTTCATCTAATTTAGTCACAATGCTAGCCAATGATAGCTGTTGTCATGATGCATACTCCCGGAGAGCCAGTCCAAGACCGGCAGCCCCGGAAGCACACATCAGGTACCCAAGGGAAGGTCCAGCAACCCCAAATAGGGGCCAGGCTCATTTTGGACATCAGTCCTGGCGCCGTAGGCGCCAGGCTCATAAAGGGAGTGCTTTTGGTGGACTTACCTGATGCAGACCATGCTGCCAGATCCAGACCTCTTTGAGGCCTGAAAGGAATTACTTTACCTGTGGGACTATTTTGCCACTCAGGCGTGGTCAGGGAAGGATACATACCTGGTTGGGGAAGGATACATACCTGGGACTTCTTTGGAGGCTATTTAAGCCACGCCCAGACAGCAGCTCACGCTTCGCGTTGCTCTGCTCCTAGCAGCTGGACGCTCACCGTGTCTGCTCCTGCATCCTGACTCCAGCCACGCCCGCTTCAGTCCTGGAACACCTAAAAGGAAGAAGAGAGGAAGAGAAGGTGAATAAAGGACATTACCTGATATTGCATGGGATCCGGAGCCAACACGCCGACGATCCTAAGGGCAAAGACATTATTTTTGGATTCCACGCGTTGCTCGTTGCAGCGCTGCGCTCAACTCACCTGTCCACAAGGAATTCCGAACTCCTACGACCATTCGCACGTTCCGCTGCATTCCAGCACCTAGGAAGGAAAAGAGAAGAACAAAAGGTGAGCCAGAGAAAACATTTGGAAAAAACTGATTTGCCGGAAGGCTTACCTGGCGATTGGTGGGGGAGAATCCTTCCTCATCTCGGGTCGGCACGCCTTTTGGGCAGTACCGCGTCCCGGCCCCTATGGGGAAAAAGGAACACGCGCATTAGTGGGTGAACATAAAGACATTAGAAAAATCACCCCAACATAATCTCACCTGAATTATCCACAGCGAATTGTCTTCTCTACGTGGAATCTTCGCTCTGCACCTGCGCTAAAAGACTAAAAGCAGTCCATTGAAAATAAAGGCCAAACAGGAAGGGAGAACAACCCTTGAACTTGATAAGTCATATACTTACGAAAGCGCCTTATTCATCCAAAAAACCAGTGAAGCAACTGGACCTGAATGCCCGTCCGATAACCAGTGAAGTAACTGGATTCTACCGCACCCCTGCACCAGAAGCAGGATGGAGAGCTTGTCATTTCAAATCTTAAGGTGAGAATTAATGGGAAGGTTCAGAGGTGGTTTGAAGAGAGAGTAAAAGGGGAAAGGAGGGGTTCGACTCGTCACTCCGCAGGAGATTAAAATCCTTTTCCCCATCTACAGAAAGATCTTCCTACGCATCAGACAGGCGAGGTTTGGGGGTCCGGCCCAGTCGGTGTTCCGAGTCCTGCGCATCACCTAGAAGAGGCCGCAGCAGCCCAGACCTGGTCAGCGTCTCCGTGGGAGTCAGGTGAGCATTACAGAACGCGAAGCCTTCCTACAATTTCCCACCCGGACGCTATGGAGACTTCCGAAACCGATCAGCTGGCCCACCTATTGGGGGAATTATGGGCCGAAGTGCATTCCGCACGTCAGGAGACAAACGCTCCCAGGAGAGAACTAATTGTATTTAAGGAACAAACTGATGACCTTGCCAGGCAGTTGTTGCAAGGTCAAGCTGGACAAACTCCTCTACCAGGTTCGGGGGGTATTCCCGCCCCAATGGTTTCAAGCAACCCTGTGCAAATTAATCTACCGGGAAATATGCCATTGGCCCCACCTGAACGTTTTGCGGGGGACCCCAGAAGATTTGCTGTATTCATGAATCAATGCCGATTACACTTCCTTTGCAGACCGGGGGCCTTTCCTAACGACCAAACCAAAGTAGCCTTCGTATTATCATATCTCAGCGGCGGCGCTGCAGATTGGTCGGTTCCACTGGTCACTCAAGACGACCCGATACTCCGAGACTTTCAAGGTTTTCAGACACGCATGGAAAGATTATTTGCTCGGCACTCTCTGGGACAGGCCCTGGACAACGAACTTCTGTCCTTACGACAAGGTAACCAGGATCTATTAGCCGATATCGCAACCTTCAATAGGTTGATAGTGGAGACTGGGTGGCCAGAGGATAAGAGAATCACGTTATTTCATCGAGGTCTACGTGGGGAACTTAAAGATGTTCTAGCCCAAGTTGTAAATCCACCCCAAGACTGTATGGAATATATAGACTTAGTGGTCCAATTAGACCATAGGCTTCAAAATAGAAAAGCAGATCGGTCCAAGTTTGAGACTCGCGTGTTAGTCAAGACCCACGTTAACCCCAAGAATGCCGATGTTACCGAACCTATGCAAATTGGAGGGGTTAAAGGACCGTTATCTCAAAAGGAACGTGAAAGAAGACGACAGATGCAATTGTGTCTTTATTGTGGGGCTTCTGGACAATTTTTACGAGATTGCCCGGTGAAGCCACCCAAGAAAACAGTAGGAGCCGCGGATAAGAATCATAAGGAACCGGATTCGGGAAAAGACCACGGCCGACAAGCATAGAGGTCCACATGTCGAGCCTGAAAACTGACTCTCAGACCTTGCACTTCATCATGCCATTGATCCTTGTGAATCCGGAACAGCCTGGACAGTTGCATGCTATAAAGGCATACATCGACAGTGGAGCTATTGGGAACTATGTGGATCATGAATTGGCTTCTAGGATCAACCTCCCTCTTCGTCCAAAAACCACTAAAGAAGTCATCACCACAGTCGATGGATCCGAAATTGCCTCTGGGCCAGTAACACATTCCACTGCAGAGGTGACACTAGTAGGTCAGGACGGGCATCGGGAGGCTGTTGTGTTTGACGTAATCAAGGCCCCGCAGTTTCAAGTAATTCTAGGAATCCCTTGGTTAGAAACACACAATCCTCGAATTGATTGGCGAGCGAAGAGGATAACCTTTCCTGATTGCGCACAAACTTGTTATCCAAAGATAGGCCTGGCTACAGTAACCCCTGTCACTTTACAGCTACTGCCGGAGTACATGGAGTTTCAAGACGTCTTCCAGAAGGAACAGGCCAACCCCCTCACAGGTCATACGATTGCCAAATCGATCTGATGCCGGGTGCGCAACCCCCGTGTAGCAGAATTTATGCTCTTACGGAACCTGAAAATCTTCATTTGCGACAATATTTAGATCAGTACCTAGCCAATGGTTTCATTCGCCCGTCAAAGTCTCCTGCATCCTCGGCCCTGTTCTTCGTGCCAAATAAAGAAGGCGACCTCAGAACTTGTATCGACTATCGCGCATTGAACCAGATAACTGTTAAAAACCGTTACCCTCTGCCCCTGATCCCCAAACTTCTTGACCAAGTAAAGGAGGCCTGCATATATACCAAGTTAGATCTCCGGGGAGCTTACCTTCTGGTGCGAATAAAAGAAGGCGACGAATGGAAGACCGCCTTCCGTACCAAATATGGACTATTTGAGTACCAAGTAATGCCTTTTGGATTGTGCAACGCCCCTCCTGCCTTTCACAACTTCATGAACGATGTCCTTCGAGAACTCCTAGATGTTTGTGTCGTCGTATATATCGATGACATTCTGATATACTCCTCTTTGGAATCTGAACATATAGGGCCTGTTAAGGCAGTTCTCGAGAAACTGCGCCAACACAAACTATTTGCGAAAATTGAAAAGTGTGTTTTCCATACCACAGAAGTCGAGTTTCTTGGTTTCATCCTGACACCTAAAGGAGTCCGAATGGATTCACGAAAAGTGGATGCCATCCTCCAATGGCCATCGCCTAGCTCTGTGAAAGGCGTACAAAGCATGCTTGGCTTTGCCAACTTTTACCGCAGATTTATCCCCGGAATTTTCGCGGATCGTTCAACCCATCACTGCAATCTTGAAGAAAAATAAACGCTTCGAATGGTCTGGGGAAGCCGAACAGGCTTTTCAGGAGCTGAAAGCCAATTTTACTTCCGCACCAGTACTGAAACACCCGCGTCCGGATCTTCCATACATACTTGAGACCGACGCATCCAGTTTAGCCATGGGAGCTATTCTGTCTCAAAGAGATCCCGAATCTAATCAACTACACCCCGTAGCCTTTTGGTCCAGAGAATTCTCAGCACCTGAAGTTAACTATGCAATCACCGATAAGGAGTTATTGGCCATTAAATCCGCTTTTAAGGCTTGGAGGCACTATCTTCTTGGCGCTAGACATACCATCACGGTGATCACAGACCACCGGAACTTGCAATATTTGAAAACTGCCAAAGCTCAGTCATCACGTCAGCGCCGATGGGCTTTGTTCTTTGCTGAATTCGATTTTGTAATCACCTATCGTCCTGGCAGCAAGAACGGTAAAGCTGATGCCCTTTCCCGAATAGGAATGGGTGAAATAGATACAAGCGCAGAACCAGTACCAATAATTCCCGAACAGAAAATTCTGGGTATGATTACCTTACAAACTCTGGAGGACATTCAAACTAGAGTTAAGCAACTCCTGGACCCTACAGCCTTGCAAGATTGGATTTTAAAGGGATCTAACTTTACTGTTAAGGATGACCTACCTTACTTCCAAGGGCGCCTATTTTTGCCACACAAAGAACTACAAGAACTAGTTATTTCTCGTTATCATGATACCCTGAAAGAAGGACACCCAGGGATTGCCAAAACAGGAGAAAAGGTAAAACGACAATTCTGGTGGCCCTCTTGGCAAAAGGACATTAAATCTTTTGTGATGTCATGTGGTATTTGCGCCCAAAACAAAGGACAAAAGAGGAGACCAGCTGGTCTTCTTCAACCTTTAGACATTCCACCAGCACCTTGGCACACCTTGTCACTGGATTTTATTACAGACATGCCTCCTTGCTGTGGATATAACTCTATCCTTGTTATAGTGGATTTATTTTCTAAAATGGCCCACGTCATTCCATTAAAAGGCTTGCCTTCAGCTTCTGTCCTAGCTAAGGAATTTCTGGGAAACATTGTTCGTTTACATGGATTCCCATCCATACTAGTCTCTGACCGAGGAAGCCAATTCATTTCCCATTTTTGGAGAAAGTGCTGTCAGCTGGCGCAGATTGACGTAAGATTGTCGACCAGTCACCATCCTCAGACCGATGGTCAAACTGAGAGAACAAATCAGACCCTTGAACAATATCTACGGTGTATGTTGCATCAATCCGAAAGTAATTGGAAAGATATCCTTTGGATTGCTGAATACGCATACAATAATTCGATACACTCGGGAACTGGACAAAGCCCTTTTTATACCATATATGGACATCATCCTCGGACCTCAGACCTTGATTCACCTCAAAGCCTCGAAATGCCCACCGTAAACCATCTACATTCTACAATAACTCAAGCCTTCAAGGAAGCAACTGCGCATTTACTGCAAGCCAAGAGAAAGTACAAGCAGAATGCTGATCTACATCGAAGTGAAGCACCTCAATACCAAGTAGGAGACCAAGTATGGTTAGCTACCAGACACTTATCGCTCAAGGGACCTCGAACTTTTAACCCAAGATATGTGGGACCCTACTCAGTTACGGCCATCATCAACCCGGTGGCCGTCAAACTCGACCTACCAGCTAATATGCGTATTCATCCTGTTTTTCATGTATCACTTTTGAAACCGGTGCAACCTGGAACCCGACTAATCAAGCCACCAGAACCTATCCGAATAAATGGAGAACCCGAGTTCGAGGTGAAGAACATTTTGGATTCCAAGGTGTCAAAGTCCAAATTGTACTATTTAATAGATTGGAAAGGATACGGGCCTCAAGAAAGATCCTGGGAGCCTAGTGACCATGTACACGCACCTCGGTTAGTCAAAAGGTTCCACCGGAATTTCCCAAACAAACCGAGACCCCCGGAGAGAACAATCTTGGGAGGGACCTTGGGGGGGAGTGCTGTCATGATGCATACTCCCGGAGAGCCAGTCCAAGACCGGCAGCCCCGGAAGCACACATCAGGTACCCAAGGGAAGGTCCAGCAACCCCAAATAGGGGCCCTCTGGACACAGTCCTGGCGCCATAGGCGCCAGGCTCATTTTGGACATCAGTCCTGGCGCCGTAGGCGCCACGCTCATAAAGGGAGTGCTTTTGGTGGATTTACCTGATGCAGACCATGCTGCCAGATCCAGACCTCTTTGAGGCCTGAAAGGAACTACTTTACCTGTGGGACTATTTTGCCACTCGGGCGTGGTCATGGAAGGATATATACCTGGTTGGGGAAGGATACATACCTGGGAATTCTTTGGAGGCTATTTAGGCCACGCCCAGACAGCAGCTCACCGTGTCTGCTCCTGCATCCTGACTCCAGCCACGCCCGCTTCAGTCCTGGAACACCTAAAAGGAAGAAGAGAGGAAGAGAAGGTGAATAAAGGACATTACCTGATATTGCATGGGATCCGGAGCCAACACGCCGACGATCCTAAAGGAAAAGACATTATTTTTGGAATCCTCGCATTGCTTGTTGCAGCGCTGCGCTCAACTCACCTGTCCACAAGGAATTCCGAACTCCTACGACCATCCGCACGTTCCGCTGCATTCCAGCACCTAGGAAGGAAAAGAGAAGAACAAAAGGTGAGCCAGAGAAAACATTGGGAAAAAACTGATTTGCCGGAAGGCTTACCTGGCGATTGGTGGGGGAGAATCCTTCCTCATCTCGGGTCGGCACGCCTTTTAGGCTGTACCGCGCCACGGCCTCTATGGGGATAAAGGAACACGCGCATTAGTGGGTGAACATACAGACATTAGAAAAACCACCCCAACATAAGCTCACCTTAATTATCCACAGCGAATTGTCTTCTCTACGTGGAATCCTCACTCTGCACCTGCGCTAAAAGACTAAAAGCAGTCCATTGAAAATAAAGGCCAAACAGGAAGGGAGAACAACCCTTTAACTTGATAAGTCATATATTTACGAAAGCGCCTTATTCATCCAAAAAACCAGTGAAGCAACTGGACCTGAATGCCCGTCCGATAACCAGTGAAGTAACTGGATTCTACCGCACCCCTGCACCAGAAGCAGGATGGAGAGCTCGTCATTTCAAATCTTAAGGTGAGAATTAATGGGAAGGTAAGAGGTGGTATGAAGAGAGAGTAAAAGGGGAAAGGAGGGGTTCGACTCGTCACTCCACAGGAGATTAAAATCCTTTTCCCCATCTACAGAAAGATCTTCCTACGCATCAGACAGGCGAGGTTTGGGGGTCCGGCCCAGTCGGTGTTCCGAGTCCTGCGCATCACCTTAGAAGAGGCCGCAGCAGCCCAGACCTGGTCAGCGTCTCCGTGGGAGTCAGGTGAGTGTTACAGCTGTTGTATTTCTGCTTTCTTGTTCAATGGCTCATTTAGTATGATTAGTGTGTAGACACTATTATTCAGCGCTGTAAGAATCAGCTCATGGTTATTATTCTGGAGTTTTTTAAACCCAAATGATGGTCGAGGAGTATGCCTCACAAAAGAGACTTCAGATAATATTGTTGTATTACTATCAGACCTCTGAGAGTCGGGGTATAGTACAGCAGACTGTGATAAATTAAGCAATTGGGGAATGGTTATATCAAATGCTGGGTTTCAATAATAATAATAATAATAATAATAATTTCCTCCAGCATAGTAGGGTGAACACCTGGTAGTACTAAGATTGCTTTATCGTTCACTTCAGTATTACCAATGTTGTTATCGCATTTTTTATCTTGTATCTTGTTTGTCTCGCGTCTTTCCATGCCATATACGTCTAATTGGGGTGATTGGCCCAGAGGACCGTTTTTCAATTGTTAGACTTCCAACACACTTTTGTTCCGGTTCCAATGCTGTGGCTACATGTATGTTTGTCAAGTGAGCTTGCGAATAGAGAGTCGGTATATCCGTTCCATCTTTTCTATGAAACTGTACACTGTGCACAATGGGGATGTAAGTCATCGCATGGGGCTTGGGCACATCGTGTAGTAATGTTACCTGTGGCCCTCTGACGAGGAGTTGAGTCAGTTGTGCCATGACGTCCTCATCCGAGATCGATGTGACAGTGGGTGCAATAGTTTCAGTCAGGGCTTTAAGTGGGTCGGGGCCTGCTGGGGCCGGGCCCCGGCAGTCTCCAAAAAGTGGGACTGAGCCGGGGCCCTGCCGGGGCCCCCGTCCCACCGCACGCAACATTGGCAGGGTGCATGATCCCGTCGCGGCGGCAGCCGCGACGGGATATGCGCCTGCCATGAAGTCAGGCGATCTGACAGAAGTGGCAGCCAACCACAGCGATGCTGTGCCTGGCTGCCACTTCTGTAAGTCATAGTAACTGCCTCTGGTGACCTCTCGCGCGAGGGGTCACCAGAGGCAGTTACTGTCCCTTTGTTAACCCTCGGCGAACCTGGGGATTCCTTGACATTTTTCGAGGTTTATGAAAGATGGCTTGAAAAGTACACAATTCAAGCCATCTTTTATAAAGCTTTGCCGACGGACAATTTTGTCCGTAGTCAAAGCTTTATAAAAGATGGCTTGAATTGTGTACTTTCAAAGCCATCTTTTATAAAAACCGAAATGTTTTTTTTTAAAAATGGCCTGAAAAGTAGGCAAACCGTAAGGTATGCACACACACATATATATACATGTTATATATCTGTGTGCGTACCTTACTATGGTTTGTGTACTTTGCAAGCCATCTTTTCTAAACATAAAATCTGTTTAGAAAAGATGGCTTGCAAAGTACACAAACCATAGTAAGGTACGCACACAGATATATAACATGCATATATATGTGTGTGCATACCTTACGATTTGCGTACGTTTTAGGCCACGCCCCCCACAAGCCACGCCCCCAAATGAGGGCCCCCCTCAGTTTCTTACCCCACTTAAAGCCCTGGTTTCAGTAGTCTTTGGAGAAAGGCTGATTTCCGCTTTCGGGGTAAGTTGAACTGGGGCATGAGAGGAGCGAATGTCAGCTCCTAAAGATTACATTTTTTACTAGTGTACTATAGGTTTTGACTGTATTCATGGTTGCGGATCACACACGGGCACAAGATTGGGGGCGTGGCCTGGATTCTTTTTGTCAATAGGGAAGCAAACGGGCGTTCCGGCATCCCAGTTTTCAGTGTATAGAACTCCATATTACTGATTCACCAGCAGAAGGGCTTTCAGAAGTATATTATGCCGTGTTGGGTGTTTACTCACGGAGTTATGCCGAGTAAATCAATAAGCAGGATTGGGCGGCTGCTCAGTTGAACAGCTGAACGGCACTCCTGAAGCACTCACACAATGCGCGCATGCATCGCGCACATGCACGTGTGTTTGTAGTCACGCAGAGTAATAGGAGGTGGGGCTTAGTTGGTCTAAAAAGAAAAAGGAAATACTGGTTCAAATGCCTGCATATAGTCTTGTTCACTATATTATAGTGAATAACAAATGTTAGTTTACCAAAGTAGATCAGGTGATTCACTCAAAATAATGCAAAACGTGCAGTGAAGACTGTTCTGGATACAGGATTATTAAGCAGGGAAGCAGACATCGATATCCCTCCAGCCGAACAGCACTCCTAAAGCACTCACATGATACGCACGCACGTTCCGCTCATGCACGTGTGTTTGTAGTGCCGCTGAGTAATAGGAGGCGGGGCTTAGTTGATCAAAGTTGATCAGGTGATTCACTCGAAATAACAGGATACAGGATTATTAAGCAGGGAAGCAGACATCGATATCCCTCCACCCGAACAGCACTCCTGAAGCACTCACACGCTCGCACTTTTAATGTTCTGAAATGTCATAGATATTCAGCTGAGGATGGAATAAATAAAATATGCAGTAAAATCCCTACCTGTATCACTCCTTTTCACAAATGAGCAAAGGAAACAGATTTTATCACTTGAGCAAAGGGTCACGCTGAGGTAGGCCTTGATTATAATTTATAAAATAAAATAATAAAAGAATAAAATAATACATTTTATAATTATTTATTTATTTATTTATTAATAAAATAATTAGAAATTGGTTGTGACAAATAAGGTCTATGAGTGACATTTTTCTTCTTTCCCTATAAGGTAGGTGGCCCACCATCATTATCTAAGCCGAGCTTCTCAACTAAGCAGGTCAAACTTAGTTATTCATAGGGCAAGTGGCAGGGACTTCTGCACCTGCACCAATCATTAATTTCTGTGTCTGTGATATGGTCCCGAATATATTGACAGTTCATTCCTAATATAAAAGACAATGGGCCTCATTAGGAGTTATGCCGGTAAGGGAAAAATGATGCCGGTATGTAAATACCGGCATCATTTAACGTTCCGTAGCATTCTGACCCACAAACCCGGTATTAACGGCACTGTTATTTACGGTGCCGCTAATAGCGGCACAGGCGCGTACACGCGCCTCCTCAGGTAGTAAATACTGGCATGCCGGTAATAGGGGGCAATCACAACCCACGCAAACATGCAAATACCGGCATCGCGAACACGGTAATAACGGGCTGCATGATGCCGGAAAAACAGGCATCGCGGACCACCCGCAAACAGCAACCAAGATACAAGGCAGCTGCCACAGGTGCACACAATCCCCACAGGTGGAGTCAAAGGAGGCTGTGCCAGTATGAACTGAGCACACCCACACACTGCAACCCCCCCCGGCGTAGCCAATGCAGAGTTGGCCATCACAAAAGGCGCACAATGAAACACCACACCCCTTCCCACACCAAAATGCCACCACTAGCACCATCAAACATGGTGCAGGAGGACCCGCCCATAGTGATACAACCACAGCAGCAACAACAGGCAGCACAAAGGAGACGCAGGAGGAGAAGGAGGGCGAGACATGGCCAGCAATCACCACCAGCGCAGCCACCAGTGCCACGTAGGCAGCCACCAATCCCTCGCACCAGACCCAGCCCATGTAAACCAACCCCTGAGCAGACGCACACCCTGGACCGGTTGGACCGTGACACCATCACCACTATAGTGGACATGACACAGAATGACATTGCCAGCCACATCGAGATATGCACTGCCATCCCCCACCAATAAAGGTGGTTACTGTGCAACACTTCCTGGCCAGAGGCACCTACCAAAACACAGTGGACCAGCTGCATGGCATTTCAAAACCACTACTCTCACGCATGCTGGACCACGTGCCTGGCAGCCTGGTGAGTTGCACAACTGTCCCATGGCTGTGCTGTGGGGACCTGATCAGTGCAGATGCAGAAGGGGGGCTACGGTACCTGGGTGGCAAGGGGGGGAATAGTGCACCTGGGTGGCAGTAGCCAGTGAGTGGAGAGTGCATGCCGAGCCAAACACTCCAGACCTGAACTAGCCAAACCGAACCCGACACATCACTGGGCCACAAATGCCAAACTATGCATATGGATGACGACAAGTAAGAGCCACAACCAGGCCACCATGGCAATGTCAAGCAATGCAGGACTGAACAGGATGGTAACCCTGGCAATGTGGCCAGTGTGAGCATGCATAATTGTGAGCATGCATAGAATACACATCATGAATTGGAGGCCAAACATTGCCGCACTAACACAGCACATCTGCCTCAGCATGCATGTTTACACCCTGCATCATCTATCAAACCACATCCAGTGTCCCACACCTCATTACAGTATCCATAGCATCTATGTGACTATTGCGTATACGTACAGGGACATGTGCATGCCCACAGCAAATAGCTGCCGCCATGACTGAGTGCCCTGAAAGTTGGCAAGTCAGAGTGACACACACCTTTTCCAATCTGCCTGCAGGTGATGGAGGATATACCTTCAGGCCGTGGCTACTTACCCCAATGAGTAACCGCTGAACTGGCATGGATAGGAGTACAATCGCGTGCACACTCGTACCCGTGTTCTGCCTGAGCATACCTTTGGCCTGTCAAAGCGCGGTTACGATGCCAATGCAGTTCTGGTGGTGCACTCCTATATAGGCCTGAGGGGGTGGCAAATATCACCATGGCCTGTGTCATGCTGCACAACATGTGCGTCCGGAGGAATGTACCACTGCCAACTGACATAGACATGCATGGGCCGGGTGACCATGAAGGGGATAGAGACGGAGGCGAAGGAGCCCCCCTGCCAGTACATGATGCACGGGATGGCCATGCTGTACGCCAAGCACTAATCCACGTGTACATCTGAAACGCACGGACCATGAAAGGAATGTTCCAGTGACACACTGGCTGCATGTGGGCATGCACACTTGTATACTTAGCAGTTCACAACCGTACGCTATCACACATTGAATGTACATGCACATAATTAAGAATGTCCAGCCATTGAATTGCTTGCAAACAACGGGTGTATTATTCACATACACGTGATAATATTAACATTCCCCTCCAAACACCCCAGTGAACCCCCCCTCCCACCCCACAAACTCTTCAAACACCCCAGTGAAATCCCTCTCCCTCCACACAGATGCTAAGTGTCCCCATGTGTGCATCGGACAGTGCTCCCTTCCACAATGTGTCCTGCCACAATGTCATTGTCTGTGCATTCATTTCTTTTGCATCTTGGTGTTGGGTGGTGCCATGGCCGGCCGTCGTGCGCTCCTCCTCATGTGACGCACCGGACTGGATTGGGCCGAGGTGGCAGGGGTAGTTGTGGCGGAAGTGTCAATTCTCAATGTACTGCCTGTGTCAAGGTGTGGCCGCTGCATTGGAGCGTTACCTGCACGGATGGCCTCCGTGAGTGTCCCCATGCACTCCTGGAAGGCACGCATGGATGCCTCCACTGCTGCAGTATTGGCTGCTATTGCCCTCACGATGGCACTCATGGCCTCTCTGCTTGCTTCTACCTGCTGCTGCATGATCTGGAGCATGGACTCCTGCCGGGCCTCGACCCTTGTCAGGCGGGTCTCGAATGATGTGACGTCCACAGGTCTGCAGGTTGCTGGCAGGGTGGAGGAGGGCAGAGTGGAGGAGGGCAGAGTGGAGGAAGGCAGAGTGGAGGAGGGCAGAGTCGTGCCTTGCAGGGTGGTGGTAGGCGGCTGCGTGGAGCTATCCTCCGGGGCACTGTCCTCGAACAGCGCAGTGTCTGATTCACCGAGGTCTGAATCATGCAGGCACGGATTGTCGAGGCACTCAGACTCTGCTAGAGGTTGGGGCTGGCAATTGGGCTTGGGGTGGGTGTGCCAGGCATCATGTCTGATTCCTCTTCCACCTCTGTGGACACAACGTCCTTGGTGGCTTGCGGCAGGGCTGCCACTGTTGTGGTTTTTGGTTGTTGGTCAGTGGGTGCAGGTGTTCCCTGCAGGGTTGGTGCCTTGCGTGGCACGCTGGCTTTGGCAGATGACTTCTCCTAGGACGGTTGGGTTGGGGTGTCCCTGGACCCTTTTGTGCACTGGACGTGCTCGCACCCCTGTCCACTGGTCCACCTTCATCGTCAGTGCCTGGGGGATAGAAGAGATGCGGGTCATCAGTGATGTGGTCAATTGGCGGCTGTGATGTATTGTGGTGGGATGTGTCCATGCATTCAGCCATCATTTCATTTCTGGTTTGTTGCTTTGGGTGTACTGAGGGGGTATGTGGGGGATCAATGCATGGCTGGTGATGTAGCATTAGTTTGGTCACTGTGTGGTGGGTGCATGGGCATGGTTGGGTCATGTGGCACCTCTGTTGGGATTGGGGTCGTCACTCTGCGTCCATGTGGTGCGGGAAGTGACAATGATTGATCTATGGGTATGTTGATGCATCGCCTTGCCCACTCTAACTTCCCCATCAGTTGGGCCACATCATGTGTCGTGATACGTGGTTGTGATGGTACACTCACCTTCCTCTGTGGTGATTGCCGCCCTGTCGGGTGTTCTGACCCACGTTTGGACTATTATGCTACAACATTTGGTGCTGTGGGCTTAGAAAATCCAAGATGGCCAAAAAGCCCACAAGTGCGCCAGAATCCAGGAGAACCACGCAGTTTGTGCGCACGCCAAAATGGTTACCTCACTTGCCACCCACCAGTGTAAAGAAAGATCTTTGTTAACAAAATCCACTGTTATTGATGTCAAAAAGTTGCTGAAATCGTGGCTCACTGGACCACTTTAAAGATTCAACCCTTTGTGGGGTTCCACATAACCATTTTACTGTAAGGAGCCCCATCAAAACAATGTTAAGCAAGGATTTACTACCATATAAGAACCATTCCTGTTTGGAATGCATTAATCCAAGAAAAATTCCAAAAATGGTTGCATTACCAGTACTCACCACTATCAGAAAGCCGGCGTTTTAAAACAACACCAGACATTTGTGTAAAACTGAATAAATGAACCCAAAGCAGGCCAAAGAAAGACTTACTGAGAGGCGGATACAATGTAAAGTTATATTCTGAAGTGACTTGAATGTTCATAACAAGACTGGCTGAGCTCTGCAAGTCTGCAGCAGCCTAACTGAAACTGGAAAATCGAAAATGTTTAAATTAACTGAGTGACCTACTTTTGAGTGGCACATAGTTTGTCACTGTTGAAATGTCATAGTTTTGAACTTAGAATCAGCATTCTAGCTGCATATGTAAAAATTGTCTTGACTTAAACTGGGGAACAAAAAGTGACATTTTATCTGAAACCTGGCTTAATGAAACTGAATTCTGCCCACCAGCTACCCCCGACAGGAGTTGAGACTTGCACAACAGCTGTGTTCCCAGGCCTAGCTGCCTTTTGCTGCTCGCACCAAAAGGGATATGACACTTCTCTGATTGAATTACCTGGGCTCTGCAGGAAATTGAACAAAGCCCTGTCCTGACTCAGGCAAATGTTTTATTGGGGGTGTCATAAAAATTGCTTCCTCTTGGCAGAAACTGGGAGGGGGAGAAACTGGAGACAGAGGATGAGCTTGAAGAAAGTGGAAAGACTGGTTTCTGTACCATGTGACCTGAAAAGACACACCCCTGTAGCCAGAATATGGTTTTAGAAAAAGATGAATAACTCATAGTACGGACTTGTCATAATTATTTAAATGATACCATAATTCTTGTGATTTTTCTGCCCACATTTTAAGAGGTTTTTAGAACCGGTGGCATGATCTGGGGGCAAACTAGCAGTTAAGAGGGTATTACTTAAAATGTCTGCATGTGAAAAGTCTGATACTTCATCAATTAATGCCTGCATGCCTTGCACACATTTGGGTAAATTTGAGTAAGAATCTGATATTGGTAACCCGACCAAAAGCGCAAAAAGTTGCCATTTCTCAATGCAAGCTCTCAGGAAGAGCAGATTTGGGACAGAGACTACCTCATGTGATAGGTAATATGTACACGCAATGACAAACCACTATGTATTTGAGAAATGTGCATTTTGAATCAAATATAGATTTGTGGGCAAACTGACCAGGGGAGGATCCTCTGACCCATAAAACCTACAGCATCACTCTGACTCACAGTTCCTTCCCCAATCATGGGAGAGGGGAGAATTGGGCCACTGACAAGTTGAAAGAGGGGCTGGCTAGTGATGCTGCACACACACCCACTTTCAAAACACATAAAAGCAGACAGTCAGGACAGATAGAGACATTCAATTCCATTTGCTGCAACGCGCTCTGCCGGACCACACAACATCCAGAAGATACTAGATTCAACACTTAGACTTTAAAACTCCAAAGAACTTGATTCAGAACTCAAAGCAAGGGCCTAAACCCACAAACTGAGAACTCTTCTCAGTGGGCCTCAGCATCCAGCAAACCTAACAGCGATAGCAGCATCCAGGAGCCGTGCAGATCAGCGCTGGGTCCAGAGAAAGCTGTGCAGAAAGATCCAGAAGCAGTGCTGTACCCAGAGAAAGCAGAGCAGTATCCAGAACCAGAGGCAGAGCAGAGCTGACCCAGACCGCTCTTCGCAGAACCAGAGAGCTGACCCAGACCGCTGTGCGCAGAGACCGTCCGTGGCGAGTGAAGAAAACCTGACCAGATCCGTGGCGAGGCCCATTCTATTTCTAAATATATTGTGAGTACCTAGCAGAACTGTGCCGAACCAATCTCTTAGTTAAAATAATATAATTCAATCTATTTTAATCTAATCAGAACTGTCTCCTAACTGTCACCTGTCATTTGCAAAGCTGTCACCTGTCATTTCTAGTTGCTAGCTGTAACTTGTCACTTTGAACTTTTAAAATTTCAAATCTGAAAAACGACCTTTACCATATCGCTCATATCTCCGTGACCGTTTGTCTTAGAGACTTGCAGTAACGTTCCTCTGAAAGCTGGGAATCTTGGCTTTTCAACGAACCTAGAACCACATTCCTATTCCCTATACTTTTGCCGCAATCGCGAAATACGCACTCGCGAATTTTACCGCGATTTGCAAATTTCTCCACGTGTGAAAACAGCAGCTTCCTTGCTTTCATTTGCCAAAAATTCGTTTAACCTGCCAATCATTCCTAGAACATTGCTAAAGTAAGCCTGAACTTATTTAAACCAACTAATCCTCAACCTGAACCTCCAGGGGAATTAAAATCATTTTAGCACATTTTCCAATATATTGCTATCACATTTTAAAGCATTTTGAGCCTGTGTAAAACTCATATCTATTCTCCTCTAAGCTTGCTGGGAAACTGGAACTCTGTATCACTTTGTGATTGTATACCTGAACCGTGTGCTCTTCCTTCCATCTCCTTACATTGTATAGGGGGGGTGAATTGCCACAAAGGGAAAGTGATTACCTTGTCTTTTGTGAAACCATATCAGTTTATCTTCTATACTGCATTTCATTCATTCAACCTTGCAGTTCCTTGAACCCTATAAAGCATTCTCTACCACATTATTCTTCTGTCTCTATTTACCAGTGTGCTACCTTATCCATTTCATGTCAACTCCTTAGTGATTATAAAGAAGTGGGCTAGTGCCAGATTCTCCGTTGTTAATCTTTATCATATCAGATTAAGTGTGATATTCAATTATTAATTTATTATAAAGTGTGATATATATATATATTGTTTAAATTCTCAAATAAACCTTTTAACTTGCAAAACAGAGCTACTTCTTGGCTCAGTGGGGTCAGGGGGATTCCAAGAGAGGGGTGTTATATAGGGGTAGTCATCCAGAACGCATGAACTGGACATAAAGATATATCAATAAGGGTTTCCATTCAGTATCCCAGACTAGGCATTGACTTAGCTGTAGTGTTGAATTGAATCCTCTTACAGCCCCGACCTCCTGATCTCCGATCCCCTCAATGCTTTCGGTGTTGATGAAGCGACTTGCCGTCTCCTCCCATGGCATCAATT
The DNA here is from genome assembly GCF_040938575.1 of Ambystoma mexicanum. NCBI lineage: Eukaryota > Metazoa > Chordata > Amphibia > Caudata > Ambystomatidae > Ambystoma > Ambystoma mexicanum. Next base: position 1,042,584,199 of record NC_090941.1, read on the forward strand.
GGACTGGGAAGTGTGGCCCACCGCCTGTCGCCCTTGCGGCTCTCCGATTTTCGGACAGGGTCCTCCGGACACGGAGGCGGAGGTCGTCCCACCGCTTCCGGCAGTTGCGCACACTCCTTGGGGCGCACCCCACTGCTGTCACCCTCTGCGCTAACTCGAGCCAGACCTCTTTTTTGCGGGTTTGGGCCGCATGCTTGAGGTCCAGTGTGTTGGCGAGCATGGTGAGCTCAGCGTCCGAGAACCGCTGCTTCCTCTTCCTCTGGGTGGATTTCCTGCTGGCCTTGGACATGGTGATGCTCTCCTGACACACGACGACACGGGAGGAGTGTTGGTTGTGGAGGATTGCAATGGATTGTGTTTTTAAAGATGGCCGCCGGCCCATTTCCCATTCCTGTGCGATGACGTAATTTCCGGGTCCATTTTTTGCGAACACGGTAATACCACGCCGGTATTACCGTGCCGGTATTTACGGGTTAGTGTGAGGCGGTGGCGCAATGGGCGGGCCCCGCGATGCCAGTATAGAGGGCTTGGAGGCCCTTACTGGCATGGCGGTATTGCCACTACCGGCATGGGGGAACACGCGTGCACGCGCACTCGTAGTCACCCGCTATTAGCGGGTTCATACGTGCACGGACCCGCTCATTCCGGCATGCCGGTAATGAACACGGTTTTACCGGCAAACTCGTAATGAGGCCCAATGTGCATGTACTCTCTCCTAATATAGAGCAAACGTTAGTCTAACAAGAGCTGCAAGGGGAGGCTAAGCTACAATACCCGAAGTACTCAGGAGTGTGGATTACCAACCCCAAGAAATCCCTAATATCAAGATCCCTCCACCACTGGGAGGTGGAGCTCGAGGGGCATGTGCCCAAACCCTAGCCAAGGTCCCAATGGGGCAAATTTGTAGGTTCCGGGCATATATCTTGTGATTAGAGATTTTGAAGTGCTAAGCACTAGTAGATAGGGTTTAAGTGTCATCCGTTAACAAGGGCCAGAGTGAAATTGGTAATACGGAGAGGGCTCCAACAACCTGCCCAACATTTCACCTATCTGGACGAGTTAGGTTGCGGTTCGAAGTCATGGGAGGAATAGAGGATGCAGAATGTGTAAAGGCTGCAGGTGATGAAATCTGCTTATGTAGAGGTGAGGTCAGAGAGTAGATAAGTCTATGCTTTGTTATCCACCTTTAGAGAATGTAGATCGCTTTCTTCCATGTTAGGCAGAAACCTGTGCAGTTCCCTTGGGGAACACTGCAAAAGATTTAAGACTACAGGTAGAGCAGTAAACCCCTTTGGTAGCAGTCTGTACCACCCAGATTTACCTGGTAGCTGTGGCTGAGCAGTCAGACTTCTCTCAAGAAGAGTTAGGCAGTATGTAAAGTATACACAATATGTACCAAAACACAATAGCACAAGCAAACACTGACCAGAGCTTGGTTTCAAAAGTATATAGTTATTTATTTAAAATACACATAAGTTAAAAACACTCTAGCAAAAATATAGTAAAAGCACTTCAACACAGTTATAATGAAAGTAGATTCAATCCTTTCTCCTATCTAGACAACTCTAAGTAAACACCACTTAATTAAAACAGAGGTGAGTGCTTAACGTTAGATGACACTCTAGTAGTTTCCAAGAAAGGGAGAGAAAAAGCAGAAATGGGTTAGACACACCACTCTAAGGTCCAGAGCACTTGCAATAGGCTTAAAGAAGAATAAAGTCACAGGTGAGCAAAAGTCACTAGGCAGGGCCCACTCTTAGAGTAGCCGGAGCGAAAATGTGCCCAAGATCACACTGTTAGTTAGAGATTCAAAGTCTTGCAAAGAGTCAAAAAGAGGTTAGAGTGGCTCAGAAAGTTTAGCCAAAGTGTCCCAGGCACTCCCAGGTTCGAAAGCCGGGGACTAAATCTACCCCGTACAGTCGGTAGCAAGGGAAGCCAGGCAGAACACAGTACCTTAAGCGGAAAGGATCCTCCAGCGGTGGCAGTTGTTCCAGGCAGTGGCAGCAGGGCTCGACGTCGGTCAGGGGAGAAGAAGTTCTCGCTGAAGAGCAGAAGAAGAGGGTCGTTGCACTGCCCGGGAAGAAACCAGCCGCGGAGTCCTCCGGTTAAAGGGTTGGTGCCGACTTTCGCGGTATGGGGGTAAAGTGTGGTATTCCGGTTGCCGGGGTGCTTGGCACAGGCAAGGCGGCCACGAGATACCTCAAAGAACGGAAAGAAGGCGAAAACTGGTTGTCCCCACCAGTCAAGGGAAGGAGCCACTCCGTTAAGAGTTCTCCTCGGTCGTCGGGAAAAAGTGGTGAGACGGTTCAGCAGGGCTCCACCGGGTGGTGTCGTCGAAGCAGGTCGGCTCAGCTCTTCCCTCGTCGGATTCTTGGTCCTGTGGCGACTTCTGAAGTCCCAGTCCCCAAAGCCCTGCTTTTATGCAGCAAACCCCCATTCACCCAGCCTAGCTGTCACTCAACCATGCTAAGTGGTGAGCCGGGCGGCTCACCACTTGGGCCAATCAGGACGGAGTGCGACTTGAGTTACCAAGGTAACTCAGTCCAGGGTGCCTAAATCCCCCTCCACCCCTCCTAAGTACCCCAGACAGAGTGGCACCACTTTGGAGGGCTTCTGTGGAGAAGCCCGCCAAAAGTGGAACAAAGGGCTCCACTTTGGGTCAGAGTTACAGAGGCGAACACCAACGCCATTTTAGAATCAAGTTTTGGCAAAAAGTCCCAACCGGAGTTATAAAAATAAATATATAAACCGGCGGTATGTTTAAGGCTACCGTAAATAAATAATTAAATGTGTTAGCCTAAAACAATGGGAAATCCCATAGGGAAATATTCGCGGTCGAATATAAAAAGTAGTTTCCACTGCCACCAGCCAAAACTCGATCAGGGGGGACGGAGACGTGCCCCCTCGACTAACAGACCCTGGGGCAATCGAATTGCCCCAGCCAGTACGTCCACAATATGATGGTTTGTACTGGTTCTGTTCAGGATTCAAGACTAGCAAAGTCTTTGGTGACTTTACATGCCCTGGGAGACAGTAGTCAGTCCCAGGGTATGGAGTCTATGTTGGGGAGTCCCTAGGACACCCCTGGGTCACGGCACAGAGGGTGCTGTGTGACCCACATCACAAAAATACATGAGGCCCTATGGAGTAAGAGACCCCATAGCCCATTCAACACAAGGTTTAACCAAGAAAACACACTTCAACATGTCCAAGAGTGAGGGTAAAAGAGTCTCACTCTTGGCAGGAGAAAAAAAATTAAACCCCAGAAATCCAGCAAAGCTGCTGGGGGACTCACTAGGTAGGGAAATTCAGCCTAAACAGAGAATTCTCCCTAACACTCGCCCCCCCCAGACTAAGGGACAGGAGGATTTAATCCACTCCTGGATGAACCTCATACCTCTAGTCGATGATATACATCCTAGAGAGTCCATCAGCATTTTGATGGTGACACCTTGACCTATGCTGAAGGGAGAACTCAAAGGTTTTCTTTTGCAAGCTAAAGGACCTACACACCCTTTGAGGAACATCAGTCTTTTTGTTATAGGGGATCTGGTTGACCAGTCCCTCAGAAGTTGGTACAACTTCTGAACCTATGTTAGGCTTTTTGAAGGGGTCCTTATAAAGGATTCCCTTAGATCTAGAGGGGCCTCCAAGGTTCCTCACCACCTCTCTTGTGGGAGCAGGTTGGGTCTTAGGCCTCTTGGTTGGAGGGGTTGGGGTTAGGCAATGCACCTGCTTCCCCTTCCTCTTAGATCTACCCTTACCTATTTTAGGAGTTTCCCCCCTAATATTAGGTTTTGAGTTGGGGTCTTCAGTAGAAGGTCCAACAGTCTGAAGGTTTTTGGCCTTAGACTTTTCTTTTCTGGTTTTCCACCAGCACTGAGAATTACCAGTTCTCTCAGGTGCAGATAGGGGCCTAGTTGGTCTATCCACCTCTTCCTCAGAAGCAGGGGGAGTCAGAGACTCTGAGACTAGGGGAACAATGATGGAGCTTGGTTGGGGCGCCCATGTTCCTAGCATACTATCCTGAAATGTGCCTGGGTTAGAGGTCAACTTACTAACACCAGGGCTTGTAGTGGGGTTCTCAGTAGAGGGTCCCACAGGCTTAGAAGGGTCCTTCAAGGTAGCCTTTCTAGCCAATTTGGTTAAGTTCTGCTTCTCCATACTGGGAGGCCTGGGGGTATGTGACACTACTCCTAGAGTTCTTAGGTCATTCCCTAACAGGACCTTCCCAGGTACCTCAGCCTGAACACTGACAGGGATCCTTACTGTCATGTTGTTACATTGAATGAGGGCTGGTAGAATAGGAACCATTTGGACAGGGCCTCCAGACATCTTAGTGGGACCTTTGGGTGCTTTGGCCACATCCTCAGGTTGAAAGAAGCTTTCATCCACTACTGTTCTGCTGGCCCCAGTGTCTCTCCTGGCAGGAGTATCCTGGCCATTGACAAGAACACTGTCCACATAATACACCTTAGAGTTAACAGGTAGGGAGTTATACACAACCCTATTCGGGGGACTAACCAGACCCATAGGCTCTAAGTTTACAGTTGCTTGGAGACCCAAGGGTTCTTCAGCAAAGAGTTCAAAGTGGGCACTAGTCATCTGTACTTCATCCTCAGGAGTGAAGGCTAAGGAGACTGTGCTGATCCCTGCAGGTTTACCCTTGCACTTGGGATCTCCTTTGATATGGTCAGTACCCTGACAGACATAGCATTGTCCAAATGTTCTCTGGAAGGGTGGCTTGTTCTGACCTCCTTCTGGCTTGTGGCCAGAAGGTACACTAGCCTGATTCGGTTTACCCTGGGGCTTACCCTGGTTATTTGGTTGTTTGTGGCCCTCTTTGGTATGGGAGGTATTAGAATTCTCTGGATTCACTTTGGGTGGCTGCTTTCCCTCCTCCTTCTTCTGAGTTACCCCAGAATCCTTGTGAGTAGCCCTGTTGGCAACCCACAAGTCAGCAGCCTTAGCTAGCTTCCTAGGATCTAATTCCTGTGAATCAGCCAAGTGCTGTCTGAGCTCAGGAGAGCAGGCATCATAAATTGACTCCAACATAAAGAGATTTCTCATTCCCTCATAAGTGTTCACCTTGTAACCCTTAATCCATCCCTCTAAGTTTTTCAACCCTTCACTCACCCAGGTAGCCCAAGGGGTACCATCATGCTTTTTGAGGCTCCTAAACCTCTTAAGATACTGGGAAGGGGTCTTCCCAAACCTAGCTATCAAAGCTAGTTTCACACATTCATAGTCCTTCCTATCCTCCTCCCCCATCTCCATTACCACATCAGTTGCAACAGGGGGAAGCCTAGAGAACAACCAGGTGAGTAAGTCATTTCCTGTGATGTTCTGGAGCCCATGATTATATTCAAACAGAGACAACCAATCCAACACATCCAACTTAGGCTCATACATACCAACCAATTCTTTAGGCATCCGGGGTCTTTTAGGACTGGAACTTCTAGAGGAGCCAGAGAGAGAAGCATTCTCAACAGATAATTTCTTCATTTCTAGCTCATACTTGAGCTCCATTTCCCTTAGCCTTAGTTCTTTGTCAGTTTGAGCATTAAGTTTCTTATACTCCAATTCTAGTTTCATTTTCTCCAGTTCAAAGTACTGAGGACTAAATTTGGGACCTGGTAAAGGTCCAGTAGGTACAGCAGGTAGAGCAGGCAGAGGCCTAGGGGGGACAGTCATAACAGCCTCACCCTCCTCTTCTGACTCTTCCTCAGAATCATCAACATTTTGCTCCATGTTAACTTCAATACTGTCATCTACAGTTGCTGGAGTGGTAGGTTCCTCTGAACCATCACCCAGACTTTGGTTAGCTAACAATCTTTCAATCAGCTCCATTTTCTTGCCCTTAGTCAGGAGATCCTTATGTTTACAGAGCACTCTTAGACAATCAGCAGTTTTGGCTGCAAGGGACTCTTGACTATAGCTTTCTATAACTGACATGTTAGAGGATTACTTTTACAGTGCTAAGCTTTGTGGTTAGTTGCACTAAGGTATCTAAAGCACAATAAAATGTATACTCAATACAAATCCCACCGCTGTACACCAGTGTTAGGCAGAAACCTGTGCAGTTCCCTTGGGGAACACTGCAAAAGATTTAAGACTACAGGTAGAGCAGTAAACCCCTTTGGTAGCAGTCTGTACCACCCAGATTTACCTGGTAGCTGTGGCTGAGCAGTCAGACTTCTCTCAAGAAGAGTTAGGCAGTATGTAAAGTATACACAATATGTACCAAAACACAATAGCACAAGCAAACACTGACCAGAGCTTGGTTTCAAAAGTATATAGTTATTTATTTAAAATACACATAAGTTAAAAACACTCTAGCAAAAATATAGTAAAAGCACTTCAACACAGTTATAATGAAAGTAGATTCAATCCTTTCTCCTATCTAGACAACTCTAAGTAAACACCACTTAATTAAAACAGAGGTGAGTGCTTAACGTTAGATGACACTCTAGTAGTTTCCAAGAAAGGGAGAGAAAAAGCAGAAATGGGTTAGACACACCACTCTAAGGTCCAGAGCACTTGCAATAGGCTTAAAGAAGAATAAAGTCACAGGTGAGCAAAAGTCACTAGGCAGGGCCCACTCTTAGAGTAGCCGGAGCGAAAATGTGCCCAAGATCACACTGTTAGTTAGAGATTCAAAGTCTTGCAAAGAGTCAAAAAGAGGTTAGAGTGGCTCAGAAAGTTTAGCCAAAGTGTCCCAGGCACTCCCAGGTTCGAAAGCCGGGGACTAAATCTACCCCGTACAGTCGGTAGCAAGGGAAGCCAGGCAGAACACAGTACCTTAAGCGGAAAGGATCCTCCAGCGGTGGCAGTTGTTCCAGGCAGTGGCAGCAGGGCTCGACGTCGGTCAGGGGAGAAGAAGTTCTCGCTGAAGAGCAGAAGAAGAGGGTCGTTGCACTGCCCGGGAAGAAACCAGCCGCGGAGTCCTCCGGTTAAAGGGTTGGTGCCGACTTTCGCGGTATGGGGGTAAAGTGTGGTATTCCGGTTGCCGGGGTGCTTGGCACAGGCAAGGCGGCCACGAGATACCTCAAAGAACGGAAAGAAGGCGAAAACTGGTTGTCCCCACCAGTCAAGGGAAGGAGCCACTCCGTTAAGAGTTCTCCTCGGTCGTCGGGAAAAAGTGGTGAGACGGTTCAGCAGGGCTCCACCGGGTGGTGTCGTCGAAGCAGGTCGGCTCAGCTCTTCCCTCGTCGGATTCTTGGTCCTGTGGCGACTTCTGAAGTCCCAGTCCCCAAAGCCCTGCTTTTATGCAGCAAACCCCCATTCACCCAGCCTAGCTGTCACTCAACCATGCTAAGTGGTGAGCCGGGCGGCTCACCACTTGGGCCAATCAGGACGGAGTGCGACTTGAGTTACCAAGGTAACTCAGTCCAGGGTGCCTAAATCCCCCTCCACCCCTCCTAAGTACCCCAGACAGAGTGGCACCACTTTGGAGGGCTTCTGTGGAGAAGCCCGCCAAAAGTGGAACAAAGGGCTCCACTTTGGGTCAGAGTTACAGAGGCGAACACCAACGCCATTTTAGAATCAAGTTTTGGCAAAAAGTCCCAACCGGAGTTATAAAAATAAATATATAAACCGGCGGTATGTTTAAGGCTACCGTAAATAAATAATTAAATGTGTTAGCCTAAAACAATGGGAAATCCCATAGGGAAATATTCGCGGTCGAATATAAAAAGTAGTTTCCACTGCCACCAGCCAAAACTCGATCAGGGGGGACGGAGACGTGCCCCCTCGACTAACAGACCCTGGGGCAATCGAATTGCCCCAGCCAGTACGTCCACAATATGATGGTTTGTACTGGTTCTGTTCAGGATTCAAGACTAGCAAAGTCTTTGGTGACTTTACATGCCCTGGGAGACAGTAGTCAGTCCCAGGGTATGGAGTCTATGTTGGGGAGTCCCTAGGACACCCCTGGGTCACGGCACAGAGGGTGCTGTGTGACCCACATCACAAAAATACATGAGGCCCTATGGAGTAAGAGACCCCATAGCCCATTCAACACAAGGTTTAACCAAGAAAACACACTTCAACATGTCCAAGAGTGAGGGTAAAAGAGTCTCACTCTTGGCAGGAGAAAAAAAATTAAACCCCAGAAATCCAGCAAAGCTGCTGGGGGACTCACTAGGTAGGGAAATTCAGCCTAAACAGAGAATTCTCCCTAACATTCCATCAGGTAAATGACCTCATGTAGTGCACATTAGATTAAGACAGAATATCTCCCTGGTGGAAGTATGGGAGGGCAAAACAAAAGCTAGGACATACCTATCACTAGTTCCACACTTGTCCTGTAGTTGATCCAGCTAGAGAGGACAGCAATCATGGAGGATTCCAGAACCATCTAAACCAGGGGTCTATTTTCCATCTGGGATGTTTGGAACATCTAGCTGCACGTGTACTTAAGGGTTGATCTGCCAAGGTTTCATGTGATGATGTCCCACCAAAAATGTCTTCTGACAAAAATGTGGCGAAATATTGGCCATGGTTTGCAAGAACATTACCATATTGAGCATGGGGGGGCATCCTCGCAATGCCGGGGGACACCCCTGCATCCCCCGCTCCCATTGACCCCATATATATGGTCACCATATATAGAATTTGCCACTGCCTTTTCCCGGTGACCATATGTATGGCAACCATATGTATGGAGATAATATTACACAATACCCTCTCCAGTGTGGGAGAGTACAGAGAGGTTTAAAATGGATAGCACATTGGTTACAGGAGAAAGATGTTATTGCAGAGTGCAAGGAAGCACCATTTCAAAAAGAGTAAAAGTAAGCTAAATGTAGCTCAACTAAGTCAGAGGCTTCTCTCAATAGATTCACTTGCTACTAGTTCTACTCAAAGCTTATCAGAAGGGTCACTCCTTCTGTCTCCCACCTAATTCGGCTCTAGTGAGATGCACTTTTCTGATCAATATCTTTAAGCAAGTGGATGAGACACATTCCATTGGGCATCACCTGGGAGGAGGAGGTGTGGGAAGATCTGGGAATCCATTATGGCTGCTGGAGGGAAAGGCAGCCTCACTTTATTTTGCTAGGAGGGTGCAGCAATGAATCAGAGAGGTGCATAACACACCACTCATTGTTAATTGCGAGTAGACAAAATAAAAAGCCACCAGGTGAAACCCAGGTGGTGGAATTGAAGGTGCTGGGGTCCATTAGTGTAGCTTGTGGGAGGGGCACACTCACTTGATGTTTAAGGGGGGAGTAGCATAGTTTCAGAGAAGACGATGCCACATGAATTTGTCACTATCATTTGAAGTGGGTGTTGAGACACATGCTACCAGGTGACATTTGGGAGGAAGAGTGGTGGGATCAGGGAATGCCTGAGTGTAGTTGTGAAAGATGTGAGCTCACCTGAGTTTGCTCGGAGGGAGCAGATGGGATTCAGGAAGGTGGGTGACAAACCAGCCAGTGTCTTTCGCTGGAAACAAATAGATGAGACATATGACATCAGGTTTCACCTGGGAGAAAAGGGCAGCACTTTTAATCCATGAGAACAACGTGTGGGAGAAACATGCTTACCCAGTGTTTATGCTGTGGAAGGATCAGAGATTTGGGATGGCAGCGGGTGACAGAACTCTCAGTGTTCATCTCTATAAGTGAGTGGATGAAATGTGCAATTTGGTTACATCTTGTAGAAGGAGTGTCATGAGCTCTGAAACCCAAAGGGCAACTTGTAGGAGAGGAATGCTTGCTTGATTTACTGACAGGAAGCAGCCTGGGTTCAGAGAGAATGATGACACACTACTCAGTAGACCTCTCTTGAAGTGAGTGGAGGGGAAACATACCATTGGATGACACAGAGGAGGAGCCAGATATCTCTGAGGGTACCTTCTGGGAGTTTCACACTCACCTAATGTTGCTGGGAGGGAAGAGCAGAGATTTAGGCCGGGGGAGGATACATCATTGTGTGACCATGTCTTAAAGCAAGTGGATGAGACACATGCCATTGAGAACATCTGGGAGAGGAGGATTCAGAAGACCATGACACCAGCTAGAGAGAGAGGCAATGTGACCTAATTTTGCTCAGTCAGAGCAACAGGTATTCAGGGAGGTGTGAAAAACACCAATCAATGTTCGTCTCTTGAAGTGAGTGTTCAAGAGTTACGCCATCAGGTGAAACTTTGGAGTGGGAGTGGGTAAAGCCAGGATTCCATGAGGGCATTTTATGGGAGAGACACAGTCACCTAATCTTTCTAGGGGGAGGTGACAGCATACATTCATGGAGGATGTCGAGATCTGTCAATGTTAGTCTATTGAAGTGAGTGGACAAGACCCATGCCATTCGGTGACAGGTGGGAGGAGGAAATGGAGGAACTGGGAATGCCCGAGAGACACTTGTGTGAGAGGCATGTGCTAAGGATTTTTCTGGGAGGCACAAACTGACATTCAGGGAGGTCTTGGTCACATACCAGTCAGTGGCTGTCTCTTGAAGCTAGTGGAAGAAACAAGAAACAAGTCATTAAGTAAGACCGGAGACGAGTACCGGGAAGAGCTAGGATTCTCTGAAGACAGCTTGTTTGACCGGCTCATTCACAAGATTATATTGGGATGTAGCAGCATGAATTCATGGAGGAGAATGACACAGCAAAGAGTGGCCATCTCTTGAATTTGGCGGATGAAACATATGCTATTGGGTGACACTTGGGAGGAAAAGTGGGAGGAGTAAGGAATCCCTCAGGGCAACTTGTGGGGAAAGCATGGTCACCTGAGTTTTTTGCGAGGGAGCATCACTAAATCAGGGAGCAGGAGATGCACCAGACATCAATTATGTTTTTTTAAGAAAGTGGATAAAATACATTCCATTGTGAGACACATGACAGAAGAGTTGGGATCACTGAGGGCACGTTGCTAGAGAGAAATACTCATCTGATGTTGCTGAGAGGGACCAGCTCAGATTCAGGCAGTCGGTGGGTGACAAACCAGTCAGAGTCCATCCCTTGAAGCCAGTTAATGAAGCATATGGCATTGAGTTGTTCCAGGCTGGCAGAGTGGAAGACAAAGGGAATCCATGAGGGCAGCTTGTCGGAATGACATGCTTGTTTGATTTTTCTGGTAGTTAAGAAGAAGAGAGTCATGGTGGTTGATGACACAGCAGTAATTGTATGTCACTGGAAGCGAATGGTGGAGGCATGCGCCATCAGGTGACACCTTGTAGGATGAGCAGAGGGAGCTGGGAATCCCTATGGCAACTTGTGAGAGAGACATACTTACAGCATTTGCTGGGAGATTCCAGCAGATATTTGTGGAGGAGGGTGACACAGCCATAAGTGCCCATCCCTGGAAGGAAGTGGATGAGACAAAAGCCAGCAGGTGACACCTCGGAGGAGTAGTGGGAGAAGCTGGGAATCCATGAGGGTAGCTTGTGGGAGGGGCCAAATTGGGTGATTTTGCAAGGAGGAAACAACAGTGTTTCAGGGAAGTGGATAACACATTAATCTGTGTCCATCTCTTGAAGCAAGTGGACAAGACCTATGCCTTCATTTGACACATGGTATGAAGGGTGGGTGAAGCCGGGAATCTAAGAGGGCAGTTTGCGGGAGAGGCACAGTTACCTAATCATGCTGGGAGAGAGTAGCAGAGATTTGCAGAGGAGGATAACACATCATTCAGTGCCCATCTCTTGAAACAAGTGGATGAGACACATGGATTTCATCTGGGAGGATCGGTGGGGGGATTTGGGAATCCATGAGGGCAGTTGGAGGGAGAGGCAATCTCACCCAATTTTGCTATGAGGGTGCAGCAGGTATTCAATAGGTGTATAACATACCAATCGGTGTTTAAGAATTATGCCATCCAGTGACACCCAAGAGGGAGGAGGAATGGGAGGAGCTGGGATATATGCCTTTCGGGTGACAGTTGGGAGCATTAGCAGCAACCCCATACATGTGGTTCAGCCTTGTTGGGCATCATCAGTGAGCTGGAGCTGAGAACAGTGAGCAAAGGGTCCATGTCTGGATTCCGCTGGTAACTTAGGGTGAGACCTAAAGTTACTTAATATGCAAAACAAAGGGGGTTCTGGGAGTCTCTCTAATGGTGTGAACACAGCCCATTGACCTGTTCTTGGGTGGATGGCGCCCAGGAGAGTCTCAACACAGTCTTTAGCTCACTGTCCCTTTCACAGAGGAGAAATATCCCTGCATATCAGTTTTTGTCCTGCCAGGGGCAATCCAGCACCAAAATGCTAGGCAATTCTCCTCTGAACAAAAGTACCAACAGCAACCCCATACACGTGTTTCAGCCTTGTTGGGCATCATCAGTGAGCTGGAGCTCTGCCTCTCTGAGAACAGTGAGCAATGGGTCCACATATGGATTCCCCTAGTAACTTAGGTTGAGACCCAAAGTTACTTAAACAGGCACGAACACAGCCCATTGACCTGTTTTTGAAAGGGACAGTGAGCTAAAGAATTGGTTGAGACTCTCCCGGGGGCCATCTACCCAAGAACAGGTCAATGGGCTGTGTTCGTGCCGGCAGAGTGTCTCCGAGAACCCCCTTTGTTTTGCCTAAAGATTTAAAGTGTTTACATTTTTTACTAATGACCGATAGGTGTTGACTGTATTCATGGTTGGGTATCACACAAGGGCGAAAGATTGTAGACGTGGCCGGGATTCTTTTTGCCGATAGGGAAGCAAACAGGCATTCCGGCATTCCAGTTTTCAGTGTATAGATCTCCATATTACTGACTCACCAGCAGAAGGACAGTATATTGGGGAGGCAATCTCACCTGAATATTCTAGAAGGGAGCAGATGAGATTCCGGGATGTCAATTGTGACAACCAACCAGTGCCCATGTCTTGAAGTGGGTGAATGAGACACATGCTATCAAGTGATACTTTGGAGGAAGTAGCAGAGAAACAGGTCATCCCTGCAGATGTATGTTGGGAGATGTATGCTCACCTGACTTTCCTGGGAGGTAGCAAATGAGATTCATGGCAGTAAGTGACACTCCTTCAGTGCTGGTCTATTGAAGCAAGTGGGCACAGTATATTCCATCAGATTGCACCTGGGAGGAGGAGTGTGAAGAACTCAGAATCTATGAGGGCAACATTTGTGAGTGTCACATCTGTCTGATTTTGATGATAGTGAAAAAGAAGAGATGCAGGGTGGCAGCGGGTCACAGAACACTCAGCGTCCATCTCTTGAAGTAATTAGAGAAGATATTTGCCATTGAGTGGTACTTCAGAGAGTGAGGAGCCATAAAACCCTGAGTACAACTTAAAGGTTAGACATTCATATTTTGCTGGGATGGAGATTGAAATGTACATTTTGGAATTATTAGGCTTTTTGGATTTCAGAAATATCAAATTGAATCTGAGTTCTGCCCCCTGAAAATATTTTTCTGTTTTTAGGGGTTATCTGAAAATGTCAGAAAATATACACAAGATGGCAACGCTAACCTTGAGACAAATAGATTCAGGTATTAAAGTGAAAACTAAAAGCATGGTCAGCACTTCCATCTACTGGACATTTTCAGACATTCATAAGTATATATTATATGAACAATCTGTTTAAAATAAGGATCAATTTGGATTACATTCTTGGATTCCTGAAGCTACAGCTACAGGGCTGAAAAATGTCAGTTGAAAACTTATCAGAAAAGATTGACATGGGCTTTTTATTTTTTATTTTATTTTTTATTGTATTGCAATTGGTTTAATCAAACCTTTACAATTTACAATTTAGAGAAAGAAAGGAAAATACATAAATCTATTACATCAAACAAGATAAAAGAAGACATTCTTAATACATTCTAAAACATTTCTTTTAAAGAAATTAAAAAAAGCAATAAGAAACTCAACCAATCAAATCATCGAATTATTAACATTCATTTAAAATGTATTGTGTACTACGAATTCCATATTGAACAGTTCCTTGCAATTAAAATAATCTTCACAATAATATGAAGAACGAAAAGAAGAATCAAATAATACTATCAAAATTTCAGAATTAGCCGGATAAGTCACCTATATATTCTATAGATATTACGATACCTTACCCCATCTCAATATTCTTCAAGAAACCTGAGAGGGCCAATCCTTCACGTACATTTTGTATTTTAAGGCAACGTTTCCATATTGTATCAACGCACTAGCAAGCAAAATAATGTTTTAAAGTACTCAGAAATACATTCCTTAGATCTTCCATAAACTCACATTCCAAAATAAGGTGTTTCACAGTTTTATCTTTTGCATCACAAAACCTACAGTTACATTCTTTCGATGGTATTTGTTTCCTTCTCACTAATATCTGCTTTGTTGAAAAGATATTCCATCTAAGCCTTAGTAGAATCTCACGGTAGTATCGATTTGGAAATAACAGTAACATTTTAGAGAGGGATCCTCGTGTCTTGTGTTCATGAGCCAAATGGCTCCTTAAGCTATATGCATGAAATTAATCTGTTGTTCGAATCCAATCATGATCCAACAAGTGTTTTTTGGTTAACATAGGGTTGTCAACTAATGTTTCCAAATTAGAAATCAATGTTTTGGAGAATAGCTTCACAGTTGTTTTTACATTCTAGAAGGGATGTATTACACTCTATGTTATTACCTATTACTTCATATAATGTTCTCGGAAAAGGAGCCACAATCTTTGCATAGAGGGTTAATATCCTCCATTGGCCTCTGGCCCAGAGTGAGACGTAGCCTAATTCAAATCTAATCACTGTAATTGGAACAACCTTACGGATACCAAGGATCCTTCTCCAAACACTACTCTCTATTTTATTCAACATATTTCCCATCGCACTAGGGCACAGTTCTAAATCATATGTTAATTTAGGTACAATTTGTCATGTTTCCAGGTGGCCGGAGGCTGTGGAATCAATGGAGGCGTTGCCACTACAATGTTAATGTCTAATGGGAGATCCAAACTTTCAGATTCAAGTTTTTTTCCAATAAGCTTCCTCCCCCTCCACTTCTGTACTTATTCCTTGCCCAAATCTGTTTATAAAGAATTCCAACCATTTTTGCTCGGAGACCGATTTCAATTGTGAGACCACCTAGTTGGGATCCTGATCATTAACCAGAGTCCAGAAGGAGCTAACTTGGTCTTTAATTAGAATCCCCAGCAAAGCTTCAGCATCTTGTTGTAATAGCTGATTATTTATTGCTTTGCAGAAGTTTCTAAACTTTTTTTTAGTTAGCCCAATATTCATGTTTTGGAAGATCTCATTCAATTTAGCTCTCCTAATACTCCACACCTCTATCCTCATAATAGTTGTTGCCTGGGCTACTTCTTGACTGAAGCAATGAGTAGGTTGGATGTTAGGACCCCTTCTTTTTGATCGTAAACCAATATCGACCATCGCAAACCCAAACAATCTCTGGATTTCATGGACATTGAAATTATTCATCTTCCAGTCCAAGGTGAGACCCTGAGATTGTGGTTTAGTGCTTCAATATTTCTGGTCGTCCATCTCTCTGCGTTAACCGACTTTGTTGCAACCATCTTAATTTGAGCTCTATATTCTCTAGTAATTACAACCATATCAAAGTACGCAGTAAATATTGAGTGGTCACTCCAATCATTTGGTTTGACCCTAAAAGTAGTACATTTATTCCTTAGGTAGTTGTCAAGGAAGATGGAATCAAGCATAGATGAGCTCTTTCCACGATGCCACGTGTGCCAGGCAGTTGCCCCAGTAGCTGTATTCTGAGTCCCCAGCAGGGGCAAAAGCCCAATATTACCCAGTCCCACATACCAGATTTTACCAATCTTTCTTTCTAATGATGTTCCCCTTTGGTTCATATCCACGTCACTAGGGTACGAAGTCCATTCATCGCAGTTTTTTTTTCCGATGAGTTTTTGCGGTAAAAAATCTACGGCAAAATATGCTGCGAAAAAAAAACTTGCAATGGAATGACATGGAACTGTCACAAGTTTCCCATGGTGGGTTCTCAAAATCACACTCTGCATATAGGTCGCCCACAACAAAAATCTGACCCTTCTCATGATTCAACATCCATTCATTTATTACACTGCACAACTTTACAAAAAAAAGCCTCAACTGGGGATATTCCCTATGCCAGTATATGTTTACTCTCAGTAACCTAGTGGCTCCATCCCTGGAACTGAGGTCTATCCCTAAAGCCCCACAGGGAAGACCACCCAGGCCTAACTTATTTTCAATCCCAACTATAAGGCCCTACAAGGTCTCCCCCGATGTTAGTTCCAGCATCTTTGTCATATATTCTGTAGCCATCTAATGTTGGCGGGGAAGTCAGCGACGTCTCCTGTAAGCAAATAATGCTGGCTTCTCTTAAATTAACCATGCAGCTAGGGTTACTAAATAAATGCTGGTGGCCTCAAGTGTTCCATGACTTCAAACATGGACTTTTTGATCAAATGGGGCCTTATATTCAATGATCCTCCATCAAACACTACTCTGTTCAAGTTATTTTGGGGAAATGGCCAAGGAAATGTCTCTTATATTCCTTCCATTATATCTGCGCTTTTTCCCTAATTAACATCTAATTAAATGTTCAGCTCTCGTTTTTTGTGGTTTGAGAATCTGTTTAGCAATCCATTTAGTAAATATGCATTCACTTCAAAACTGATTCAGGTGCTTAACTTGCCCATGTCAGGCAACTGAAACCCATCCACATTGATTCTTTGCATTTATAATACATTCAGCACTACAAGTCAAAGAATGCAACAATATACTAAGGGCTGAATCAGGATAATAAGCATTTATTTTTAGCTTGAAAAGGATTATGCATTCTATACACACAGCAGCAGAGATGCATGTTTGTCAACACTGAGAAAACACAGTTGTCTATGATGTGTTCGAGGGAAGCACAGTTGTCCATTTTGTGTTTCAGGGAAGCAATGGGTAAACACTGATAAACACAGATTCATTTTGAAATCCTTGGGAAAACTCCAAAAGAATTGGGAAATTATAATCACTGGAAAGAGTCAACCCTAAGAATGAGTCTTCTAATGTGTATTTTTGGATCTAGCTTCTAATATCTTTAATACGAAGATTAGCCTTATCTCTTGGAATTCGAGGGGACACTCTTGTTTTTGATAGAAATTACAACAATTTTTTGATATTTAGTAATTATAATCGGATATTCTTACAACGGGTATGGTTCCTAAAATCACCACTCCTACATTGCTAATCTCTCTTTTTTAAGGAGGTGTCCTCATTTCCAAGTGAGCAACCAAAGAGTGCATTTTAATATATTTGAAAAATATGTTAGTCACCTTAATGCATAATATGGACCTTTGCTCTGAGAGTGTACTTGCAGTTAGTTTGATATGGGAGTTGGATGATAAGATCAAAGAGCTGCTATTGGTTAATATTTACTGGCATCAGAAGAGAACTAATGAAAACGAAGCCCTGAAGGAAATGGCTAATCTGTTTCAAGTTCTGGGTTTGTAATATTGGCTCTGATCGGATATTGATAGCAGGGGTATTAAATTGTGTCTGTCCCGAAATTACTGTAGAAGTCACCTTTGATACACAAGAGGATTAATTCATTATTGGAAAGGTCACCAGTTCAAACATTATATAGAATCCTAGAGGCTACAGATGGGAGGAATTGTGAATGCCTGGCAAATCATCAAGGTAGGGCAAAGGGTGACAATCCAACAAAGCAACATGGAGAAGTCACAATTGTTCATCTATCATTGATTTTATATTTGCAGTGACTAAAATAAGTAAAATATTGTCCGCAATGAAGGATAAATTCCAACTTGTCTGAGTCACCATCGTTGTCTTATTGTGTGACTGCTCCAGGTGTTATCTAAGTGTAATCAGGCCTTGATTCTCTCTAAACTTCATTTCAATAATTATATACACCACTTCATCTCTAAAACTCATGACATCCTGTCCTCTCTCTCCTCCTTTCCCCTCCCTCCCCCCACTCCCTGCTCTTCCCCCAGCCTCTCTGCAGCCACCTCTCCTCCCTCCTTCTCTGCCTTTCCCCTGTTCTCCGCAGACAGGTTGGTAGACAAGTCTGATCTATGAAAGTCTTGTTGAAACAGGTTCACCCCTGTGCCTCCAAAACTATCAAGGACCACATAGACTCCCTAGCCCATGCCCTGGCTGATTCCTGCAATCACTCCTTCGCCACTGGGGTCTTTCCATCCCCCCTTAAGCACTTCCTTGTGCACCCCCTTCTTAAGAACCCCACTGCCGACCCCTCCTGCCCGGCCAACTACCACCCAATCTCCATCACTCCCTTCCTGGGCAAGCTCCTGGAGAAACTGGCCATCTCCCAGCTTAATCCCCACACTGAATCTGTTGGCTGTGTTCATGACCATAATTCTGGCTTCAGAGCTGCCAGAAGCACACAAACGGCTGTCCTGAACATCCGTGAAGACCTGCTCTCCAACCTTGACTCTAACACCCCATGCATCCTCATCCTTCTTCATCTCTCTTCTGCCTTTGACCATGTCAACCATGCCATCCTGCTCAACCGTCTCCATGATAACCTGGGTATCACTGGTCAGGCTCTGGTGTGGCTGACTTCTTTTCTCTCCGACCGACCATCCCAGGTCCAACTTTGGTCCTTCCTCTCTGCTATCTTTTTCTCTACCTGTGGTGTCCCCCAGGGGTCTAACCTCTCTCCCTGGCTGTTCAACCAATACCTGGCACTCCTGGCCCATCACATCACCACTCTCTGCCTGAACATTCAGTGCTATGCGGATGACACCCAGCTCATCTTCAGGCTACCCTCGGCCTCCTCCTCCACTTCCCTCATCTCTGATTGTCTGTCTGCTATTCAGGAGTGGTGCGCCGCCAATGACCTCTGCCTTAATGCCAGTAAGACTGAGATTCTCCTCATCAGCAGGCCCACTCCCTCCTTTCCTGTAGCTCTCTGGCTGGCCTCCCTTGGCCCTCTTCCTGTTCCCATCTGTAAGTCTAAAAACTTCAGGGTCATCTTCGACTCTACACTCTCCTTCTCTCCTCACATCTCTAACATTTCTAAGAAGTCACACTACCAGCTGCACCTCCTTAGAGGTAGTCTTCCTTTCCTCTCCTTCCCCCAGAAGCTCACTGTCTCCAGAGCTCTGGTTCGTGCTAGGCTGGACTATTGCAATAGTCTCTTTCTAAATCTGCCTACTTCTACTCTCCGCCCCCTGCCACTTATCCAGTACAGGACAAGAAGACTTATCCTTGGCCTCAAGCCCAGGGATCGTATCTCTCCAGGGCTGAAATCTCTGCACTGGCTCCCAGTGGCTGCAATGATTAAGTTCAAAACCCTCTGCATCATCCACAAGGCCTTCTGGGGCCTGGGGCCTCAATACCTTCAACTCTCTCTCCCCAAATACCTTCCTTCTGGAGCTCTTCGCTCAACTACCTCAAACTCCCTCAGGGTCAGTCGCTTCTCCATGCAATGAGTTGGTGGTAGATCTCTTTCTTCGACTGGGGCCTCCCTCTGGAACAGCCTCCCTGCCTCTCTGAAACTTGAGGAGAATCATCTTCGGTTCCGGAAGCACCTCTAAACCTTTCTCTTTGCTTCTGCTTTTTCTTTCCCTCTCCTTCTGGCTGACACTGAATTTGCACTGCTTACCTGGTCACCCTCTGATCATGGGCCCAGGTCCCCTCCCCTGCCAGTCACACTCCTGCACTGCCCTCCTGGCAACCCCTGCACTTGGGGACTATTTCTGTATCCTACTGTCCCACTACCAGCACTTGACACCTGGTGTCAGCACTTATCCTTGCACTTGCCACCTGCTGGCCATACATTCACTTACTGTTTAATTTTATTTGTTCTTACCCCATGTACTGCACTGTCCTCTCCCCTTTCTCCCTCGCACTTCTCCTCCTTCCCCTTCCCATGCACTTGCATGATCTGGATGACACCTGGCCTAGTAGGATCATTGTCTGTCCTCCCTCTGTTCCCCCTCCCTTGCCTCGTCACCCCTTGAATCACTTGTGTATAGGCGCGTTATAAATGCCATATCATATCATATCATATCAATATTCTTGTCACTATCTTACATATGTCATTTCAAAAAG
Organism: Ambystoma mexicanum; assembly: GCF_040938575.1. Lineage (NCBI taxonomy): Eukaryota > Metazoa > Chordata > Amphibia > Caudata > Ambystomatidae > Ambystoma > Ambystoma mexicanum. The sequence continues at coordinate 1,042,604,198 of NC_090941.1, forward strand.
ATTTTAGGAAAGAATTACCAGGATACTACCATGCAAAGGTTTTCACCAGTTTACTTTATTATCTTACACCAGTCCCCTTGAACAAACATCCCAAAGGTGCTTACTGTGAATGATGGCATTGAATTCTATGACAGCTAAACCCTAGGCTGACCCTAGATTCTGATTGATCACCTTCAGGTTTCTGTGCTTTACAAAGAAAAGGCTTGCAGCAATACAAACATTGGTTGAAATATAGGTAACGAGAACTCATTCTAAAAGAGAGTCCAAATATCAGGAAGATCAACTACTTTTGGAAACATATAGCCCGGTGGCAAAGCCTGCATTATCTTAGCTGAACCCTATTTTGAGAATGTGTAGGCTAGAGATGTTCCTAAGGTAATTTGTGAGGAAATTATTGATTTGTTATCTCTCCCTTATTGGGAGGGCCAATTTTCAGTACAGGGCATCACGTTAAAAATAAATACATGGAAAGCTTCTTGTTCCTCCATAGGCTTATCCAACTTGCTATTCAAGGCGAATCCTGTTTTGTGGGCAGATTTTCTGACTAATCGGTTTCTCAAAATGGTTCTATTCATAGCCATTGTAAACTTTATCCACAAACGATATGACTTGCCAAATGGGAACTTTTGATAGGCTTTATTTCTTTAGTGAAAACATGTTCTTATGATGTAACTACATTTTTATCTTATAACTCCTCTATAGCCTAGGCCATAATTATATGAATTTTAATTGAAAGTCTTATAAGGGAGAGATTGTTTATTTATTGATGCAAACGTTTTTATTATAGAATAATGTCTTTGTATCTTTGTTGCTTTCTTATCAGTTTCATTGTGAACAGTTTTTAAATAATGTAAAAAAGTTAAACAAATTACAAAGTAAAAATAATACAAACTAGAATGTCCGTAAGAACAGTAGTTCATCTGTTCAAATCTAATTCTGGATTGTATCTATGCAATCCACAATAATCAAATCCATGCAAGTAAATTGAACACAATTTTCAATCTAACATTGGATTGATTTCATTGATATTAAGACACATGATCAATACCTAAATACCCAATGACTGAAGCCCATATGCCAATTGATTAGCACACCACACGCAGGGAGGTTATGTGAACTATCTAAGACTTAAATCTATTGCTTATGCTTGCTCCTCATATCTGATCAGATATCAGATCTAATGTTTTAAAATCCAAACTGAATATTGTGAATACAGTACTCTTCTGGCAAACAAGGGTTTTTGAGGTGTCGAGAAAACATTCAATATAGACAATGAGGTGTTGGGGTAACAATGGTCTGGGGATTGTTTCTGCATGCTAGGAATTAGCCATTTGATGACTCTGTTTAAGAAACCTCGTCCCATTATCTGCCAGCTTGTGCTGGAAGAACCAAAGCACCCTGTGAAGGATTTGGAGAATCTGAGCATTTAAAACATAGTCTGAGTACTGCAGCATAGGTTGATGTTTGAGCAGCCGTGCATTTTCTCTTGTGTCTGTACTGTTTTCCTGTTGCAACACGTGTGATTGACAGCTGCTCAACGCTGATCCTGTTTGAACTGGCACAATGTAGACTCCCTGCTTGGTTTGGGTAATGGTCCTCTGCATTCTTTTGATGTATTTGTGATCGGTTCCTTCACATGACACGTGGCAAAACTAACCATCCCATGATGTGTGTCCCCTGGTTGCTGTGGAGTGTGTTCTTACCTCTTCAGCTTTACATTAATTGACAGTAAGCATTTGGTCGGTCTTATCAAGGATCACTGATATTGCAATGTGCATTTTCAGTTGATTTTGGAGGGGAGCACGTTGGCGATGTTTTGCGTTACGACATATCCAGTCATCCAGTTGTTGATGGTGAGCGGACGGTCATTCATGTGTAACTTCCTGGTGATGCAATCAAGGAAGATATGCACTCCAATGCACTTTCTGTAGCAGTAAAAGATAGATCCTTCATGCACTTGGGAATTTTGGTTTGTCTTCATGTAGGCTACGAGACCAGCATGTTACAGTACCAAGCATTTAGGAAACCCGTTTTAGTGGCTGCTGTGTTGTGCACTAGTGTCAGGCCATCTCTTGGGAAGAATTAAAACCAGTTGCTATCTGCCTGTTTTGCCTTTGCAGCCTAATTCCATCTTCGGAACATCTTCAGCACTCTCTCGCGAATCTGTTTTGTTTTCACGCCGTAGACTATCGGGTTTATCATGGGAGGTGCCATCATGTATAGGTTCACAATTAAGATGTGGATGTGTGGGGGCACACTCTTCCCCACCCTGTATACTATAATAGAGAGGATATCTGGGACATAAAACACAAGTACAGCGCAGACATGAGCGCCACATGTGCTAAATGCCTTGATGCGTGCATCCCTCGACGACAGCTGGAAGACAGCTCGGAGTATCAGAAAGTAAGATAGCAAAATTAATATGACATCTACCAGACCAATAAACAAAGCTACAACTAGGCCGTAGAAGATATTAATGCTAATATCTGTGCAGGAAAGCCTTGCTACAGCCATGTGTTCACAGTAGGCATGATTCACAGTATTTGATTGACAGTAGGACAGCCTTGTAAGAAGATAGGGCAATGGCAAAGTTGGGATGAAGCTTCTAATTGAAGCAGCCAGTGCTATTTTCACAATAACGGAATTGGTTAGGATAGCAGTATACCTCAAGGGATTGCATATGGCAATGTATCGGTCATAGGACATGGCCAAAAGGGTTGCTGATTCCAATCCAGCTAGTGTGTGAATGAAGTACATCTGCGTGATGCAGGCCTCAAAATGTATTTCCCCAGAATTAAACCAAAGGGTTCCCAACATTTTTGGTATGGTGGTGTTGGACAATGCCAGATCAACGAGAGACAACATACAGAGGAAAAAGTACATGGCTTGATGGAGACTGGGCTCTACTTTGACACAATACAAAATCAAGCAATTCCCCACAAGAGCGATGATGTACATGAGGCAGTAGGGAATCGCAATCCAGACATGAAAGGATTCCAGCCCTGGGATGCCAACCAGGATGAAGACAGAGGGATGGACGACGCTGCTGTTGCCATCTGTCATGTTACTTGTTGGATGTCCAAGTTCAGTTCGAGGAAAGTCTTCTTTCTTTCAAAAAGGTAAGTGATACAATAAAACAGTTAACATTGCAACATATATAGAGCTAACAAATAATTAATTTTCATACTCCATGCTTTCAATTTTAGTAAGAGTTACATCAATTAATACAGTTATATTAAAAACATGGGTGTGAAGCAACTCTTAGCCTAAACTATTAACCTAAAGCTCTTTCTGTTGCTTAAACACCAAACTCCTATTGACTCACCAAAGTACTTTTTTGACCTTGTCCATTGCAAGAGGAGGAAGACCTCACAGAGGTCATTATAAGCTTTCATGACATTGCAGATTCTCTCTGCAATAATTCCTATAGAATAGACTCCCCTACTTCAGAACCAACAACCAACAGCAAGGAAATCAGTGGGGCAGCAGATGTCCGTCAATCTGGGGGTTGGTGTACAATGGCTCAGAAAAGAACAGCCACATACTATCCTACCCCAATCGAGTTGGGACCATGGGAAGATAATTCAATCCTCCAGTGCAGTTGACCACAGGCCAATCAATCTGGCATTACCTTTGCACCCAGAATACCCACAGCGATCACTCTGCATGAAGGAAACAATCACAAAACCACTGAACTAATTTCTTACAGATCCAAGGGGGATTCCCCCAAACGCCTCACCTCTTTTAATGGCTTAAGTTAGAGGAGAACACAACTTGATCTCTGATACCCAACTTCCAAAACTCTGCCACTCATTATGGCCTTCCAACCTGAAAATGTAACAGCAACGACAGATACATGAAAACATGGAGGCCCGGTCTCTTCTGTAATTTAGGCCGTGAACCATTCCAAGTAACACAGGGAGTGTTGCAATGCAAACCACCGGGAAGATAGATGAAGACCACAAGCATTGAAGCGGCTGATTGGAATCTCTCTGATGAGAGTCACACAGCATCAGCACTCGAAAAGTGATTGATTTGAGGGAACAGATACTCTAAAATGACTTATATTGTTAGAAATAGGCCTCTCTTCTCCAACACACCACAAATCATCCTCAGCATTTTGTCATGCTCTTTTTGACTGTTACTGTAAATTCAAATGTCGCCTAAGAGAATTTATTACCTTTGTCCTTCCTGAATAAATTGTACATAATTCTTGAATTGGATGTTACTTAAACACCTGGTAAGCTGATGTTCCGTTGAGTGCGGTAAACATTTGCACCAGTCTCTCTCTACCCATCATATGTTAAGTGTTCGGAAGTCAATGCACAGTCTGATTCCTCCACTGGGTTTCACACACTCTAACAAATGGGGCAAGCCACTCCCAAGACCCTATACACTGAAATATTCCCTTTTTCTCCAGTTTGTCTAATTCTGCTTTGACCTCTTCCATCACGGATATGGGCGCACCCCTCCCCTTATGCACTACTAGTACTGACTGCTCTGTCAAGCTTATCTGCTGACATAAGCCCTTTAAGCTGCCCTCTTTTTTTGCCATGAAACAATTTCAGCTCTCTAAGAGCCGTGTTTTCATTCCTTTGTTCACACAAAAAGAAATGAGGATGGACCAGCAGCTTTTATCTGTGTACCTGGCTTTATTTACTTTGAACACAGTGAAGCCATACTCTGCTTCTCCAAGCACTGAATGTCCAGACTCCACATCCTTTTCTTCAATAAAACCATGGAGCATCATCACTGTTGCTGATGGAGAGAAAAATGAAAGGCTGTAACCAACACCTGCCATCCCCTGAACAGATTGCCAAAAACAGACAATGAAGGTAAAATAAGAGACAGAAAATCTGCCCTTACAACATTTGCACATGTTTGTTAACATGTGCATGTCAACAATGTTATCAAACAGCATGTATTGCCTTACCATATGGTCACAAAACCTAAACATCATTAAATGTTCATAGTAAATGTAAAAATAAATAGGGCAACATGGTGTTATTAAAACCCTTAAGTACTTTAAAAAGTAGGCCCAAACTGAATCCAAAAAAATATATTTAAACACAACTGTTTCTTTACAATTTTTTTTTTTTCTGAAAACAAGACACATGCAAGACACATGCAAAATGAAATGTGAATATCTATGGTCGTCCCCATTGGTATGCTGTACAATCCCTAGAAGTTCAAACACACATATGCAAAAACAAGACCAAAATTCATTTCAGCACAATGCAGAGGTGGGTTTCTATTACACTTTTTAAAAAATAAATCTGTATTACACTCCTTTTTTACTAATGGTATACTGCCCTTTCACATCTACACCACTTACCTTGCAGCAGGCAGGCTCAGATCAACTCATAATGAATCTGCAGTGGTTTGTCAATTTAGAAGGCTGGGAGCTACAATAAAGAATACAAACACAAAGTAAGTGTCATGCAAATGAAGGAGTACCTTACATATGGTTGCAAGGCTTGTAAGGATGTAACTGGCATAGAATACCAGTCCATGCTGAGATTGGCATGTGAAGGGAGCACCCAAGCATGTCTCACATGCTGCACTCTGCATATGGTGAATACTAATAGCATGCAAGGCTATACCTTTCATTAAGTGATAACAACTAGCTATATGAGTCTTTACTGGCACGTGATGGCAGTGCCCAGGCCTATGGCGACTCTGGTGATTTCATTGCTAATATATCATAGCTGCTACCCTTGTCTATCAATAGAACATCTTGCAAAATGCACTGAACTGGAAGTGGCACACAATATACATTTCTAAGGCAGATAGTTGGTCTTCCCCCCATGAACCCTGAAACATTCACAGCTTTCCCCCATGTTTGGGAGACTGAGAAAATGACCCTGCACTGGGACTCACAGTTTGTGAGAGCCAAGACAGCCAGGATTCCTACCACTTCCCTGTTGTCAGTCCAGAAAAAGTAGACACCCCTCGATCGTAAGGCCGAAGACCAACCGCCTCATGTGTTTAGTATTAGAAATATATAGCCATAGGTTTCACTAAAGTGCGGCCATTTTAAAGGTGATTGAAATCGCCATTTTGTTTTCTCTAACGTTGCTTTTTGCTTTCTGTTAAAACTGCTTTGCTGAAATATTATTCTGCTCCACTGGTGCATAACGCAAGGCCGCGAGAGGCATGTTGAAACATAACGCAGTAACCCAGAAAGAAATGCCCGGTCTCCTCCCTCGCATATCCTTGGACGTAAGCAGCAAGGCATCCTAATCAGTCCACAGGTGCCAGTTAGTCTCGAAAACACAGTAGAAATGCTAGAAGCGAACATTAAATGACTTGAATTATGCTCTTCTTTGCGGCCCTCCTTTCCTGAGCCCTGTAGAGCCCTGGAGAGCAAGTTGACCCCCAGTACATGAAGAGAAACTAGGAGATAGAAAGGCCTCGAATGTGTCTCTCCCCTGCATGCAGCTTGCTTGCAAGAACAGAAGCACTGTGTTCTTTTAAACAAAGACTTGTGTCTGTAGGCTCGCGAAAATTGCAAACTGTTGCTAAATGAATGTTCGAAGGTGTCATACTCGTCACCATTGTCAATCATCATGCCCAATTCAAAGGAAATGTATAAGGGGCGGTATTGGATGTGTTACTACTGATTACAAGATGCTTGATATGTATATATGTAACTGTTGTATGATTCTCCCTCTCTTGCGTCCCCTGGGGTCTGGAAACACACACTTTGCGGGGCGTGGGACCCAGTTGGCCAACAGAGACTATTTGTTTTGCAATAAACCCTAGATTTTGGGAATACAACCTTGTGTCTGGCGTATCAGTTCGTGTGTGGTGATTGTGCCTTGTTTCCATATGCGAGGGTCCCTCAGGCCCCTTCAAGATGGTGCCCGAATAGGGACCCTCCCCCACTTGTTCCATCGTGTACGTTGTAAAATAAGGAAGGCGGAGAGAACAGCGAGGACGGGACGATCGAGCCGGTATCAAGAGGTGTTTGGGGCCTCTCCTGCGAAAGCAATGAGAGACTCCTTTGCAGATCTGCACACAACTGATCCCTGATCGACGTGTCCGGCCAGAGAACAACGAGGCAGAGTGAGCCAAGATACGCAGACACAATGTCATTGGTTGCGTCAGTATACGGACGAATTGCGTCTTAAGAGAGGATTTGACTGATCAGGTGAGTCACGCCCCAATTCAAAGTATTCCTGATATTGGTTGAGAGTTGATTTTGCAAAATCAAACACCCACTGTAAGGTTGATTAACCAAGGGCAAGGTTAAAACATGCATGGGGTATTGTCCACCTTAGCAGGATTTTTTCGCTGCAGTAGACAATCTTTGGAAACTACCCAGGTCGCGCCACCCATGGGAACGCCGGCATATGAGATGTATGTGAAATATGATGTGGGAGCGATAATGTTTTGTGAGACTTGGCATAGGCAAACCAGAAAACAGGAAGGTTCTCAGTGGCCGAATCATGGGAGTTTTGAGATGACGAGAATAGATAACTTGGAGAAGGTGTTGATGAAAAAGAAAACACGTCCTGCAGCATTTGATGTCCTTAGGGACTGGAGAAGGGAAGCTATGCTTCGTTGGAGAAGTAGAGGGAAACATGCGCGCAGGCATAAGTCGAAAGCAGAGAGAGTGAAAGAAAAGGAGGAGGAGGAGTGGAATGATAGTTTGAGAAAATCAAATAGACGCAATCAGTTGAGTATAGAAAAAATATACCCACAACTAGAATTGCATTCATCAGATGAATTGATGAATAAAATATTGACTGATACAAAGCGAGGCCCAAGGGAAGAGACTAAAAAGACTGTGTCAGTAACTATTGCTCAGCCCCCTCCTATAGCTCAGCCCCTCCCTACTGATCAAATTCCAGGCCTTCCAGCACACCCATAGACCACACAGTCAGTGCCTCCCACTAGCCAGTCAGCACCGCAACAGACACTTTCCATTCCCGCTGTCCCATCGGCACCTCCCTCCCTAGAGATCGTTTCTGTCCCATCTGCCCCTCCTGTAATTGAACTTGAACTTGTTGAAACAAGAGAAGGGGCTGAACAAAGTGGACGTGTGAGAGTGACCCGTAGTGCGATCAGCAAGGAGAGAAGACGGGAGCTGCAAGAACAGGCAGAAATGTATATAAACGGGAAGGATGAAACGTCAGCGCTAGCTTCGATGTATGACTCTAGGAGGAGCAATGAAAGACAGGTAGTGTTTGAATGAATGTGGGAATATTTAGTGGCGAGATGGAAACAGTTAATTGGGAGGCTACCGCCACAACGATTGTTGGATTTGAATGCATTAGCACATTGTAGACTGACTTTTTGAACTTAAGAATGAACTTGATGATGAATATGCTGAAATGTTTGCCACGCCTGGGTATAGGAGTAAAGATATTAGGAGAGATAGGAAGGAAGCGGTAGAGCCCTATATACAGCGGCGATTTTTGCCATCGTCAAGACAGACAGGCGATAAATTAAAAGTATGTATACGGGAGGCGTTAAAATGGATTTCAGATCCTAGTATCCCCACAATGAAATACATGAGATGTTGATGAATACCCCTTGTCAATGAGGATAGAAGCACTATGAACAATGGTTGAGGTGCTACTCCAGCGAGTGGCGGGACACAATAGAGGGAGAGGAAATGCACGAGGCAGAAGTAATTTGAACATGCATTGAGGGCCTCTTGGATTGAATCAGTGTGCGTATTGCAGAGAGGAAGGTCACTGGCGAGCGCAATGTCCACATCTGCAAAATAGAAATGGGCATGGCCAGAGAAGACAGCATAGGGGGCTTCCAGGAACAAATGGGCAGAATATAAATAGCATGCAGCAGCACCAAAATAGCCAAGGGAATGGTACTCAAAATCAGAACCAAGCGCAGAATCAAACTGCCTCTACTCAGAATCAGAGCCCTCAAAACACGCAAAATGGAAATAGAGGGAGGGGCAGGAACATTTTTGACACCCAATCAAATGCGTATTATAATAACAGCAGTGATTACACATCCGATGATGTGTTCTTTCCCCAATAGGACAGCCCAAGACAGGGGTCGGAACCAGCGCCTATTCCCGTGAATCAGAAAGGACCCTACGTAGAAATGAAAGTTGGGAATAGAGAGCATAGCTTTCTTGTAGATACAGGGGCACAAACATGCTCGATAGATCATCACTTGGTCCCAGAAATACCACTGTCAGGGCAAAGAAATATTTCAGTAGGGTTCGCAGGCACCCCAGTAATAAATCCAGTGTCCCAACCAGTACTAGTAAGTGCAGTTATCCACTGTACGCCAGATGTACGCCAGATGGAGTATTTTTGACCATTTCACCACAGAATGTACCAGTATCTGAATTTTTGTCCAAACCTTTGCCAGGAGAATTGAGTGAAGTGTCAACTTGTATATGGGTGATGAATGACAATGATGTGGGATGCTTGAAGATAGAGCCAGTGAAAATTGCTCTGAAAGAAGGAGTAACATTACCGCGTATTCCACAATATAAAATCTCAGCAGAAGGAGAGAAAGGATTGAAAAGTATTGTATCTGCTTTGGTAAAATTGGGAGTGATTGAAGAAATTACAGGCAGTACTTGTAACAGTCCCATTCTTCCGGTGTATAAAAAAGGAGGTAATGAGGTACCATATCGTTTCATAATTGATCTGCGTGCACTAAACAAGGTAGTAGATCCTCAATTCCCATTGGTTCCAGATGTTACCACAATTTTGACAATGATACCTGCCTTGGCAGAGTACTTTAGTGTTATTGACTTGAAGAATGCTTTTTTCAGCATTCCAATACACAAGGAAAGCAGATATTTGTTTGCCTTCATGTTAGGAGGACGATCATTCACATTCACGAGCATTCCACAAGGCTACACAGAGAGTCCGAGTATTTACAGCAGAGCATTGAAAGAACAGCTAGATATGCTAGAATTACAGGCAGGTTGTGTAATGTTACAGTATATAGATGACTTATTGATCGCCGCAGATACAGAGGAGATTTGTAAAAAGAGCACTGTTTTACTATTAACACACTTAGCAGCGCATGGCCACAAAGCGAGCTTAAAGAAATTCCAATATTGTCGAAAGTAGGTGGTTTATTTGGGTTACCTATTTTCGAGAGAAGGGAGAAGACTGATGCCAGAAAGAATAGAGAGCATTTCTGGTATGCCTATTCCAAAAACACAAAAAGTTGTCAGAGCCATAATAGGCATGGCTTCTTATTGTTGGCAGTGGATTGTGAATTTTGCTTTGATTGTGAAGCTAATGGTGGAATTGACAAAAAGGATGTTGTGATGCCTTTGCAGTGAAATGAAGAATGTCACAGAGCATTTGATCTGCCCAAAACTGCATTGTGTTCTGCTCTGGTTTTGGGCACACCAAATTATGAAAAAGTTTTTAGATTGTTTGTACTTGACACAGGAACAAGGTGGAAGAAATAGAACATGCGGCTATTTTTCTTCTGCGCAGGACTCTGTAGCGCGCGCATTACCACGATGTTTGCAAGCTGTTGCAGCGGCTGCTGCGTCAGTGAAACAAACGGAAGGAATGGTATTGGGGCACACCTTAATTTTGATGGTGCCACATACCATAGACGTTCTATTAAATAGAACGCAGACGCAACACCTCACTTCTGCTAGATTGACTAGATACGAAATTGTCCTTTTTGCGCCACACATCCAAATTATGAGGTGTAGCGCTTTGAATCCTGCAGAATTAATGCCACTGCCCACGGAAGAACTTGGTGAGAATGAATCACTTCCCCACGATTGTTTAATGGTTACTGAGGAAGAAACGAAGGGAAGAATTGATTTAACAGACACCCCACAAAAAGAGCCAGATGGAGAGTTGTTTTGTGACAGCTCCTGTTTTAAACTACCTGATGGCACATCAACTGCTGCCTATGGTATCACCACATTAAAAAGTATTGTGGAAAGTAAAAGAATCCCCTACAACTCTGTGCAAGCAGCGGAGATAATAGCCTTAACCAGACGCTGCGAGATTTCTGAAAATCTGAGTGTAAACATCTATACTGACAGCCAATACGCCTTTGGCGTGGGTCATAACTTTGGCCGACTCTGGGCTGAGAGAGGTTTCCTGACATCACATGGGGCCAGGATCCAACATGGCCCTTTGATTGTACGATTGCTGTCTGCACTTACATGTCCGAAGCACCTAGCAATAGTGAAATGCGAGGCGCATAAAAAAGTAACATGTAAAGTGGGAGAGGGAAACGCATTTGCAGACAGAATTGCAAAGCAAACTGCCACTGATTTGAATACCAAAATGTTGACAGTACAGTCTGAGGAGGAGCCCTGCATGATAGAGAATAGAATTGCTACTGTCAAAGAAATGCAGGCAGAGGCCAATGCTGATGAAATACAAGGGTGGGCTGATGGCTCTGCTGAATTAGATCTAAAGGTTGCTGGGTGGACAAGAAGAGTAGAAACTGGATGGTGCCCAACTCCTATGTAACTGCAATGGTCACGATGGCCCACAGCCCTACTCATATTTGTGCCAAAAAGATAGTTCAGCATCTAGCCACAGTATGGGAGAATGCAGACATAAAGAAAAATGCTGAGAGGCTGGTTCAAAACTGTATCACGTGTCTACAACACAATGTGGGGAAGGGAACAGTGACTCCAACAGGCAGTTTTGGTCCTCCCTCTATGCCTTTTGAGGTAATCCATTTTGATTCCATAGAGATGGAGAGATGCCAAAACTTGAAGTATGTCCGAGTAGTTATATGTGCATTCAGTAAATGGGTGGAAGCATATCCCTTGAAAGACTGTACTGCCATGAGCACGGCAAAAGTAATGTTGAAGGAGTATTTCTCCCGTTTTTGTCTGCCCCGTGTCATATGGTCAGATAATGGTCCGCATTTTGTGGGCGCAGTGATATTACAGATTTGCGCAGGTCTCCAGATTGATAAGCAATTCCATTGTTCTAGACACCCCATGAGTGCCGGTCTTATTGAACATCACAACGGCATCTTGAAGTCCAAAATAAGCAAAATATGCGCAGGAAACAAGTTAAGTTGGGTAGACGCATTACCAATAGTGTTACTGTGCATGCGTACATCTGTGCAGGCAAGAACTGGGCTCTTCCCTTATGAAATGGTGATAGGGAGACCGGCGAATGTTTGGTGTGCACCACAGCCGAAACGGTTGAGGGAGCGCGAATACCCTGTGCTCAGCATTTATTGTAATCTTTTAATACAAAAATTGCGTTTGATTCATCAGCAGGTGCAGGAGGCATTACCGATAAGATACACTGATCCGGAGCATGCACTAGAACCTGGAGATTGGGTCCTCATCAAGAACTTTGAAAGGAAGACATTGCTTGCACCAAGATGGCGTGGACCCTATTTGATACTCTTAACAACGCAAACCGCCATTCGTGTAGACGGAAGGAAAGCGTGGATTCATGCCACGTACGCTAAAAAGGTTCTGTCACCATCTGAAAAAGTGCCTGATCTAGACGACCAGAAAGAGACAGCGGTCCCAGAAACGAAAGAGACGGTTGCCAGTTCTTTGCCACAAAATCTGCCTGATCCTGAAACAAAGCCTGAAAGGATTGCTGTAAAAGAGGAAGGGCAAAGAGTTCCCCAACGCTGTTCAACAGAATCTGCATCACTGCTGGCTGACACAAAACGTGTACCACTGGTGTGCCCACCATCTTTTGTTGTGCCACAGGCTGAAACAAAATCTGCATCATCACTTTGGCGCCCGCCATCATCTGTCATTGCGCCACAAGATGACTCCGAGCTCGAGTCTGGAAGTGCACCCGCACTATTCATTGATCCCACGATACCAGGAGCAAGGCGGTATAATCTGCAGAACCGGAAGAAGGAGTGATCAAATCTTCATTTCTTTTGATCTTTGTTGCCTCTGTTTCCTATTACGGGTGAAGTTGGAACCGGAGGCCTAGAGGAGAGCGGTGTGAGGGTTGTGCAAATCGGACAGCCCAAAAAGCGAGGCTCCTCGGTGCTAAAAAAAAAATCCATGTGCAGATCACCCCTTACGGACAAGAGGGGCTCACATGGTACGAAGGCAATTGATAACTGCTCCAGAGTTCTTTGAGCAATGTGCAAATGCACAGAGACCTTGCCCAACGTATAGCAATTCAGACTGCTAAGAACTGGCAGAATAGACTGTGGACAGTTACCGAACTTATTGACATTCGAACGAGTGCAACGAGAAGAGATATTCACGACGAACATTGCTGAAGAAGAAGAACCGAGAGAGGAAAATGCCGGAACCAGCTTTTGCCCCCTCCTGCAGCACTGCTGATAATGAGTTAAACATTGCACATGAAAAGTTACACAAAAAGAATTGCTGAAAAAATTGTATGCTGATTTGATTTTAACAATAGTCATGTGTATGATGAGTATAATAGCCCCAATAATGACAGTACTGGTATTATGGTACTTAGAGGAAATGCACCCATTAGAAGTTCTCTTGCCTGTAAGAAACATCTCCACTACTGAAAGCCGGGTTCATGTAATTACCTACACTCTGTCCCCAATGGAAGAAAGACATAGGGAAGGTTATGGTAGCAATACATTACTGCAAATAATGAATATGACACATTCAATTCTGAGAAAGAATAATTGTTGGGTGTGTGCCCATTTGCCACAGCATGGTGGTAAAGGAATAGGTTGGTACATGCAGCCACTGACATTGAGTTCTGCATGCAGAGAATCTCTAAGTGCCTTATATTATGGGAAATGGAATAAAAGTGAAACGGGTCAATTAGATAGAACAAACATGAATGAATTTGAAGAGATAATCATGAAACCTGTAGGTTGCTCCATATTTCATAGAGCACGAATAATGACACCAAAAGTTACACCTTCCAAACTTATGGCACAAGATAGATTGTTTGCGCCATATAAATCATCTGTAATCACGTTTCATATGAGATCAGAAGGAAATAAAGATGCGGTGCCCCCCTATACAGTAAATTAAAGCCCGCGTTCTGTGTCTTTTTGCTTAGAAAAGAAAGGCTCCTATTCAGTAGAGACATTCACTAGATGCATGAATGTAGTGATTCTTGATAGGGAAGTAGAGCCTGTATATGTAGGTGATCCCGTGTATTTTATCTGTGGAGAAAAGGCGTATCCCTGGTTGCCTAGAAACTGGGGAGGTAATTGCTATTTAGGACTTTTGTTCCCATGACTGTTTCTTTTAAAAACAACAGACATAGCCAAACTATCTAGATCTAGGCCACAGAGAAGTAATGAAGGAGGATTGATTGCGGAAGACGTAGCAAAATCATTTGTACCATTTATTTCCCAAGCAATAAACTTCTATAATATACGACAACTATCCAGAATCTTAGAGAAAACAATAAATGGAACAACAGATATATTATAGAACATGACATTAGAGGAGAAAGGGATTAGATTAATGACACTTCAAAATAGAATGGCACTTGATGTAATCCTGGTTGATTGTGGCGGTGTTTGCAAAATCGTGGGATCAGCATGTTGTGTATTTGTAAATGACTCCTCCCCTACGATTATTGAGGCAATAAGGAAATTGCACGTCTTGAGCTCTGAACTCTATACCCAAGAAGGGGGTTGGGATATAGGCTCCTGGTACTGGGAGATATTATATTCATGGGGCTGGAAATTATTTGCGATCCTAGTAGTAGTGCTAGGAATATTCATGACATGTTGCTGCTGCATACACTGCCTACCTGTAATATGCACTGAAATAAGCAAGGGATGTGTACAGATGATGGAAAGGAAAAACACAACTAAAACAAACACTCATGGTAATGATGAATCGAAGACAGTAAAAGAAAGTCAATCGATATTGATTACAATAAAGAGGAGACCAGTAGTGTGCAAGATTCAGAATCTGATTCAGATACTTGGACAGAAGAGGATGCAATGTATGGATGAGGCGTTTGGCATACGGCCAAAAGGAGGGTTTGTCAGTCCAGAAAAAGTAGACACCCCTCGATCGTAAGGCAATGTATTTTGTTGGCCAAACACCAACTGCCTCAGGTGTTTAGTATTAGAAATATATAGCCATAAGCTTGACTAAAGTGTGGCCATTTAAAGGTGATTGAAATCACCATTTTGTTTTCTCTAACATTGCTTTTTACTTTCTGTTAAAACTGCTTTGCTGAAATATTATTCTGTTCCACTGGTGCATAACGCAAGGCCGCGAGAGGCATGTTGAAACATAACGCAGTAACCCAGGCAGAAATGCCCGGTCTCCTCCCTCGCATATCCTTGGAAGTAAGCAGCAAGACATCCTAATCAGTCCACAGGTGCCAGTTAGTCTCGAAAACACAGTATAAATGCTAGAAGCGAACATTAAATGACATGAATTATGCTCTTCTTTGCGGCCCTCCTTTCCTGAGCCCTGTAGAGCCCTGGAGAGCAAGTTGACCCCAGTACACAAATAGAAACTAGGAGATAGCAAGGCCTGGAAGGTGTCTCTCCCCTGCACGCAGCTTGCTTGCAAGAACAGAAGCATTGTGTTCTTTTAAACAAAGACTTGTGTCTGTAGGCTCGCAAAAATTGCAAACTGTTGCTAAATGAATGTTCGAACGTGTCATACTCGTCACCATTGTCAATCATTGTGCCCAATTCAAAGGAAATGTATTAGAGGCAGTATTGGATGTGTCACTACTAATTACAAGATGGTTGATTTGTATATATGTAACTGTTGTATGATTCTCCCTCTCTTGCATCCCCCGGGGTCTGGAAACACACACGTCGCGGGGCGTGGGACCCAGTTGGCCAACTGAGACTATTTGCTTTGCAACAAACCCTAGATTTTGGGAATACAACCTCGTGTCTGGTGTATCAGTTTGTGTGTGGTGATTGTGCCTTGTTTCCATATGCGAGGGTCCCTCAGGGGCCCCTTCACTGTCGAACAACTGCGAGAGGTGTTTCAAGTGTCTTTGATCCAGTTCAAATCCATAAGACCCTCAGGAACCGACTTTGACACTCTACGACTTTTGAACTGCAGTTCTGCCCACTCAAACCAGTTTGTTGCCGCAATCGTGTCAGCTGAAGCGCGTCGTTTCCTTGGCTCAAACAAAGTAGTGCTGCTGCACTTTCATCACTTCAAAACTCTGTTCGAACTGCCAACCACTACATCACCAATTGAGTTGATGACTGAACTGACCCTGGTGTTCTCTCCAACCGCATCCTTTGAGGCCTTGCATCAAAAACGGACTCACCTGCGCATTTTGCCCGCAGCTCGACCGCTGTCGAACCTCGACTGGTGCACAGAACCTGGCGACCTCCACGATCTGCATCGCATGAGTCATGCTTTGAACTAAATCCTTCTTCAGTTTGACCACACGTCAACATCTGCTTGCCGCTGGATGGCCACGACTGCCGCATCTCAAATTGACTCGAACGCCTGAACACTGTTGAGAAATCTGGTTTGCCATTGTCGAACTGACACTTCAAAAGGGATTACTTCCTGATGACTGCCCCCTGGTCCATGTTGGACCATATAGGCTGGCTAGGTCACCTCAATCCCTCTTTGCAATTCAAGAACAAATCCATTTTGAACATTGCTTTTTCTCTTGCCTTTCCTCCCTCGTCTCATTACCATCTCATGCCACATTTTGATATCTTGCATATTCTTTGTTCTTTCTCCATGGTTGTTTATTTTGTAGTGTTTTCTATTCAGTTAATTTTTGCACATGGTGTGTTTAATGAAAGTACATTTATTTGTATAAAACCTTGGTTGGACATTCCTTTATTTTTGACTCTTATACTTAGCTCTTCGGGTTGATACTGAACCACATCCAGAGCCCTCTATGGAATATATCCTACCTTCGGCCCAGGTTTGTTCACAAGGCAAAGGAGGAATATCTCTTAACGTTGCTTGTTTTACCTTTATGATTTGGATTGGCTCTTGGTTTGTTGAAGTCTGAGTGCTGAATAGGCACTTTAGCCTGTGCTCATTCTTGTACCCCTGCAGGGCAGAAGTCAATTCATCACAATGGATCATCTCTCTCTTCGGAGACAGCGAGAAGGAGGCTTTGAAGCACTTCACCTGTTTATAAGCGCTATATAAATAAACAATACATAAATAAATAAATAAGGAACTCACCCTGACCAGCATAGAACAGTTTAAGTTCTATTAGAGTAAAGTATGCCGAGACTGTTACTAATATGGGACCCATACAGCGGGGAAGAACCACCTTCCTTGACTGCTGCAGCCGCGCATCATTCTAGTTGTTTCATCCAAAATGTCAGTCAATCATGCACTTAGAGGTTACACCCATTGAAAGCATAACCCCCTTTCCCCACCTGCTTCCAATGTTTTTAGCAACATTCAGGAGTACATTTGTTGACATGGATGGAGACAATCACTCATGAAAGTTCATGAAAGTTCAGTTTATGTCAGGAAACCATGGTGAAATTCAACCCACTTCCATTTATTTATTTCACTTAATTGCTGCCATCTCGTGTTTTTTACATGTGTTTTATTTCAATTGGTTGTGCACCTTTCTTCTAAGCCTTGTAAGATGTTTATGATATTGTTATTAATACCTATTGTTATTTGCACGTTTACAATCTGATCTACGTACTCTTCCTGGCAATAGACAAGTGCGAGTAGAATCAGAGTGCCTGTTTTCCCTCTGAACGCACTAAACACACCAAAGACTACACTACCCAGAAGCAGTGGTAGTCTTTGGCGCGTATTTCCCCTAGAAACCCGGGGCGAACGTGAATGCGCGGTCGGGGCTAGCAAGTCAGTGCAAAAGGTATTTAAGTACCTTCCATCTCGCTCCACTCAAAGATTAACTTGCTTTTTACTTAATTGCTGCCATCTCGTGTTTTATTTCAGTTGTTAGTGAACCTTTCTTCTAAGCCTTGTAAGATTTTTATGATATTGTTTTTAATATCTATTGTTATTTGCACATTTAAAATCTGAACAACATACACTTCCTGGTAATAGAGAACAGGCTACCATGGAAAGGAAGAATGGACTACATGTAATCCCTTCTCCCTTTCCATGGTGGCCATTCCAAAAAAGGAAAAACATAAACCAAAAGAAATGGCCACCATGGAAAGGAGAGAAGGGAATACGTGTAGTCCCTTCTTCCTTTCTATGGTAACCTGTTGCAGATCGGGACCAGACTCACTGAAGACAGAAGTGTTTCCAGCATGTTTGCTCCTGAAAAGCAGCTAATTGTGGGGGCGAGGGAGGGAAGGGAAATGTGGGGAAGGGGGACGGGAAGAGGTTTGTTAGAAGACTTACCGCATTCCCCATGGAGGCGAGATGGCGTCCACATAGCTATCAACCATTTGTGTCACAAAGGCGGGTGAAATCACCCGATTTTGTTTTTGGCGGGTGAGACGCCCATTGGAATGAATGGGCGTGCAGGAGGCTTGGCAGGTGAGTCAGCCCTTTACAAGGCGGGTGACACCCACCAAAAAAGTGTGAGTTGAGAGCTATGCGTCCACCAGCCCTTAGGAGGCTCAGGGCAGTGGGATTACCATCTGGTAATGCCCACATTCTGGGAGGCCGCCACACCCCCCTCGCCGGGTACTAATTGTATTTAATTTTGATCTTTCATTCACACCCCAAATTAAATAACTAATCAAGTGTATTAATCAATAAGGGGGTAATTTTCAATGCACCATAGTGCAATAACAAAGCAAAGGGGTGATGGCTGGAAGGTTTAGAATGTGTCTTAAACCTCTAGGAATTGCTCTGCACAAAACTCCAGACCATTGTTCTCCTTCTTGGCGAGTAATTACAAAAAGAGGAAAGTACATTTGCAAATAAGGCTTCATCCTACCCCCAAAGGCCCACTCCAGCCCGAACTGCTAGGTCACATTCCATCTGCATGAGACAACAAGCCTCCCCAGGCACATTTTGGCTATGTATGCCTTACCTTTTCACTGCAATGCATTTCCATGTCTTTCCAATGTGTAGAAGCAGCACAATGCAGAGTGTACATCCCTGCTTTCTTTCATTAATCTGACTTGGAAGAGCACCCATTTTTACACCTGCATTTTCCTCAGCATTGTTAATACCTTCCTCACAGAAGGGTCATTCGCGGACACCCTCAAGACTGGTCCTTTTGAAAAAAAAACAACCTTAGATCCAGACGACCTGGCTAACTACTGGCCCAATGAGAACCTCCTGTTTATTGGCAAAATCTTGGAAAAAGTCGTTGCTACACAACTATTCACCAGAATCGAACCCCTCCACCTCCATCTCCAAAATGACTGTCAGCCAGGGTTCTGCCCCAAGTCTAGTATCGAGATAGCTGCCATCCAGGTGGTGGAAATGCCCTGAAATCATGGATATGGGTGACCTCCTGCGACTCCTCATCCTCCTTGACCTCTTTGCTGTATTCGATGTCGACCACTGCATCCTTCTCTCCCTCCTTGCTGTCAGGATCCGATTCTCTGGCACTGTCCTGAATTGGTTTGCCTCCTACCTCTCGGGCAGGCACCAGACCCTCCAGATGAACTTGTTGTATGCTTACCGAAACCAGGTCTCCCAAGTCACCATCCTCTCAACAATCCTTTTTATTGTTTCCATGGAGCCTCTGGGCATTCTCCTTAAAGATCCCAATATAGCCATCCACCAACACGCAGATGATACATTTGTGTAAAGAGTGCACAGGACATCATTCTTCTCTGCAATTACCTAGCCATCATCTAGTCCTGGGTCTCGACTGCCTACCTTTAGCTTAACACATCTAAGACTGTAATTTGTCCTCATCAGTCAGCCCACCAAAAACAACTTGTCTAACAATGGCTGAATGATATGCGCCTAGAAGGATTAGATCCCAAACTCTTGGACTCCGCAAAATCCTTTGGAATCACCAGTGACAGCCTCCATGACTTCCAGACAAACACGACCAAGAAGGCCAAAGCATCCTGGCTCTGATTCTCCACCCTTTGAAAAACCAAACCCTTCATCCTACCTCAGTATGTCTGGAACGTAGTGCAGGCGCTTGTTATCTTGGACATCAATGGGGGAAATGCTCTCCTGACAAGGCTGCCAGCTGATCACTTGGCTCTCATAACAGCTGTCCGCCACTTTACAGCTGACTTATTATATGCACATGGAAATTTGACTAAATTACACCCATCGTACACAAACTGCATTGACTTCCTCTCCAAGATAGTATACTGTTTAAGACTTCATGCATCATCTACAAAACAGTCACGAGCAGCACACCAGTACCCTTGGTGGCTAAGCTCCACATCTCTGGTGACAACGCACCTCACGCAGCAAATCGACCAACCGGCTTGAATCACAACTCATCTGCAAAGAGAGGACCCACATACGCAATCCTTCTCTTGTCATGCACGCACCCTCTGGAACTCAATCCCGGTATCGGCTCGGAAGGCCCCCACAATTTTCCAATTTTGCAAATCTCTTAAAGCATTTTTATTTTCGACAACACCTGACCATGGACTAATTCCACAGAATGCATATCCCAATGCCCAGACCTCAACTCGTGGTACTGTGCTACTGTTAAAAGATGTCAGCCTAAATGCTGGCTAACCACACCCTGTACAGCGCTCTGCTGCTCTCAAACTAGGTTGGCGCTTTAAACAATAAAATAAAATAAAAAATAAAATGTGATTTCCATGCAGGTGTAAAACCAGCGCATTGCTATGTAACACGCCTCACATTTACACCTCATAAATAGCTGGAAGATTCCATAGGAATCCATTATAAAATGCTGACTGCAAAGCATCCTTTGCAGGCTGCATTTTATTTTTCTACTAAACAGAGGGTAAAGGAACTTTCTCCTTGATTTCATCTTCACAATTACACTGCACCTTTAGAATGTTTAACACTGCATGCAGGGGACCAGCAACACATAAGGGCAAGAGTTGGTAATCCCCTGTATGCAATTATCATATACTATAGAATGGTCCCCTAACTACACTTAAATGATCAGAGTGTAGAACAGACTTTTTTCAAGTTATGGCTAGCCCCTTGCTATACAGGCTATACTGGGGTCCCCAGAAAACCCACAAATAAACGTGCATGACCGTAGAAACTGGCGGCAGGAATGTGTCTAGCCCTCCAGAGATGCTGCATGACTGACTCAGCCATCGATCCTTCTGAGTTCGATAAATTGAGTATCATCCAACTGGGTAATAATATGAATTAATGTTATAGTGGTACAAAGCAGTAGAAACCTGTCATGAAGCGCTGTATAGAAACCTGCTTTCATCATAAGTATTACACCACAGTAGGGAACCACAACTGTCTGTGCATCACTGATCAAATTATAATAATAATTTAGCATTTATATAGCACTAAAAACCCTCAGGCATCTAAGCGCATTATATATAAAGCCTTGGTATAAAGCGCTATATAAATAAATAAATAAATAAATAAATCAATATAATGTAAAGCATCCCAAACATGAGTCCTGACCAACGAAAGTGCAAGCTCCAAAATCCTGGAATCCTCAAACCCAAATCTGAAGGTTGATGTTAAGTGTCTGTGCTTTGTAAAGTCCCTAACGTGAACTGTGAATTTTAGAGTTTAGCTAAGAACTTATATGCAGAATGTAACAACTAAAGTGTATGGGTTTGTGGTCCATACAGGTGTTGTATTGGGTTCTAGCTGGTCTGCTAGCACCCTGCAGGCAGATTCATTTGTGTGAGTGGTCTGCTAGTACCCCGCAGGCAGATTAATTTGTGTGACTGTTCTGCTAGTACCCTGCAGGCAGATTCATTTGTGTGACTGGTCTGGTAGAACCCTGCAGGCAGATTAATTTGTGTGACTGGTCTTCTAGTACCGTGCAGGCAGATTCATTTGTGTGACTGGTCTGCTAGTACCATGCAGGCAGATTCATTTATGTGACTGGTCTGGTAGAACCCTGCAGGCAGATTAATTTGTGTGACTGGTCTGCTAGTACCGTGCAGGCAGATTCATTTGTGTGACTGGTCTGCTAGTACCATGCAGGCAGATTCATTTATGTGACTGGTCTACTAGTACCCTGCAGGCAGATTCATTTGTGTGACTGGTCTGCTAGTACCCTGCAGGCAGATTCATTTGTGTGACTCACTCCACATGCAAAAAGTGGGATCTTCTCCCATAGCTTGTGGGAGTGGCACGCCGCTGAAATGCATGGTTCTATATAAGCGACTGTGGATAACACCTGTGGATAATTCGCTGCCATCCAACTGATGGACTGGCAGCCGAGCTCCAAACCACACTGAGGTACTGAAACTGCTTCACTCAACAAAAGTTGGTCCTGGTGTTAATCATTTATGAGGGTGACGTTGACTTGCAGTTGGACCTTTCAGCAACAGCTGCCACTACACATTCTGATGCATACACCCAATAAACAGATCAAAACTACAAACATAGCTCCGACATTTCCCATCCTTCTAAGTAGGTGGTAAAAATCAGCACGGCCAAAACCAACATCAGTCAGATTGTGTGACTATCCAGGATCACCTTAAACTCCCTAAGATTTTAAAGTCTAAGGTAATGACAATTTGAAACTGATGAACGTTTCTGTAAACTGTACTGAAAAGGTAAAAAGTCTTCCCTGCCAGAAGAAAACAAAGGAAGCACCAACACCAACCAGTCCTAAACACTTATAGCAGTACGTATTTACATATCAAACAAGAACTCTCCAAATGGTAATATCACCCACCACAGTTGTACCCAGCAATTTCATTTAACATGGGACTGTGCCTGCCCCAGCCCAATAGGACTTTCAGAGCTGAATGTACGCCATTACTTCCTCTATTGAAATAATGTACCCCTCAAGGAAACTACTTTTACCAACCTTTGAAAGATGAATAACATCCTCTGGTATGTCTGGCATCTGATTATATGCTTCCCCAAATCTACTGCTATTTATTTATTTATTTATTTATTTATGTATGTATTTATTGTGCATGTGTTAGGCGCCTATACCACCGAATGGTGTTTCAAGGCGCCTACTCCTCGGCAGGGATTCCATGACATCTCAACTACTCCCTTTAACTATACTTGTTTTGCCAACTTCGGAACGGTGAAAAGCGTAGGCTTTCTTACCCAGATGTGACTGTTACTTGCAGGACACACACATATGCAGTTTTTGAGAGACCTTACTACACTGCCAAAGTTGGACGACATTCATAGATGCACAGCCCTCCCTTTGCCCTGGCTATCGCCTGATGCAGCACTTTCCGTCTCCCTTTCCAGCACCCCATGTCCCTTGGCTCTCTTCGAAGTCTGCTCTTGAGTGTACTTTCAGTGGATACATCAATCGGAAAACTCCCAAACCTCACGCTCTTCCCCCTGGAGAGAGATGGCTGTAAAATGAGTTGCAGAGAGTCCACAACCTTTCTGGGGAGCCAAAAACAAGCATGAACCCGACATGGCTATTGACCAACACACTGGACCACCTCCTCGGCGTGGCCATCGGCTGCTTCACCACGCAGACTGTTTAAGACTCACCAGCCACAAGAGTGGAACACTGCACATACTCTTCAAGAAAAGTTATCTCCTTGTAGATAGCAGTGGCTGTCATAAAGTCAGCAAGCTAACATATAGCTTCCTGTTGCTGGAGATTAAAGGCGAGTGGACGTTCGAGAAACCAATTGCTTTTATTACTGAATTCATGTTATTTTCTTTTGGAAAGAAATGAATTTTCTTGAGGAGTGTGTAATCCTAGTTGACAGTTCTCAAAGCATTCACTAGTACTGGTTTCCAGTTGAGTCAGCAGAAGTCACTCTTCTCTCTCCAGGAGTAATTCAGTGCGAGTTGCTCATAGTAACTTCTTTATCAATCAAATAGCCCTGGTTTAGGCCGGGTTTAGGTTCGCAGTAAGTCCGAGTTAGTCAGAATAGCTTCAACCCAAAGGGTAAAACGTTCTTTCATCCACGGGTGCAATTTCGATGGCCATTTTACTGAAAAAACTCATCAAAATATATAGGGGGGTTTGGAAAAGCATATATAAGGGGGGTGGGAGGGTTGTTGGGAATAGGTAAAAAACAATAGGGGGCGGGTGTCTTTCCGGGGGGACCCCCCAAAAATAAAAATAAATCAATTTCGATTAGTTTTTTCGGTAAAACATACTCGTAAAAAAAAACATCACCCCTCGATGAAATGAAATAGAACCTTTGCAGATCATCCCAGCAGAGACCGGCAAGTTCCCTCATTAGCAATCTGGCAGAGAGCAAACTAACCTAACAGTGCATAATTGTGCAAGCAGCACGGCCTTATGCACTGGAAATGAATGGTGTTCGGCCCCCAAGCCCACCAGAAAGGGAAATGATAGTAGAAAACACTTGGAGAAATGGTCGGGGCTATAGGAATAGAAGTATGCATAGCCAGTGTCACACCTGCCCTTGAGCTAGATTGGCATAGGTGCCAGCTTGAATGTGAAGAGCTGCGTGGAATAGTGTTCAACGTTTGCACAAGCAAGAGATAGAATACATTTGAACTCTGACCAATGATATTAAATGTTTAATGCAAAGGTCGACTTGTTTACCCTATTGCACCTCCATTGCTTGAACCAGAGGAAAAACAGGTGGACTCAGAAAGATCACACTGGTCACCTGGTTAAACGTCTTTGATTCGGTGAGTCTGGTTTCTGGTACATGGACGCTCTATCACGACAATGCAAACTATATCATAGACTTTTGCACATTGATTTTGATTATCAATGTATAGAGAATAATTTTAGAATATGCTACTGACCCAGTGATCCAGTTAGCCCATCAGTGAGCAGGGAAGGCAGGCTTCATCCGGAGGTATATAACCACCTTCACTGCTCGATTGACATCCATGGTCAGTGCCCCTCCTCTCCCCACACCTCACCGTGACCATGTCCCTCACACCATCACCGCCCATCATCGCTTTGGCTGCCCTCAGTTTCCCTACTCATTCGCCGCCGCCAGAGCCTCTCCCCACTACTCTTCCAAAATGGCACGTGCCCGGTGGGCTGCGCCAAACCCACAAGGACGTGGTCGCCCTCCCGCTTAAGCCCCTTTTGCCAAACACACTATCTGGTGCCTATGGCGATAATTGCCACATACCTGGCCTACTGGTGCCCTTGCGTCTCCCGGGTCTATCACCTTGGCTAGCAGGCCATT
Organism: Ambystoma mexicanum; assembly: GCF_040938575.1. Classification (NCBI taxonomy): domain Eukaryota; kingdom Metazoa; phylum Chordata; class Amphibia; order Caudata; family Ambystomatidae; genus Ambystoma; species Ambystoma mexicanum. Next base: position 1,042,629,245 of record NC_090941.1, read on the forward strand.
ACCAGTAGGGTAATTATCCGTGCCTCAGCCTTTACTACTCATTAACCAAGTGGAATGAATAAAGTAGTGTGAAAACAGGTGCGTTTGTATTTTAAATGGTATAGATAGAGCTCATGGTGGTAGACCAAAACCTATTAGGTAGGATAATAATAGTGTTGCATTTATATAGCGCTACGAACCCTCTAGCATATGAGCGCTACGTATTATTTCCCCACATTGTATGGTGTTCATTTATCGACCTCGGAAGGACGAAAGGCTGAGCTTGGCCCCGCCGGGATTCGAACCTGCGTCAAAGTGAGCACTCTACTCCTTGTGCTAACTGACCGGCTAAGGTGGTTTTAATAATTCGTCTATATAGTTTCAGAACATGTCTAATTATTTCATACAAGAAAACTACACAGGCAACATTAACAGATATACGTTCATAAGAACACTCAAAGTACACAGGCTGAGCTCAGCTGGTTGCTCGCACTTGGAAACTCACCACAGGTTCATTTGCGTGGGCAATCAGAGGCGGTGCGGTCATTTGTGGGTGCTGTTGAAAGCGGATCGAATCCACTTGAGCGCCTTTGGCTGCAGTATTTATAACGGTCGAGTGCAGCCCTCTGAGGGTGTTCTAATCACGCGGGACTCGCAGCCCCTGCTCTGCTTCGAAGCTTGCAATTAGAAGTGAGTGTTGTTTTTCTAGTGTTGGTGGCAAATATGAATACATGCCTTTTCGTATTAATAATTGTAATTTAATCGCTTTACATACATCTCCCACGACCACGAAATTGTTCTAAATCTTGACAGTAAGAAAACTCAATTTGACAGCTAAATACATGCAATATATAGATCAAAGGCGGCACTGGAGTAAAATAATAAAAAAGCTTGAACCCCTCAGTTTCAAAAGGACTCGTACCATAGGTACAAAAGCACTCTTCCGTATTCCCTTATTACAGAAAGGAAGCAGGAACATAAAAATCCACGATCAGTAAGAATGGGTTCCATGGTTTTACAACGACACCCAAAATAAGACACACTTTAAAAACAACACCTGAATAACGAAAAAAGTCAATTTCCTCTTTCATTCGGGTGTCCCTCCCAAGCCCCCTGTTCCTGCTGCCTTTTTACCCTCCCCTAGTCCCCCACCCCTTTTAATCCCTTAACCCACCCCATATATACTTTTACTTTAAAATTCGACTTTTTGTCATTATTTAGATGTTTAAAAGATGTGTCGTTATTGTTTTTCTTTATAAACACTGGATACTGTAAGAATGTATGAACTCACATTTCAGAATACTGAGCGCCCCACTCTCAGGACCACTCACTTAGAAATGCAGACCATATCACTCAGACATGACACAAAACATGCATGTGCAAAGCAGAATCCATACACTTCCGCAAAATCCAGTATTGGACCAGGTGGGCGACTCGACCTGGACCAAAAGCCCAATACACAAACAAGTCCCGTGCACTTTGTATTATTTAAAATTCGTTTTAGAATCCTTCTAGTTTAGCTAAAGCTGCTCCTCCAACCATCGCTAGGTAGCCCTCGTGTGATGACTGTCCCTAGTGGGAGCTGGTGTGCCACCTATCTCGGGTTAGGGGATAGACAGAGAAAGCTGACCCTATTTTTTTTTAGACTGCAATCTCAGGAAAGTGCAACAAATAATGCATAGAAAACGATTTGCATACTAAACCAAAATCCGGAAATGCCAGAAACAAGGAGCATGGGAGGGTGTGTAGTTTGCTTTTAATACCCCCTATTCATCTCTCCACTTGCACATCATTTAAACCGGAAAAAAACGGTTAATTCATCAAAGATGGTTGATTGGTATTCAGACATTCAGCAATAAAAATCTTCGACTGGTTTCAGTGGGATACCAATCGCTTCTGTCCCACTTTCTTCAGGACCCACAGACATGCGTGACTTCTAGTGTGGCGAGTCACTCTAGAGCTGCCCAAGACTTGACTGCTAAATCCTCACCCCTGCTATCAACCATATTATTGGTGCTCCCTTCTAAATGTTGTGCCATGATGTGCATCGTGAGTCACCACTGTCTGGGTTTCCAAACTGGTGGTACAATCCTATTCATGCAGGCTGGAGGGGGGGGGTGTCTGTCTTTATCGCTTGTGTTTGATTACCAGTGGTGTCTTCTTTCTTTCTTTCATTCTATTTTAGATTTCAAAGACTCGAATGGCCGAATGTCTGTTGACCAGGGACGTCATTTAGGGGTGCCCAGGGGTCGCACGTGCAACCCCTGAATGTTCCCTGGCTACCCCAAAAAGATCTTTTTTTTTGGTTAAAAGTAAGTTTATGGGATGGGTCCCGGACCATGTGGCTCTTTGTTTCTGGAGTGGCTGGCTTTCTTGTTCAGGCCTCTTAAAAAAAGCAGGGGGCTCCACAAGTGTACCACTTCGAGCCCTGACCCTAAATAAGAAAGAATAGGAAAAACAAATAATTTGTCTTTCTGGAATTCTATACAATAAATGCTAGACTCATTAAAAGTTTATTTCAGGCACACTTCAGGGGGTGAGTAGCTAATTTAGTCTGTTCTTAAACACCATAAATTCACAATGCAGGCAAGAACTTCCAAAAAGCATTTGGAGTAGAATAAGCATCCATTTCGGTCTATGTATTTTGCTTTTTGCAAGTTGCAGTTATAGCATGTTTTTTTCTGCTGTTGTCTCTGTTATGATCATCACAAGACATTCCATCTTGGTGTCCTCGGCCACTTAGGATATGATATGATATGGCATTTATAACACGCCAATACACAAGTGTTTCAAGGTGTGACGAGGCAAGGGAGGGGAACAGAGGGTAGACAGAGACCACGATCTTACTAGGCCAGGTGACATTGAGATCGCACAAGTGCAGGGGGGAAGGTTAGAAGTGCGGGGGGCAAGAGGGAGGGGAAGTGCAGTACATAGGATAAAGTTATAAATAGAGACAATAAATAGGAACAATAAATAAGAAGTGCGGCCATCTGGTGGCAGGTGAAAGGGTAAGTCCAGACATCAGGTGTCAAGTGCAGGTAGAGCGCTGTAGGGATACAGAAGAGCCCCACAGTGCAAGGGCTGCCAGGGGGGCAGTGCAGGTGTGCAACTGGTGGGGAGGGGACCTGGGCCCGAGAAAGGGGGTAGCCAGGTGACCAGTGCTGTTTCAATTTAGCCAGGAGTTCAGCTGAGGAGGTGAGAAAGCAGAATCAAAGAAGAAGGTCTTGAGGTGCTTCAGGAACCGGAGATGGTTCTTCTCAAGTTTCAGAGAGGCATGGAGGCTCTTCCAGAGGGAGGCCCCAGCCGAAGACAGAGATCCATCACCAACTCGTTGCTTGGAGAAACGACTGGCATTGAGGGAGTTGGAGACGGATGAGCGAAGTGCTCGAGAAGGAAGATATTTAGGAAGATAGAGTTGAAGGTATAGAGGCCCCAGGTCCCAGAAGGCCTTGTGGACAATGCAGAGGGTTTTTAACTTAATCCTCACAGTCACTGGGAGCCAGGGCATAGACTTCAGCCCGGTAGAGTTACGATCCCTGTGCTTGAAGCCAAGGACAAGTCTTGCAGTCCTGTTCTGGATTAGTTGCAGAGGGTGGAGGGTAGAAGCAGGCACATTTGGAAAGAGGCTATTGCAGTAGTCCAGCCCAGAGAGAACCAGAGCTCTGAAGACAGTGAGATTCTGGGTGAAGGAGAGGAAAGGAAAAATACCTCTGAGGAGGTGCAGCTGTTAGTGAGACCTCTTAGAGACGTCAGAGATGTGTGGAGAAAAGGAGCGTGCAGAGTCGAAGATGACCCCAATGTTTTTTGCCTCACAGGTGGGAGCAGGCAGAGGGCCAAGAGAGGCCGTCCAGAGAGACTTGGCAAAATCCTTCTGCCGAAAAGCTTGTGTACAGTGTAGAAATGTTTGACCATAGCACATAAAGTGGCACTTCATTTCATTGGGCCACAATGCATGCCTTGTTGTAATGTTTCTATCTTTCCTATCTGGATGGAATGCTGTTCAGGATGTTTGTTTGCATGTATGAGGTAACAAGTGTCCAGAGTACGTGATGCTGTGTGAGGCAACCCTCGGAAGCCTGAAAAGTAGATCCATACAGGCTTGACACATGGCCAACTTTGTACCAGACCTGTAGATGAACTGGCCTGCTGTTAAATCTGTTACCAGTTTAATGGTATTCACTACAAAGTGTAATTTGCTTTCGGACTTTGAGAACATTCAGACATGTAATTTCCCATTTTACTTTAGCCGGGAATATAGCTATAGCCTGTATGATAGCCCAGTGGCCTGAGCGCTCACTGCTGTGTGTGTGATCTGCAGGTTGCAGGTTCGAATCCCCCAAAAAAGGCCAACTCAGCCTTTCATCCTTCTGAGGTCAATACATGAGTACCATCACAGACAGTTGGGTGATATTGTATGTATATTTGTTCTATATAAAGCACATAAGTACTATGTAATAACACATTGTTATCATTTGGCCTTGGACGTCTGCTTGCATTCACAGTAATTTGATAATATGGGCCTATACACACTGATATTGATGATACATATGGTGATCCATTCTTGTATGAAATATATATCAGATTACAGTGATATCGTAACCATATTGTTCATAGTGTACTTAAGAACAATCTGATTTGATTTTATTTTATTTTCTTGTATAGCACACTGAACCCCGAGGTAGCTAGGCGCTTGGCTTAAAGGAAGTGTTACAGACATGTTATACAGCATGAGGAAAAAACAGGTGCATGAATAAATATAGAGATGGCACAATGGTGAAAGGGCTAGCTACAATAAATAGTAGGGGTCCGTTGAGTGCTAGAATTTACAGGTCACACTCATCGAGAGGTACAGTGGTATACCATTTACATATTTACATATTTACAAAGATAAACAGCCAGAGTGGTTGTAACTTAGGAATTGGCGGTCAGAGAGAGGAGCCAGGATTTCACTTTGAATCGGAACGCTAGGAAGGAATGTTCATCGCTGAGCGCCGGGGCCAGGGAGTTCCATGTTTTTGCTGCTAGAACAGGGAAGCTGGTTCCCCCTGATTTTTGGAGTCTAAATTTGGAAATGCTCAAGCAGTGGGCATATTTGGTTCTGGTGGGGCTTGAAGTGTTTTTCCAAGCAAATTTGTCGGACAGATATTTTGGGGCAGTATTGTTGAGACATTTGTGTGTGATCATGAGTGTTCTGAAGGTGATTCTGTCCTTTATGCGAAACCATTTGGCTGACTGTCTGGCCTGGGAGATGTGGTCAAAACGTGGGATATTGGGAGCTGCTCTAAAAGTGTTATTTTGCAATATTTGGAGCTTTAGGATGTTTTGTTTGCTGGTGCCTAGATAGAGGGAGTTGCAGTAGTCGATTTTAGAAAGTATAAGGGCTCTGGCCAGTGTGATGCAGCTTTGTGTAGACAGGAATGGTCTGCAGGCAGTTATTAGTTTAGTGGTGTGGGCCGAAGAAGAGGCTGTGGAGTGTACTTGTCTTGATAGGGACAATGTGGAATCGAGATAGACCCCTAAAGTTTTGGCATTGTTGGATACCTTGATAACATTTCCATCTATATTGAAGGAGTTGTATTGTGGTTAAGTTTGGTGAGGCGTTTTCTGGATCCAATGAGTAGAAGCTCTGTTTTGTCGTTGTTAAGACAGAAACCATGTTTGGCTATCCAGTCTTGTATTTTGCAGTAGATTTCATTGAGGCGGGATGAATTGGTTTTGTATGTGCCAGAGAGTGTGATGAGGATCTGAGTATCGTCAGCGTAGTTAGTGTATGGGACATTCATGTCATCTAGAAGGTCGAATAACATCTTGGTAAAGATGTTATAGAGAGTGGGTGAGAGGCAGGAGCCTTGGGGAACTATACATGTTATGGGTGAAGGGTCTGCTGACGCTGTGTCTGAAAAGACCCTCATGGATCTTTCAGATAGGAAGGATTGGATCCATTTGGCTGCGTTCAGGGAGAAGGAAGCTGAGGAGTATTAGATGTGAGGTTAAGATGCTGTGGTCAACTAAGTCGAAGGCCGCAGAGAGGTCCAAGAGTAGGAGTAGGGAAGGGTGGCCATTGTCTTTTGCCTCGTCCATTTGGACCTTCAGATCGAGTAGGGCTGTTTCCGTGCCATGTCTTGGTCTGAAACCAGACTGACGGAGGCCTAGGAGATTGTGGGATTCAAGGTGGTTCTGAATTTGAATATATGCAGCTTTATCAAGGTTTCTTTTAGCAGGAATGGGATGGGGGTGATGGGGCGGTAATTTGTGGGAATGTTAGGGTCTAGGGTGGGTTTATTAATGAGAGGTTTGACCCAGGCATCTTTGAGATTCTTGGGAACAGTACCTGAGGCAAAGGAGGAGTTGATCAGTGATGTGATGAAAGGGCCAAAGTCTTTGGCTCCTTCTTTGATGATGGAAGCTGGGCAGATATCTCCTTCTCATTTGGAGGGTTTGAGACTGGCAATTATGGATTCAACCTGTGTAGTGGTGACCGGAGAGAATTCAAAGTGGTTAGTGTTGTTAGAGCGTTGATGTTTGTAGGTAGTGGTGGTGCCTTTGGTAGCTAGGAGAGTTCTCTTAGTTTCAATTTTAGTTTGAAGTAGCGTTATTTTGTCCAAAAGTGCCTTCTGAATGTTAGCACACCATGAGGTGCCTTTGTGACACATGGACTGTGGAGGTGTGGGGGATTCCAATTCCCTGAGGATTGTGAAGAGTTCGTTCACATTCGAGCTGGCACTTTGGATTCTGTTGTTAAACATATCGCTTTTGGGTTTGATGATGGCTATTTTGTAATTGGTTGGGCTGTTTTGGAGATGGACATGTTTTGGGGAGTAGGGTCCTTAATCCATTTAGAATCTCGTGATCTTTTAGCTTTCCTCAATGCTTTTAATTCTGGGATGAACCATTTGTTTATGTGGCTAGGTTGTTTGGCTTTCCTGGTTTTGAGGGGAGCTATTTGGTCAAGTGCTAGCAGAAGGTTTTTGTTGAACACGTTGACTAGCGTTTCTGGGTCTGAATTACTGTCAGAGATGGGATTGATGATGGGCTGGATGATAGGCCGGAGAGTCTCCAAGGTGATGGACCTATTGTTTCTAGTAATGTCTGTGGGTGCTTGGGCCTGCAGGGTCTGGGTAAGAGGGGAAGCTCCTAGTTCAAAGTGAATGATGTGGTGGTCTGACCAGACACAAGGGGTATTAGATAGTATGTTCAGGTTGCAGTTTAGGTGAGCAACCCAATTGAGGGTTCTACCTTTGCAGTGGGTGGGCACAGCTATGAGTTGGTTGAATCCTAGGTTGAGAAGGGATTGTTCTATTGTTGCGGCGTGAGAGTCTAATGGGTCTTTGTATCCTAGGTTTAGATCTCCTAGGAGATTTTGGAGGAGTGTTTAGTTTGGTGTGAGAGTAAGTTAGAGATGTCTTCTTCACAGGTTGAGGGTAAGCCTGGCGGCCTGTAGATCAAGTGTATTAGTTGTGTGCTGCGGAAGAGATGGGCAGTTTGACGGACATGAGCCCCCCCCCGAGGGGAAGGGCAGCGAGGTGAATTCTTGTAGGCCTAGTTGAGATTTGGAAATGATGGCAATATCCCCCCCTTTGCTAGTAGTCCTGTCTGTTCTCGTGATGTTATAGTTTTCTGGTATAGCAAGCATAGATGGAGCCACGTTTCTGTGATAGCAAGGATATCTAGGTTGTTGGCCAGTATGAGGTCTGCTATTTTCAAAGGGTGTGCTATGAGGGATCTGGCATTTATAAGGGCACATTTCAGATTAGATATGGGGGTTGTGGAGGGTTTTGTGAGGGGTATGGCTTGAGTGGAGGCGTGCAGTTTTTGTCGAGTTGCTTGTTGTGGGTGAAGAGTGAGGAGATTGGAGTGTTGGGTTTAGTGATGTGTGGTGAGATGTGGTATCCTAGCAGGTAGTTTCTGTGAATGGTGTTTGGCAAATTGTGTGTGATGTGGAGGGTGGCTGGGTAGTGTGGTGAGGTGGTGGGAGAATGCATGTCTGTCTTTAGGTCTATAGGGAATGTGGAGGCGATACTGTGGAGGAGGACAATTAGAGTGAGGGTGATGTCAGGTGCCATGGGGGTGCTATGCCGTAGTGGTGGTGCAGTGGGTTTAGGTAGCATACAGTTAGTTTGTACCCTGTGCACAATAGAGTATACGTAGGTAAGCAATTCTAGTCTAAGACTAAGTTTCGTAAGAGGGTGTATTTGCTTCTGGGGGCTGAATCATTAAAGGCAATTTTGAAGTACTTCACCTATGTAAGCTATTTTGCTTTCAGTGGCTTGTGTGTCAAATGCCGGCTATTTCAACCTATGGCAACACAAACAGGATGCATGACAAATATAGGCTATTTTGCTTTCAATAGGGTACGTGTCAATGCAGACTATTTCAACCTATGGCACCACAAACAGGGTGCATGACACATATAGGCTATTTTGCTTTCAAGAGGGTACTTGTCAAATGCAGGCTATTTCAACCTATGGCAACACAAACAGGGTGCAAGACAAAAATAGGCTATTTTACTTTCATTAGAGTATGTGTTAAATGCAAGCTGTTTCCATATGTGGCAGATTTAGTGAGGCAGTTCTGGGTACGTGTGATTTGGTCGCATTAGAGTACAATAAGTAATGCGTCGCAGCCGACTGTCGGGTCGTGTCATAGGCTGGTGAAAAGTTCTGTTTGACTTATGGTTGGGATGGGAGGTCGATTCCGAGGGGGAAGAAGCAAGCGAGCAGGAAAGTGAAGCTTGTGGTTATTTTCTGACGAGCGTCGGGCAAGTAGTGATGACGCTGCAAGGGTGGTTTTGGACTGAAGATACTTATGGCTGGGTCAGGGGTATGACTGAGAGCCCCCTCGCGGCTCCGATGCGGCCCTAGACAGGCCTAAAACGGTCAGTAGCCTTAATATACTGGCCTTAGTATGGAGGTCCGGCTCTCGCCATCTTGCGATGACGCTGAGCTTAGGAGGAGGAGCAGGGCCACTGATTGGGCAAGGCTGTTCTCGGCGTTGCTAGGCAGCAAAATAAATATAAATAGCAGCAGCCATTTTCAGTGCGCTGGTCTCGTGGATCTCATGGGTGGCGGCAGTTTACCGTAGGGTGCTACCATGTAGATGCTGGTGTTGGTTGCTGTTATGCAGACAGCAGAATGCTGTGGATGCTGAGCAGGGATTGATCAGGGGTCGGCTGTGCAGGGTATAGAGCTGCCGGTTCCGTCTGGGACTTGGCTCCGGTATGCAGCATGAGCCAGTGAAGCATGAGATGTGATGCTATGTGATGTCACTTCCTGTTTTGTCAAGGGGTAGAAGGTCGTGTTCCAACACTTCATGCAATGTCACCTTGGCGTGGTGTCAAATTACACCACTTCCTGTGATGTCATCGGAGGTAAAGAGTCATGTGATGTCACTTCTGCTACCTCTGGAATTTCAGTGAAATGACATCCCTGCCGTTTGCTCGAGCTCAATTGCTCGATGTGTGTGATCTGAATTTTGTGGGTTTGAATTCCAGCAAGGTCAGTTTAGCCTTTCATCCTTCCTAGGTAAATAAACAAGTACCAACTTAAGTTGGGTGATAATCGTATGTAAATACGTCCTACGTACAACACTTTGAAGAAAGCGCTTCATAGATAATTTATCAGCATTTTAATATTGCCATCAATGGGTTGAAAAGGAGGGAGGAATTGCAATTATCGAGAGGAGGGATTATACCAATGGGCCCTTCAAACAGTAACAAGTATGTTATACAATATTGTAATGATACCTGTTCTTTCAGGATTTGACACCCTCAGAATGTTAATCAGCCAATCAGAAAGTAGGGACAACTATATGAATCTTGAGTTTTCTCCTCCCCTGATTTATGCATTCACTCCCTTACTCATAGCTCAAAATGAACTGAACCCACACAACGCCATCTCCATGAGTGCCTTCTATACCCCTTACTCACAACTATCTTCCTTGTTTCTCTGTTGCCATGCCCTCATCCTCTTCCCATTCCTGAAAAGTTCATGCCAAGCCATTTCCACAATGACTCCCTCAACCCTTTCCATTATTTTAAAAAACTACACTATACACACTCAGAAATTAACCATGTTAATGACTGTGATGGGGGGATTACACATCCTGTATTGGCCCAGCCTTTGGTGAATGGCCTTGCTTTGGCCAGGCCTAAAAACTTGGGTAAGCCTGTATTCCTGGACTTGAAAGGCCCCACTGCAGCCTTTCAGACCTCAGTAATACTGTTTTCAGGAGGTTCCACCAAGAAACTATGGCCCACCCTCTGAGCATTATGTACACTTAAATGAGGACTGCATACCATACAAGGCAGTAGATCCTGTTGTAACATAAGCCCTTCCTGGGCTTGTACCATGTCAGGTGTTAGGCACATATGATCCCATCACATGCTGCCTCTAATGAAAGCGTTGTATGGCTCTGTGTGTGCCAATCAATGCCATCTGACCCTGCCTCCATATTTGCGGCACATTTGAAACCCAGAGAAAGCTGAAGAAAAAAATGTAATCCGAGCGCAGATTGTAAAGGCACCTCAAATTACTGGCTGAGAAATAAATGCAGCATTTCCACTGAAACTGCCATTGATGAAAAGGTAGTGCACTGTGACAACTCAGACCCACTTTTTCACCATAAAATCAAACAGCAGATAATTAAAATGTATTTTAATAAAGACTGAAAGAAACAGCATCGCACTTTCAGTTGTCATATTTAAAAACCAATACTGTGTGAATGGGAGGAAGAAATCCACTAATGCAAAAACAAAATGAACCATGATTAATAACATACACAGCATTTCAAAGAATCCAGGCTGATGTTAGAAAATGCAATATGTGAGTTCATTTCAGCCAAGGACAATCAGTGGGTCTCTGGGTAGAATTCCCAAATGACTTCTCTCCCCCAGCCCCCACTGCAAGCCTGTCTCTTGCATCCCAGCTATTAACAACTGCAATAAACAGTGGCCTGACCTAAGGGGTTGAAAACAAAATTTCCTCAGACCTGTTGTCTCTGAAAGCTCATTCTGTGCAGGGCAAATTACCAAGCCAGTATGTGACTGAAATGTGGGGATGGGCTTTAATCAAGGAAAGATGAACTAAAATACAATAAAATTGAAGGTTTTCAGATCAAGTGGTGGACCACTTCAGATAAGAGGACAGGATGCCAGATATCAGCAGGGCCTTGTGACATCATAGGGCAGGCCTAGCTCATTATCTGCAGTGGGAAATCGCTATGTAGCAGATGGATCACAAGTATTTACAACCAGCATCCTACCAACTTCAAACAACAAAGTGGCTAATAAAAACAAAGCCAGGAAGCTCTGGTCACATGCTGGCCAGGAATGGCAAATAGCCTTGAGGCAGGAGAGCTCCAATTTGCAGAACATGAAGATTTTCACATTTAAGGGACTGTCACACCACAAGTCATACTGCATTAATTTATGGGCTATTTTGTAAGATACATTCCAGGTGATTTTGTTGAAATAAAAATCTTCCATCTGTGACCTGGGGAATTGTGATGGCAAGCTAAAATGTGTTCCTGGCTGCTCTAAACATGTCCCGAATTTAAGAGATGGCAGACTGGTGGATGGTAAAATTAGATATTTGCAGAGTAAATTGCATGTTCATAACTATTATGCTTTTTGTATAAAAGACAGAAAATTGCCACACGCCTGTGCAACATGGTGTGAAAATGGTTGTCATTTCATTAAATCCCCTATAATTAGCTGAAGCAGAATATATATTATGGCAGTTACTATGAAGTTCTGCCACATAACTACTTTTTGCCAAAATGTTGACATTCAAATGGGAGTTGCCATATTTCTGTTCTAGAGTCCTAAACCAATCCTTAGAGAGAAGCTGGACCAAGGGGAAAGGATAAAGTTAACTGTCCAATCCTGGTTGCTCCCATTGTGCTCAATATTGAAATCTTGATGATGGCATCACTGGTATATAAAGTGGATGCATTATGAGAGAAGGGGAGAGCTGCTAAAAATTGCCAACTGACAGCCACAAGAAAATTGCTGAAATTGCATCTGGGTGGAGCTATCTATTGCTGGGGAGCCCTAAAACTAAACGCTGACTGGGCCCTATGTTGAAGAGTTGGTTACCATCCCTGAGAGTGGTGCAGCCAGATCCATGCACTGTCCCCAAAGAGGGTCCTGAAATACATCTGGCTTTCCTGAACTTCAAACAGAGGTTTTTAATGTAAGTAGAATTCAGCGATTTGAAATCAATAAATGGGGGAATCTGCTTCCCTTAAATCCTTACCCTGTATAGTGGGAGAGAGGGGGTCAACACTGTGTAGATCCTTAGCCTGTTTGACTGAATATTAATTTAATTAATTCCCGTTTAGCAAAACACTCAGGGGTGTTTTTTGTTAACATTCAAAATTAACAAAGCTCATTACCAGTATAAACTGAAAACTATAACATGTATTTAAATTGGGTAATCCTATTTGTCCTGTTTGCCGAAACTTCTCTCAGAAAGGGGCTGTCCTTGTCCCTCAACTAGAAAAATCCCTAACTGCCAACTACTGCAACAGAGGCATTTAAGTGGAGCGAGGTCTGAAATCCAAAATTCCTAAAGCATCCCAAATTTTCTGTCCAGCTTCTCCAATAAAGGCCTTTAAGTAGAGCGGGTGTCTAAAATCTACAATTCCTAAATTATCCCAATTTTTATTTCCAGTTTCCCCAACACAGGCCTTTAAGTGGAGGGCGGTCTGAAATACAAAATTCCTAAATCATTCCAATTTTACTGTCCGACTTCCCCAACACAGACCAGTGAGGGTGGTCTGAAAAATAAAATGCTAAATCACCCTCTATTTATTTCAAAGCTAATGCATGGGTGAAATTATAATTGCCAGATGCATTTGTATTTGTACAACTCTGTTAACCAAAACGCTAGCCTTTTTAAGTAGGCAGGAAAATCAAAATTGCACAGCACTGCATATGTTAATTCATTTTGTTCATTGACCAGTGTTTATTATTTCTTGAATTGAAATTTTGAAGTATTGTGATTTGTGGTTTTTCCAAACCAACTTGTGTGATTTATTTCTGTAAAATGAAGTTAAATTGTGAGCCACAGAGAAGGTGGCTTGCGTAGTTTTATTGGAATACCCGGTACTTATAATTCAAACAAATGTAAATATTTTTTCTGTACACCGGCCTGGTTCTTGGCTCATTGATGGCATAAGTGGAATGATCCAGGGTGCATGAGATTTATCTGAAATAGGGTTAAAAAAAGAACTGACATTAAATAGTTTTTTTGTGTGACACATTGATTGGGGCAGTAAGGGATTCCCTGTGTTGAGGGTGGCTTCTCAATAAACTATTAGAAATTGGGGGCTCATATGGGATTTATGATATCATAGGTCATTTATAACGCGCTTAATACTCAGAGGTTTCTAAGCGCGGACCCGGGGATCGAACCTGAGTTGATCTGTGCTGTCTTGCTTCCAAGGCAAGCACTTTGCTGCAGAGCTATCCTGCCGAGACCGGGAGGCTAGCTGGCTATTTTTGACTCATGACAAGTACATTGTGACAGACTATTAAGGTGGAGGGAAAGCCATCTTTGCTTTGTAAAAGTGCAGCGAGGACTTGAACTCTGAGTTCCAGGGAGGTGTATAGTTGAACAGTTCAGATTGGGTAAGAATTGAATTAGCATTGTGAGTGAAATTTAAGCAGAAAAGGGAGTTCTAGAAACATTGCAAAAAGGTCATTTATAAAAGGGTGAGTGCAATTCAATGAGATAATTCCAGGAGACACTTCCTTACTAAGCTGTACATTTGTGGTGAGTGGACACAGGCGGATGATAGGAGCTGGCTAGTTAAAATGATGCAAGTTGTTCCATAGGAATGAAATTACATTTTGTGTGAAGCTGGCATATGACACCAAGCATTAGAGGCATATTATATGACCAAAAATGTTCAAGAAAATGAGTCAAATGGCTCAGCTAACAGCTTATCTACACTTCCACTTGCAGTTAGTGGAAGAGTGAGCACAGAAGAGTGAGGCTTGTGAGCAGATTCAGACTGAGATTCTAAATGAGGTGCAGAAAGAACTTAAACAGTTAGAAGATCAAGCACAGCAGAGCCATATTTTTGGCTTAAAACAAGACAAGACAATCATGAGTTAAAAACCCAGCAGCAAGAGAGTGCAGAGCATGAAATGCAGTTTTCTGCACTGCAAGATGCACAAAAATAGTGGTTGGAAATTTGAGCACAATGCAACATAAGGTCAATGATCAGGCTTTAAAATACATTATGGCCGTTTAATTACAAATAAAGAGGTTACAAAATGTAAACAGACAGGTAATTATAATGGGGGTTTATTCCCAAAATGGCTTACAGCAGATGTAACATCAGGTACATGCAGGACAAGAATTATTATACATTGTCCACCTATAATGTGGCCATTAAAAAAACGATCCACACATAGTAACCCACAAGAGGTCCATGAGGCTGCATATAATTTGCAATGTGTGGCAGATCAGGCACTTAGGGAGTTTGTGCAGGAGTTACAACAGGCATTTGCTCAGACTTCTCGATGGGTGAACACAAATAGTAGGGAGTTCATAAGTACATATCTCCATGCGCTCCCCAAAGACCCAGTTGGTACGTGATTTTCACGTGCATAGGACCCTCGATTAGTTGATTGAACAGGCCACCAGGATCTGTAAGAACCAGAATCCCACTGAGAGTAAAAACACCCCCAAAATCCTCAAACCATCTAATACCCCTGGTGCAGCAGAGGTAGCAGAGGCAAAAACTACCCCTCCATTAGATCTGGAGACTGTGGGATCTGAAAATACTCTGTCTGCCAACAAGCAGAATGAAAGGCAGAGGAGACCCTCAGACCCACCCCAATCGAAGGGGAATCATACAGGATCTAAGACCAATAAGGCCTTTGACCCTCCCACCTATGTAAGCCCTAGGTGCAAGGGAACCAAGCCATTCCTGGGTATGTATTCACTCCCCCAGTCTGGGGCAGAACCAATCAGGTAAGTACTGCCCTGGAAAACATTTCTCCAAACTTCCCTCAGGATAGAAGTATCAATCCACCTTCCAATTGGAACATTTTCCACAGATATCCCCCGAACTAGAACTTAAAAACGAATCCTCCTCTCTCTCCCCGGTTTGAGGACAACAGATATCTGAACACGGTAGAGGGGATATTCAGGATGGAAAATTATTGGGGAAATGTCCAGTACCCAAGCTACTCCGGGAGAAGGGAGAGTTACCCTTTTTGGGAGCAGCAGAGGTTTGACTCGAGACGTCCCTACAACCCAGAAAAGGTCTTGCAGCTGGAGCGACAGGTCCAGCAACTGACCGACAACCTGGGGCGAATACCAAAATCTCAGTCCAACACTCAACCTAACCCTGCTTTCCCGATTTCCACAACCCCCAGGGCTGATGCCCCAATGGGAATGATGGGAGCAAACCTCTGACAAACGACAGGTTCCTGATGAGGGGACCTGGGTAGAGGGGAAGTGCCAAGCCCTAGAGGAAGCTTCCTTTCTCACCCAGCCAGAAAGCCTAGAAACCCATCAGCCTGAAAGGGAGTCTTCTACTCCTAGAAAGTTAGAACCCAAAGTGCAAAGGGTAAGTAGAAAAGGCCAAAGAAGAACCCACATTGTGGTGGCGATCAAGAATATCCCCTTTGAAAGAGAAGATTCCCCGGAAGATTCAGGCAAGCAGACCTTTGCTTTCAAAAATGAGGGGTCCTAAAAGACCCTGAGTGGGACAGGATAAGTATGGAGACTGCCGAGAACAAGAAACTATTCAACCACCAAAATGTGAGCCAGATAGAATAGAAATAAAGGTGTCCTTCTGTAACGCTCACCTGATTCTCGCAGAGGCGCCGGTCTTGACTGGGCGACTACCGTATCTTCAAAAGTGATGTGCACCACCCGGTTGGCTCTTTGGGCTGGACCTCTGTGCACTGTATGCCTGACTCGAAGAGTAAGATGTCTGCAGATAGAAAATATGGGATTAATGAACTGGGGTTATTGGGGTGTCCCTATCTCTTTCCTTTTCTCCTCTCCTGTAGAACCCCAAAGGTTAACGCTCTCACCTTAGGTAAGTGAACGCCGAGCTCTCTATCTGCCTCGGGGCAGGGTGCTGTAACCAGTTTCTTCACTGGATAGGTAGCGCAGGCCTCTTGACTTCAGAGGACTGCTGTCCGTCGTTTACTTCACGAACGGTGAGTTCCGAATATTTCAAATGTCTTTAAAAGTCTTTTGTAATGCTGTCTCTTATTTTGCAGGGTTCCGGCGATGGCGGTTGACTGGCTGAAGTGAGTTGAGGATGGACCCGTATGCGGAATAGAAGCGCCTGGAAGCGCGTAAGTAAGCGCTTGTTGCTTGCTTCACGATGCGCACTAACTGTCCTTTTATTTTGCAGGTACCAGTTCGGAGCTGCTGAAGGATGCCGGAATGCCCACTGAGTTCGGCGTGGATGGAGTAATGGCACGTGAGTATTTAACGTTACCCAATGTCTTTAAACGCACCTTCTTTTGTCTTACAGATGCGGGATGCAGCGCCGAAGGCCTCCGGAGCGTGCGAAGAGTTGGTAAGCTTTTGTCTTTCAGATGCCGGAATGCAGTGCGATGACCTCCGGAGCGCGTGAAGAGTAGGTAAGCCTTTGTCTTTCAGATGCAGGAATGCTGCGCGAGGCGTTGATGACAGCCGATGGACCAGGTAATAGATGCGCTGTCACTTAAGACCGTAGTGCTAACCTGTTCTTTCTTGTCTTTATAAATGTTGCTGAAGACTGGATTCAGGATGGTAAGCCTTTTTCCTTTAGGCCCAGGATCAGATGCAGAAGACACGATGAGCGTTCTGCTGCAGAGGATGCAGAATAACGCAAAGCAAGATTCATCCATCGGGTGTGGTTTAAATAGCCTCCTGTAGTGCTTAGGTGTCTCCTTCCACAGCCACGCCTAGGTAAGAAAAGAGTTCCTGCTTTCCAGAAGAGTTCCAGTGTTCTGAACCTAGGGAGTGGCTCCTGCCCCACCCAACAGGAAAAGTAGTCCCAAACAGAAGAGGATCAGGGGTTCAACTGGCAGGTAAGTAAGCAGCATGGTCTGCTGCAGGTAAGTCCACCCAAGCATTATGAGCCCGGCGCTTGCAGCGCTGGGACTGGGCATATTTATCAGCCTGGCGCCACCGGCGCCAGGACTGGGTCCAAAAGGTCCCAATTGGGACTGGCTGGCACTCGGAACCTGGGTTATGGGTCTGCTTCCAAGGGAGTTGGGTAAGTCCTGGCCTTTTGGAAGCAGAGATCATGACACCCTCCCCCAAACAGGTTCTAAGAATTGCCTCCAGGTAAAGGAGGACAGCAAAGAATTGGGAGATAAAGAGGATTCCCCAAATCTGCCCATTGTTAGTTCCAAAATATTAAGAAAGTGACTACCAGGCTGGCAAATAACTCACACATTCTTTGCACACTGGAGTAGAAAAAATGCAGCTTCTATGCACTGGTCAGGGTGCAGGGTCAGTGTGAATTATCAGCTCTGGTGAACACTGAATCCAAAGCCACCCTTCTGTCCAAAAAGGCATTTGACCGACTCAATTCAGGAAGGGGGGCAGCAAATTCCCCTCACACCACTTCCTGGACAACACCAACATTTCAGCGGCAATAACATTTTCGTCGAGGGACTGCAGATCTGGAAATCAAAATTTGGTGACCTTGATTAAAACATCTGATGATAGTCGTGACTTCAGAGGGCACACCTTGTTTACTGGAGAATGATCTCCTCAGGAGGTTATCTCCTCTGAGTGACTGTGTAAACAAGGTCCTCTGGACCCAGACTAACTGGCTCATTAAATAAAAAATGATTATCAATTATGTAAGCATGACGGTACCTGTCATTTAATTGATCGACCTTCTAAGAAAGTAGAATTCCATTTGAAGAATAACCAAGTCACAGACATCACTGTGATCTCTGTAGGAGAACAAATTGATGATTTGAACCCTTTTCCATTCTTGAAAATTAACTTTCCTCACAGTTTCTAGTGGCAATCCACCTTGAGTCCTGTGAAACCAGACAATGAAGAACCTGCTCAAAGTCTGACGGACATTCAGAAAAAGGGAAAACCCTTTTCTTTCCCCATTCAGTTAAATGAGGGGGAGGAATCTGTGTTTGCCAGAGTATGCCTGAATAGTAAAAGGAGCTTCATCAGTGAAGGATTATTCAGGAAATTTACAAAAAATCAGACCATTCCCACATTTAAATTAATGAACAAATGGGAAGCAGGTCTGGAAACTCTACATTTCCATTGGCAACAAAAGCATAATGGTTGGGTCAAGAGAGATAGCTCTTCCGCCTTTAATCTGGGAAGTGACATTCTCAACAGATTCTCAATAAACTTGGACCCAATTAATAATAAAGTCTTGTGTCGACTAGGGGGTAACCCCATAAGCTTTGACAATACCAAAAAATGCATTCAGGTCAGTTCAATTGCTGCCTTATGCAGTTGAAGTTCAAGTGCGAGAAGAGGTTACCATCCCAGGAGATCTGCGACAATTCACTATTCCACTCAAAATTAAGCAAGGACAGAACTTCAAAAATTAGGACCTCTCCATAAATTTAACTTCCATAGTCCAAGAACAAGGTTTGTATTTAAATCCAACCCCTCTAGCAGACCTAGAACATGACACCATTTGAATATTGGTGGATAACAGCGACCCTCGAAGTTTCTCTTTTGGCGCACACACTTTTTATTGGAATGGCGGTTGATGCTCAACATCAGTCTATTGATTTAGGTAATAAAATCATGGGATCAATCCCAAACAACTGTTTCCACATCAGCGACGGTATTCCTCCAGAAAAGGTTTTTACTAGGCACAGGGGGAATTTCATGGTATACTCTTCCTGCCACTATAGGGTCGAAGAGGTGACTTGTGACATCAGGAGGGAGGAGGCAGTGTTCAGAGTCAAGTACTACTACCTCAAATTCCTGGAACCTACTGTCCAGGTTAACACCATCAAAATAGATCTCTCCACCCAGCTGGAGGATACTGCTGAAATTGCCCAAACCGTGGTCTTTCCTGGTTTTTGTAGATGTTCTAGAAAAGGATCAATGTTGCTGATACCTGTGAGATCGGGCAGCAAAGACACAAATTGAAATAGGCCTTTCTGGAATTCTAAGATATCTTTTCATTGCACTCATATGAATGTGGACGCAACATCCATTCATTTAACCATCAAACCCACGGACCCCAAGATGGCTTATGTTTTTGTGAAACAATACTTGTTACCTCTCGCATCCATGGAGTCACTCACAGAGATTATTAATCAACTGTACCTTCAACAACCCGGTTCTGGGGATACTCAAACCCAACGGCCAATGGAGACTATGTGCAGACCTGAAGGAGTTGAACAAATGGGTCAACATGCTAAAATGGCCACTTCCCTACAGTAATCAGGGACTGACATAGATCCAGGCATCAAGGTTATACACCACATTGACCTGACCAATGGCTACTGGAGAGTACACGTGAGTAGGGAAGACCAGTAAAAGCTTGCCTTTATCTTCAGGGGGCAGCAAACTATGTAGACCCACCTATGGATAAATGCACTCCAACAATGGGTTCAACATCTTTCTACATAAGGCCATGCATGACTTGGGTGAAAGGGGAAACCTGCCCTATGTAGATGATGTTCTGATCAAGAGCTGAACAGTGGAGGAACATACAGCAGAGATCTGCTATGTTCTAAACCAGTTGCAGAAGGCTGGAGCAAAACTGTCCTATCAGAAGGCACAGTGGTGTAAAACCCGAGTGAACTTCTTAGGGCAAGAGATCAGCCTTGAGGTTCTTAAAGCCAGGTGAAAAAATGTGAATGCCTTAATAAAATTAGAAGACCCTACTACTCTTTTAGAATTAAGAAGCCTTTTTGGACTCACTAATTATAGTCGGAAGCTCATTGAAGACTTCAAAGAGGTCACTTGACCCTTGGTCCATTTATTAAAGTCCAGAGCCAAGTGCGAGTGGGGTCTGGTACAAGCTGAGGCAGTTAAAAAAATGAAAAAAAGCCTTTCCACACCTTTGTTTAGCTTACCTCATAAAGACAAAGGAGTTGTTCTTGGAGACAGGGTTCTCAGATACTTGTGTAACAGCGGTGCTGTATCAAAAGCATGACACGGTCAACAAAGTTATCTCTTATGCGAACAAACCTTTGTCCTCTATGGAAAAAAAATTCAATGAATGTGAGAAGGTACTCCTGGCAACGCTGTGTGCATTGAAAATGGCCGTCCATTCACGCAGGGGGAGCACATCATTGTCGAGACTCCTCACCAACCCTTGCAATGTCTCCAAAGTGACAGAATCTGGGCAGCGAACGTCACTAATTTCAGAATTACTTGAAGGAATATGTCCATGCAAAGCTTTCCTGTGGCGGTCAGATATTGCAAAAACAAGAAGAGTCCCTAGCACGGGTTGGCAAACTTGTATGATTGGGTTCGAGAAAACTGTCTCAAGGACGAAAGTCCAATGGCCAGCAACAGCATGAATGCGTACTTAACTTCCCCACACAAGGTACACAAAGAAGATACCTGTCAGGGGATAACCCCAGTTTATGACAAAGGGGAAAAATAACTAGTGACTGGCATTGGGAATGCCTGGGTGAATGATCCCCTGGAACCCTCTGCTGGTTAAAAAATAGGACCCCAAAGTATTCAGGTTGCAGAGTTGAGGCTGTTCATCAAGCCATCCTCACTGTAGTGCACCACCAACTCAATGAACTGGTCATAATCACTGACTCTAATTATGTTACAAATGGGTTGTGGAGCACCTGATTAACTGGAAGAATCGAGGCATGCCTTGTGCCATCAATAAACCCTTAAAGGATGCTAAACTGAGCCAGTGAATTGATGATCTTGTGGCCTCCAATGATATGACCATCTATTGGAAGAAGATAAGAGGTCATTCCTAAATAGAGGGGCCAGATAAGACTGGTAATGACCTGGCTGACCAATTGGCTAAAACTATAGCCCTGCAGTGGGATTTCATAAAAACACAATTCCTGCTGGGGGAAATCCAATTTGCCACTGTCACCAGATCACAAACTTGTGTGAATAGTAAACTATCGACTGCCCAGAAGATACCCAGATTCAGATTTGATCCCTTCACGGAAAGAGGACCCAATTATTGGAAAATTCTATCAACACACTGGAGACCCTTTGATATTTTCTCTAACAGAGTTGGCTTGTACTGGTAAAGAGGATATAAGTGTGTTGATGAAGTCGTTCAAGACATTCCAGATCCAAGACAGTTTGTTGGTAAGGCGAGCCCCATATGGATGGAACCAGTGGATGGTACCTACCTCATTCTGAGCCCTGATGTTGAACCATGCCCATGATGCAGCCACTGCCGATCATCTGGGGTTTCATATGACATTAGAAATCTTTCATGAGGTTGTCTACTGGCCACCCATTTGCCAGGACCTTGACACCTATCTAAAGGGGTGTCTTGTGTGTGCTCAATCTCAACCCAGTTCACTCACATACAGAGCGCCCCTACAAAAAAGGGGAATGAAACTGCCTTGGTCAGATTTGCCAGTTAATTTCATTGGGCCAGATTTTTTCTTCTCTAGAGGAAACAAGTACATGTTGACGGTCACATGCTTGTTCACAAAGTGGGTAGAATGTCTTTCAGCCCTGAATTGTAATTTGAAGACAGCTTCTGCACTAATGATCAATCACATCTTCTCTCAAGTCGGCCTCCCGTAATGAATTGAGTTATATTGAGGAAGTACATTTACCAGTAAGGTGATGTTGAAAATGTGGGAGTTTCTAGGGGTAAAAATAAAACTCCACATTGCCTACTGCCTGGCCTCACACAGGGGGTGGAGAGATACAACAAGACAATTGGAAGTATCTGAAAGAGGTTTGTGGCAGACTATGGACCCAGTTGGAACATCCGATTACTGTGTGCCCTGATCGCTATTAGGTCTACATCGTCTTCTGCAACAAAGATGTCTCCATTTGAGCTCATGACTAGATGAACAATGTGTTACCACAGCATCTGCTCTATAGAACTCAGGAGCAGACACTGATAAATGTGTCCACCACGTATGAGAACATTGAACATTTAAGGAAGCCCCTCCTTTGCTTATGCTCAGCTGAATTTAGAAAAATAGGCTTAAGGAATTAAGACCTATTATGATTTAAAGACCACCAATAAAGAGTATGGAGTAGGAGACAAGGTTTATCTGTACAATTTTCTTCCATCTTGGCGTGGAGGCTTTGAAATTGTAGATAAAATATCACCTGTTGCCCACAAGATCCGCATCCCAAAAGGGGAACAGACAGAAGAAAAATGAGTCCACATCAATCAGTTAAAAAGCTGTCATCCCCGACAAACTTTACGACTGATTGAGGAGCCAAGTGACAGTTGAGCAGAGGAACCATCCGAAGAGTGAACACCCCGGATGGAGACTTATAACAGGTAAGTAGTTGAGTCTAATATTAGCTGGAAATGTTAATGAAAAATAATACAATGTTTTTTTTTCTCGAATTGATGTTTTGAAATGTTATATTTACTGTTATGTAATGTTTTCTCTCTCGAATGCAATGTTAATCTTCCAGGGAAATATGTTGTGCAAAAAGTACTCAACCTTTCTTTTCTTTCTATTTCTAGATGATGAACTTCATTCACTTCCAGCCTGGAGAAAAGAAGGGAGTCCGAGGAGGACCCCAAGGAACCCAATGAGTAGAAAGAAAGGGGGTCCATCTGACACCCCTTCAATCGAAAGACGGAAGTAAAGGGGCAGAGTACCCACTCTCTGAGGAAGGAATTTGAGCTGGACAGGCTCCAGTTTAAAGATTTTTTTTTAAAGTGACTTCGGATAAACCCCCACTCAGCCCTGTTGTTCCCCACATTCAACAACCTTCATGCTGAAAATGGGCCTATTTAGACAGACTATGTAGTTGTCTTTCTGTGGTATTAGGTGAAAAGGTCTTTTTCATTTTCACAAAAATGAAAAAGACTGATCTAGAAAGACAGCCCAGAGAACGCTCAGAGCAGTCTTTCAAAACGTTAATTGTCACACTCCTGCCATACATGAGGGCGTACAGGGGCTGACAGGCTGACCGAGATGGGCAGGGGAAGACGTGTTTCAGGTAAGTGTGTATTTGCGTGCTCATGTATATGAAAGGGGGCAGTGCTTGTGGTGGGGAGTGGCCTGGGGAGAAGGAGTGTGTCTGCATGTATGTCTGTGATTGTGGGAATTTTTATGTGAGGCGGGGATGGGGAAAAGATGTGTGTGGGAGTGTGAGGTGGGATGGGGTGGGGCAGAGGTTGAAGGGATTTGGGGGATGAAACCCCCCATTTTCAATGGTGGGCAAAAGGGGAGGAATTGATGTATTTTGAATATTAATAGGCACACAAAATCAGACCAAAAAGAAATCATTTTGTGCAGCATTTAATATTCAATTTAATGGCGTAGAACCCTTTCTGCAGTTGAAACCCAGAGAAAGCTGAAGAAAAAATGTAATCCGTGTGCAGACTGGAAAGACACATCACATTGCTGGCTGAGAAATAAATGCAGCATTTGCACTGAAACTGCAACCCATCAAAAGGTGGTGCACTGTGAAAACTCCAACCCACGTTTTCAGAATAAAAACAAACAGCATATAATTAAAAATGTATTATATTAATGACTGAAATAAACAGTCCTTCACTTTCAGCTGTCATATTTAAAACACTGTGTGAAAAGCAAGAAGAAAGCCAGCAATGCAAGAGCAAAACGGACCATGATCATTAGCATACACAGTATTTCAAAGAATCAAGGCTGATGTTAGGAAATATAATATGTGAGCTCATTGCAGCCACGGGGGAATATGGCGTGTCTCTAGTCAGAATTTGCAAATGGCTTCCCACTGTAAGCCTGGCTCTTGCATCCCAGCTATATATAACTGCAATAAAGGGTGGCCTGTTCTTAAGGGTGTTGAAAACAAACTTTGCCCAGACCTGTTGTCTCTGAAGGCTCATTCTGTGCAGGGCAAATGGCCAAGCAAATGCATGACTGGGATGTAGGGAGGGGCTGAAATCAAGGAAAGCTAAATTTTAAAATAAAATACAAGAAAATAGAAGGTTTTCAGATCAAAATGGGAGTGCACCTCAGATACCAGGACAGCATGCCAGGTGTCAGGAGGGCCCTGTGTCATCACAGGGCCAGCATAGCTCATTATCTGCAGTGGGAGATCTCTGTATAGCCGACACATCCCAAGTATTTATGACTGGCAGCCTACCAACTTCAAACAACATCAACGCTAACAGAAACACAGTCTAGGAAGCTCTGGTTAAATGCTAGCCAGGAATGGCAAATGGCCTGCAGACAGGAGAGCTCCAATTAGCATAAAATGGAGATTTCCCATTAGTTTAAAAGGACTACCATAATTTATGCATTTTTTTCAGCAACCACAAGATGTTGTTGAAATAAAATTCAGCTCCATGTGTTAATATCCCTGCAAAAATATCCTGATACAAAGATATTGACCCATGGACTGCAACCCCTGCATTATTTTTAAATGTGTGGGGGGGACCCCCACAGCCCCTGCTCCCACAAATTATCCCCACAAAAAATATCGCCTATGACGAGAGAAACGGCCACATGTACAGTGATATTTTTGGTAGGGATATTTTGTAGGGATACCTAAAATTCACCCACCTGCGATTTAGGGAATTGTAATGGCAAAATAAAATGTGTTTCTGACTGCTCTGAACATGTCCCAAATGTAAGAATTGGTAAACTGGAGGAGTGTAAAATTAGGTATTTGGAGAGTAAATTACATATTCATAACTATGCTTTTTGTATAAACGGTGGAAAATAGCCATGTGCCTGTGCAACATAGTGCGAAAATGGCTGTCATTTTATTAAATCCCCATGATCTGCTGAAGCAGAATATATATATATATGTTATATATATATATATATATTTATATATATTACACAGCCTGTGGTAGCGGCCATGTAGTTATGGTTAAGTTGTTCAACTCATAGGAAGACCACTTTTTTGGTGGCTTATAACTTTGCTTCCCCTGGACAAATCCTCCCCAAACTTTGCAAAAAAATGTATAGGGTCCGCTCTGAATTTTTTTGCAAGTTTGATGAGGATTTGTCAAGGGGGGCCAAAGTTATAGGGCGAAACATTTTTTTTTCCATTGCCCACAGCCCAAACCGTTGGATGGCTTTTCACCAAATTAGCAACAGGAACGGCGTATTGGTCCCGAAAGCATGCTTTTTAAAACATTTTGTAAGTCCAGTAGTTATCTTTAAAACAGGCAAAATGTGGGTCCCAAAAAATGTGTGATATCTGGGTACACTCCGCTGACCTACTTCCCTGTCCACTCTACGGACAAGACACTGATTGGTCCAGAGGGTGGCGTCATGTCCGTGGACACCCAACATGCCCACTGATTAGCTGGTGAAAAATCGGCTGAGCATCATATTTTTCTGAAAAACCCACTATGTTTTATTTGTGGATAGCCGCGGCTGTCCGAGGATAGCGCTGTGGTGAACAGGGCTGGGAAACATGTTTTGAGGCATCTGGTGTTGGGAAGAGGGGCTGGGAGGGGTGGGAGAGTGAAAGATGATCATGTGTTTTTTTAGGTGGAAGAAGAACGCGAGGGGCGCGGCAGTCCTTGGACACTGTGTTAGTCTGCGGGCAGGGCCATGGGCATGCATCGTCTCTGGTGAATGCAGGCAGGCTTCATTAAGGTAGGGGAGTGGAATGTAGATGATATGAGGATGTTTGTGTAGGTTAAAAATCGGCCATGCACCCAAGAATCTAGGCTCTGGCACAACTACTGCAGTATCATACGGCCATGCAACCAAGAATTTGTATTCAACTATTGCAGTAGGTTGTGTTTGGTGGACCCTTGGAGGAACATGTTTGGGGTTGTTTGGTGACTGCACGCCGCCTGTTCAACTAGGGGAGTGCAATCTAGATGATATGCTGATATTGGCGTTGGTAAAAAAGGGCAAAGTGTTCTGTGTTGGTTGTGCTCATGGCCAGATTCTTGGGTGCATGGGTTTATTATGCTGTGGTGCATTGCCAGAGGCCATAGGTCATAGGCCATTCACCCAAGAGTCTAGGGTCTGCTGCTTTCACTTTCTTTGGTGTTATTGTTGCACCACTTTTCTTTTAATAAGTTTCCTTTTTGAGGAACAGGCTACATATCGAGATGGGGTGTGTAGAGTGCACATAGTCTGTTGTATTCCACGATGCTAAGAATGTCAGCCTTGACTTTGTTTGCATTAAAATTGACTAGAAGTAGTCCTTTGAATGTACGTAGACATGACAGTGCTACTTAACACATACCTTCTTTAAAGACTGTGGTGCCAATGTCAATCAATTCCTGATCTGGGGTTAGACCTTGAGATTTGTGAATAGTGACTGCATATGCAAGAGACAGAGAGAATTGTTCTCTGTGTACATACATGACTTTGAAAAGAAGGAATTGTGCTGTTGAGCGTCCTATCCTTTTAACTTCTGAAAGTTTGTCAAAGTGCATGTTGATAAACTGAATGTTGTTGTCACATGGATATGTCTGGAAGCCAACAATTGTACCAAGTGCTCCATTAAGTAAACCTTGCACCACGTCAAGGTTATGCTTTAGAATTACTCTACAGTTTCAAAAAAATGTTTCCAAACCAGCTCTGCTGGCAGTAGAGTTTTCTAAGCTATTCAGTCATGCTGTTGCTTGTTGACACATAGGGAGTGTCATTCTGTGCACTTCCAGTTTGTCTGTGGAGTTAATATGTACTACATATTATATATCTATGTCTTTTTTTAGCATTGCCTTATTGAATTACGTACAGATTGCTAGTGTTGGTATTAAGGACATACATTTCACATTTGTGTGTGCTAATTGTTCCATGGCATCAGGAGCAGAGATGTGCCATTCTCATGCAGCTCATGGATGAGTCTACCATTTAAGATAGATTGTGCATGTTTATAAAGAAGACCAATCCACATGCTTTTTAAAATGTTAGCATAGGTGAGGTCTGCAGACTGAAGCATGTTTTGAGTTAGTTCTCTGTATTGGAAATGTTGCCAGAGATTTACATTTCCTATGCTGCCAAGTATGTTACGGCACAGTTTGTGTCCAAAGGTTTTAAAAATAGGTTCACCTTTCACTGGTGTTAATTGTAGTAGATCTCCGAAAACAATAACGTGTTTTCCTCCAAAGAGTTCTTCGTAGTCTGTTTTAAGGACCTCTTGCAATCTGAGGTGAATCAAAGCCAATATTAGGTTGGAGACCATGCTCACCTCTGAAAGGAGCAGCTGTCGGTGTAAAGCAACACCTTCTATGTTGTAGGCAGCTAAATCTGTGGGGGCTGTTACAACAGCTGAAAGCTTATTGTTTGTAAGTTTTTGGAGGAACTTGCTTATAATTTTTATAAAGAATGCTTTACCATGAACCAGCTTCACCACTTACATACAGGAGTATAGGTTGATAATTTTGAAGCTACAAGTTTTACTTTTGTACTGCACACCATGTTGAATTTCTTTAATTACTTCTAGGAAAATGCTACGTTGCTCATTATTGAGTTGTGATTTCAGCAGAGCCAAGTTTTCTTCAGGTTCCTGATATTGACCCATGATGTTTTCTTCTTCAGCCATGGCTAATTCTGCTTTGTTTACTATAAGTGGCTCTCCAAGTGGTTCTTGGCTTCCTATAACAGAAGGTTGACTGCTCTCAGTGGTGCCATAACCTGGGTACAATCCTTCCTTGGAAACCGGACAATGAGAGTCTTCTCCCCCTTAGCAGCCGCTGATCCCACACAAGTTTCATGTGGTGTCCCTCAAGGATCATGTGTATCTCCTACCATGTACAACATCTTGACTAAACCGTTGTTTGACAAGTTGGACAGACTGGGTGTCATCTACACTAACTACGCAGATGACACTCAGATCATCATCCCCCTTTCGGGCAACTTCTTGGAAGACACGGCCTTAGTAAACAAGATATATCTCCCCATTCAGGCATGGATGGCATCCCACGGCCTCTGCCTGAATGACAACAAAACAGAGTTACTGATCCTCGGCTCAGAGTTGGCTATTAAAAACTTGACCCGAACTCTGCCTCATTCAACATTGACAATAATGTTATCAAAGTGATGCCTGCAGTCAAAACCCTTGGGGTCTACCTTGACTCAGCACTCACCTTCAAGAAACAAACTAATTCCTTAGCATCTTCCACTGCATATACTTTCAAATTGAACCAAGCATGTAGACCATTCCTAACTGAGACTAGCTGCATTACACTAGCTAACGCACTTATCATCTCTAAGCTGGATTACTGTAATGCTCTATATGCAGGATCTAACAAGTACATTCTTGATAAACTCCAAACTCTCCAAAATAACTCCATCACAGCAGCTCTAAATATCTCTAGTAGAGCTCACATCTCCACCTCCAGAAAAAATATCCATTGGCTAAAAATCAAAGACAGGATTGCCCTCAAAACCCTCTCTCTCACCTCTAAATGTCATAGCTCCCCCCTACTTGGTAAACAGAGTTAACAAGAGAATCTCTAACCGTCCCACAAGAATAACCAATGCCTATACCTTAGTGGTGCCCAGATACAAAAAGAGTACAGCTGGCGGCTCTAGTTTTCCAGTCATAGCTGCTCAAACTTGGAACAGACACCCTCTAGATCTCAGAATGGACCAACTCTACCCTAGCTTCCGGCGGAAAGTCCTCACTTGGATACAATCCAATAACACTTCTCCACCACCCACCTGCTCTAGAGACCCCTGATGATTGCAACTAGATTAACTGGCTTCTGGTCAACTAGCTTTTTCTGTATTTCCGCACTTAGTTTGTACATGTACCTTGCTTCGAATTTGAACTGCATAACTGTATTTTCTTGTAACCAAGTTCTCAAGTATCCTTGTATTGTCTGCGCCCAGCTACCCTCTGGGTTTGGTTTTGCGCTATACCAAATAAACATACAAACAAACAAACAAACAGGAGTGTCTTCATTTAGTTGTTCTTGAACTTCTTCCTCTTGTTGGCGTTCATTGTCCAACATTTTTTTGTAATTGCTTGAAATTGATATTGATATTTGTTATACTGCTTTCATGTGCATTGAAAGCATCTTCATAGGAGTCATGGGTGCCTAATAAATCTTCTTTTCTCCATGGTTTAAAAAATGTTGTAGTAGGGACATGTAGTAAAGTTATCTATGTTGTGGAGTTTTAAATGACAGCTTTATATGATTAATCAGGCTGGGTTTGGTAAGTTTAACGAGGCTGCCTTCACAGGTTTTGACTATGTATTTCCCTTTTTTAATCTGGTTTAATATTATTCTTGTATGAGAAATTTTGGGCTATGTGCTATAGCCACATGTTTTCCAAAGCAGTACTTTTGTTGGGGTAATATGTGTCCAAGAAATTGTTTTTCAAAATGTCTTGGCTGTGGGATCGATTTTGGCTATTGTTTCTATGTCTTGGTACAATTTTTGCACTCTTTTTCTGGATACAGCAGGACCAAGGCTTAGCCAGACTATGTTTTCAGATTTGGCATATAAGGTTGTGCTTGTTAAACAGTCCGCAGCTTCTTAGCATCCACATTCTCTATGGGAGAGCATTTTTATGCCAAAGCTGCATAATTATGTGACAGTGTTTTGTCAGATTATATGTCATCCCAGAGGTCTTTCAGCTCTGTTTTCTCAGCTTTGGTTAGGTAGGCTGTGACATATTGTTCAACAACAGTGGAATTGTCTGCAATGTAATGTATATCTATGTTTGCATTCCACAAGAGGGCAATGATTGCATTGTAATCATTGATTTACTTTGAAGCTTTGATTCTTTCAATGCAGTATGTGTTCTTAGGTGATTTGCCTTTCACACTGTGTCTAACAGAAGACATGAAGCTGTTTGCTTGTCCTTTTGCTGAAACTGGTCTAGGGAAACCAAAGCGGCATTTGGTGTAATATTTCCCTTTGTATTTACATCTATGTTGACAATATTTGCCACATGTATGTCTTTGGAGCTGTAAAATGTGTGTGTGTAGCTCACTATGTGTGCATTCTGAAGGGATGTCGCAAGTTACATATTTGTGAATGAACTGTAAAACAGTGGCATTACTGTCTTGACCAAATTTTGGAGCACTTTTATCCACAAAAGCATGTGGATGTGTGGTGCTCCTCTGGATTAATATTCTATTTTCCAAAAGAAGCGTTGCACTTCTCCAAGGGGAGGAATTGTTTTATTACAGATGAAGTGCAGCATGGCAATAAAGCAGTGGTGAAAGTACCCTGATATATTTACCGGGTCAAGAGAGCAGAGTTCTCCTGGTGTTTTTATGTCTATCCCTTCTTTGTTTTGGTTCGCTATGCGTGCGTAGGAAGTCATGCAAGTCTTCCCATGCATATTCTGCACAACTCAAAATGACTAACCATGTGGGTGGGCCAAGGTTATGAAGCATACACCGTACATCTGCGTGCCTTCGGAACCAGTATTCTTTTGTACCACGCATGTTTGCCAAGAGGTTTGTGATACTTGAGTGCAAAACAAACTGTTTTCAATGTGTGTGCAACTCCGTAACATAGAGTTGCTAGTTTACTTTCAAAGAGGAGGTGGAATATGTATTCAATGTTTTGTCTGAATCTGGGTTCTTCAGAATACATTTGTAAAGAGTTGTATTCAGATGCTGTTATTTGTATGCATCTTTCGTCATACCCTCCCCCTTTTCAAGTAGGAAATAGAAGAGGAAAGGCTTGTACTTCTACACTTTTCTCCCATACGCTGATTGAAGACCCTTTTACTTGCCGCATTTGATATGTTTCATGTGCATCGTCTATGCTGTCCTTAGAGTGCAGTGGGTGAATTGTATACTGGTCTAAAACATTGGATGCTGTAATAAGATCTATAAGTTCAAATAAGCCAGTTGATGAGGAATCCTAAACTATTCTGGTGGTTTTCTTCAATGTTTATTTCTTTGCAGTATTCATTGTTCTCTTTGAGATATTGTAGGGCTTCTGTAACCTTGTTTAAGTCTACTAGTGGTTGCCACATGTTTTTGTCTTTTGTAGAAACACCATTCACTAAGATAATCAGAGATTGATCTATTCGCTTTTGCACTCCCAGAGTGTCTGCATTTTCTTTAAAATCTAATGGCAAATAAACTACTTTGCCACACATGCCTTTTACTAATTCAGAAGGAGGCAACTTGACTGTTTTAGGCGTTTTATAGTTTGCAATGTGTGTACTGTTTGAATTATAATGCTCTTGTACAAATTAAGCTGTTAGAATGGTTTTGGAAGTGGGAATATTTCCAAGTTATTAGTCATAGCCCATGAAGGCATTTGGCTATTATCAAGATTTGTAGTGTAGCATGCACAAAGTATTGAGGGGTTAATAATTTCATATTTGTTTTCTGCTACAAGGTACAGAGCTAATTGGAACCATTGGGATTCCTCATTGTCTTCTATTTTGTACGATATATCTAGAGTTTTGGTGCTCTTTGTATAACAAGTTCTGGACAACACACACAAACTTGTATTGGTAGTTCAGCAGATGTGCTTTTAAACTTTGCAATTTCTTTTTTGAATGTGTGTATTAGAAGGTTGGGTTCTGCAAAGTTGTCGTTACTCTTCTCTAAAGTTACTGGATTTTGTAAGTGATCTTCACTTCCAAAATATTTGCTTTGGATGTGGTCTATTTCTTCAAGGAGTTTTTTGGCTGTGTCATGTAGGAGAATGTGATTAAAATGTTCCAGTTCTAAAGCAGGACTTATTGCATAGTACAGTCTTTGCGCAAGATTCCGTATAGTGGAATGGTGTGTCACTAATGTTTTGTTGTGGTCGAAGGTGCTTTTGCAAGCAGGACCGGAAATGCAGGCTAATGAATGTCCTCACAGTCCTGTGTATTTTCGAACTGGATAGGAGTCCATGGTTTGCAATGTTTTCACTCTCATTTTGTCTTTCGCTTTTACATAGTGATTGAGGAATTGCCGTAAAGATTTGAAGGATTGTTTTCGTACATTACACAGAGAGATGCAGGGCCATTTGTAGACGGGACGGATTGGTTTGGTGGAATGGAGAGTTGATTGTAAGTTTGTTGGTGACTTTCTTTCAAAATAGGATTTCTTCTGCCATAATGGTGTTGTCTACCAGTTCGAACCTCTGCCACTGCTATGTATGCCAATTGGGATTGTCTGCTCTTGTTTGTATGCCTCTTCATTGAAATATGGCTCTGTGTCGGTTGTTTGAATCCACTCACCTGCACAGACATTTGCAAAGTTATCTATGTTGATATTGCACATGTTGCAAAGTACTTTTTGTAGGTTTACTGATTCATTTTGTTTTGTTAGTGGATGCTTTCTGTCTAAAATGAATATAAACAATTTTCTTTTGAGGAGCTTTGTACTGTCAATGAGAGTTTCCAGGATTAGTGTTCTGATGTAGGTTTTAAGGGATGAGCGTGATTTTCTGCTGTTTTTATTAGATTGAGAAGACTCTACGGTGGAAACATTTTTGTAAAATAAATTTTTGGGAATGTGTAACTGTGGCTAACATTGGTAGATGCAGTGCTAGCACTACTGGTAGTTTTATTCATCTTACTAATTTTGTTTTTATTTTTACATTTTGCAAGAGGGGGCCATGCGGTTTTTCTTGCTAGCTGGTTCAATTTTATTCAGTGACTGTATTAGCTATTTTGTTTGAACATTTGCTACAAACTGTGCTAGAGGTGGATGACTATTTTGCCTCCTTTTAATTTTATCTGCTCTAGTTTTGCATTGTTTTCTACAGAGTTGCTTTTTGGTAGGCATTCTTTTCTGTCTGTTGTGGAAAAAAGAAAGTGTGGGTGTGAAAGTTGGGCAATATATGTGCATGCACTGTAAACGAGTGTCTGAATATCAGGGACGCATAAAGAGTGGTGTGTGTGATTGTGCAATGGGCTGTTACTTCTGGTTGGGAACATTCTACTTGTAGCTGTGTGTGTGTTGATGTGTGAAAGTTTTGCTTCACTGTTTATGACAGTGTACTGTGCATGAATAAGTAAGGACATTACAGTGTTTTCACGATAGTAGTGGGTGATACGATACTGGTGTTCAAATGAGAATACAATGAGTGTACCTGCTGAGGTGCAATCAGTAAGAGTGAAGCACATGCTGTTGGCTTGGATATAATTTTGTAGGCTACTATACAACAACACTGCACTGTTTGAGTACCAGGAAGAATACTACTAAAGTACTGGGTGTGAAGAGTAGGTTTCTTCTGGGTTTTATCTTGCAGTAGAGATGTTTCTGTCTTTCAGGAGGCTGTTCTTCACTGCAATTGTGAAAGAAGGAAGCTATTGGGTATGTGTGTTAGTGGCACAATAGGTGTACTAGGAGAACACATTATTTTACATTGTAGGAGAATTTGTTGGGAAGAAGAGTTAGAAACATTGCACGTGATTACGAATATAGATGTAACACTGCTGTTGGTGCAGACAGGTTACCACTAGATTCCTAGTACTTGGTTTGCAACACGCTTCCCAGTATCACTAGAATATTACAGGCCATGTTGGCCTGGAAGGTCAGGTGTTGGAAAATGTTAGTCTATATGTGTTTGCAATTTTACAGCACTGTATAGGAATGGGGACTTGGGAGCATCAGCATTATTGGTATGGGGCCGTTTGTGCTGTGATAAGTATGCCCTATGGGGTTTCAGTTTTCCAAGTGTGTGAGTTGCTATTGCACTATTTGCATTGGAAAATGAGATGTGCAAGTCCTAGTTGGCTGAGAAAAAGTCAGCCGCCTAGAAAGATGTACAGATTGGAAAAAATAATGTTAGTGTGTACATTTGTATTAGCTTTCCCATACATAGATGCTTCCTGAGTGCTATTGCAGTATTTTGCAGAAATCCTTTCCTGTTCCTTTCATTTATTTATTAAACTTGAGAGATAGCACAATTGACAATGTACACATGAATTAATTTGGTTTCCTTCAAATGGTGCTGAAATTAGTAGTTGTAAGCGCAGTGCATTTTGTTAATTTTGCAATTTATGTACTTTGCATGCTTTGGTAACAAACATGCAGTTTTCGTTTTCTGTGTGCATTGTGGGAATTTTACAGCAGGTGTGTTATTGGGAGAATTGGTTATAAAAGTGACAGAAGGAAAGAAATAAATAACAGTTTATACATTACAATGGGTGATATGGGCAAGAATGCATGCCGTGGTAATATATTGAAGTTTCACATAGGATCTGGCACTTGAACATGCTGTGCATATGTTCCCAAAGTGGTTTTATTTTTTTTTAAACAAAATAATCGCATAGAGTGCTGCTAAAATTGAAATATGTGGTGTGCAACTGTAATGCAAGTGGGCATTAAAAGACAACTTTGAAAGTACACAGCATTGTATGTATCTGCCACTTGATGTCAGGAGATGGGACAAATAAGAGAATGATTATTGAGTATGTTATACAGGGTAAGTGGCAGACACCCTGTTCAAATGCATTTGTAAACGAGTTGCAAATGTACTATACACAATAAATGGAAGCAGAAATCCTGGAGAGTTTTACAGCACTTTTTGATGGAAGTTCTTTGAAATAACAAGATACCTGTACTCTGAGTGTGAAACAGTAAAAGTAAAGTGTTGAACTGTGATGACAGAGTTAGATATAGCGTTCTTGGATGTGATTGGTGGATGGTTTGTGACTGTGTAACAGTAACTAGTGCTAATGCTGTAAAGAGTGAAGTGGAAAGGGAAGAAGGGCTGCCCCTGTGTTATGGGGTCCACAGACAACACGGTAGTCCGCGGACAGTCATGTCACATCTGGGACTTCTCAGCATGCCAGGCATGGAAATGGGACTGTGGGGATTAGCCAATCAGGTGTTGAGGTTGTGCTTTAAAGAAAGAGAGGGTAATACTTGTTTTCATTGCTGTGTGTAGTGAAGATGGCAGAGATGCAGAGTATTGATTGTGGGAGAGTCCTTTGTGGGTGATCTGCAGAGGTATGTAGAGGGAAGAGGCTTTTCTGGCAATCGTGGCTTTCAAGGAGTGGAGGATTTGTTGTGTGATGTGCATGGCCGCAATTTGCAAGGAGTGCTTGCACTTTACAAAGATATGGCCACTTTCAGTACTCCTGATGTTGTAGTACTGCATTGTGGTGCACTTCATTTGGGTTACATCAGTGCTCCAAGTTTGCTCAGTACACTGAAGTACTTGGTAAAGGCATTGATGCTGCATTTTCCTAATGCAAAGGTGGTTTTCTCACGCATACCACCTAGAGCAGTGTGGAACAACTCCAATGTCCTCTGTCCACAGCAAAATACTGGAAGGTGTCTTGTAAACAGAGGCATGTCTGCATTTTTGCACAATGCTGGGATGTTCTCTTTCCACAATCAGAACATTGATTCTCTTAGTGTGAACTATTTTACTGCCACGATTGGAAATGCTATTTTCTATTGCAATCTTAGGGATGCTTTGCAGAGGGTCATGGAAGACTTTAAGGAAGAAAAGAAGAGAACCCCCCCCAAAAGTAGAAAACACAGGGGATTTGTTACAAGCCCTTGAAAAGAAAAAGTTTTTTTCAGAGTCACCACTACAGAGGAAATCTCCTGGGTTAAATTCCTTTCCCTTCCCCCTTGAATTGGCCGATTTATCCGCGTATCACACTTGCCACATGCAGGGCTTTTTTAGGATGGCAGGCATGGAAGAGGAACTGTGGAGGCCAGGGGATTGGCCAATAAGGTTTCCTGGGTGTGGTGTGCAAGGAGAGACTGTGGCAGAAGGTCTTGTTGCTGAGAGGAGTGCAGATGGCTATGGCTGTGTCTTTCAAGAGGCAGAGTGTGTGGATTTTGGGGGACTCATGGATACATTGGTTGCAGGTGTATGCAGAGTACTGTGGAGTGGCCGCGCATCTTGGATTTGATCATGTTGATATGCAGTGGTACTGAGTGCGCGGAATGAAGTGGGTGGATTTACTTCCCCTTTGTGCCACTTTGGTGATGTGCCACCATCCAACCATTATTATTGTTCATTGTGGAGGGAACAGATTAGGCCATGTTACTGGAATCTCACTGCATTTTGCGATGAAGGAGGCATTTGGGAAAATCATGGACATGTTTCCAAACTCCTGTGGTGCAGCGAACCTTGGCCAGACATGCTTTGGGTACCCCCCAACAGTGGTAAAGATCCTCCACACCCAAGACTCACACTGGCAGTGGGGACTTCCACTACCTCATCCTCCTCTTCTTCTTGAACCCCCTCTACATCACCACGCCTGTTCTCCTCCCCAGGCCCTCCAAAAGGTGGTTGTGGGGGTGGTGCTGAGGAGGCAGCAGCAGCCATGGTTGCCATTTGGATCAGAAAAGCAATCCCATCAAACATGCATGTCATCTTGATGTCCTGGGTGTTAGTCTTAACAGTGTACGGTGGTGGCATGAATTATGGTTGCTTAGCCGACCATAAGTGGCACATTTCTGTTTTTTTTTACTTTACTTGTAACCATAATATCCCTTTCACACACTTTTCCCACTGGTTTTGATAGGTTTTTTATTAGTGCAATTTAAACATAACGTTCCTTTAACAAGGTTTTTTTCACTGAATTTTATAGGTTTTCATTATCATAGTTGTTTTGCGGAATATATAGCAGCTGTGTAGTTATGGTTAAGTTGCTAAACTCATAGGAAGAGCACTATTTCGGTGGCTTATAACTTCATTCCCCCTGAATCAATTCTCACCAAACGTTGTAAAAAAAGTATATGGCCGGCTCTGAATTTTTACGCCAAGATGGATGAGGTGTTGTGCGGGGGGGCGAAGTCATAGGGGGTCCCACAGTTTTTTTTTACCCATAGTCTTATTGGGGAAAAACTTTGCGCACGGCTACAGCCCAAACGGCTGGATGGAATTCTACCAAATTTAAGGCAGGAGCGGGGGTTTGGTTTAGAAGGTTTGCTTTTCTGTGTTTGGTGTAAATCCGGCCAGTATTTCTGTTGCAAATCACAGAAATGTATTTCCCAAAAAATGTGTGATATCTGTGTCCGCTCCGCTGATCTATTTCCCTGGTCTCTCCGCGGACCACAGTCTGATTGGCGTGCGGCACACCGTAATGTCGGTGAAAATTGGATGCAGCCAGTGGTTGGCTGGAGGAAAGCGTGCTGTGTGTCAAACATTTTGGGAAACTCCGCCATGGTGTATCAGAGGATAGTGTTGTGGTGTGTGTGGCAAGGCTGTAAGGCATTGTAGGCATGGCTGGGAGGGTTGTAAGTATTGGTGTGCGTACTCAAAGAGGTCTTATGAGGCTCCGCTTCAGCGACCCATTTACCTGTTCGCTGTGCACAGAAAGGTTTGAGTGCACTGCCATGTGCGGCAATGGGATGTCTATTAAAAGTGTTTAATGATGGCGGCATGTTGTATGGGAGAACAGTGTGGCGGCAAAAGAGACGGAGAAACAAAATGGACGTTATTTGGTGGTCGGACGGTGCGGGAGTGAGAAATGGTTCATGTGATATACCACATTTGAAGAAGATGCTGCCTTGCCAGTGGTATTAGTACATACTCCGACAATGTGCAGTTACGTGAACAGACAACACTGTTGTGTGATGATTGCAGGCAGTGTTTGTAATGACATGACAGCTGCAGAGTAAATGTGTTTCTGTGATTAGTGGTTGCAGGCACATTTGCTTAAGGCCAATGCATTGTGGACACTTGCAGATGTAAACATACTGCATAATATGGTATGCTGTGTGAGGTCAGTCTGTAGCCCTTTCGATGCACGGCTGCAGCCGTAGCACTGAAACGTGTGTCCACTGTTTGGAAATAGGTGCTACATTGTGAGTTTGTGTGTGTGCTTTGGCTGCAGAGCACATAATATTGGTAGCATGGGTGTGGTGATTGATAGAGCAGTCTACACTTGTCGGTGTATGGGTGGACATGCAGCAGTGATGAATCGTGTAGTGTGTTGCATGGCTGCAGTAATGGAATGGTGTGCATATGGAAGAGGTCACAGTGCACCTGGTTCTTATATGTGCTTGCCAAGTGGGTAGTGTCGAGATTAGTAAGTGTCGCAGTGCACAACAAATCAGTGTTGGGAGCAGGTGAAATGTAGTGACTCTTGTATTCTTTGGTTGGGATGCCTATAGTGCTTATTGATAGGAAGTCGGTAGCAGTGCCAAACGCAGCGACTTGTGGCTGCATTACAGTAAGTGGAACATGTGTGTCTGCCTCCCTGCTTAATGGTTTGGCGGATGGGTGGAAGTGGTGGTGCGTATGTTGCATTTCGGATGTTTGATATATGACTATATGTTCGACTGCATGGCTCTGATACATTGTGGTGGGTATGGCCTAGACCTAGACTGTTGGGTACATGGCCGAAGGCCGTAGGCCATGCACCCGACAGGCTATGCCTGCATGTGAGCCACCAGAACATAATGCACTGATGCAGTTGATACTCTGCATGCCTTTCAAGTTGGTGGGTACTACAAAATGGTTGAGGAGGACATATTACAATTAGTAGAACAGCAGAAGTGAGTTGGTATGCGTACATTAGCGTATGGTGTTAATGATGGCCCTTGTTGCACAATAGGGAGGAAATGTGACAATTTCTGTTTCCTTTGGTTAGGCCCTTGTAAGGCACTTGTTGTAGGAAGTGTTGTTACACATTGCACCATTCAAGGAAGTCTTCAGCATGACAAATGTTCTATATGTAGAATCTACCCAGCCACCCACATATCGTTCTGCACAGGCAACACAATGGCAGAGAGCCGTAAGAGGTGACAGTACACCTGGTTCTTGTATGTGCTTGTGTAGTGTGTATTACCCAGATTAGTGAGTGTTGCAGTGCCCTACGCAGCATTGTGTGTATGCACATAGTAGAGTGTTGGGAGCAGGGTAGATGTAGTGAACAGTGTCTTGTTTGGGTGGTATGTTCATAATGCTTTGCGATCGGAAGTGGGTCGTGGTGGGAAACATATAGTGATATGTTTCTGCATTATGGTGAGTGCAACACGTGTGTATGCCTCACTGATTAATGGTGTGATGGTTGGGTGGAAGTGCTGGTGCGTATGTTGCCTTTCTGATGTATGGTATATGGCTACGTGTTCGCCTGAATGGCTGTGTTATGTTGTGCACGTAGCAGAGTGTTGGCAGTAGGCCCAATTTTGTGAATATTGTATTTTTTGGTTGGCATGGTTATAATGCTTTGTGATAGGAACTGGGTAGCGTTGTCAAACACAGCAATATGTGTCATCCGTATTTAGGTAAGTGGAACATGGGTGACTGCATCCCTGCTTTATGGTGTGGCGGTTGGGTGGAAGTGCTGGTGCGTATGTTGTCTTTCTGATGTCTGCTATATGCACACATGGTCGTCTGTATGGCTCTGTTACATTGTGTTGGGTGTGGCATAGGCCGAGACTGTTGGGTACAAGGCTGAAGGCCGCAGGTCATAGGCCATGCACCCAACAGGCTAGGCCTGCATGACAGCCACCAGAACATAATGCAGTGATGCAGTTGTTACTCTGTATGCGTTTGAAGTTGGTGAGTAGCACACAATGGTTGTGGACGATATTGTACACTTGATAGAAAAGCAGAAGTGAGGTGCTATGCGTACATTAGCATATGGTGTTTATTAGTGGCCCTGTTACACAACAGGGAGGCACACGTCACCTTTTGAGTTTCCTTTGGTTGGGCCCTAGTACAACCTTTGCTTGAGGAAGTATTGTAACACATTGCACTGTGGAAGGAAGGCTTCTGGATTACAAATGTACAATATGGATAATTTATACAACTAATTACGTACCCTTTAGCACAGGCAACACAATGTCATGGATGCATGCATGTGAAGATGTGGACAGGGTGGAAGTTGGCAGGCGCTATTGGAGATGGGGAGTGCATTACACATGACATGAGGTGTACAAGATGGGTTGTAGTAGAGTGTGTTGTGTGTGGTGAGGCGCCAATCGGTCAGTGCCGGTACAGAAATGGTAGAAGGGGAGTAAAATGAAGACAACATGAAAATTGAAACTAACACTGTAGTACGTGTGCTACGCCCGTAGCTCCTTTGATGAATGGGTGGGTACAATGCACCGCAAAATATGTCCCCTGGAGTGAATTAGGTTTAACATTGTTGCCTTTGATGTGATAGTTGTGATTATTGCATAACATGTTGGATTCCTGGGTATGGGGATTGGTTGCAATGTTTACACTGGATGCCTGGACTTCATGGAGTGACAATTTGTGTAGTGTGTCCTGTGTGTGCAGTGGTTAAGTACTTGATGATTAGAAGTGGCTAGGGTTGACCTGCATGTACCTAGCCACTTGTTCACTTGCATGACTCTGTTATGTAGTGTTGGGTGTGGCCCAGGTGTACACATTTGGGTGTATGGCAAAATAGCCTAGGCATCACTGTAGTACGCCACCATAATGCAGACATCTAGTTTTAAGTATGCATGTGTGAAATGGTGGTGACCTTCAATAAATGGTTTTGCGGGAGCTTGTAGAGCTTGTAGACATGTTAGAACAGCACCAGTGACTTCAAATGCGTGCAATTCTATATGGTGTACATTATTGCACTACCGTTGACATTAGGGAGCCACATGGCGCTATTACAGTTTGTCATCAGTTGTCTTTTCAAGCACCCATTGTATGTTACGTTTGTGGATTGTGGTATGTGGCAAATGTTCCTCTTAATGAGAGAGTTTTGTTGTGGTGGATGTGGGTAAGGACTAGACTATTGGGTACATGGCCAAAGGCCGTAAGCTATGCACCCAAGAGCGTATCCTTTGACGGCAGCCAGCATACCATAATGCAGCCCAGCCGAGTTGCCTTGGTATCTCTTGGAGGATGGTGACCTTTAAATAATGTGTGCAGAGAGCATTTGACACTTAGTGGAGCACCTGAAGTGAGGTGCTATGTGTTCACTAGCACATGGTGTAGGTAATTGCACGTGTTGCATTTTAGGGAGGCATATGTCAGCATGTGCTTTTAATACGGGATTCCCTTTACATGACCATTGACTGAGGAAGTGTGTTATCATATTGCACTATGAAAGTAAGTGCTTACCATCGCAAAGTTGCATAATGGACAATGTACAGAGCTACTGACACACCGTTTAGCAGAGCCAACGCAACGTCATGGTGGCCTGCATACAAAGATGTGTCCTGGGTGAAAGGTGGCAGGCGCAATTGCAGATGGGGAATACATGACACATGACATGAGTAGTACACTGTGAGGTGCACTAGGGTGTTCTGTGTGTAGTGACACCTTAGCATCTTGGATGCATGGCTGGAAGCCTTGCACAAAGACGTGTGTGGGTTGCTTGTAAGTACTCTTTAAAATGTTGCCTTTTGTGTGCGGTGTGTGAGTTGTGCATGCATTGTTGATTCCATGGGTGTGTTCATTGTTCACACATGGTACATTTAGCAGTGCATGGCAGGAGCTTATGGAGTGTACAGTTATGCAGTATGTCCACTGAGCTCTGTTTTGAGGAAGTTTGTGTGGTGTAGTGAATAGGGTTGAACTGTATAGTGCATGTGCTTGAGTAGTGTGCATTGCGCAGATCAGTAAATACCGTACTGCACTTGGAAGTACTGTATCTTTGCAGTTGGTGGAGTGTTGGGAGAAAAATGAAATACTGGTACGTGCAGTTGGTGGTGTTGGGTACTGGTGTGGGTGAATGTGGATGATGAAATTGTGGATCAATTAGGAGAGCCGTTACGTGGAGGTGGTTTCACATGACACCAGACCTGCACTGTGAGTGTAAAGGTATGTCTGCAGTGTAGTGCAGAAATAAAAAATTGTTCGATGCGGAGGACTTGGATGTGAATGCTAAATGTGTCTGTGCCTATTAAATAGTACGTAATGCAGGAGTGATGTATATATAATAGTGTAAACTGAAGAAGGTGTGCCTCAGCTTTCATGGGGTGTGCCCCTCACTGTAGGTGGGAAGGCGCACGTGGTACAATGTGCACTTTTGACCATGATGCTTTTACAAATGGAACCATGGGGATTATCAAATGTGGTGCGGAGGGTGTGGGTGACAGGAAGGGGCGGTGGTAGCAATGTGGTTGACTGAGAAGGAGAGAAGAAGAGATATTATTGTGGGTGATATCTTTGTGCAAGATGTGCACAGGTATGCTGTGGGAAGAGGCTTTGATACTAACTTTTAGTTGGGAGGAGTGGAGGCCTTTTGGGGCACAGTCTATGAGTGGGGTTGCGGTTCTCCTTTCTACATGTGTGGCATCTGTCGGTACAGTGGATGTCGTGGCACAGCATTATGCAGCATTACATTTGGCCTAGATGTCATGCGCACGTTTGCTACATCACCTCAAGAAGTGGCTGTCAGCAGTGATGCACATTTTTCCCACTGCCAAGGTGATTTTCTTCTCCATACGACCGAAAGGTGCTTGGAACCATAGTGCCCACAGCCAGAGTTTGGGAGCTGTTTAATAAACAGAAGCTTGTGTGAGTTTATGTGCAGTGCTGAGATGTTATGCACTGACTATGACAGCATTAACAAGCAAGATTGTCAGTGATCACAAGGAAATGTTATTTTTTGGATCTCCATTGGCAATGCTGTTTAGTTTGCAATTCTTCACTAAGATTTGCAGACAATCTTGTAGAACTGTAAGAGAGGTTTCAACATTTAGTATGTACAAATGTGAGGAGAATAAGGAAACAGAAAGTTATTGAAAGAGAAAAAAAAATTGTATCAAAGCACTTACATAACAGAACCAGGACACAAAAAATAACCTTTTGTTTTTTGAGACAGTTGTACACACCCAAACCCCTACCCTGTTTTAAAGTTCCCCTCCTACTCACACCACTCCTTCCTTAGCACGATAACTCGGCAGATTAAGATATACTTGCACGCTTGCATGTGCCACATGCAGACTTTTTTTTCGATGGCAGGTATGAAAATGAAACTGTGGAGCAAAAGAGACTGCTCTATAAGGCTAGGGGGTCTGGTGTGTACGGAAACACTGTGCCTGAATGTTTCTTTGGAGAAAGAAATGGCAAAGGTATGGTGAAAGTGTGCAAGGTAAGGGGCAGGCAATTTTGGTGTATGCATGCAATGTATGCATTTGTTTGAAGTTAGTAACATGGAAGCTGTGCCGCGTGTGCGCGCTTTTTTAAAAAAAAGTGTATAGTATGTGGTGTATTGCAGAAAACAAACAAAAATGTTTCAGTGTATGGGATAAGTGGCCGGTATTGTACTGTTGTACATGCACTCTGTGTATGACATCACATGATGTGCAATTGTATGCTGTGGCATTTGTCATGCCCCTACACACACGTCAAGAAAAGCGGACTGAGCCAAGGGAAGGGAAACAGAGGGGAGATAGAGACAACTACGCTAGTAGGCCAGGTGTGACTTACGTAGCCGAGGGGCATGGGTTGAGGGAGGGGAAGGCACAGTATATCAGGAAGAAGAACAAAGGACTATAATTAACAATACTGCCCAATTGTGACAAGTGAATAGATAAGTGTACAGAACAGGTGGTGATGAACTTTGAGCCATAGAGAAAACAGTCCTTAAGTGTGGGGTGTGATTCAAAGCCAGTGCAGCGGGTCACCTGGTGGGGGTAGGTGATATGGGGCCGAATACCAGAGTTGTGCAGTAACTAGTGCAGAATGAGTATATGTCAGGCAGTTAGCCGGGGAGAAGGGAATAAACAGCAGACCCTAAGAGAAAGGGTATGAGGTGCTTTTTGAACTGCCAATGACACCCCTCAAGTGTCAGGGAAGCAGAGAGGCTGTTACAGAGGGAGGATACAGGCGAAGAAGCATGCCTACCACAAACTGGCTTTTTGTAGAAGTGCGTGGCCCTGAGGGAGTTGAAGGCGGATGAGGGAAGCGCTCGCGCATGCAAATATATAGGAAGTCACAGTTGGAGGTATTGAGGTCCCAGGGCCCAGAAGGCCTTTTGCTTAATGCAGGGTCTTCTCACTTTATTTTTAGCACCCACTGGGAGTTATTGTTGATATTTCAGTGCAGGCCATATAGCATCCTAAATCGCATACTTCTCTTCTGGATGCATTCCAGGGGGCCGACAGTAAAAGGGGCAGATTTAAAAGAAGACTGTGGCCAT
This sequence comes from Ambystoma mexicanum, assembly GCF_040938575.1. Taxonomy (NCBI): domain Eukaryota; kingdom Metazoa; phylum Chordata; class Amphibia; order Caudata; family Ambystomatidae; genus Ambystoma; species Ambystoma mexicanum. Next base: position 1,042,673,247 of record NC_090941.1, read on the forward strand.
AGTGGTGCCTAGACATAAGTGCAGCTGTGCACATAGTGAAGTTTGGGAAAGCTCCTTTCGCCTAGTGCGATACATTTAATGCTGCTGTTTGTGCTTTTTTAATGATTTATGTAGGATGTTTGATGTTACAATGTATTACAATGTATGATGTGGGCAAATAAGAACGTTGCAAGCACATATCGCTGAAGTACTACTTAATGGTAGGGGATAGGAAAGCATCCAGTTTGCTTGTAAAGAACGTAATGGCCGCTCAGGGACAGGTACCGTGCGCAGAGGTGTTCCTTAACAGAGTTGTACACATGCTGTGGGAGAAGTTAGCATACCTACATTTTGTCGTGCTGGGTGCTCATGTGGGTGAAGGTGGATGCAAAAACTTTGCACTCTGTCACATAACTTTCTACTACAAGTGTTTTCCAATGACTGGGTACTTGCAGGCTGATTTATGAGTGCTGCGCAGATCCCACAGTGTTACATGCTAAGGTCTTGGATGCCATTGGTGGATGCATGCGTGACTGTTTACACAAGTGCTCTCAAATAATATGTCAATGTGGTAGCGTGAATCTCCCTTCCCCATGTTTTGAGGACAGGTTAAGGTGGGATCTTGGTGCACAGCACACACTAGAGTTTCCCCAGCACGCGTTGACAGTTCCTGTTCCACTTTATCAGGAGCTTTGATGGCCAGGTCTTGTTTCACTTGAAAGTCTCTTGTCTTCGAAGGCCTCGTAGTTCCAACAAACAAACACAAAAGTTCTGTTTCACAAATGCTTTGGGTGATGACTTCACCCCAAGGTCCCCCTCTCCCGGGCACAGCCCCTTCAGTTTTCCACAAAAAATGAAATGAATCTGATAGTTTCAATAAAACGAACACGCAGTTCTGTTTCATAAATGCTTTAGGTGATGGCTTCACCCCTGGGTTCCCCTCTTCTGGGCCCCGACCCTTCACAAATTGTACTTCACAAATCGAATAACAGTTCCTTGTTTTAATGGACTTTGTTTCTCACCTTTGGATCTCCCTTGGCCGTGCTCAGATCCCAAATGACAATCGGGATAGTATAATTCTCCTGTCTTATAGTGTCTCTTGGTTTCTCCCTCATTCAGATTCAGACTCCAAATGACAAGCGGGACAGTGCACTTCTCCTTGTCTTACTCCACAGTTCATAGGTCAAAGGCTTTTGCATGACCTCCTGTATGACTACTTTGACCTATCTTGGCAGCTCTTTCTAACTAGATACCAACATGGTGTTAGACTCTCGTGTGCTGGCTTTCCTTTCTCTTTCTACAGTTTGTTTGCAAGTTTCAATTGTTATTCAACACAGTTCTGTTTCTTTTTCATTATTAGGTACCTTTTTGCACTGCATGACCCACAATATACTTCTTTACTGGGCTCCTTTGATGCTCATGGATCACTCCCCTTCCTGGATAACCTTCCAGCCTTGGTGCTATTCTGTGGTGGGGTACTCATGTCCCTTCGGGATCAACCCCTGGTTTGGAGGCTTCCCCAATCCAGGATTCAGTCTCTTAGCTCTGTGTGGCCCACTTCATTCTCCTGATGCCGCACGCTCCCCAAGTGTCACTTGTCTTATTTTTTTTTTAATCATTTATTTTTTTTATTTGAACTTTACTCAGTTACAACTAAGTTTTGTCAAAGGTTCACATCGTCCAGATCGTCTTGCCGTAAAAAGACAGACGAAACCATCGAAGTTCGAAAAGCTCACCCCAGCTGGCCTGGCCAAAACTATTTTCTTGGGTCTTCTTTGTTTTGCCGTTTTTCGAATCTCACAGCGTTCTCATCATCGGACCGAGTGCGGGTTATCAACTCGAATGCAAGTTTAATAAGTTTGGCCAGAGCTTGAGTCCATCTCGTGTTCTCACCAGAAATCAATCTCTTCCACAGCTCATCTTTTTCGAAAATCCAGAGGTTTTCCGCCAGTGGGGGGAGGTAGATGTTTCTGTTTTTCTTTGTGGTTTCACACTCTGTCACGAGGTGCGTCAACGTTTCGATGGATGAGTCCTTTTTACATAGGCGACATCGCTTTTCGGGTAAGTCGCCTCTGATCGTTAAGATCTCTCTAGTTGGAATCAGGTTGAATCTTGCTATCATGATCATACTTCTCAGTTTCTTATCTGGAAACTTGGCACAATACTTCAAGGGTTGATTTGCCTTGTTAAATGTTGGAGGCAGGTGGCTTAGCAGTTTGTACCCCGCCGCTTTCTCTGTGGTCCAGATCCAATCCATTTCTTCCATTTTCCTTTTAATGCGATCAGGGTTTTCTTTCAGGTCTTCTTCAGAGCATTCAATTTTTGCCAGATCGTCCTATCTATCTTGCACCCAATTCTTCAGAGCCACACATTTGCCTGTTTCTGTTTCGTCACATAAGATATTAAAGATGGGTAGCGTGTCCGACATGATGGTTCTTCTGTATAGACACATAGCACTTTGGTCTATCGTTGATGCCAAAGAGACAAGCCCCAGCTCTCTTCAGATGGCCGGGATAGCCGATGATTTGGGCAAACCTAGCACCGTTTTCCAAACGTGACATTCAATTTTCGACCAGATCTTACGTGGAAGGTATAACGAAGCTTCCGTTCCATAAATCAATGCAGGAACCACTTTGGCTTTGTAAAAGGTTATTGCCGGTATCAGAGAAAATTTCCTGAACTTGCGGTCGACTGCTCTCATTTGGGCTGTCAGGCGTTTAGCTTTTTCCCATACTTGGTTTTGTAGGCTTTTTTCCGTTCTGGAGCTGTCCATTTGGATCCCCAGATATTTGAAGGTGTTCACTACTTCGATTTTGGTATTCCCCAGGAACACATTTGGATGTTTCGTTGTTTTACTTTGGCCTTTCTCAATCAGCCGAATTTTTGTCTTTGATTTATTGATCTCCAGGTAGTTGTGTGCAATGTAGTTCTCCAGGTTCCGTAGTTTTCTTTGTAGGCCCACTTTCGTCTGATCGATTATGATGACGTTGTCTGCATACAAAAGACGAGGGATCTCAGTTTTCCCGATTTTTGGAGGGAACGATCGAATTTTGCTTTCTGATGTTTGGTAATCACCTAGAAATGCTGTAAACAGAGCCGGCGCCAAAAGACAGCCTTGCGTCACCCCTCGATTCACTCTGATTTCCTCTGAGAGCGCTCCTTGATGGTTAAGTTTGACTCTAATTTTTGTTTGCAAGTGGAGGGCTTTTAAAGGCTCCAAGAGCTTAGATGGACAATTCCAATCTTGGAGTTTAGACCAAAGAATATGCCGGTCGATCTTATCAAACGCCTTGGATAGGTCCACAAAGCCAGATAAACCTTAGGAGCCCCTTCTTTGACCTTTGCCTTCAAGATGTTTAGTAACATTAGGTTGATTGACATAGATCAATTTTTTTGAAATCCCGTTTGGAGTACGTCTTTGGACTGGTTATCTTTTCCCCATGCTCGTAGATGTTTTAGCAGACTGGTGGCAAATATTTTGCCTATTAAATCCAAAAGGGCGATCGGCCTGTAGCTCGCTGGTTCATTTCTGGGCCTTTTTTGTGTATGGGTACTATTACTGCTTTCTGCCATGATTCCGGCACCATTTTCATTTTGCCACATTCTGCAAAGACCTTGCTGATCATTTCAGCCCATTCCTTAGGAAACATTTTTAGATCCATATTGGTTAGTCTGTCCGGACCCGGGGCTCGAGAAGTCTTCAGTTTCCGTATGGAAGCTTCAATGTCTTCTACGTTCGATAAATCAACCCAAGGTGTTTCCGGGCACTGAATTACCATTTGTGTATCTGTTGCTGGACCCTCGAATTCTGTCGCGAAATATCAACACCAGCTTTCTTCGGCCACTGCATTGGACAAGGAAGAACTCTTACTGCAGTTTGATTCTTTTATTAAAGTACAAAATTCGCTCGATTTTTTGGAGTGTAGTTTGAGCATCATAACTTCAGCGTCATTTTGGTATTGAATAGCTCTGTGCTGCCTGCGCCAATTGTTGTAGATTTTTACTTCATGGTGCCAGGCAATCCAGTCGTCCACTGCGTTGGATTTCTTAGCTATTCTTAGTAATCTTCAACCAATTTTTCTTTTTTCTACCAGGTCCTTATCGTAAGTGTGGTTGGTGAGAGTACAAGAGTTTGTTTTCTTTACCTTTACCTGGAACGCTAATAATAGCGGTAAGTAGTTTGGTCTTTCTTTCTTTTCTTCCCAGGCATTTTCACTGGCTTTGTTGACCCAGGACTGTTTAATTTTTGCCAGGTCTTGTTCAGTTAGACGTAGGCGAGTCTGTTGTGCGTTTGTTTCGATCACCCAATCTTACGTTTTAACTTTCCGATTTTTTGTTTGCCACGTGCAGGCCAGTAGATTGTGGTCACTGTTTGCGGTTTTTAGGACCTTGAAGCTGATGAGATCCTGGGTGAGATGTGATCGAGCGTCGCGCTCCCACGTAGGAATGTTCGTCTGGTTGGGGAAAAGGGCAGCCACATTTTGAATGTTTCGTGAGCTGATGGATTCGTTGAAGGCATTTCCTCTTTTAGCAGTAGGGTCCAGCCCTCCTCGTTTCTGGATGCATTGTTCTTTTTTGCTCAGACCTGTCATACATTTGGCATTGAAATCGCCACAAATGATGAGCTCAATTTTCTCGAATTCCGTGTAAAGTTGGTCAATTGTATCACACATATTGGTGCAGAATGATTTTATCGACATTCGCTGAGGGTTCCAGTAACAATTCATTATAGCCATAGGATTTAGGCGCCTTTTATCCGTCTTTTCCTTAGAGTGGTTTTGAGAAGTCAGGGTGACCAGCATTTCATACGACTGCTTCCACGTTCTTGGTTCACTCAGCCCTGTTCCAGTTTTTATTGTGGTTAGCAACCCAGACGACGGTCTGCCGAGGAGGCCTTTCACTGCAGGGGAAATCATCACTGAGAAACCATCCAGGGCAGGTTTGTTCACCAGCCAGGTTTCTTGGAGGCACAATATATCATAGAAACCCAAGTCGACATCGCCAGGTGTCGTCAGATGGATGTGGCCCCTTGTGTTCCATGAGCCCAAGGTGTATGTTTCGTTTGAGGGTCGCTCGCATCTTTTTTCGCTGATGATATCGTCGAGGCAAGCTGACCCTTGTAGTTGCTATTTGCCCTTGTTGTTAGTCCAACTTGCCGTTAGCCACTTCCAGGGGCCTCTTGTTTGTCTTTCATTACCTGTTATTGGTTGGATCTTATCTTGTTTAGTTGTCGTATCCTCTGGCATTTCTCTCCTTGAATGGTTACGGTCGACTGTTTGGCGCTGTTGTTCACTGGTCTTTCTAATCGGGCTCCGACTCAAATCAAGCTGCTCTTTCATGCGTTGGTGGTGTCTGGAGCTTGAGTCATCTCTCACCCGCGCTTCCGTAGACCATTTTGTTACCCCACCTTGCCACTGTGTTCTTCTTTGTCTTTCCTGCCACTCCTGTCGCTTATACCCTCGGTTTTGGTGGTATAAATCCTCCATTTTTGATTGATAGTGGTAGTGGCGTTTTGAGTTAGCCACCTCTTCCTCTTCCCACTCTTGTCTGCTCCTCCACTTTTTTTGTTCCGTCAAGCGGAAACCCAGTTGGTCAAATTCTTTATAGGCAGAGTCATCCATATGTTTAATGGCGACTGCTTTTAAGTGTAAATACACTTTAGCCTTCTTTTCCCTATGATAGGGTTCCACGAGCACAAGGTCCTCTGATCTAATCTTTTTCAGAGTTTTCATTTTCTTTGTTATCTGGAGCACTGTCGGTCTGTTTAAAATTAGGAAGTTTTTGTCTACTTCCATTTGTTCAAGTTTAAAAACACGTGTTTCTTCAATGGCTTTCTTTCTGTTTGTCTCATCACCTTTTTCCACGCCATACTTCTGTGGGCTTCTTTGATTTATGGCCTTATCTGTTGCGCGCCGGGCAATGGATGGACTTCTTCTTGTCCTGGCATCTTGTCTCACGTTCTTCTCGTCTTCTACACTCGACTGGGAAGTGGTTCTAAGAGAGACAGTCCGGTTAGTTGCAGTCTTCTCGCTCCGCACCGAACCCCCTTATCCATTTTGGGCCTAACCGTAGGCCTTTCGTCTCCTTCTGCGAGAAGCTTTTCTGTTTCATCCGCTTGTATGAGCGGGTTCCTTGACTCCTTAAGACCCTTCTCTGAGTGTATTGAAATGTTCATTAAATCTGTGCAGCCTAGGAATTCATCTACTGTTCTCGGTGACCTCGGGGAACCGGTCTCCTTTAGTCGAGACCTTTGCTCTAATCTTTTATCATTAGTTTGACCTCTGCGCTGGTTTGGCGCCCACGCGGCCACTTTCCCCGACGTGGTGAGGTCCACCTTAAGGTTTGATTTCCTTTCAATGAGGTCGCTTTTTTGAGGTTGCGTCTTTTGGACATTTGTCGGGTGCCCCCCTTCTGTATTCTCTTGTGCAAGTCGCAGCAGTGTTTGCACTTTAGCCTTAGACGTTGCAGATGCCTCTTCCACAACACCTCCTGGCGCCAACGATTTAGTGGGCACAGTTCTGTTCCGGGTTTCGATGGAATCAATCTTTTTTTCCAATGCTTTCAGTTTTCTTTCCCACTGTATATTCTGGTGGGAGACTTTATGTACCACTTCTGGGCCTGTTGTTCTTAATGTTGGAGTTCCGGACCGGGATTCGATCTTCTCAATCTTTTTCTCCAAGGCTTGGATTGCAATTTCCCACTGGCTCGTTTGGTTTGAAGTTTTGTCTATGATCGCTGGTATAAGGGTTTCCATCTGGGCCAGTTTCTCCATCATGTTCGATAGAAGTGCTGTGTTATCCTGAACATTTTCTTTGATCGATTCATACAATTTACAAAATGGAGCTAAGACGATAGTCATAGCTGACATGATTGCAATCATTTCGGGTATCTTGTTTGGTGACTCATTCTGTAGTGCCACTGCAATGGCACTAAGGCGTCTCTTTTTTGGCGACGCTTGGCTCTTTTCTGCTCTCCTCAATGAAGCTGATGAATCCAAGATCAGGCAGTCCCCTGATAGTCTTGGAGTCCTATCGGGATTGGCCCCAATTCTTGGTGAGCCAAAATTCATTGGTGGATTTTCCTTGTCTGATTTTGGCAGGTCCCCTTTTGTCATGGAGGTAAAGGTGGAAAGACCCAAGGACAGATGAGGCTTTGTCCAGGCCAGACGATCTTCTTTGCCCAGGTGAGGCTGTGATATTAAGTTGGGGTCCTCAGAACCTTGGGCCCCTTTTCCCCCCCTTCTTCTTGCTCATCTTCCAGCACGAGTATTTCTTCTATGGTAGCTGGCACCCCTTTTGGAACCGTTTGGGCCCTGGGGTGGACCTTTAAGTTTGATGGCCCTTACGCTGATATCTCCTTAGCCATGGATTTATCTGTGAGCGTTGCTGGTTCCTTTATAGATATGAAGTCTTTGGGAGGTGTCTTTAAGTGACCCTTGACTGGCTCTTGCGACTGTTACTGAATCAGTTTTCCTTTGTTTTTGGGCGGGCTGTGTATCAACTGCTATTTCCAACATTTCTGCGTCAGATATTTCTGTCTCTATGCTCTGTTTTCTTTTGTACTGCTGTGTAAAGAAAGTCTTTAGCGGGCATGACAGCAATGGGTCGGGGAGCCCTTTTACCATTGCTCCACATCTTCTGGTACTTTTTAGTGTTTTTTGTTCCTCCTGCAGAGCTTTTTTTAACGGTCTCGAGTTCGCCCTCTTATTTGGGCCCTGTAGCCTGGCTTTAGCCGGGGTGTTAATTGTATTTCTCTTTTTTCTTTTTGCGCCCGATCCGGTTCTGAGTTGCTCGCTGTCCGTTTTCTTATTCGAGTCCTCCGGCTCACCTTCCGTTTGATTTTCACTCTCCAAGCCGTCTTCGTCTGATTCCGTATCTTTATCAGGATCTGCGACTGTTGCTCTGTCGCTGGTCTCTCTACGGGGGTGGGGGGGCCTTACACTGCACTTGCCCAGCCCTTTCCTGTTATTGATGTGCTCGTAGTCTGGTTCATGCAACATTGCTTGCACACGAAAAACCTTAGGGTCAGATTCAGCTTGTTCAATTGAGGGTAGAGGTCTCTTCACTAATTCCCCTTCTGTGGAAAAAGGACCTCTCTCCCCCTCACAGGATGGTCGGTGGGGCGACAAATCGATTATTTCAGTAATTACATTTGTCGTAGAACCCTCACCTGTCTCTTTTGGCACCCGTAAACCCCCTTTGTCCGGGTTACTGTTTCGGACCTCGCTAAGCTGCACTTCAACATTCGGGTCTGGGTTGGGCGAGTCAGAGACATCCAGCCTCTCCTCGCCACATTCCCGCTCCAGATCAAGATCTCTTGCGAGCCCACTGCCAGCCGTACAGTTTGGGTCAGGCGAATCACGTCCTCCGACCGCGCACGTCCAGGTTCCATCTCGTGGCGCCGGACTGGCTAGTCCGCCCTGGAGCATGGCCGCGGGCACGCGATCCTTCCACCGGCTTCCTATCCTTCGGTCCTCCAGATCACTCTGCTCCAGCTGCTCGTCTGGTTCTTCCTCCAACGATGCCGGGAGCGCGGCCGAGAACTGGGACGCCTGGGACTGAGGCGCCTTCACCGGCATAGACTCGGCATCACGCGCTAGCGGTTCAGATATGGTGGTATTTTCTGCTCTAAATTTATTTGCCGGACCGTGTAATGGAACTTGTATATGTGCTGGTCCTGGGGTGGTAGATAAGAGGTCCAGAATCGAGGGGGTTGCCGACGGTCTTGGTGCCGAGTCGGATTTACTCCTCCTCCTCATTTTCCCCTTAGCCGTTTTTTGCGGCTGTGAGTCCTTCGGGACGCTGTTACCATTGTTCATAGCTTTCGAGGGTCGAACCTCCGGCTCCATTTGGGTTCGGCTTCGCGTCTGCAGTGGATCGCTATTTATTTACCTTATTGGTGCGACCCCAGTGCGCCAAACAACCGCACAACAGCCACTGGGCTTGTCTCCGCCGGGCTTAACGCCGCGAGGGTGGATGGTTCGTCGTTTTCAAAGGGCAAAAGTCACGTGAGGCGTCACGTGGAGCACACAAGCCCCGCCTCCTCAAGGCAACACACAGGCACCAGCAAGAGCCCCCTTCTCGCTCGCAAAGCTGGATTGTAGTGAAGAAAAACGCTCGTGTTCCAAGCAAGAATGCAGTTCACTCAGTGCTGCTGCTTTCGCCCCTCGGGCGGATGGTTTGTCGTTTTCAAAGGGCAAAAGACACGTGAGGTGTCACGTGGAGCACACAAGCCCCGCCTCCTCAAGGCAACACACAGGCACCAGCAAGAGCCCCCTTCTCGCTCGCAAAGCTGGATTGTAGTGAAGAAAAACGCTCGTGTTCCAAGCAAGAATGCAGTTCACTCAGTGCTGCTGCTTTCGCCACTCGGGCGGATGGTTCGTCGTTTTCAGAGGGCAAAAGTCATGTGAGGCGTCACATGGAGCACACAAGCCCCGCCTCCTCAAGACAACACACAGGCACCAGCAAGAGCCCCCTTCTCGGCTCGCAAAGCTGGATTGTAGTGAAGAAAAACGCTTGTGTTCCAAGCAAGAATGCAATTCACTCAGTGCAGTTCACTTGTCTTATTTCCCCAGACTCACCTGGTAGTGTCAAACTGAGCAGCTATCTCTTTTTGATAGGTAGGATTGGGGTCAGGGTATTTGCCCCCATGCTCCTCAGACTCCTTTGGGGTTGGTTTTGGACCCAACGAAATGGGTCCTGCCCTGGCCTTGACCAATAGAATGCAGGCTGCACGGCTTTGGCTTCGTGGGGGCCTGGCTCCCTCGCCACACTGCACACCCCTCTCCTGAGGCCACCAGCTCCAGCTCCTGCTTCCTTCTGTCCCTGGGTCTCCTGGCTGGTCAGTAAACCAGCTTGCTCTTGCTGAGTACCAGGGACTTAGGTAGGGATCCCCTGCCAGTCTCTGCCTTACAGCCTGCCCTCGTGTCTTCCCAAGAGCAACACCATTCCTTCTCTCTGCAGCCCCCTTTTATACACCTGGGAGTTCTTAAGTGGCTGCAGGTGTTTGGTCCAGTTTGGGTCTGCCTGACTTTGCCTGGCCTTATTAATGGGACAGTCAGTTGTTAATGGATGGTAAACCATCCTTTGTGTCTGTATTCTTTCCCTTGGCAGTTTTCATTCATTTAGGCAACCTCTTCCTCTTCTTTGTCATTTTCTACATTGGGGAGGGTGAGTTGACAGAAAAAGAATAACTTTTAAAATTATATAATTGAGTTTCAGAGAGAAAATGAGGATAGGGAGAAATGTATTTTGGGTAACTCAATGGCAAAATGGGATTATGGGAATCGTAGATTTTCCTAAGGGTTTTGGGAAAAGGGTGTTGAAACATGTCAGTAAAGCAGGCATGTCTTGTAAAATAAGAACTCTGGATTTTGTCATTCTTTTAGGCGGATGGAGATGAAGGCGTTAAATGTTCTTTAAGATGTGAAGAATGGTGGACTCGGTTGCTGTTAAGGGTTACGGGATGGTGGAATTTCCTGGGCTGTTTTTCCCTTCCCCTTTTTAAGGTAACAAACTGTGGCCTGATGGGACTTGTATGACAACATCCCATGAACGCAGAGGGAAGGTATGAGGAATTGGGGCAAGGTAGGGGGCAATACACTATTCCGTCTTCAGGCATTCTCACCCCATTTTCCCAAGGACACCCTGCTCAGGTGATCCTCCCTTGGTCTTCTGCCCCCAGGGTCAAGATCCAAGAGCGAAGGCCCTCCCCTGCCCATCCTGAACAAAGGAAGCCAAGGCACTATCCATGAGAAGTCCTTTGTTTGGCCACCTACACAAATAAGAAGTGCATAATGACATTTTATATCATGCACATCATATTTTAAAAATACTTAAAACTGCAAATTATTATATAAACTTCTGTTAGCACTGATACTGCTTCACAGTGTGGAATTCCTTTTTTACCATATCAACATGTATGCTATATTATTAAAATATATCCACATTGCCATTTCATAACTTCTTTCATAATTTGGGTGTGTGTCTTTTTTCTGTCCACCTGCACACCTTAGAAGCTAATCACGATTATCTTAAACCTACCAAACAAAATGAAAGAACATGCACAGTATAATGACTGAATAGATTGTCAGAATTTTCTAAAAACGCCACCCTGCACATAAAACATATTTATGCATTTAACAAACTAAACTTTTCAGTGTGTTATTTTGATTTTGTATTTTAATTGCCCTATATGTTTTGGATCTACAACATACTGTTTACTTGTTTCATATGTAAACAGTCATGAGCTTCTACACTCCCTCATACTCCAAATGATGTGCGTGGAACCATTTATGTAACCTCGCACTTATAGGGAGCACATATTAAAATATCCAGTGTTATACACAATAAAAGAGAAGTAAAAGATTGCAGAATGCAATTTTCTCTTTCTAAATTATACAATATTCACAATACTACCTCTACATTTATTTAGTACTTTTTTAAAAAAAAACATCCTAGTAACAAACCATGTCCTACTTTACATAAAACACCTATTTGGCTATCTTTCGATTTTATATTTGTATTTTGCTTGTTTATATTCACAAAGAAAATGACACATATATTTTAAAACTTTGCTTCTAACAACATTAAATAAGCATTCTTTTAGACCCTTTGACAACCTAGCTTGGTGTGTTGCTATAGAGTCATTACAAACAAGCCAATCTACGTCTATACATACCCATGTCATGAAATGTCCTTATTCAATGGATGCCCTATCATTAAAAATAATTGCACATGTTTTAAAACTTTTCTTACTAACAGAAACTTGAGTATTTACAAAATTAATTACTGGCGTTTTAATTCTCCTCCCATCTACGCTGTATCTTTGAAAACATAATCAATACACACTTATTAAAAACTAGATTTTACAGTGTTTATTGTGAGTTACAACCACAGTCGCTGCATTGTATGTCATGGAATGTTTTAGATACAAGATCAGAACATTGTATACTTTTCTGATCAGGCAAATGCAGATACACACATCTTTCACTGAGATCTGGAGTAGAATAACTTTCTTACTTTTTGTACACATATGATTCCACTCCTAACTAATTCCTAGATATCCATCTACATTAACAGCTTCCTTAATTAATAACTCAAAGACATTCCTTCATGTGTATTGTGAGAACATTATTGATTTCCACTTGCAACAGCTACTACATTTTGGATTGACAATCCCAAATGTAAACTGTGTGGCCTTTCAGCTGCTTCTCTGCTGTGAAAGCTGTTTCTTGCATCAATGGAGTCATTGGAAACCACATACACAAAGCTGCATTACAATAGCATTTAACTCTTGTTTCATTACTAAAGCTGCAATGAGAGTATGTTATAGTTGAATGACTCTCCAACTCCATTACAAGGACTGATTTCATTTGAATGTGCTTTCCCTGACTCCTTACATTTCCTATGTGAGTGATTCCAAGTACAGGTATAAGGTTCAGGTGAGGAGCATACAGTAGATGCAACCTGTTAAATTCTTCAATGCAGGAAAAGTCATCTGTAACTTTCCTTTCATCAAAGTTTATTAAAAATAAACCTTCTATAGTTTTCACATGTGACAAAGCTACATATGACATTCCTTCTTTAAACACTGTATGACCAATGTCAATAGGTTCTGCTTCTAAAGTGAACCCTGGGGATTCATGAATACATATTGTATAAGCAGAGCACAATGGAAACGGTGCTCTTTTCAAAAAGGTATCCTTAAAAAGCATGAAATGTGCAGAGCTCTGAGAAATCAAGTGAGTTCCTTCTACACGATAAAACTTAACTTCAACATTTTCAATATTTGTACTGTGAGGAAAAGTAAGAAATGCAATCACTCTTCCCATCGATTTCTACATTGAAATTCCTCTTTAACATTGCTTGTGCATTGATGCACAGTTTAAAACTCTTTCGAGGCCTGCTGCTTTAGAAATTGAATTATCTAGTTGATCTAATCATGCTTTTGCTCTCTTATCCACCTCTAAAGGCATAACATGACCATCTAAAACATCACACCATTTTATCTCTACAATATTTTGCTTCTCTGATAGTAGCATTGCAGAGTTAAACTCGTTACACTCTTTAAGTGTGCACATCAAAGCAACACAAAAATGTGTCTTTCCTTACGATTCAACATGACATCAGATGGACTGCAGTCTGTGTGAAATATGTCAGAAATCAGTCTGCCCTTTAAGACTGCTTTCACATTTTCCTCATGAACACCTATACAAATCTCATTAAGCAGTTCTGCATACTCTAACAAGGTAATTCATAGAATTCAGCGCACAAGTGGCGCACGCGGCTGGCACACAGTGTGCGCGTGTGGCAGTCTGCGCCAGCCGCGTGCGCCAAAATCAATTTCTGCGCACAGCGCATTCATGGATTTTAACATCCATAACCAGCCGTGGCGCAGAGTGGCGCAGCGACCCTGCAGCAGTGCCAGTTACGCCCCCAACCTCGCCCCGTGCGTCATGCTTAGTGCACAAATCCCGTACATGGCGCACAGGCCAGTGGACCAGCATACAGCCCCCCAACCACGAAAACGTCTGTAAAACTACCCGCGCACCCCTCAGAATACACGTACCCCTCTCGCGGTAGCAAAATTGCGTGTAAAACTCCCCGCGCACCCCTCTGAATACACGTACCCCACTCGCGCCAGGTAAATTGCATCCAAAAAGAACCACCCTGTGGCGTGGGCTGCCTGTGGGGCATGCCCAGGGTGGATGTCTTTGTCTATGTCTTTGTGCTTATAAAACACCAAAAGCCCGAGGGCATCAGGGCGCGGGGAGTGAAGAGTACTTCAATTCACATTAGAGTACTTTTCAAGTGTATGGTGTCTCCTCCATTCTAAGGATGCATCAGGAAACTACTGACTTATTGGAATAAAAAGGTTTTTAAGGCTTTCCTGAAACTGAGATAATTGCCCTCTTGTCTGAGGGTCACTGGTAATCCATTCCAATATTTGGCCACCCTAGCAGGGAAGGATCTTCCCCTTCCTGTGACTCGTTTGACCTCTGGTATGGTCAGAAGACCTGTGTCTAATGATCTTAGACATTTTAAGGGCACATACCTAACAAATTGTTTTTTTTAAATAAGCTGGTGCTTCCCCAAAAAGACATCTGTGGACTATCATCATTACCTTAAATTTTACTCTATCCTCTATTCTCAGCCAGTGCAATTCTCTTCTTCCTTCTGATATATGGTCCCTCTGATTTTTCTTTTTGATGATGCGAACCGCATCGTTTTGCATTACTTGGCATTTATTTAGCTCTCCCTTAGGATGGGGTGCCTGCGTGTATTTGGGGGGTGCGCCAGAAGTTTCACACGCGATAGGCCCTGTGCGAGCGGGGTATGTGTATTTGGGGGGTGTGCATGGAGAATCACACGTGATAGGCCTTGTGTGAGTGGGGTACGTGTATTTCGGGGGTGCACGTGGAGATTCACACGCGATAGGCCTTGGGGAACGGGATACGTGTATTCTGAGGGATGCACGGGGAGAATCACACACGAAAGGCCTTGTGCGAGCGGGGTACGTGCATTTCGGGGGTGCGCGGGGAGAATCACACGCGATTGGCCCTTTGCGAGCAGGGTACATGTATTTGGGGGGTGCGCGTGGGGAATCACATGTGATAGGCCTTGTCCAAGCGGGTCACGCGTGTTTCGGGGGTGTGCGTGGAGAATCACACGCAATAGGACTTGTGCGAGCAGGGTACGTGTATTTCGGGGGTGCGCGTGGAGAATCACACGCGCTTAGCCTTCGGGAGCGGGGTACGTGTATTCTGAGGGGTGCGCGGGGAGAATCACACGCAAAAGGCGCGTGCGAGCGGGGTATGTGTATTTTCGGGGGTGTGGTGGAGAATCGCATGCTATAGGCCTTGTGCGAGCGGGGTACGTGTATTTCAGGGGTGCGCGTGGAGAATCACACGCGATAGGCCAAATGCGAGTGGGGAATGTGTATTTGGGGGTGTGTGGGTAGTTTCACACGCGATTTAACTGTGTGAGCGGGGTACGTGTATTCTGTGGGGTGTGCGGGGAGTTTCACACACGATTTCGCTTGCAGAGCGGGGTACGTGTACTCTGAGGGGTGCGCAGGGAGTTTCACACGTGAATTGGCAGTGTGGGTCCTCCCAGGTGTGCCTTCTACCCCCTCCCCAGCCCCTGCAGGCAGCCCACACCACAAGGGACTACCCTGCACCCCTAGTCATGTCCCGTAGGCAGCCCATCCACCCTGGCATGCCCCCCAGCCAGCTCACATGTCACCATGCACTAGTGAGCACCAACTCCACCCATCCAGCATTGACGGGCACCTGCCAGCAGGCCCCGACTCATGTCCCCCTGCACTCCACCCATCCAGCATTGACAGGCATCTGCCAGCAGGCCCCGACTCATGTCCCCCTGCACCCCCACCCATCCAGCATTGACAGACACCTGCCAGCAGGCCCCAACTCATGTCCCCCCCCAACATGTCATAAAGATGCACATTCATGGGCCTCATGTCCACCAAAATCCCACTGCAAGCCACCCCAGTCTTGAGACCCAATCAAGTTTCCCATCCACCCCACAATGAAAGGCCTATTTCATGACACAAACCAAAAGTCAACTATGCACATCAATAAATGTCCGTCACACACACACACTGGGTGCCAGTGATTGTGTAAACCCACATTGCGACATGCAGTAAAGCAATGAGCGAATACCACACATGGAAGTAATAAATCAAAATGTATTTTGCACAAAATGAAGGTAATGAAATGAAAACATGAACATTATTTTAAAGTCCCAATCCAAAGTAATCCAAAAGAAAGTTAGTCCAAACTCTCCGTCCACCAAAGCAAATCCAAAGGAAACATAAATTGTAAAAATCCATTGATCCTTGGTGATTTAAAATAAATTATTTTTCAGAAATCCACAGTTCAACTTTGTACAACGATTCAATCCAGGGTCCATGAGCCCAACAAATGAAATGAAACCTATAAAAAAAAATGACCTAATGAAGAACTATATACAAAAACGTGGGGCATTGTCCAAGCATCCCAAAAGAAATAAAAACAGAAAGGAAACCTAACACTAACTAACTATATACAACGGCGGCGGGCAAGTCCTACGTCTCGAGGCACTCAGCCCACCTCAACACCCGGTGCATGGAGAACTCTGCCTTGACCATGGTGAGCCGTGCCTCTTCTGCCCGCTGCCGCTCCGCAACTATCCGCTGGCCCAACCGCAGCCACACGGAAGACACTCCCATTCCAGGGTCCTCCTGCCCTCTGGCCGATGCCTGCCCCTCTGATGTTGATGGCCCCAAGCCATCATCGCTCCCACCTTGAGCCTGCTGCTGCTGCTGTCCATGTGCCCTGTCCCATGATGCCTGCACATCCTCCATCTGCTGGTCTGCTGTTGGTGGGGTGTCCACCCCGGCTGTGGCAGGGATGGGATCTCCACCAAGCTGGCTGTGTTGGTCAGGCCAGGTCCACAGGGGGCCCTGGTGGAATCAGGGCCAGAAGACGGCAGGGAGAACGACTGGCACATAGTCTCCACAGAGGAGGAGAGGTCCGCCAGAGTGCGCGACACATGTTAGAACCCTCCGACCATGGCCCCTCCCAACTATGCCACGTTGCCACGCAGCTCTTCGTGAGGGCGTGTGTGCTCCCCCCAGGAAGCACGCACATCTTCACGAATATCACGCATGTGCAACGCGACACCAATCAGGACGGAGCCCATACGGTCATGGGACTCCTCGTCCGCAGGTAGTGGAGTGGCAGATGACGTGGGCCTCCCCCCTACCTGAGGACGGGCCTGGGACAGGGTATCCCTGCTGGTGCATGGTGGTGCAGTTACAGGGTCAGGGACAGCGACATGCACAGGCCCCTCTGCGGTGACCTGTGCTGCCTACTGCCCCTGGCCCTGGACTGCACCCCTTGCACCAGTGGTATTACCCCCACCAGGCCCCATGTGCGGCTCAGTAGCGGGCTCCTCCTCCTCTGTGGAGACCACCAACCTGGATGTCTCTGCACCGTCTTCCGCCATTGCAAGCCCCTGTGGGGGTTCACTCGGCCCTTCCGCTACAACTGTGGTGGCAGTCGCGGCACCAGTCCCCTCGCTCCCGGATGATGGCAATTCCTGGGAGGGTGGCTGGGCCTTGCGTCGCTTCCTGGTAGAGGCATCCCCACCACTTTGCTCCACAGCGCCGTCTCCGCCCTCTTCTTCACTCGACGCTGTGTAGAGGGAGACATAGAACACAAGCATCATGGTACTGTACAATAGTCCCCTAGACAGGAAGCAATAACACATGAGTGGCACTGTCAAACGTCACTTCCATCCTGTCCCTCCACCACACATGGGTCAATGCAGGCAACACACATGCAGAAACAGGCACGGCGCATGCAATCAACATCAGCATCCATGTACAAGGGCCTCTATTGACATGAAGGTTTGGCTTCAAACTCACATGCATCATGACTCATACTGATCCCATGCACACACATCACCGGAGGGTCATGCATCAGGGCTCGTACACCACAGACACAGTGGATACAAGGGTGACTAGACTGCATAAGTGAATCAACACATCGTCACGGACATGTGTCATGCATCCATGGCGTTTCAAAGTCACACACATGCTTCTCAGACACACAGACATGTACACCATACATGTACATGAGAGCAGCGCCCATCTCCCACCCCCCATCCATGTCCAAGAACAGAGACAGGCATGCATTCATGTGTGCATTCCGCATGCAGCTCCCCATGTTGCATTGGAACACATGCACCATCCATGTGGTTCACGCATTACTGGTCTCACATGCATTACCATGATGTCCCTGCACACACACATCCATACATGGCCTATGTAACACATACAGGCAAGCAGCTGACTACCAGCACACTGCAAAATGCCCTGTTTCACACAGCAATGCATGGCCACTTACCGCTCAACACCAGACGGGACTTCCTTCGAAGGATCTGGACGTGGAGCACTGGGCTTATGCGTTCCAGGACCCTCATCTGAATGTTGGTCAGGCTGACCCGGCACCCCTCTGCATCCTCTGCCTTCAAGAGGCGCCAGGCCTTGCTGAGGGTCCTGGACCTGATGTCCTCCCAGCGCTTCTGGACATGCTTGATGTCGCGGGTTGCCACCCCCTCTGCGTTGATTGCAAGCACTACGTCCTCCCAGATCCTCTCCCATCCTTCCTTGTCGGCGCGCGATGGTGTGAAGAGGGCATCATAATGCCCCAGAACTTTCTCCAACAGGATACCAACTTCCTTGTCACTGAAGCTGGTAGCCCTCTGCCTCTCTGGCTGGGGGTCGCCAGTGGTCTCTGATAGTGTCTGCCCCGACATGGCGACCCCTGAGGCAGGTGTGGGTGGGCAACTGGGTCCTGGGCTGTGGAGTGATGGTATCCCGTCGGGAGTTTTATGTTCGAGCAGGGGTGGACCCAGCAACTGGACCCCTGCAGATGGCTGATGTGCAGGCACCAAATAGCAGGGCACGTGGGCGGCAGGCAGGCAGCAGCAGATGGCAGGTGGGAGCATGCTCGGGGTCTGGGGGGCAGGAAAATGGCCTTTTGGGCAGGTGCATGGTCTTCCATGTGTTGTTGCATGGCCAGCTTGATACGGAGTGATTTGGCACGTGAAAAAAGTGCATGTCAGCGTGTAAATCAAGGAAAGGCCCTTAGTGCGTAAACGCCTCTGTGACGTAATGCGCACAGGCGTTTCCCTCAACACGGGTGCATAGTGGATCATCACGTGAAAATACCACACGTCTGTGTGTGAATGAGTGCAATCAAGGAAAGGGCCTAAGCGCGTAAGTGACGTGATGCGCGCAGGCGTCACCCTCAGCACGGGTAAAAGGTGAGCGTGGCCAGCAGTTCGCTGTACGTGCCTTTCGTGGAGACCGACGTGTGTGTTGCTACTTCGTGTTGTTTCGCGCGCCATCACAACTTCACAGCGGATCAAGGATGTATCTCTTCTTTTGGCGGGGGTATTGGCTACGCGTGTTTTTCATCATCACGCTAGTCTGACGGTGAGTCACGCCCGCTATTTTTCCCACTGCGGGTGCCCCTCTGTATTGCATACCCATTTTCAAGGTCATAGTAGCCTGAGTGTCCCACGCGTACGCGTTTTTCATGTTCCTGGGTGCCACCGCGTACTGCGGGAGGTTAATTCCACGCACGTAGGCTGCAGGGGTTGCGTGCACGGTTATACAGCAGTTTTGGGGTGCCTGAGCATTACGTGACCCGTCACTTAATCACTGGGGTCACATACAGCCTTGTAGGAGCAGGGGTGCTGTTAACATCTTGCATCCCACCCCCTTCACCCCAATTGCCCAGGACAATTGTCGTGTACACCTCCCATTGGTACTTCTCCATCTGTGCCGGCACTACTCCGTCTGTGCCATGGTTGGGAGGCCACCAAAGGTGAGGGGCGTCTCAGCTGGGCGTAATCCTCGTGGTGGGCATGGTCAGGGACGTGGCTGGGGTGACCAGGGAGTAGGGGGACTCCAGGGTGTCCAGGGTGGTCGCAGAGGGGCAAGAGGCAGGGGTGCGCCACTTCGGCACAATGTTGTGCCATGTGTTGGTGCAGTCATGCCACCACCCCCTGTGGTTCTGGGAGATGCAGCTTCTGCATCTGGCACTGGCGCCCATGTGACCCGGCAGTCCGTTTCATCGACTGCCACGGCCCAAGGGTAGTGGTAGCTGCAGGTGCAGCTGTGGACACCACCACCCAGGCTCAGGGTCTGCCAGCGCAGGCTGCGTTGGCACTCGAAGAGTCCATGGAAGATTTCCAACAGGGCAGGAGGAACACCATAGGTTCACGCAGGGCTGCCCTGACCAAGACACGTGTCCCTGGGGCAGTAATGTCATCTGCTGCCCCAACCAGCCAGGTGTTGGCAAGTGCAGGGGCATATGCAGCCAACAACACCCCGGTTGTGAGTCTACCAACCAGGACAGTCGCGGTCAATGACCCTGCCACAGCGGATGTTGCTGCGCAGGGTCCATTCGAGGGCACCCAGCAGCCACTGACGCAAGTCAGGCCTTTGGTCATCCTTCCACCTGCCACTACCTTGGCAATATCCACCGGTGCCACTGGCCATACTGATCAGGGTGGCATTTGCCAGCCAGGGTCCGCGCCACTATCCAAGAGGAGGAAGGTTGCACCTGCAGCACAGGCTGAGACCCCACACACAGGCACGACCTCCTTCACATCGAGGAAGAAGCCTTTCTGTGCGCAGGAGCTGGACTTCCTCGTGGACTATGTGCGGGACCACAACTATGACATGCTAGAGGGGCCTAATTGGCAAACTACAGCTGCCCATCGTGATACCAACTGGAAGCAAGTTGCGGAACATGTGAGTGCATTCGGCCATGAGGTGCGCACAGCGCAAGAGTGCAAAAAGCGTTGGAATGACCTCAAATGCAGCACTAAGGCAAAGCGTGCCTCAAATTACAACATGACTCTGGTGACTGGCAGTGGGCCGGTACCTGAGGAGGAAGATGTCACTCCGCAAGAGTCACTCGTTGCGGAGTTCATACCACCTGAATCGGTCGAAGGAGTGGGAGAGATGCCAGACTTTGATGCCCAGTCCAGTGAGTGTTGCTGCATGTTTGTCCAGGCCATGTGTGTTTTACTTGTTTGATGTGTTGTGCATGACTGCCACTACATGTCATGTGTACCTGGTTCAGATGTGCAAGTAATGCAATGCTTCACTTATGCATGGCTGCTCTGCAATATGGTGGACATGTGGAGCAGACGGGGACTATCCTCATCACCACACTTGCACCCTACTCACATGCTGGTCACCTGGATGCCTCTCCGGTCCATGTTCCAGCTCACTGGCCCTTCTGCATGTAGCCTGGGGTGTCCTTCCTCTCAGCACTGGGACTATGTCATAGCATGACTGAGTGCATGTGTCCTCTGCCTGCATGCGGGTACTCCACGTAGGCATGCTCCCTTTCCCCTCCACCCCCCCTGCGCCCCAATATCACCTTTGCACTGGTCTGCATCATTTTGCCATAGTGCAATGGCCTGTTCATGCGTCCTGTGTACATGCTAACTTCCACCAGCCAACCTTCCAGACACATGCAGTGGGGTAAATCCTTTGTACTTGATGCAGGGTGTCTCACTTGGACTGTGCAGATGTCAGATGCTCCGCATGGAGATGAGTGCCCATTCATGCTCCTGGTGCCTTCCATGCATGCCCCTATGTGTCCTTGACTGGATGATCATTGTAGTACATGTCCAGGGTGACCTACATTTCATGGCATTTCATCAGCATTCCCATGGCCACTGTGGCACAGTCCTGCGTCCCACACATGTTTAGGGTGTGACAGTCTGTGTGGGTCACAGGCCTCAGCCTGTTTCAGGCCCACTGACTCTGTCCAACAGGTGTAGTGTCTTCTGGACACGTGGGTATACTACTGAGGGTTCATCATGTGTCCTGCTTACTGTCCCATCATCATCTGCTGTGTTGTCAGTTGACTTAGATGATGCAATTGATGCTAGTCAACACTGTCTGTCAATACACAGGTCTCTGGTCATCCTTTTGATACCATGCAAGGCATCCCTGTATTTCCACTTAGGGGGAGGGGTGGTTTGCTTGTAGCCATGCAACCCATTGCATGCACATTGCACGTGATGCCTGAACTTGACCTTGCACTGCCTGTACGTTTTCTGATACACATCATGAAGTACTTGTACATGTAGATAGTGAGTAACGTACAAATGTTCTGCACTGCAAAGAGCCACTTATGAGCGGTATAGCACCCTTCTACATGCCTAATCACAGAAGCAATGTCAAGCTGACCCGGCATGCATGACAGGTTCTCTTTTGTGTGTGACATGTCTGTTTCGTGTGTTGGCTGTCTGTGTAATGTCTATGTGTGTGTGTGTTGTGTGCTTCTAACATGTGTAGTGATCTTTTTTTCTCTCTACTTTTCAGATGATGACGCAATGGAGCCAGAGGATGGTGTTGTCATGCCAGGTACAGTGTTGTTATCACTACAGCAACCTGACACAAGTGGGGGTCGTGGGGCGATAGAGAACCCACATGTGCTACAGACCATCTAGTCTTTTGCTGGCAATGAGTCCAGCCCAGATGACCACTCTGACGTCCATGTTGAGTTGGATGTGCATCAGGTCCATACGTTAGGGGTGAGTGATTCTGATGTGGACACTCCCCTGTCTGCAACACCTGCACTGAGCAGTCAGACAGTGGTGAGACCTCCGCCTGTGGTGGATCGGGACGCAGCATTACCCTCCACACCAGTCGCTGATGGGGGCATGTAGTCGTGCAGCCGCGGGCGGTGCCAACCCAACGAGGACGGCCGGTCCTTGGGTCCTGCCGGTGTCAAGCCCAGCAATGTGGTGGCCACGCGCCTCTGAGGTATACTGAGGGGGAGCAAGACATGACTGCCAATTCAGAACGCCAGGGGGCAGCAATGGAAAACATCGCTGTGAGCATGGAGCGTGTGGCCCAATCCGTGCTCCCCCATGCTAGGCAGGTGCTTCGCCAGCAGCGGGCGGCACAGTCCACAGCCCGCTCGCTCAGGCTGGGCATGGCGGCCTCAGACAGGGCACGCCAGGCTGAAATGTTGTCTTTGCATCAAGCTATTGCTGCTCACACAGAGGCACACATGGAGGCCCTGAGGGCTGAGTATGAGTCCCTCAGATCCACTCTGGGTGTCCTCTTGATGGCCCAGAGGGCGCGGTCAGAGGAGAGGTTTGAGCAGCTTGAGCGTACCATCTCGGCTGAGCTACGTGCTTGCCAGGAGGTACACCAGTTGTCCAGCCAGGCCCTGCAGGAAGAACTCTGTGTTACACATGTTACCTTGCAAGAGGAAGCACGCGTATCACGGGAGGTTCTGCATGCAGACCTACGTGTCATCACCGCACAGGACCAGGCTCACGTGTCTTGCTGCCGACGAGGGGCAAGCTGTGGCTAGGCGTAGTCAGGCTCCTGTGCCACATCCTCCTTTTCAGGATGAGCCAGACTCGGACGACGAGGTATCTCCCACACAGGTCGGGCTGTGCAGGCATTGAGCCCATGGAGGTTTTTTTTTTTCTCAACATCATCGCATGTCGGTGTTGAGTTGCACCCTGTACCTCCCCCCTCCTGGGTGCAGCCCTCCCCCCCGGGTCGTATGTGGCCATTTCTGATTTTTCTTTTTAGTTTAGTTAGTTAACATTCAATTTGATAGTTAGTTTAATTAGGTAATGTAGGTTTTTCATAGTTAGTGTAATTAGTTAATATAGTTTAAAATTGCTTGTCTATTGTGCTTTCATGTGACGGTGTGGTGCTTTGTGGCTTTTGAAAGCATCCACTGTCTGTTCCAGCTGGGCCCTTCAAACTTGTCTCGTGTATGTGTTTGCAGCTTGGGGTCCTGACTCACATAGGCCACTCCTGCTTCCCTTATCCATGGGCTCGCAAGGATGGTTCGGTGTTACAGTCTATTATACAAGGGCTTTGGACTGTCATATCTGTGGCCTGTCTGCTGCTGTACTACTTGTGTTAACACCCCTAGTGGGGATTGTAGGGGTCTTATCGACGGCATTTCAACATTAGAAATGGGTGGTTTCAGGAATCAGGTGTCCATTAATTGCTATACATTGTGTTGTATGTTTATTTTCTTTAATGTACATGTGCTTGATGTACCTCATGCTGTAGAGAATGTCCGCCACCCTTTGCCTGTCAAAGTCACACTGATGGTGGGATGGAATCTGATGTACGTCTCTGACATGGTCCAGTTACAACCAGTATGAAGAGACACACACAGGTGAGTTTCCTGCATTAATTTTGTGTTTTGTGCCTTTTCTGCAGGAGAATGAGCCTCCAGACCACATTTGCCGGCAGACATGGGCCAGTGTACATCTGGCAGCTGGCCACGTTCAGTGGTGCAGACATGCGCATGTGTGCGCTAGCAGTGCCACAGGGCTTGTGCTCATACATCCAACAGAAGCAGACGTGTTTCCAGGAACTCCATGCAAGGTGAGCAGCACAAGGGGCACACACCACAGCCAACCTTCCACTAGGCCTGTTGCACATGCATGCTAAGTAGCACCACTGATGGTGAGCTTGGACAGTTATTGGTGTTGAAGCGCACAGTACAGCTAAGATGAGTTGGTGGACACATGGCAAGTTGCTTTCCAAGTTGTCAGGGGCACATGCAGGGGCTGTCGCACATTTCCTCCAGTCCACCATGCTCCATTGAAGCAGATGTATAAGCCCATTAGCGTTCAAAGCCTGAAAAATAGAGCTGCGCACAGGCACACCCAGCGAGGGACAGACTGGTGTGCAGTGCATATCATGTGCATGTTCAAATTGAAACATGCACTACCTCTTTTTTTTGGTGGATGCCAGAACACTACTTGTACTGAAGTCATACCTCGCTATATGCGTGTAGCTGCTTACCCAGGGACCATTGCATGATGTGTGAATCTTGACACATTGGTCTTCCATTTGCCATGCTCCCACGTGCACCTGACTTACTGCATTGACAGTGTATGAACCATCACGGGGGGGGTCTTACGTATGGGTACAAAGCAGCAGACAAGAGTGTTTGTTTGTGGAGGATTTACTTGCTTTGGGGCATGTATGGTAGTGTGTGTGTGTGTTATGGACACACACAGATTAGTATCTCTTACTATCTTTGCAGCATTGAACTGCTCCTGTTACCAGACCTGACAGTGCGCAGGCAGGAAGCCAGCACTCACCCCAGTGATAAGTCTCTCTTTGACTTCCATTTGAGTCATTTGGTACAATGTGCATGATGTACATGGTTTATCTGATTGAGTATGTGTTATTGTGAATAGTAGTTTTTTGTCTTTTCCCTACTTTCCCTTGACAATCCAACTCCCCTCTTCTGCCCCTCTTTCCAGTTATCCAGAATACCAATGTCTGTCCAGTCAACATATCCCTGACCCTCCTTCTCCACCGTGGTCTCAGAGGCCTGTGTAAGTTTGACCTTGCAGGCGCCCAGGCCACGGAGGGGGAGGTTGGTTCGTGTCACTCCTGCGTGTGGACATCGGAGCAGTGACACTACCCATCAGTTGGTGCTGCATCATTGTATATTATGTAGCAAACATGGTACACATCCTGTTGTAGCATTGTTTAAGTGTGCTAACTTGGTTGTTCCATCATTGTGCTTGTACATGTGCTTTGAAATTTACTGCTACTTCAAGTCATCTACTGGAGACTCTTCAAGGGTTTTTTGCTGCCTACAGGCTTTTTGCCTGGCTTGTGTGTTTGGCTCCTTTGAGTTCTCTTCGATTTGGTATTTTTGACTGTCAAGGTGGCCTCTGAGGGTGCTGGACACTATTTACACGCAAGGTGGTAGATGGAGACAAAGGGGTAGGGTGATCCTGTGGCCAGGTAGACTTCAAGGTGGAAGGCTAAATACCCCAGACACAGTTGTTCAGTAAGTCATGGTGATCTGTGAATGAGGGAGGGTGTTTGGTTGTTGGAGAGTTGTCTTGGCCTACAGTGTGATGGACACCCTGACATTATTATTGTGGTGTCCTATGTACATGATGTGTTCTGCTGGTCAATGCCTGTTCCTGTGTTGTGTTTACCTTTAGGTTGTGAGGGGATTGGTGTGATTTGACATGCTGAGGTGTACACATGGGCAATGTTCACATGGGATGTGTAGAGGACACTGATGGTCACTTGATTGGACATGCATGTATTGAGTGCATGTCCCTACTGACACACACAGTCACACTATGCTCCACCACATGTACATCCACCCTTCCATGTCCAAATGCGCACACAGTTTGCCTTCTGGGGACCACTGTGTCCCTGCAGCACATGATCTATGACCAATTGTGGATCCTGTACATGAGTCAATTGTTTATTTATTTATTTATGTTGTCCTTTACATGTGATGCTCAAGGTGTGTCTCTGACACAATGGCTGGTCACTATGCTATGTGCTAAGCAGTGTGTTGGAGGAGATACACACAGCACATGTATTCAGGAGTAGGTATTTTGCCTTGCCCAATATGCATGTGAACAGGCATTGATTGTTATGTTCATACTACAACTGTTGGAATGCATTTGGGTATGATTTGTTTTGTGTGGGAGGTTGTTGGTCAGTCATTTCATCAGATTCCATGACAGGCGTCATTGTGTGAAGCCAATTTACATTTATCAAATGTCACTTCGTATATTATTGGTAATGTGTTGGCCTTTTGCTATTGCTTGGCATGTCATGGTGTGTTAAACAAGGGTGATGTGGTTTAGGAGGGTTTGGATGACATATCCGGGATTGTGATGGCCTGTTTTGCAGGGGTGTGTGATGCACACCTTGCATGTGTTCCTTTTAGTCACACACATTTGTTCATGTTTTAGTAGCTAGGGATGCACACAATGTAGCACTACATTCTCAGGGTGGTAAGGTTGTGACAATTGACTGTCTCTTTGTCATCATCGATTGTCATCTGGTATGTGCCAGGCCTGTGTGCACTCCGCAGGGGTGGGAGTTTAGGTGAAAAATGTAGCCACAAGCTGGTTCCGGGCTGCCTCGCCACGTGCCCTATCCCCTCCCATGGGCAGCGCCTGTGCCTGTGGTTGGGGATGTGGGGGCACCACCATGTCCACCGGTACACCCTGCCGTGTTGCAACATTGTGCAGGACACATGCTGCCACAATTATCCTGCACACTACTGGGGGTGCATAGAGTAGCTGCCCACCAGAGCGGTCAAGGGAGCGGAAGCGTGACTTTAGCACTCTGAACGTGCGCTCCACTATGCCCCTGGTTGCAATATGGGCAGCATTGTATCTTACCTGGGGTGGTGTGGTAGGGTTCCGGATTGGCATCATCATGTGGTTGCTCAGAGGGTAGGCACTGTCCCCTGGAGAGGTGATAATGGTAGTGATTATTGGGGTTTGTATATTTGTCTGTGTGTGACATGCATGCATATGCACGGGCATTTGTACTCACCTAGGAGCCATGTGTCGCCATGCTGCCCAGCTTCCAGGGTCCGGCTCAGGGCGGACATTCTGTATATGAAACTCTCAAGGGTGGAGGCTGGGTAGTTTGCATAGACAGAGGTGATCATTCCCTTTTCATCGCATACAACCTGCATGTTCATAGAATGCCAGTGCTTGCGGTTTTGATAGATGTGCTCAGTGGCATTAGGTGGACATAGGGCTACATGGGTGCAATCTATGGCACAGAGAACTTTGGGTGTTCCAGGCATGTATATGTGCCTGCGGACTGAGGGGTGCGCAGTCATGATTGCCAACACCTGGTGTAGGCAGCGTGACTGTGTGGCCTGTGAGACCCCCCCACTATGGCAGTAGTCCGCTGAAATGACCCAGTGGCCAAAAAATGCAGGACATTGAGCACCTTCTCCAAGGGGCTCAATGCTTGGGAGCAGAGGGTGGGGGATGTAAGGTCATCTTCCCACTCCCTGACCATGTCTAGGATGATACGAGGTGGAAACCTATACCTGCCGTAGACCTTGTCGTCAGGCATCCCAAAAAGGCTGGTCCGGGGGGAAAAAATGCAGGCCCTGGCTGTTCTCCTCCTCCTGCGGTGTCCCACGATCAGTGCTGCGACAAATGGGGCATTTATCGTAGCTGTATATACGTGTTTGTTATTTGCGCGCACTTTTATACTGTGCGCACGGATGCTTGCGCCTGCCTTCCTGTGGCGGATGTGTTGACGCCTGTGCGCGTTGTGCTTGTTTCCCGTATTCGAATCCATGAATACGAGTTGTTTGCGTGCGTGTGGGCGTTCCGTGTATTTCCATGCAGTACTTCCCCAGTTACGCCTTCTTTTTCACGCATTGTTCCCCATTCCGCGTGTTACGCCCTGTGTCCCGCCGCCTTTTTGGTTTGTGCGCCGATGTTGTGCACTTTCCCTGTGCACGTCGCGCACAGCGTTCAGGTTGTTGCAATGACATGTGCACCCGTGTGCGCCACGCACGGATTTGGCGCACAACCAGTGGAAAACACGCGCAGGCCCTTCCTTGAATCGCACACGTGCGCGTGCTCTTGCTTTTTCATGCTTGCGCCACCTTGCGCCAGCTTGCGCTGAGATTTTCTGCGCACGTTTGTCCCATGAATCGGCCCCTAAGTCTCCAGATTGCCTCATATTAATGGTAAGTCCCTAGAATTCAAAACAATTCCAAAGGTTAAAATGACCAATACTTCCTATACTTTTTTGAGCATCCTTAGATTGTAGCATTCTGAAAACTGGTTGGCACTTCACAGGAGTTAAGTCTCCAAAAAACAAGTACATGTTTAGCTCCAAACAAAATGTTGTAGTCAGTCTTCAAAACCTCTTGCATTCGCAAGTGAATGAAAGCTAGCATCAAGTTAGATACCATACTTACTTCATCCATAATCAAGGTATTTAATTTTCTAAGAACTTTTCCTACTTTTTGTGCTCCACTTGATACATGTTTCCGATACTCTAGTTTGTTGTCATGCTCCACTAGTAACGTCAACAGGTGACAAAAAAGTAACACCTCCTGCATTAAAAGCTGCTAAACTTGTTGGAGCAGTTACAATACATGACAAAGAGGAATCTGTTCCATTTTGGATCATAGTTCTTATTGCATTCATTAAAAAAAGATGTACCTGTTCCTGCTTGTCCACTAACATACAACAATACAGGTTTGTATTGCACACAAGAGCATTCACGCTTGTCATGCAGTAAACCATTTAAGAACCTATCTTTAATGTTATAATAAACTTCTTTTTGCTATGTACTAAGTTTACTAACAATTTCATCACAATTCACATCTCCAACTTTACTTTGCTGCATTGTAATTTCTACTTCCCCCATAGCAAGCTCAACATCTGTCAAAATGCACTCCTGTCTTCACCCATTACGAGTTGGAATCAGTTTAGATATTACACTTTCATTATTTAGTTGAACTTGGACTGATGTTCCTTGATGTAGATAAATCAGGATGCTCAACGGGCCTTTCAGGAGTCCCAATTGATCTAATTTAGCCCACAGAATTGCCCGATGAACCAAATCAAAAGCCATGGATAAGTCGATCGAGGTGGCATATGTAGGTAAAGAACCATTCTTCCAATGCAAGACACTAAAAATATATGCTTTCTGAAACCAATCTGGAACATATGAAGAACATTGTTTGACACACACACCACTCCTCCATTTTCTCTAATTTCAATTAGATGAATATTTTAGAGTCGGCATTCAAGAGGGTAATTGGTCGATAATATTCACAGTCATCTTGTCACTCTTTTTTTTAAATAGGAATGGCATACGTTGTATTCCATGAGGGAGGAGAGGACATGGTTTCCACAATATCCTTGAACATCATATACAAAGTCCAGATTCATTCTTAAAATGGTGTTGGCTAAATGGTTAGGGCCTGCCGCCCGAGATGGACTTGCCTTCTTAATAAACCTTCCAATGTCATCTAGAGTAAATACAACATTCCAGCCATTTGTAAGAAAAGGGTGCCAACCTCCAGGAGAGGGCCCCCCATTACCAGATAACTTGGCAAAATGTGAGGGCCATATATCTCAAAAACATTGATAAAAAGACTTGGTGGAATATCTCAATAACTTAATTTCATACGGACAGTTCCCAAAGTCTTTGACCATCATCATATTCTATTGTTTAAAATTACCCTGAAGCCACCTAAGTCGATTACAATTCATATTTACCGGCAAAGACCTAAATTTATTGGCCAGAGGTAATCTTTTTCATTCCATGCAAATAACGAGACTAACATTATATGATCACTCGATTGATTGAAAACAATTTCAAATTTTGTACATAGATCCAAAAGAGCTTTACTTACCTGGACAAAGTCAATAGCAGATAAACAGTTCCTCCCATGCCAAATGGGGTTAGCCTTTACTTTTCACTCCAATAGCTCGTTTAACATATTGAGCCCCCAACTCTCCAAATTCCTGTGCCATTCAATTACTTGGATAATTTTCCTCCAGGCTACACAATCCCCCTCTATTGTTTGATAATCTAAATCCAATAACCGAGTACCATCACAATCAGCATGGACATCTGTAACGGATTTAAAGACACAGCACACTCCAGACCAGGACTCATTCCACTGGTAAGCGATGTGGGGCACAATAAAAACGCTTTTAATTTATTGATTTCGGATTCTGCTTTGAGAAGGCAATCAACCCATCTCACACCCCTCTTGACACAAAACCTGTGTCGCAATGGACCATGAACCAGGCCGGTGTGTAAAAATACAATATTTATTTATTTTGAATTCAAATTCAAAATCAAACAAATCAAAGGTAGGGCTGCAATCACCAGTGTGGTGATATTATAGAGCAAAATGGTATGATACACTTAATATAACGTACTGACATTTGACGCATAAGTTTAAATGGATGTAGAAGCAAAGTCACCTTGACGTACTTATGGATAGCACAACTGTTAGGCACACCCCCTGCAACAATCCCCCAAACACCTACTGGCTAGGTTTTGTTTTGGTGGAAAGGAATGGTAAGGGGTTACAACTAAGAGGGAAAATCCAATTGGAAATTCGACCTACCACCCCAGAATGGGAGGCCAAAAACGAAATGAAAAACCCTTGAAAAATTCACAAAAATGGCACTAGGAAATCACTGGATAATTAGAGGTTAGTTTACAGGTGCGGTAGAATTGATATGACAGGAATTTGTGTGGCTGTACTAAAAGGCAAGAAAGGTTACAATCTACAAGGCAGGGTACTACAACAACATGAATACAGGTAAGAAAATCGACTTTGGGAAGGAAAGCAAAGCAGCAAAAAAAACATGTGGCAGAATTGCAATTTCTTCTTTTTTCACGGATATAAGCAAGCAAACAGTTAAGGAAGTGAGCTAAACAGTCAAATCAAAAATCGTTTTTTTCTAATGGGATATCAGGGCACATAACAGGTAAGATACTAAAGTGAAATGATGATTTTTTATGAGATGACAGTATGGGATTCTTAAGGCAAATCGGATTTTATCATGAAAACAATTTCACAGGCAAACTCGGTTTTGTGAACAGAAATGATGAATTCTACTGACGCTGTATTTTAGTGACTAGATCATTAAAGAAAGACAGTGCATGCAAGGAGGTTAATTTGCAATGTTAACCAATTCGCGCTGCGTTCCTCTTTTTGTGGGAATTAATTACTTTATCTAAAAATGTTACAAAGGAATTACACAGATTGCTGAAATGATTTGAACAGAATTACACTAACACATGGAGACTAACACGGATTCTTCTAAGATTCTTCTAAGAACAGAATAAAACAGAGTATGCTGATAATCTGGGAAATTACTACAGTTTCTTGTACGGTTTTTATTGGATTTTGACAGAATGCAAGGTAACAGAGCAGTGTATGCAGTTTTTGGTGTTGGGGAGAGTTATACTTACAAAATGCACTGGAGTTGGGTTATTGGGACAGCTTAGGCAGGTCTCTGGACAGAGAGGCCGGGGTCTGGTCACTGGGCAGCGGCTGGGTTCTCCTTTATGGGAACAGCTGGGCAACAGAGTTCTGGTCTCTGGATTCTCACAACGAGGATCAGCAGCCTCTCCTCATTTCTCCCTGCATTAGTGGTTCTGCCTGGACCTAGATGGATGGTTCTGCCTGGATCTAGATCATGATAGGTGGTTCTGGTTCAGTGGTTCTGCCTGGATCTGGATCAGCTACCTCTGGATCTTGAGTCTTGGAGTCTTGCATGGGAATTTTGAATGTCTGGATTTTTGGATGTCTGGATTCTTTAGTGTCCTTAATCTTCCTATGCCTCCTTCTTATATAGGCAGGCAACAGCAGATGATTTTTGCAATGTAGGTGGAAGTAATCTGAACATACCCCTTGGAGGGGATAAGTCAGGCTATGGGTGTCCACTCCTCCCTGCCGGTGGATTGGTTCCAAGGAAATGATATCAGTTTAAGTGTGGGTGTTTTATGACTGGCTTTGTTTCAACACAGATACTTTTACCAAAATAAGTTATGGAACAAAACCCTTATATTTACAAACGTCACCATTATAAAAATCAGATAGGCAAACACCATATTTCACAAGGAATATGCTGGTTAAAACGCCCAGTCGGTGCGAGGCTGCTTCAACCTTTTGGCACTCTTTCGCAATTTCTCATGGACAAAATGTTATCAAAAATTCTACAAATAGCTACACATAATCAAGTTTCATATCTGTGCCATTTACGCTTTCCCCAGAAATGCCTTTTTACTGCCATTCACTTCGACCAGATGTCAGGAAGACCCACATGGTCTTATGTTACTTGTGCAGAAATTACATTAAAACTGTCATAATTTCACATTACTGCTTCTTTAGATTACTGAAATAAATGTCTTAATGTAAAAATTATTTTAAACCAAATGGGCTGGATTTTGTCCCCAAATGTGGGCGGTCTTTCCAACCACCAGCCAAATGTCTTCCCCTGGTTAGCTTGCACAGGGGTTGCCATGACTCCTCCTTTGAAGCCCTCCAGTTTGAATGTGAGGGAACTCGCACTTCTGTGTGAAGTGCCGATTCCCCTTGGTCCATTGTCCCTTGCTGGGGAAATGCCAGCCAGTCTAACCAAGTCGCAAATTTCCACACCTTGGCCCTTTCACATTTGTAAAGGGGTTTCCGTTGCCATGAGGCTGGATATCTTTGAAGTGACTGGTTCTGGAGTCTTCACATTCTTTTTATATAATATACATTTAAACCACCCCAGCCCCACACATATAATACTGTTTCTGTGTGAATATTGGGATGATTTCACACTTAGCTTTTAAAAGAGCAGGTTTCTTGCTTTTGCAAAAGCAGATTTCACATGTGTGTTTATTTCAGTTCATTTTGAGATTCCCAATGCGGTTTCTGTAGCACACATTTTCTTTGGCATTATCTCTCTGAAAGCTTTTCATAGCTCTGGTCAGTTTCTGTTACACATGGATATGCTTGGCAAATGGGTTCTTTGAAACGGACACATAGAAAGTGAGAGAGTGAGCTTCTTTTGAAGTACCTTGCGTGAGTTAATTTGTTTCCAAAAGTAAATTCAAGCCGTTTTTCAGTAGAAATCAGAATTCTTGGCCTTTCAAGTAGTTTGCCAGCACATCAGCTGCCCTGGGAATGCTTTTGCCTCACCTCTTGCTACTCAGCAGAAATGAAACATGACAGGAAAGGTTTCCTTGAAGGGCATAATCTTTGTAGAAAATTAATCAAGAGCAAAATTCAAAGCCGTCTTGGGTGTCAAGTGCGCAGTTTTAGTATTCAACATGACAGAATAGAAAAAGGTGATGCTGTTCTGAGCAGAGGTCATTTTCTGCTGGATTTAGGTGAAATAAGCAAATGCAGCCATGCTTTTTAGTGGCAGTGTTGAGAGCTTGCCACACCTGCACAATGAAAAGGAAGCACCGCCACTTTTGGGTGCAATGTGGAAATGTGGATTTTGTTGTAGGCGGGTATCTATTGGGGCTGGCAAATGTCCCAACATGCCCCCCCTGCTCTGCCATGACTTCTTGTTGAGGTAGAGTACGGCAGAGTGGGGTTCATCAGGTAGCGGCACACCATGTCCTTCCTTCCGTCTTTCATTGTAGGGTGTGGAGCGACACCCCCTTTCCTTCCTTCCCTTTCCAGGTCCTCACCAGTCTAGGAGCCAATGAAGTTAATAATCTAATAGGAGATAAATAAAAACAGGTTAAAGAATCTTTCACTAACAGTCAACCCGGGATAATTACAACAGTTGAACCATGCATACAATTTCAATTATCAGGGGTATTTGAACACTATCATCAACCAAATTACTTAACATGGCAAAGACATGATTGGACTTTTACACCATGTTTTCATTATACATTTTTGCCTTAACAATAAAGAAAAGTACTCCCTGTTAGATAGATATACCTATGAACTTATCTATTTCCTTGTGCTTTTTCTTTTTCTTTCTTCTCGTTCTCAAGATGTCTCCTCTGTTTGATTTTCCTTTGGCTCATCAATCAGCTGCAAAGTGTGTCTGGGGTGACAACATTTTAACTGATTGATGTGGACCCACTACTCTTCTGACAGCTCTTCTTTGCGGAG
Organism: Ambystoma mexicanum; assembly: GCF_040938575.1. Taxonomy (NCBI): domain Eukaryota; kingdom Metazoa; phylum Chordata; class Amphibia; order Caudata; family Ambystomatidae; genus Ambystoma; species Ambystoma mexicanum. The sequence continues at coordinate 1,042,707,226 of NC_090941.1, forward strand.
GCGGATTCTGTAGGCGACAGGTGACATTTTGTCTACAATTTCAAAGGGACCACGCCAGAAGGGAAGAAATGTACCCTCCTTAGTCTGGTTCCTCTGAAAATTCTACAAGTAGACCCTGTCTCCTACTTGGTATTGTGTTTTGGTTGTTTTTAAGTCATAGTGAGTTTTCATCCCCTCTGCCGATTTCTCCAGATTCTGCTGAGCGTATGCAAAAGCATGCTGAAGGTGTTTTCTTAGATTCTCAACATATTCATGTCTTGTGGAGGCGTTTATCAGTGTCTGCTCTTGTGTTCTATAAAGCAGATGCTGATGTGGCACCATCCTTCGCCTAGTCATTAGCTCAAATGGAGACATTTTGGTTGCAGAAGATGGTGTAGATCTGATGGCCATCAGGACAAGCGGTAATCAGATGTCCCAACTTGGCCCAGAATCTGCCACAAACTTTTTGAGAATGCTCACAATGGTTTTATTGTACCTCTCAACTCCCCCACTAGAGGATTGGTGCTATGCAATATGAAGTTTCCTTTTTATATCAAGTATCTCGCACATCGTTGTCATCACTTCGCTGGTGAAGTGACTTCCTCAATCTGACTCAATCCTTTGGCGAAGGGCAAAATACGAGAAGATATGGTTGATCATCTGGGCAGCTGCTGTTTCTGCCTTGCAATTTGGGGCTGGGAGACATTCCACCCATTTGGTGAACAAGCATGTTACTGTTAACATGTATGTGCTTCCCCTAGAACAGGTCCAGATGAAATATACTTGTAGATCTGACCAAGGCAGTGTCATCCCCCTCTTCTGGAGGAGAGCTCGATGTGTGAGTGAACTTGGCTGAAATTGTGCACACACAAGACACTCCTTCAAATATTGGTCGAGGTCCTGCCCCATGTGTGGTCAGTATGAAACCTCCTGCAAGATTTCTAGAGTAGTATGAAACCCCCGATGACCGGCTGTGGCTGCTCCATGAGTGTGACTCAGCATCAGGCTTCAGAATGAGGTAGGTACCACCCACTGGTCACATCCAGAGATGGATCTCCTTACCAACAAACCGTCTTGGATTCGTAACATTTTGGGACACTTTATCAACACCAGGAGGTCCTCTTTCCCAATGTAATTGGTTTCTGTAAAAGGAAAGTTCTCAGGGTCCTCAATGTGTTGGTAAAATTTCCCAATAATCGCATCCCCTTTTTGTGCCGTGATTAAATCAGCATCTGGGGTCTCCTTACTCCACTGGGCAGTTGAGAGTTCATTGTGAGCATTTGTCTGAGACCTGGTCACAGCAGCAACCTGGATTTCCCCCAACAGGGACTCAATCTCAAGGAGATCCCCCAGGATGACTCCGGATTTGGCCAGCTATCAGCCAGGTCGTTTCCAGTTTTGCCTGGCCCCTCCATTCTGGAATGACCCTAATCTTTTTCCAATAGATGGTCATCCTATTAGAGGTGACCAGAACATCAATATTTTGTATGAGCTAGCCATGTTTAAGTGGTTTGTTATTTGCACACAGCATGCCTCTGGTTCTCCAGTTGATCAGGTGCTCCACGAACCCGTTCCGGACATAATCTGAATATGTGATTATGACCAGTTCGTGGAGTCGGTCTTGCACGGCAGTGTGGATGGCCTGATGAACTGCCATCAGCTCAGCCACCTGACTACTGTGGGGACTGATTTTGTACCCAGCGGAGGGCTCCGGGGTTTCATTCACCCAGGCATTCCCCACGCCGTCCACCAGTTCCTTTTCCCTGTTGTTGTCAACATGGTAGGAGTACCCGTCCACATAAACTGTGGGCATTCCCTCGCACTTTTCTTCTTCATAGACTTTGTGTGGGGATTCAGGTACGCCTCCATGTTGTCTTGGGTTTTGAGATTTTCGTCCTCAATACACTTTTCTCTGTCACAATAATGCAAGTCAGTCAGACCTTGCGGAGGGCACTCTTCTTGTTTTGTCCATATCTGACCTCCAGAGGAAAGCCTTGCATGGACAGAATCCAGAAAGTAATTCTGGAATTACTCACATTTCCTGCCCGGATTCTGTCACTTTGGAGAAATTGCAAAGGCTCGTGTGGAGTCTTCACTATGATGTGCTTCCCTTGGATGAACGGGCAGTAATTTTTCAATGCACACCGTTGCCAGGAGTGCCTTCTCGCAATCATTGAATTTTTCCTCCACAGAGGATAAAGTCTTACTTGCATAGGAGATTACTTTATTGACCCTGTCATGCTTTTGGAATAATACTGCTGTCAAGCATGTATTCAAGAACCATGTCTCCAAGAAGAACTCCTTGTTTTTGACAGGGTAAGCTAGACAATGCGCTTGTGAGAGGTTTCTTTTGAGTTGTTTTACTGCCTCAGCTTGTTCTGGACCCGACTCCCACTTGACTCCCCGTTCTACAGATTGTCCAGGGGTCTTGTGACCTCTGTGTAATCCTCAATGAACGTCCTACTGTAATTAGACAGTCCAAGAAGGCTTCTTAGCTCTCGCAGAGTTGTGGGGTTTTTCAGTTTTAGTAGTGCTTCCACTTTCTATGCCTGGGGACAGAGACCCTCAGGGGTTATTTCATGCCCCAAGAAGTTGACACAGGTCCTACACCACTGTGCCTTCTGGAAGGACAGTTTTGCTCCGGGAACCCTCAACTGGGTCCGAACATTTCCGCTATGTTTTCCTCCACAGTTGAGCTTTTACTTAGGACATCATCCACATAGACCAGGTTACCCCTTTCACCCAAGTCGGGCATGGCCTTGTGTAGGAAGATGTTGAATTAATTGCCAGAGTTTATGTATCCGAAGGGGGTCCTGGTCCATGTGTACTGCTGCCCCCTGAAGGTAAAGGCCAGCTTGTACTGGTCCTCCCTACTGACGGGCATGGTCCAGTATCCATTTGTCAGGTCAATGGTGGTGTACACATTTTACCCCTTGATCTGGGCCAGCCCTTGGTCAATGTAGGGAAGAGGCCATCGGGACATATGGACCCGTTTTTTCAGCTCCCTAAGGTCTGCGCAAAGTCTTCATTGGCCATTTGGTTTTAAAATCCCCAGCACCGGATTATTAAAGGTACTGTGGATTGGACGAATTATCCCACGGGACTCAAGGTTTTTGATAATTTCTGTCAAGGACACCATGGATGCGAGAGGCAAGCGATATTGCTTCACGAATACAGGAGTCATTCCAGGGTCTGTGGGAATTGAGGTAGTATATACCTCGGTGCAACCACAGTCGTACGAGTCCACAAAAAAAGATATCTTGAAAATCTAAAAAAACCTGTTTCAACTTTTGCTTTTGTTCCTCAGTCTCAAAGGCATAAGCGAGGTTGACCCGCTCTTCAACCATCAGCCTGAAGCCTGGAAAGATTTCTGTTTAGTTAAGGTGTTAGTTAAGGTGTTGACCTGGACAGAGGTTTCAGGTAGGAGAGGCAGTCATTGTGGACCTGGAATATCACCTCATCCTTTCTGATGTTACAGGTCACAGGTCACCCCCCCGTAAGGGCATGAAGTGTATACCAGGAAACGACCCCCCTTGCCGGGTGAAGATCCTTTCTGTCGGAATGTCATCGTCATCGTCATAGCAGTCATTGGGGATTAGTCCTATAATTTCATTTCCTAGATCCATGGAAAAGGGCTGGTCATCAACCGCCATTCCAATAAGGGTGCCTGCGCCCAGAGTGATACTCCTAGGGTCACTGTTATCCACCACTTTTGGAATGGTGTTGTGTCCTACATTAACTAATGGTGTTGGGGCTAACCCCAATGCTTTGGAGATGGGCATTGAGGTGCACATATGCGTCTGGATTTTGAAGTTTCTGTCCTCTTTTAATTTTTAAGTCAAGTGGGAATTGTAGGGTCCGTCCTGGGATGGTGACCTCCTCTCCAATTTTAACTTCAACCGCATACGGCAGCAATTGAGCTGACAGAAATACCTTTTCTGAATCATCAAATCCTCTAGAGTTTCCCCTCAGTCGTAATGTATAAGGTCCAAATTAATTGCAAACCGATTGAGAATGTTACTGCCTAAATAGAATGCAGCAGGACATCTTACACAACCCAACAATTGTGCTCTATGCTTTTGTCACCTATAGAAATTTTGAGCATACACCTGCGCGGCAGGAGATGTTTGTAATTCGGAGTTTCCAGGCCCATTTCCCACTTATCAATCAATTTAAAAGTGGGAATAGTCAGATCTTTTGGAAGGTTCCTGAACACCGCTTTGCTGATGAAGCGCTTTCCATTTTTCAGGCACACTATGGCGAGAACAGACTCCCTCCCCTCGTTTAACTGAATAGGGAAGAACAGCTGTTCTCTTATTTTCTGAATGTCAGCCAAGCTTTGAGCTCGTTTTTCATCACTTTTGACTACAGGATTTGGATTTTCAAATGTGGGATTGGTTTAAAATTTCAAGGTATTTCCTTCCAGTGTGGAATGCCACTTGAAACTGGAAGCAAGGTTGATTTTCAAGAATGGAGAGGAGTTCCCATCACCAGTTTGTTGTCCGACAGCAATTACTGTAAAGTCAGGTATTTGATCATTTTGGAAATGAAACTCAATTTGATCATTTTGTTTTAGTTTTATTGACCGGTTAGGACCTTGTTTACACAGTCTATCAGGGGAGGATGTCATTCCCTAAAAGACATGGTTACGACTATAACCAGATGCTTCAGCTTATGTCGCCCAATTTTAATTTCCAGATCCATAGTCCCCTCCCATTGAAGTTCTGGAGTTGTCCAGGAAGACAGTTAGGAGGGATCTGGTGTCTCTCCCCCCTTCCTGAATTTAGCTGCTCAAAGGCCCTTTTGGACAGAAGAGTGGCTTGGGATCCAGTGTCCACCAGTGCTAAAAATGCACATTGCCCTTGCACCTGGACAGGGCTGTGGAATCTACATCCTTTCTCCTCCTATGGGCAAAGGTAATGGGCATTTTGGGCAAGCTAGGCGGTTAATTTCTTTATTTTGGACTCGAAGTCTGGGAATATGAAAACAAAATTTTGCTTTCTGAGATTTGGGGAGTTTCAGGCTCCCCTTTCTTTCTTGATCCTGTGCCGTCCCCCCCTTCTTGGAGACAGCCACCAGAATAAATGTGGGGAATTTGAGAATCCCCTTTTTCCTCTGGTTCTGTGCTGTCCCCCCTTCTTGGAGACAGTCACTAGAACCAGTTTGTGGGGAGAATCCCTCTGTGATCATTACGTTCTCTAGATAACAATTCTGGGGTTCAGGGATGAATGATTCTGAATCAGTCCCCACACCTACCCAGTCTGAGTTCTGGTCTCTTGGGACCCATTTTTCTTTGGGAGGAATTCCCCCGTCCCTGAAGGAGAAGACTTTCTTCCCAGAATCCTCCAAGGATTCTTCACTTCAAACTGGAGGACACTGACTTCCTCCACAAAAATGGCCTTTTTGGTTCCTTTCTTTCTTCTACCCACCCTCTGTTCCCTGGGTTGCAGATTTTCGGAGGCAAGAGATTTTAGTTCCGGTTCTAGGGTGTCTAGGGGCTTTTCACGGGTGAGGAAGGAAGCTTCTTCTAGGGCTTTGCACACCCCTCCTCCTCTGGAACTGGTGGGTTGACTGGGTTCTCTCCCCGTCATTGTTCTGGGGTACCACATCATTGGCTTGAGGGATTCTGAGCCGCCATGTTCATCTGAGGATTCTGCTGAGCCCTCAACATGCGACTCAGATCCTGAGTTAGGTTCTGCACCTGGTGCTCCAGTTGGGACACCCATTCTGGTACGGGGGTCTTTGATCAAATCTAGGTTGTTCCCGGCAAGGGTAACTATCCCTTCTCCTGGAGTACCCCGGGTACTGGGGATTCCCCTAGCAACCCTCCACCCTTGTCCTCCCCTCTCCCGGATTGGGTGGTCTGGACTCCTGAAAGTGGGGAGAGAAAGGAAGGTTGTCCTGCAGGTTGGGGTTTGCAAGGTACCGGGGGAAGAAACTTAAAATGGGATTTGGAGGGTTACTGCCCTTCTGAGGGAAGTTAGGAAGGAAGTTTCCAGGGGCAGTGCTCAACTGATTGGATCCCCCTCACTTGGGAGTCCACACATACCCCAAGATATGTCTATTGCCGTTATATCTAGGGCTAATGTAATAGGAAGAGTTAGAGGTCACATTGGTGGGGTTTCCTACCTGACTACCACCTGCTGCCTCTTTTTTGCCTTATCTGCCTCTGATTTGGCTGGTTTTGGGAGGTGTGTTTTTAGGCCCCCCCATTTCTAGGTCCAAAATGGGGGCAACCTTCACCTCTGCCACTTTAGCAGCAGCAGGGTGTTGGTTGGTTTGGGTTTTTTTGTTTGGTTTTTAGCTTTCTACACGTTTTTGGGCCTTGTAGATCTAGGTAGCTTGCTTTATTACCCAGTCCAGGGTCCTGTTCTCATGAAAATCTCTTATCCGCTGTGTCATTATATATTTTGGGAGTGCATGAAAATAGGTGGTTATGAATTCCTTACTTTACGTGTGCACCTGCCTAGTGGTTTGCTGAAATGCCTGTTTTAGCTGCTGGAATTCTCTTGGAGCCTGATCCTCTCCACACTGCAGATTGTAGGCCGCCTTGTGGGCCTCCTGGGGGTTTCTGTGTGTGGAAAAGTGCTTCAAGATGGCCGCCTTATAGGTGGACCACCTTAAATGGTTCTTGTCTTCCAGCCCAGCAAAGAAGCTGGAATACTCTGGAGAGGACGTCCATTTGGCAAATTCTATGCAATTCTGGCTATTTTTAATGTCAAAAGAGTTCATATAGCTCCAGACAGAATATTTGGCATTTTTGTGATATAAGGTCATGAAATTTCTAATAGCTTTAATCTGCTTAATGGGGTCTTTCACCAGAGCTCTCTTTTGGTTATTAGCCTTCTTTTGCCGCTTCATCTGAGTCCATTTGCCCTCAGACTCAGAGCTGCTGCTACTGGAGTTCCCCTCTTTATCTTCTAGGTGCTCCCTGATTCTTTGAGCTTGTCAGTTGCTCTCAGAATGGTGGGGCCCCTGTTGTACTTTGGGCTCTCTGGGTCACTCCCCTTGGACTCCCTCTTTTGCACCGGAGAGTGGTCTTCTGGCTCCTCCCTGCTTCCAGGGTTGGTGGAGAATCCCCCCACTGCCCTGATTGGGTGGAGGTTTTCAGAATACTCTTTTGGGGTCTCAATTCATGCTCTTTCTTCTCTGCAAAGCGAACCAAATGGTCCCTTTTTACGTGATGTTTCTTCAAGTCTAGCTCCCTGAGTTTCTCCTCATAGGAGTCTTCCTGATCAGATATATCGGCCATAATATTTTGGAATCTGTACAGGGACACCTGACCATCAATCTCTGATGGGCGGTGGCCTACCTGTTCAATCATGCTGGACCTACTAGAGTCTGGCTGCCTCATGATTCCTGGTTCTTGTGAACCGGTAGACATGAAGTCAACAGTGCCTTGCGCATACAAAGTGTTAAATGAGTTTGAGGCCCTTGGTACAGAGGGCACCACATTTTGATCAGGATTGGCCCTGTACTTCTCCTCTTGTTCAGGTACCCTCAAGTTTTGATTCAGCCTAGCATACTCTTTTTTTAACAGCTCAAGTTTCTCCCTCTCAGCCCTTATTTCCTGTTAGTAGGCTAAGGCCTGAGCCTTTTGCTCTGCCATCAGGACTTGACTTACCTCTATTACCTTCTCTTGAGCTGGCACCTTGCTCTGGAGTGCCCTGTTCTCAGCACAGCGGGACTCATTGGGCCTCATTCCGAGATTGGAGTTAGCCACGGTGATATTTGCGCCATGGCTGCCTCCAATACCGGGTCCGGCACAGGTCTGGTTCAATGGGGACTTACCGGTACATTCCGACCCTGGAGGGACCGGTAAGTCCCCATTGAACCAACCATTCCCCATTCCCATTTAATCCCACATAGGGCTCAATCAGAATGGGGAGCGCGCTAATAACAGGCTTGCGAATAGCAGGCCCGTTATTAGCGCCCTGGTCCCTTAGCGGGACCCGTAAAGGACGTGTGGTCAGACCACACGTCCTTTACGGTTCCCGCTAAGGGACCTCGGAATTGGGCAGTAAGGGATTACCCTTACTGCCCAACTTGTAATGACCCCCATTGTCTTTCTGTGCTGCCTGTATGGCCTGGGAACACTGAGAAACATTTTTGTTGCAGGAGATGCATCTCCTGGCTTTACCCATTTTTCGCCTGTGTGGTCTCTTCTAGATCACCTACTACTTGTCTTGTATGCCCCATTAAGTTCCCATATTAATTGTTTAAGTCAGCCAGTTCCAGAAGGTCTGACTCTCTTTTCTGTAGTTCTGTTTTTAATCTGCACACTTCTTGGTATAGGACATCTTTTTCTTGATACAGGGTGCAGGGTACATGGTGCCAACCTGTTTAGTCAGGTCATCCCTCTCTTGCTTTATGGTGCCTAATTGCTGGCATTCCTGATCAAATTCTATTTTGAAATGGAGTTCCTTAATAATTAATGTATTACTTTCCTCTTCCAATTTCTCAACCTGTTTTAGTAAAGTGGTTATCTGCTCAGAACAGGCTCTGTTAAATTTAAATTGTTGATTCAATTTCTGAGAGTCAACCTTTTCCTGACACTCCACTTTTAATGCATCTAATTGGGCCTCTTGCTCTGAATTATTTTGTTGTTGTACAGCCAAGTCCTCTTTTAACTGTTTGATGTAGTTTTCAAATTCTCCTCAGAATTTTGGCCTTTTTGCAATTTTTCTTCTACTAGTTTTAATTCCATCTGGATTTTGTTTAAGAGCTTAGACTGGTTTTGGGCAAGGGTTCTATTTTCTTTATAGTTCTCCTCCATAACCTCCATGTGGAGGTATATGTAGGCAGTAAATCGGCCCATTTTAATCTCTTCTTCTTTAATATTCGGAGTGATATATAACTCAATCAAGGCTTGATGTAACAGGCCGCTGTCCTGCCACACATCCATGCTCATGGAGGTGAGCTGTTGCATCATGCTGGTTAGCCAGACTTCCTGATCTTGCTCTGCCCATTCCCCTCTAATGAATAGTTTGGACAGAAGGTTCTGCCTAGCCATGTTTATCTCCACTGTGGTCATTATGAAAAGTGTTCTTCTTTTATTAAAATATGTATATAAGGATAAATCTGTATTCTGCTTTTGACTAGTTCAGGGTTAATTTTACTTTATGTTTACACATATGCCTGATACTTATGGTCTACATTTTGGGATGGCGCTTTTACAGTGTAACACAGTTTTCTAACCACAAAAAGTATCACTACCTTTTCTGGGTTAGCCTGCTGTGTTAAGCTGTCACGGGTGGAAACACTTATATCAATCCTGAGAAATGAGCCCCCACTGTGTAACAGATTTAAAGACACGGCACATCCAGACCAGGACTCTTTCCACTGGTGAGGGTATCGGGTAATAAAATTGTGGCAAAAATGACGCCCGGTAAATAAAATCACGGCAAAAATGCTGTGGTTTGACCCGGTAAAGGTATACCCCATTATACCATTTAAGGGGAGCAGGGGTTGCGGGGTGCCCCCGATCCACTTACATGGTATAATGGGTCTGGGGGTTGCAGGGGTGTCCACTGCATCCTTCACATGATTGTGGCAGCAAGACCACAGCATTTTTGCCGTGATATTTTGTATACACAGCCATTTTTGCCACGATTTTAAGACATGGATCCCTGGTGAGTGATGTAGCGCACAATAAAAACGCTTTTAATTTATTGATTTTGGATTCTGCTTTGAGAAGGCACCCAACCCTTCTCACAACCCCCTTGACAAACACCATGGGCCTCATTCCGAGATTGGAGGTAGTCATGGCGCTATTAGCGCCATGACTGCCTCCAATAATGGTACCGAGTCTGCCCTGGTTCAATGGGGACTTACCGGTCTAGTCTGACCTTTGCGGGACCGGTAAGTCCCCATTGAAAATGACGATCCGAATTCCCATTTGAGCCCCCATAGGGCTCAATGGGAATGGGGAGGGCGCAAATAACGGGCTCACTAATGGCAAGCCTGTTATTTGCGCCCTGGTCCCCTAATGGGAACTGTAAGGTACGTTTGATCCGACCAAACGTACCTTACGGGTCCCATTGGGAGACCTCAGAATAGGGCGCAAAGGGATTACTGGCACCAGTGTCCTTACCGGTGCCCGGTATTCCTTTGCGCCCGGGTCGGAATGAGGCCCCATGTGTCGCAATGGACCATGAACCAGGCCGGTGTGTAATAATACAATATTTATTTATTTTTAAATTCAATTTCAAAATCAAACAAATCAAAAGTAGGGCAGGAATCACCAGTGTGGTGATAATATACAGCAAAATGTTATGATACACTTAATATAACTTACTGACATTTGACACATGAGATTAAATGTATGTAGAAGCAAAGTTATTTTTTGGACATACTTATGGATAGCACAACTGTCGGGCACTCCTCCTGCAACAATCCCCCAAACACCTGTTCTAAAATATATGTTCTAAAATATGTAGGTGGACCATGTGCAATCACACTTAAAGTTAAAGACCCTAGGTCAGTTATTGCTAGTAATGAGCTATGTTTCAATGCCAATGTTTAACCATGTGCTGATTTTATGGCCTACTATCGACGAATCCTAAAAAGAGGTGTGTTCGGAATATGATCTGAAGATGACTATCAAGCTAAGACTGGCAAATGGAAGAATTAGCAAAAGATGGGATTTCTTTGAAGAGGTTTTTGTCCAATCACGTTTGCAAAAAAATATTTGGGAGTGTTTTAACTTTTGCAAAACTATATGAAAAATGTCAACTGATGTGGTTTTGTTGAGGCGTGGGTTAGTTTGGTCCTGCAACTCCATCTAACCACACCCCGGAGCTTTGTACAAAAACGTGCTTTATGTACACTTCTTAAGTGGTGGGCCTGTTTGGGTTGAGGTAATTAAAGACCCATCTGCACACTATAGATAATTCCCATCAAACCACCAGGACAAATTGCTCCTGATAATGGGAGAGATTGCTTCCTTCCTGGTGTAGTCAATGGTACACTCACCCCAGTCGTCTAGGGGGTGAAAAACCAAAGGTGAAACCAGGCCCATGGGACCACAAAGGCCATGGCTGCCTATTCTTCCTGCACTTACAACTATTTTAGGGCTGTCACCTCCTTCCTGTTGAGCAAGGCCCCCAACCTGTTCTGCTGCTTCAAAGCTCTGTGAACCCCTATAAACTCCATTACCCGAATGGGCAGCAGCATAGACTTCTGTTTTCTTTCACCACCCGACCAAACCTCTACAGGAGTGGCTACACAATAGTTGTGTTACTGAGGGAAAGAGAGTGGTCATGCAGTAACCTGTCATCCTGATCGGGCTCAAGAGAATTGCCTTGGAGTGGAGCAGACCTACCAGGGCAGGCAGGACCTTTGTAAAGATTCCCAGAGCTCAGCAGCGTACAACGTACGGCACTCTGTCAGATCACTCCGATAGAAAGCACAAACCTGAACTCTCAGGAACCATGTGGTGAACACACCTTGGGCAAGGAATTAGAAGGTTTCTGAATGTGATGACCTACACAGGGACCCTCTGTTTCCTGTCTGGCCAAGGAATAAGTCCTGACACTCTTCTTCACTGGGAAAGGTGAGATTGGAGGAGCGGCCAAAAGTCTTCTTATCCAGAAGAAAACTACACTGGGGAAAGAGTAAGGAGAATATAACAAATGGTATCTGTTTATGACCCTATTCTAATCCCTCTGGCTGTACCATTGATGGTGTACCTGAGAGGGATTGTCAAACCTCCATTTAGGAATACAGACAGGTACCCTGTTAGGTCACCGGGTCCTTCCCTCTACAAACAATTCGTAATGTCTATATTCCAAACGAAATGAGTAGCTGTGGTTACGCTCAAGATCGATAACAAAAAAAGAATAGAAATAAAGAAAAATTCAAATTATCTAGAAAAATCCTGAGAAGTCCATGGACTCACGCTTCATCATCCAGGGTACGTGAAGTTCTTTGTTGTCGGATAAGAAGTCTTATATCAGGCTTCATTATATATGGGCACACGTGTGTCCCGATGTCAGAGCGTTGCATCACGGTACTGTCCGCAATTCTACATAGGGGCGTTTCAATGGCTGACAATGGTTGTTCTGTTGAGACTGTGGAATAGGAAAAGAATAGAACACATCTCTGTGTCCAGGATGGTTGACAGAGTTGCCCAGGCAACCGGGGACTCAGACCCTGATGTCTGTTAAGTGATGTCTGACACACTCGGACCTGAAACTGTCCCTACCCCACCACAATCCTGAAGAAATGTGTGCACCCTGCCTGGATGGGGACGTGGAAGTGGGCATCATTTGACCTATGGTTGGTAGGAAGTCGCTCTTTGAAATTAATAGTGTCTCATCCTAACATGAAGGTTCACCCTTTAGAGATCTATGATAGACGTCACTCTCCAGAGGGCTTCAGGAACAAGAAGAGAATCAAGAAAACCCACAGCCATTGCTCCCCACTCACTGTGCACTGGCTGGATTGCATATTTCCGTCCAAGCAGTTGGATGCCCTCCTGAAAAGTCATCTTCTTCATAGGTTCTCTGGGTTTATGATTTTTCCCTCTAATGCCATTCCATCGAATTGTTTCCATCTAAAAACTTTGCATCAAATTTATTATTATTTTTTTTTTTTAGAGGGGGACCCCCATAATCCCTGTTTGTTACCCTTTATAATGCACCTAAACATAAATTAACCCTTTGCCCCCCAAACAAATGCATTAGATGCAAAGTTTTTAGATGGAAAACATTTGATGGTATGGCATTAGATGGGAAAACCAGATACTGTTCTCAGTGCCAAGGAGTCATCACCACCACTTAATCCAACTTTGTGGCATATTCCCTGCATACAGTGGGCCAGACTCAGATGTCACCCATGTTGGCTTCCCAGTTAGAGCTGAACAGCTGGAGGTGGCCTCAAACGACCATGGCAGGTGGGATCCTGGGTTACTTGAATCAAGAAGTGCCAGTGGCCACAATGGGATCTTAATCTTATTTGACCATTTAGCTGATCTGTGTGGCAAAGACTTTTTGACACAAAAACGGGAGAGGCATTGAGACGGGCTTCTGAGATGGTTTTTCATTCCACTTTTAGAGCCAGCTTTGCCTTCGGACAGACTTGACTAGCAAAGCGCCCATTGCAAGTGTTCTCATAATGTCTGATGAAATATCCAAAGCCAAGATAATCTATTTCACTATCATCTCAAGGTCTTCACAGTCCTGCCCCTACTCTAAGGCAATAGTTAGTGCCTATAAATCCTTCATGAGGGATTTGGTAACATATCCAGAGTCGTAGGGTGCATCATCTTGCTTGGCTATGTGGGTATTGCTAGTGAAGGATGGCAAAATGGAGTCAACCTCGAACATGGAATTCCTAAGATAACCCTTGTGGAGAGTAAAGTTTTGACCACCTCCTTGGGAATGTTGCATGCACTGGCTCCTGGCAGTTTCTGAGAATGGCTTCCCATAAACTCTGGAGGGCAGGTAGACCAGGCTTCGGGATTGGAACATAATGACTGTAGGCATCAGGGAATGTCTCAAGGGTAGGGGTTGACCTCATCCATGATCCCTTTCCTCAGAAACTTTGCAGCCATAGCCCCCTCATCCTCAGGCAGTCCTGGTGGGTCAGGGGGCCATCTTGCTCAGGCAGACCTATTGGGGCAGCAGTTGGCAGGGGCGCCAGAGCTCCATGTGGAAGTAAAGGGAGCTGGGCATCAATTGCTATATTAACATTCTCATTGATCATAGCCATACGTTGTACCTCAGAGATAGAAAGGGACACTGGAGGAAGGGAGTCCAGGTGCACCTGCTTCCACAGGCCTTCTCAGTCTCCTATATGAATGGTCCTGGAATGCCAGTCCCTCCAGTGCACCCACCCAAACCCCTGGACTCACAGCAAACATGAAATCTGAGCCCCCTCTCCTGTATGAGGGAGTACAATTCCACTACATCACTTCATATACCTGCATGTAAAGCAGTGGATGGTACAGTACACCCAGTTGGGCACTCTTTCTAGTGCTGGTTAACAGGCATCTGCAAAGGCGGGGGTGGCATCTCCCATGCACTGCAGAAGCAGGACCTCATTTTCTGAAAACGATGGCAGGAAATCTTGTTGTGTCCGCGTCATCCGCCATCTCACCCACTACACCTAACCCAAGTACAAAGAGGGCCTGCACAGGGGGACGAGTTCCCACTTCAGGGGGAACTGAGAAAAGTGAAAATGAAAACAATAAAAGGACTGCAAACTGGAAATGGGCCTGTCTCCATGGCGACAGGATACAAACAGTAGGCGATGGATGGGAGGGGCCTTTCCCCCCTCCCCACATCAGAGGAGGGGGCAGGGTCACCCCATTCAGGGGAACTGTTTGGATTTGAGATACTAGGAGTTCCTTTCACGCAAAGCAGACTCCTCACATGATAAAGACTGGAAAGAGGAAGACAGGAAATGAGGTCAGGATTGTGTCTGAGCACCTTCATAGCCTAAGTACTGTGACTAGGTAGAGTAGGTATAGGAGTAATGTGGATTACCTGTGCCTCATTGTGTCTGAGCACCTTTATACCGTAAGTACTGTGACGAGGTAGAGTAGGTAAAGGGGTAATGTGGCTTACCTATGCATGATTGTGCCTGAGCGCCTTCATAGTGCAAGTACTGTGATGGGGATGAGAGTGTGTAGGGGTGATGTGGATTACTGGTGCATGATGGTGCCTGTGCATCTTCATAGTGCAAGCACTGTGATGAGGTAGAGTAGGGGTAATGTGGATTACCAGTACATGATTATGCCTGAGCACCGTCAAACTGTAAGTTCTGTGATTAGTTTGAGTGGGTGTAGGGGCAATGTGGATTACTGGTGCATCAGTGCGCCTGAGCACCTTCATAGTGTAAGTACTGTGATAAGGACAAGTGGGTGTAGGGGTAATGTGGATTACTGGTGCATGATTGTGCCCGAGCGCCTTCATAGTGTAAATACGGTGATGAGGACGAGTGGGTGCAGGGGTAATGTGGATTACTGATACATGAGTGTGCTTGAACGCCTTCCAAGTGTAAATAATGTGATGAACACGAGTGGGTACAGGGGTCATGTGGATTATTGGTGCCTTAGTATGCCCGAGTGGCTTCATAGTGTAAGTGCTGGAATGAGGAAGAGTAGGTGTGGGGTAATGTGGATTACAATTGCATGATTAGGGCTGAGTGCCTTCTTAGTGTAAGTACTGTGACGAGAAAGAGTACGAGTGGAAGTAATAACTATCACCAGTAATTAAACCTCCCATTCATTCTATATGTTTGCTTCACGAAATAACCGGTTCACCACTTCCCACCACAGCGCATCTGGTTCTACGCTGGGGTGTGTTGTGGGCGTGGCCGCCGCAAGGGATTTTCCCTTGTTCTTTTGGATTCTGCACTGACTTCATTCTGTGAGTCACATTGCCATGCAATAGATGCGTGCGCTCAACCTTAGTAGTGCTGCTAAGGGTTTGCGCTTTTTTTGTAAATTCTGCATGTATACATAGTTTAATTACACGTATTACTTGATGCCAAAGCAAATGTAATCTGTGCCTCTTTGAGGCAGAAGAAGCGGCGAGTGGGTTGCAGTGCATGGGCAGAGACCTCATATTCGCCCACAAATTACAGTTAATACCCCAGGTAAATTTGCAAGAGGGAGTTGGGGGGAGGCGTATAGTGCTGTTGCTAGTCCTGGAAAAGATCTAGGGCTATGCTAATGTCGGGACAATCAGGATTCAGGCCATTTGGGTGTGACCCTGAGCTTCTATCTGGGGCTACAACCAAAAGACCCAGGGCTATGGACCCTTTAGCCCCTATAGCAACACCTCTGCATAGAGTCTGCTCTCACCTAGGCCAGCAACTCTGTCTTGCATGTCTGCGCGCATCTCCGTCAGCATTGAATTTTCAGCTGTACAGAATGAGTTTTGCCTTCTGCCTAAACCTGAAGGAACCGCTGGATATCAAATTGTAATGTAGTCTGGCATGCAAGCACATCAGCGGCTGTCTTCGAGGATTGCTTAACAGAAGAGCTGTAAACAGGAAGGAAAATGATGAACTTGCTAAGGACCCAGTCAGTGATATGATATGATATGGCATTTATAACGCGCCTATACACAAGTGTTTCAGTGCTATTTTTGGGATATGTACAATTACCTCCAATGTGTTGTTAAATGCAAAAGAAAAACGAGCAATTTTATCAGAAAATGAATGTTTTAATCATATTTAGTGATTTTATTACTGTGCCTCTTAACATTAATAAAACAGCACATTATGCTCTGTTTGATAATAACTTCCACATCAGAGCTGTTGATATATAAGACCCCATTTGGCGTTTGGCGGCATTTCCCTTGGAAATACTGACAAATTCGATTACTGTTACGGTAGTCGGACCAGTCCGCATGATTTATAGTCATGGAGCATTTTCAGTTATCCCCCATGTTGGGGTCGATAATTACTGCCTGCGGTAGTTACTGCCGCTGATCATTTCCAAATGCGGCAATGATTTTACTTGGAGGACATTTCCTCCACATGAAACCACCTGGAGTTTTCGATGTTCCATTTTGAAACTCCTGATTTACCACTTCACCAAACTCTAAAGGATATCCGGGCCTTCAATGAGTCAGTTGCATGTGTTAATCCCGCAAAAATATCGCCATACAAAAATATCGCCATTTTTTTACAGCAATATTAAGGCATGGAACCTGCGCGGGACACCCCTGCAACCCCTGCATTATTTTGAAAGGAGCGGGGGACACCCCAGCATCCCCCACTCCTAAAAACCCCAAAAAGGACCCCCCCAAAAATATAGCCTATGGCTGTACCGAGACAGCGATATTTTTGGTGTTTTTATTTCTTATTTGACCTAACAGAATACTCTCAAATGGGCATGATCTCTCCAATCCACAAGGTCCATGCTCAATTATTTCCAAAAGAGAAGGGGGCTGGACAAGTGCAAGCGTCTCTGCAACTCCCTGGGACCCCCACCCGCTGCCCCATCAAGGAAGATTCAAAAGAAACGCAAAATGCTGAGGTCCAAGGAACTCCCCCCTTCTACAGTGGGACCGTCCTGCCCCCGATTGCAAACAGTGGTAAAGTGCCCCCAGAACTCGTCTTCCATTTGTCCCATGGAGGACTCTTAGGACGTCCATCGCAATATGCCAAGTGCCTGCAAAGCGCAAGCGCAAGTGTCTTGTGCTCTGAGACCCACAGGCGTGGGGCGCTTGATAAAAATAAAATAAATATAGTGCGGTACACAGCACTCAAAATAAGTCTGGTCCGCATATTCCTGGTTTTCCAAAGCTCAACCCTTCCTTTTTTTGGAACTCACCTCCTGTCATGGTGGGCTGTGCTTCTACGCTGCAGGAGACGCTTACAGTGTGGCCATGCATTGCCCAGGCGGGCGGCTGCTGTCATGTTCACTGAAGTATGTCTTGCTCAGGGGCCATGCATCTGTGGCATTCATCCTGGGGCTTAAGGCTTGGAAGCCGGCGTGCTCTGCGGTGTCTCAGAGAAGCGCCAGATGGGAACACTGGTATACGCTGTTTCACATGTTTGCTGGCCAATGTTTATTCCTGCAGTCAAGGCTCAGATGGACGGGACGAGTGGCTGCAAGAGTGACTGTGGAAAGACATGGGCTTTTAAGGGAGTAGACTCCTAGGAGTGTTCAGGTCTGGAGACTGCATGTGTCTGGGTAGAGAGCTATGCTTATCGTGTAAATCCTTCACAGAACATGAATAATATCTGGTTTTAGTTCGATTCTTTTAGCACTTTTTCCTATTCCTTCCAAAAGCACCTGAGGCTTTTAAAACGTTTGGTTTTCAATCTTGCAATAATAAAAAATGGAGATAAAATTCCAATGTGATGTGTGCTGCATACTGTCCCCTGCTTTCAATCACGAAGAACAGAATTCATTGGGGGGACAGATAGTGTAGTTGGAGCTGAAAAATCTGGGGACTACTATTTATTTACTCTAAGGAGTAAATTGCTGTATCTAGGTGATGGGGATATGATACATTTAAGATACATTTAAGCGATCCCTGAACACAATGCATACACTTTGATAATGCCTTTGAAAACACTGGATACCACTTATGTTTAATATCCCCAGAAGCAAGGACATGAGTGCTAGAGGAAAGTTCTAGTCAAAGAGCTTGTAAAGGAATGCACAGGGCTCATTACGACATCGCCGGTATCCTTGCACCGGCAGGATATCGGCGAATGGTAATACCGTTGCCGGCACTCAGTCTGGTGGAATTACTGGATTATGAGTGCTGGGAAGGGTGGTAAATCCCCATTCCATGGAGTCTTGTAGGATTCCACACAGGATTTGCCGGTATTACCGGTGCTGGTAATACCGGCTATTGTTTTTCCAGTAGGGTGGCGGGATTACCTCCAGCTACTAGCTGGAGGTAATTCCTCCACCTCACTGGCAAAGTTGTACGTTGCCAGCGCAGAAACTTGCCAATATACAGTAATACCTGCAGGTTAATTCCACACTGGCAAAGTTGTAATGAGGCCCATAGTCCTGAAGAAACCCACAATGTACAAGTAACTTTGAAGGGAACTGAATTCCTGGAACATATTCTAATGCTATTCTTGGTGGACATGATGTTCACAGCACAGTAGAAATGAAGACATTGGGCCTCATTACAAACCTGGTGGTCCGGAAATAAGCGGAGCAGCACCCTTTCTGGACTGCCAGACTACAAATATGCCTGCAGGGGCCGTTGTTCTACCTGCCGGGGACACCGGCCCCTGCAGGCATGGTTTTCACAAAAGCCTCTGCACCATTAGTAACAGTGCCGGGGCTACCGTGTCCCCATGGGGACTTACACTTTCCGCCGCCTGAAATCCCGAGCCGCTGGGACTTCCTGGTGCCACTGGAATATCAGGCAGCGGAACAGTGTTACGAGTTCATCGACAAAGCACCGGCAGGTGACCGCCGAACTCATAATGAGCCCCATTAACTCGTTATAGCTTGAAATAGATGAGGAAACTTGATATGGTTGGACATGTTTAGACAGTATCACCTCAAAGTAGGGAAATGCCATGGTGGCTTCAGGTGAAAATTGGCATCAGACTGCTGCAGGGAACATTTTTTATTTTGCTTAGTCTGACTTTTTTGCAGAGGTTACACTTGCAGCCATTGATATTCCAATGCACAGTGTTTTGAACTGTGCCCAAGTCATCATTCAGTGCACGCAGTCACAACTGATAGGCAAACAGACAACTCGAGGCTCATAAAGCTGGGTTCAAAATCGTACATTTTAGCATAGGAATTGGGCAATATATTGGGTGGACTGGTTGTTAAAGTGGGGGATAATTGAAGAAACCACAAGAAGCAATTCCAGCTTCATTGAGGACTTTAGTCTGTCCCTCTCTTCTTTTGAGCCTGTCTCTTGTTGCTCAACTATAAGCCACAGAGTGCCTGTGGTGGTTTTGGTGTCCCTTGGATTTCTTTCTTGTCTCTGTGGATTAGTGGCCCAGTTGTCAATTGGTCATTATGTGTTTTTGTTTATGTTTAATCATTTGGATAGCGCCTTAGGCCCAAAGGCATAACATAGGGCCTAATTGCATTACAACCCACCGGAATTACTGTTACCGCCACTTGGTCAGACGGAATCACAGCCACATTACAAGTGACAGTGGCAGAGTTAATCCCCTTTTTTGAGGGTCCATTGAGCATTTTGGTGGAATGACCGCTGCAGTAATTCTCTGATTATGCCAATTTTCGACAGAAAGTGGGACGATTAAAACATTCCTCTGGCCCGGCCATACTTTTTTTTTTTGTTTTATTATTACTTTGATACAGCTGAAATCAATCAACTTTTCAAAATTACATATACATAAACTTAAAAATAGAAAATCAGTTTCAATTACAATTTCAAATTGGAACTTAACGAGACACGAAGGAGCAAATATAAAAGAAAACAAAGCAAAGCAAACAAAGCAAAGCAAATAAAAAGCAATTAAAAACACATAAAAGCAGAAACTCAGCCAAGTGGATAGAAAACAGATATATGCTGTCCATGAGATACTTTAATTCTACACACATTTTATCCTTAGGTAACATCAATTTTTTTGCAAATTGGCTAAATTCTACTTAACTATAAATTGATTTCAGTAGGTAAAATATTTCCCAAAAATTGTACCAAGGCTTTTATCACCGAAAATCTGGGACTATTGAATAAAATGCTCCAAGTCTCAATTTCATTCCTTTCTATATGGAGGTTTAACAAGTTTAAAAAGTATTTATTTATAATATCCTTCAATTTAGGACATGATACTACCACGTGTTGCAAGGTTTCTCTTAAAGAATGTAATTCACAAAGTTTAAGTCAGGGGGAACAATTGTGCGCCTCGCTAACAAGTCTCTCGTGGGCCATAGGTTCAACCTTACACGCAAATATTGGTTCCTAATTTTTGCTGAGGGACATTTCAAGAGATAGGTAGCCACTTGCCCCATTCGCTTGTTACCAAAGATTCTAGTATCAAAATCTCTGTAATATGAACAACGCTCATAATTCTGAATCCAAGCCCATTGGTAGAATTTTGTTTTGGCACTTATTGGGCTATCAATTAGGAACTGTAAGGAAATATTGGCCTCCACAAGAGTATGTAGAACAAAACTCCGCCATTTTACAGGGAAAATTAAGGTGGAGGAAATCAGGCAACGGGCAACTGTACTCAGTATATTGTTATTTGTCACACCCAGCAAGCATTTGCGAAAAAAGGAGCACATTCTCCATTTAACCCTACTCGATAATGAGTTTAAACCCAATTCGAAACGCAGTATGGGCATGGGCACACAGTTTGGTAAATGTAGCACCTTTTTCCAAAAAGTGGCTTCCAGTTTATCCCAGAATTGATCATTAGAATACAGTTTTGATTCAATGCCATATAGAAGACTAGTGATCACTTTTTGTTCGTAGAACATAAATAGATGTTTTAAGGTGAATTTGCCATATCTGTAAACAAGTATTTTGGTCTGTGACAACAAAGACAGGAGTTTAGACTGCAGCATGGTCAAATATTGAATATCTCCAATAGTATTTTGGATAAATAGGCCCAAATAGTTATATTCTGAGCCTATTTGCATTGATTCAAGTTGGAGATTCCAAACTAGATTTTGATTCTTAGGTCTTCCCTTTGGTCTACATACCATGATTTGCGATTTTTCCAAATTTACAATTAATTGGTTTTTTCAGGGCATACTCTGATAAGGCTGATAACAAATTCTGTAGGCCCTTTGGCGTCTGAGATACCAAAACAAGGTCATCAGCATAGAGTAACCACGGTATGCGTTGGCCACCCAATTCAGGCACATCCGATGAGATGCGATGAAAAGCAAAGCCCATATCAAAAATAAACAGATTAAAAAGAAATGAGGCCAAAATACACCCCTGTTTGAGTCCTAAAAATGTGGCAAAGGAGGCAGATAAAAGACCTTCCATAGAAAGTCTGACATGCATAGAAGTTTCTGAATGTAATTGAATAATTAAAGATAACAAAGAAGACGGACAACCAAGGGAATACAACTTATGGAATAACAAATTCCGATTAATAGAATCAAAAGCATAATGAAAATCAATAAAAGCAAAATATAAAGATTGTTTTCGTGCTGCATATTGTGACTTGAGCATATTCAATGATATCATATTGGGTAATGTACCAAGACCAGGGACAAAGCCTGATTGTAGAGGATCCATTTTCGAGTATTCCTTCAACCACTTTTTCCACTCTCTAAGAATTAAGCGAGAGTAAATCTTCCCAGGCACATCAAGAAGGGAGATGGGCCGATAACTAGCAGGATTGGCCCGATCACCCTTCTTGTAAAAAGGGATGACAATTGACTGCTTCCAAGACATAGGTATGGTCTGGGAAACATTTATGGATTCAAACAGGAGACACAGTATGTCCGCCCAGATGTCAGGGAATTGTTTGAGGTGTATATTGGCTAAACCATCCAGACCAGGGGCTCTAGAGTTGCTTGCCTGTTTTATGAAGTACAATATGTCATCTCTATCAAAGCTCAAATGGAAGGGAGGTAAAGCCTCTGACATAAATGAACCTAGGGTAGACGGGGGGGTCAGCAAATAGTGTGGAATAATGCTGGATCCACATTGCCTCCGTCACGTCATTTGCTTGAACAGCCACCTGATGCCCCGCTGTAACATGGTTTATAATATTCCAAGATTGAGCTGAATTCTTTGCGGCTAAAGCCTTTAACATAAAATTACCATCGGTTTGGTAGAGATTTGCCCTCATGCCCCTCACCCAGTTTCTATACTTAGTTCTAATTTGGGACAAGACGGCAGAACGCATATCTTGTGGTAGTTTGCGGGCGGCCCTCCTATCTGCCCGCAAGGTGGCCTTTTTGCCTCTAATTTCATGATCAGGTATATGTAAGTGAGGTGTCTGTTTCTGTTTTTGCAGAGTTGAGCTTGGTTGAAACAATTGCATTACATCATGGTAAACCACATCTCCCGGGAAAAAGCCCCCTTTTCGATTATTCAATTTTGTGTGATAGCAGTCCCTAAAAGCTGTAAGTGATGTTTCAGACCATATCAATCTGTTCCTCACAGAGTTGACTTTAATGGAACCCATAGTGTGGATAGATTCTATATTGGGAATGACCGATTTTAAGGCCCACGTCATATTTAAAACATTATGGTCGCTGAGTTCTGTGTCAATTATTTTAAATGCTGTGATATTGTTTAACATACATGCATTTACATACATAAAATCAATGGTTCCTTGACTCCAACCACGATGCCAGGTAGCTCTGGGTGGTATATCCTGAGGAAACGCTCCATTTAACATAAACAGGTTCCGAGAATGAACCAAACTCATCCACTTCTGAATGCGATTTCTTTCAGATTTACATGGAGAACTCAAACAATGCAAATTTAAATCACCAGCTAATAGGATGAGATCAGTAAGACCCTTGAGCATGACAATATCCAAAGCCTTAGTAACAGAATCGAGAAAACAATCATCAGAGATTCCCAAAGGATTCCAATAAACATTTATCGCAGCACATGAGAAACTTTCACCCATAATTTTTGTCATTTGTAAAAAGGCCCGAGGGGAGAACCATGATTCAATTTTTAGCAACAAGGATTGTTTCACAGCAGTCAACAACCCAGATGTGGGTCGCCCCCAGCAACCTTTCTCGGCTGGTAACAAAAGCACCTCATAATTGTTCCAAGATGGAACGCTCATGAACCAAGATTCTTTCAACATAATGACATCATGGTCCAGAAGCTGTGCATTCTTATTATTTAGCAAATGACTATGTCCTCTCGAATTCCAACTAATCAAGGACCAAGAGCAATTTGCAAATTTGTCAAGCTAACATTGGCTACTTTTCGGATCACACAGGCATGTGTGAGAGGTCGATACTTGTGTTTTGTTTGTTGGTTGCATAGGAAGAGAATCCTGTGGACGATTTAATAATGAGTTTGATGTCTCTGACATAATTTGATGGGTAAAACCCAATTTAGAAAGTTGTGGTTTAACAGCCCAAATTGAGTTTACCACAATTCTTGAGTTTATCCACAGATTTACAGATGAGCGATTTGATTTATTAACAAATCCCACAAGCTCGATATCAATAGATCCAATGTCATCTAATTCGGGAATTTCACCAAATATTGCAAGAATGGAAGCACGGGTGAGATTGTACTGTTTGACTGGGGCAGGCATGCAACTAAAAGTTAATGCATGAATCGCTGGACGTTAAAAGCCTCCATGCAGATGTTTTTGTTTTACTGACAGAGGTAGAGCTTTAGTCATTTGCTGGGGTACAATAGCTGTATTGGACTTGGCAAAGACAGAGTTCTCAAAGAACTTGTTCAAGGAAGACTGGATCAGACTTTCTATGTCTCTGATAGGAATAGTCTCAGCCGCAGAGCCAGTAGCCTTGATCTGAGCAGACACCTGAGAAAAAATTTGAGAAGGAAAAGCCTTAGCAATGTTTGGAAGCGCTGTTTGCAAAGACTGAGCAGGCAATGCCTGCAGAACAGCTTGAAAAGGCACAGCCTTGTCCATTGGTTGAGAAAGTATTTGCACATGCTGCGGCGGCAGAACCAAAGATTTTTTTGTAGGCAGAGAATTGGACAGGGAAAAGATCAGATTTGTAGCAGCAGATTTGGATACCATGTAATCATCGATGGCTTTCCTTAGTTCTTTTAGTCGTATTTCTTTATCTGCTGGGCCCATCAACAAATCTGCATTATCTGCAAAATCATCAGTTGTCTGATTAATGAGTGTATTTTTAGACATATCAGTCGCCACTCGTGTAAGATCATTTAAAGGGCTGTGGTCCGCTGACACTGGCAAAACCCTCTCTTTCCGTTTCATTGACTGGGTAGAGTATTTTTTTGCAATTACATTTGCCGCAGCAACAGTGGTGGCAGCAGGTATAGACAGATTTTTGACAAAAGCTTTAGTTTTACTACCGCGTTTAACCACAGATTTGATGTTTTTGGATTTTTTAACAGGGATGACCTTTTTAAAACCCCATTTAGCGATGTCAAACGGGTTTGATTTGCCATCAAATAGTGGATAGGTTGGTCTTATTGGTTTTATTTGCTGATCTGGAGAAGAGTTGTGTACAACACTCATGAGATCTATAATGGGGTTAGGAAAATATGGAATAGACTGGTATTCTTGTGGGGGGGCTACAGACTGAAAGGAGGTCTGAGAAGCTATAGACCTGCTAATCATTGGTGGACTTTGAGGTTGTCTCAAATTTTCTAATTTCTTGGCAAGCATAAGATGCTCTGCCAATACTTAGTTGAGTTGGTTAGAATGTAAATCAGCCTTTGTGGCTAAGACCTCAAACAATTTAGCTAAGGCCAGTATGGTGGTATTCATTGGGGTCAGAGCTATTCCAGTTTGAAAACTATGCAATTCCGCCAGGCCCAGATCAGGAAAACCATGAGAATTTTATTTTACGCGCAGTAGGGGCAATGAATGACAAATTAGCTAAGGAATTCACAGCACTGATGTTGGTGAATAAAATCGGAGATTTAGACAAATTTTCAGAGAGTATGTGAATAGAGAAGGCAGTATCATTTGAGTCGAGATCTATGATCGGGATATCACCGGAGTTTGAAATTTTTGAATTTGGGGAGTTGCTAATGGAAACAACATGCTTGTCTGGTATTACAATGGGGGGTATCACGGCACCAGTTAAGACATTTTTTAACAAAATACTATCAGTAAGTGATACATTTTCGTTCGCAAAAGTGACAGTTGCCGCGGCCTCAGAGCCGGATTTTACCATATCTTCATCTTTATCCTCCACCGTGAAATTCCTGGCAGAATGACCATGATCTAAGTCCTTTTGTGAAGCAGTGGGTTTTTGGTCGACCTGACCACATACTGTTAGTTTGTTGTTTCCATTGTCAGTTTCCAGAATGTTTACCACGCTTTGATCACTGCAAAAGGGACGAATGTCCATTTCTAGGAGAATTTCAGCTCTTGTTTTTGCTTTTGTTTTCAAGTTACCTACACAAGGTGTGGAACTTAAACGTGATTTTTTGTTTACAGCTGGTGAATTCTCATCATTAGAAAAGTGAGATGCTTTAATAGGAGGCATCCCTGTTTTTAGGGATGAAATAACTCGTTTCATTTCACAAAACACCAGCCGGGCCCGGAATGCAAAAGCAAAAAAAAAAAACGCCACACGCCAAGACGAACGCGGCGAAGCGGCAAAGCGGGACTTCTACGGGGCTTCCTCGGGTGCGCGCGTGGTGCGCGCGCGTCCCTGTACTTATAGCCCACCTCCAAGAAGATGTAAAGGCTGTACAAAAAACAAAAATAATAACAGTATTTTAAACATGTAAGTTCACTTTAATACAAAGTGAAATGACTGAGTTCTATTATGCTTCACCTCCTGGTAGATGTAGTTAATTGGAGATCCAAGAGAACGTTGAGCAGACAATCCAGCAGCAAACGGGAAAGCATCTCCGGGCAAAGCGGGACTTCTATGGGGCTTCCTCGGGTAAGCGTGCGCGCGGTGAGCGCGCCTCCCTGTACTTATAGCCCGCCTCCAAGAAGTTGTAAAGGCTCCTGGTAGATGTAGTTAATTGGAGATCCAAGAGAACGTTGAGCAGACAATCCAGCAGCAAACGGGAAAGCGTCTCCGGACAAAGCGGGACTTCTACGGGGCTTCCTCGGGTGCGTGCGCACAGTGCGCGCGTGTCCCTGTACCTATAGCCCGCCTCCAAGAAGATGTAAAGGCTCCTGGTAGATGTAGTTAATTGGAGATCCAAGAGAACGTTAAGCAGACAATCCAGCAGCTAACGGGAAAGCGTCTCCGGGCAAAGCAGGACTTCTACGGGGCTTCCTCGGGTGCGCGCCG
This sequence comes from Ambystoma mexicanum, assembly GCF_040938575.1. Lineage (NCBI taxonomy): Eukaryota > Metazoa > Chordata > Amphibia > Caudata > Ambystomatidae > Ambystoma > Ambystoma mexicanum. The sequence goes on from NC_090941.1 coordinate 1,042,733,540, forward strand.
ACATACTTTTAGTATGTCATTGCGGGAAAAGTGGCAGTAACTCTGTTACCGCCCATTTTTTCCTGCACGTCCATACTTGTAATGAGCTCCATAATAATCACACAAACAGACATCATAATTTGGACAAAACAAGGCACAAATTATATAACTAACAGAGAGCTAAAAAAGCAAAATAAAAAGAACAGTAAAATACAGCAGCACCAAATAAATGTATTCAAAGTAAATAAAAACAAAGGAAAAAAAACGATAAAAACAACAAAGATGTCCATAAAAACATCAAAAGACACAATAAGTCAGCAAGGGAAAAAACGTTAAAAACAATGTGGGTTTCCCAACTCAACCGCCGGGGACTCGTTGATCTGGGTTCTGTGCATTTGTAATGCAGTGCCGGTGGTATGAGGGCCTGAGTCGGTTGTGGTGCATGCGCTTATTGACAGGGGAAGCCTCTGCCAGAGACACCACCAACACTAGGTTGCCAGATGCTCCATCAGCAGGGTTGCTCTATGGGCCTTCCTTTTATCCTGCACATCTCCTCTCTCATACTCTTATTTCTTCCCCATGCTGCCTGCTCAATGCCCCACAACGTTCAGGCCCCCGTCACCACTCCAAGTAGGTAAGAGATTGGGAAAAGGTTACTCACATGCGCCAACCTTATTCATAAAGTATTCAAAGGTGAGTCATACCATTTTTGACAAAACAAATTCCAGTTGGTGCTTTTGAAAAAAGAATTTCCAATTCAATATTGATGATATTTTTAAAGTGTTTCCTTTATTCTCATAATATGTTTAGAAACGAACAAACAAAAATGATTTTCTGTCTGGTGTTTACTTCACACCTTGTAGTTTCCACAACTTGTACCATGCACTCTTTCAGGGTATTCCGCAAACTGCTTATCATGGCAAGGAAGGACTACAGAATCTAAAAGGAGTTCAATTAAGCCTTTCTGACCAATTTAACCTACAATTGGATTAGAAGGTAATCCCTTCAAACATTCACTAAGAAGAATATGAATATATTAGCTATGTGACCACCTATCTGATACAACAAAAACTATTAGGAAAACATTGAGAGAAAAATAAAGACATAGGGCCTCATTACGAGTCCGGCGGTAACCGAGGCGGTAAAACCGACTGGTTACCGCCAGACTCGTATTACCATTCCGCCTCCGTGACTCCCGGAAATACCAGGGCATTACGACCCTGGTGTCCTGGGAATTCCAGAGGCGGAATTCGGTAAATCCCCATTCCCATTGAGTCCAGCAGGACTCAATGGGAATGGGGAAGTGGAAACACCGGCACCATCTCGTGATGGTGCTCGTGTTTCCACGTCCGCCTGCAGGCGGGCGGTGTTAAACCCGCCAGGTCAGACCTGGTGGGAACATCACCTCCGGCCTGCAGAACTCGGGATCGGGCGGTCCGGAATTAACAGTGGCAGCGGGTTTACCGCCACCGTTATTTCCGGACCGCCCGACCTGTAATGAGGCCCATAGAATCTAAATTATGAAGGATCTGGTGCATATTATTTGATGTGAAAATTATAAGGTGTGGAGCAAACACCATACACCGAATCATTTTTGAACTTAGGATCTCTGCATGGTACAAGTAGTGGAAACTACAAGGTGTGAAGTAAACACCATACACTGAATCATTTTTGAACTTAGGATCTCTGCATGGTACAAGTAGTGGAAACTACAAGGTTTGAAGTAAACACCATACACTGAATCATTTTTGAACTTAGGATCTCTGCATGGTACAAATAGTGGAAACTACAAGGTGTGGAGCAAACACCATACACTGAATCATTTTTGAACTTAGGATCTCTGCATAGTACAAGTAGTGGAAACTACAAGGTGTGGAGCAAACACCATACACCGAATCATTTTTGAACTTAGGATCTCTGTATGGTACAAGTAGTGGAAACTACAAGGTGTGAAGTAAACACCAGACAGAAAATCATTTTTGTTTGTTTGTTTCTAAACATATTATGAGAATAAAGGAAAAACTTTAAAAATATCATCAATATTGAATTGGAAATTCTTTTTTCAAAAGCACAAACTGGAACTTGTTTTGTCAAAAATGGTATGACTCACCTTTGAATACTTTATGAATAAAGTTGGCGCATGTGAGTATCCTTTTCCCAATCTCTTACCTACTTGGAGTGCATCTGAGTAGCAGCCACACAGCCTTTGGGAAATACTCATGCAGACAACCTAGCGCATGTACTCTTAATCGCTTAATACTTGTTCCTTTTACAATATATAATAGCAGTCGCCAAGGGTGTGCCTCTTTTTAGCCGCAACTTTTTTAAATTTCCCCATCAGCACTCCCCTTACTTACCAACCTCTCCATGTTCTTCATTGTTCCATTTGTTTTCTTCTTTTCTAACCTCCTCATGTGTTGCCATCTGCCTCTCGCCTTCACTTTGTTTCTCTCCATTATCCCTCCTTTGCTGCTCTGAAATATCACCACCTCCCGCATCTAATCTCCCTCATCTAGTCTGAGTGCCTTTTAATATTCATGCGGTCACACCCAAATGCTCAACTGCAGTGCTGATAAGGCTCAGTACAGTAGTGACTTTTCCCTTCTCCTGTCTACATTAAGACTATCTCTTGCCATCTGTTTGTCATTTATCAGTTTGCAGCAAATTCCTTGACCTCTCTCCTCCTCTTCCCTTGCTTTCCTTCTTGCTGGTGCCCTTCCTTGTCATGTCTTTCTGCTTCTTGCAGCTGCGTGGTATCCATGGCCTCTGTATCCAGGTATTGCAGGTAAATGAAAAAGTAGTGCCATGAATTGCTGCTGTCCCACTTGCATTTCTATCCCTCAAATTATTTAAAATAATTTCACAATGATGAGCACTTTAAGGGGCACCCGTCACTATCTAATGTGGTCCCAGAACACACATGGGCTCTGGGAGCCTGCCATACATTCGTGTCAGGATCAGGGTTCAAACATTAATGACTGCACGGGGGTCTAGCCCAAGTATCATTTTCACGGCAGCACACCCCACTAAAAATGCTCAGGTCACTTTTGTTGATATGCTGGTCTTTCTTTCTTTGGCATGGCACAAGTGGTGAGATGTGTTTTCACATCTCATGTGTTGTGCTCAAAGAGGTGCACTCCATACATTCCCAAAAAGTGCCTGAATATGCGAATCACATTTGCACAAATAAGGCATTTGTGTGCATTTCAAAGCAGATCCCAAATCCACGAACTGAATTCTCTTTAAAATGCACATACAATTGTCATATTCCCCTGCCCTTACTGGTTACAATATAGTGCCATTGCCAACACTGAGTTGCATTTTTTTTTACAAAGAAACAACGCCGGTATACATTGCTGCTTGCATTTCTATCCCTCAATCAGGGGGTGCTGGGAGCATGTCATACAATAGTGATGGGAGAACCCTCCAGATACTAATATATACAATGGGACAACCCAGTGCATCACTTGCACTGCCACCCAGCCCCTCTGAAATGCTCAGGTCATCTGTGTAGATAAGGCTATCTGGACATTTAAGTCTGGGTCCATCTTGTACCATGCCCCTTGGCACCAGTAACACTGCATTCCAGGAAACTGATGCAGCATCCAGGAATTCAGTATTACCAAAGAGCTATAGTCGAGCTGAGTCGGACCTCCAAATGTTTATATCTATACGAATGGCTCCAATGCTTGTTCAAAGGTTTTCAACCCTTTCGGGCCTCAGCGACAAATGGTTTGAATATTCTGAGCTGAGACAAACCCCTATTGTTTAGGAAGGTTCATTGTGTTTCTCTGGATGCTCATCTTGTTCTCCTTAGTGTGCTGGGTAGTTCAGCCAGATCCCTCCCAACCCACTTCTATCACCATTTTGATGCTTTTTCAAAGAGGACAATGAAGGGCTCAAACTTCAATAAACGGTTTTATTAAAAATTGCACAACGTTCATTATTGGGATGGCCTTCTATTTTCAGTGCTATTTTCAATATTACCTTCTTTAAACTCTATTTCAGTCTTAGACACTACAGGTTGTATATCTTTTTGTCAGTAATACTCATACTTTTCTTGCCAATATTTTGTACCCTTGTATCAATGTCCCTGCATGTTAGCAATGCCCACATGTAGGTATTCAATTCTCGTGATACTTGGGGACAATTATCAACAACACTACACTGGGCTATTAATAATTAGCACCTTTGGCGAGTGCACAAGCCAGTCAAGTTGCTCCAAACCCGTACTGAATCTAACAATGTAAGCCTGGGTTCAGCGCAGCCCGAGTGGTCTGCACACCCACCCTCCAACCAGTGCTGCTGTTTTCCCTCCTCCCTTGCCTCCCACACCAAAATTCAGCCCCTCAACATCCCCCTCTTATTACCTGAAAAGGATCCTCTGCCTGGGCTGCACCATCCGCTTGACTTCCTGTTCAAGCCATGGAAATGGAAGAGGTACTCTGACAATCCTGACTCTCACCAGCCACTGCTGCGAACAAAGCACTGCGGGCAGTTTTTCTTTCAATTGCTATTAGCACCTAGCAAATAGCAAATAGCAATAATAACATATTCAGCATGCTTCACAGGCCCAAGAGCGGCACTAGAGCCCAGTGTTAAGGCCCTTGCTTTGCTCAGACCTATAACTTGGGCCACGGGCCATTGCCGGCTGGTGAAGCCCTCGGAACACCTTTTTGCTTAATTAGAGCTCTAGTTTCACTTGGCTTCTAGTTCTGTTTGTTGCTCTTTTGCTTGACAGGGCCACTGTTCTTGGACTAAAATATCACAAATTCGAATATGAACTGTCTCTTGGTTGGCTTTCATAATTCACCACAACACGGAACATGCAATGTGCCTGGATTGCCTTTTTCTTGGGAGTACTGCCTTGCTTATATTTTTGGAGTATTAGAACCACAACACATAAGGTGCAATGTCCCTCGTTGTTCTTTCTCTTGTCAACTCTGGCTGCATTATGCCTTTCGTTTATTAGAGTCAGAACTCCAAATGAACAATAGCTCTTGGTATCTTTCCACTCGGCATTATTACTGCTCATAATCAAGAAAGCAGTTCTCAGAATTCATTTCTCACTACTCTGTGACTGTGCTTCACTTCCTTGTATCCTACAGTCACCTGCCACCACTCTAGCCATCCTCCACAATCTCACTGCCCCTTCTGTATCCTTTTATTCACCAGCCCCTTGCCATTGGCTCTCTGTGCGAGGCCCTTGGGGAACAGCTTCTACTCTCTTGTCCCAGTGTCCAATTGTGGTTCTTTTCCTCATGACATAGTTCAAGAGCTCTGGCTCACTTCTCAGTGGCATGCTGCCTGAATGTTCTTCTCACAATACTTTTTGGAGGTCATGTAGCTTTGTCGGTAAACTTTCCGTGGGTCCATCAATGGAACACTGTTCTCTGTGTTGGTTATCTCACCATGGTTCTCTCAGCCTTTTAGTTCCACACTGCACCATCGCTAAATTACTTCCAAAAAGATGCAGGACTGAAAAGCAAAAAATGGAGGGAGCGGCTCATCAATGTATGGGAGATGTAAATATTGAAGAAGTGTTCTATATGATATGATAACATGCATGTACACAAATGTTTCTAGGCACGGTAAGACAAGAGATGGAGGTCAAGACAAATGATCTTACTAGGCCTTGATATGATATGTTATGATATATTTTATTTTTATCGCGCTCCTACACATGTGTTTCAGATCGCGACGAGGCAAGGGAGGGGAATAAGGGAGGACAAAACAATGATCTTACTAGGTCCAGTGACACTGAGAATGCGCAAGTACAAGGGAGAAGGAAGGGGGAAAGTCCAAAGGAGAGGGGAGATGAGGAAAGTGCTGAGCATGTTATAAAACAATAACAACAAATGGAAGTGCAGCCAGTAGGGTGGCAAGGGTGAGGTTTAAAGCACAGACAAGGGGTGTCTGATAAGTGCAGGTAAGGGACTTAAGGGTAACAGATACAGACCCAAGTGCAAAGGTTGCCAGGAGGCAGTGCCGGTGTGTGGCTGGATGGGCAGGGTCTTTGGCCCGAAATCAGAGGGTAGCCAGGAGCTTGGAGCCAAAGCAGACGGATCAGCAGGGGAGAGGAAGAGCGAAGGCACAATTAAAGAAGAAGGTACTTCTGAAACCGCAGGTGGTTCTCCTCAAGTTTCAGAGTGGCAGGGAAGCTGTTCCAGAGGGAGACCCAGCCGAGGAAAGAGATCTACCCTCAACATGTTGTTTGGAGAAGCGACTGACCCTGAGGGAGTTGGAGGTGGAAGAGTGACGAGCTCGAGTGGAAAGGTATTTCCGAAGGGAGAGTTGAAGTTATTTTGGACCCATCCCCCAGAAAGCCTTGTGGACAATGCACAGGGTCTTGCAGCCACTGGGAGCCAATGAAGAGATTTCAGGGCTGGAGAGATACAATCCCAGAGCGTACCTTTTATTCGCCGTTTTGCTCTGCTGCTGGTTTCTTCCCTGGGCAGTGCAGGACCCTCCAGTCTTCCTACTTCGTGTCAGTCCAACAGTTGCTTCAGGAATCGTGAGCCTGCAAGACCTGCCAGGAACGTCCGCCTCTGCTACAGACTCTTCTTCATTTAAGGTACTGTTCCAAATCCGGTTGTTCGTTTCGTCCAGCCACGGTGAAGGCATGTGAAACCTTTCACCAATCCGAGGGCTTGTCCTTCCCCATTCTTTAAAGTAACTTTTTACCTGACCAACTTCGTTCTAAACTCTTGGCAAAGACTTAACCGCAAACTGCCCTGAACTGTGTGATCTTGAGAAAAACACTTTGACCCATTGACTTTGGCCTAGCCTCTTGATTTGATCTCCTCACTGTAGTTCCTTTTTCTAGATTGCCCTGCTTATTGACTTGTTGGTACTGCTCAACTCTTGTCTGACTTTGTCTTTCCCTCCCTTTTAAATTGCTGGAGCCATTTTGCTCACACTTCATTTTGAGCTTAACTTGGATAGAATCTATTGGGTGGTGTGTGGTGTATTAAGATTGTGATTTCTAAACTGCTCGAAAATAGAGAAATGTTTAATAACTGATGTGTAAATAAATGTATATTCTTTTACTCAGAAACTATGAGTCAGTGTTTGTTTGAATCATAGTAATTGCTGTCCTTTGTCTAACTATTGATACTGCTCACTTTACTCGTGAGATATGTCTGGCTGCTCAGCCATCGCTACCACTTTACTGTGTAGTACAGGCTTGTACAAAAGGTGAATTTGTACTGTCACTTGTAGTCTTAATTCTGTGTGGTGTTCCCAAAGGGTGCTGCATATAATTCTGCCTAACAGAGAGTGACAGGAAAGGGGGGTGCGGGTGTGCCAATGAGGAGAATCTCGGTCTTGCTGGCATTAAGGCAGAGATCATTGGTGGCACACCATTCCTGGATAGCGGACAGACAGTCAGAGATGAGGGAGGGAGGAGAGGTGGCAGAGGGAAGCCTGAAAGTGAGCTTAGTGTCATCCGTATAGCACTGAAAGTTGGAGCAGAGAGCGGCAATGCAGTGGGCAAGGGCTGCCAGTTATTGGTTGAACAGCCAGGGAGAGAGGTTAGACCCCTGGGCAACACGACAAGTAGAGAGTGAGATGGAGGAAAGGAAGGACCCATGTTGGACCTAGGAGGGTCGATCAGTGAGGGAAAAAGGTCAGCCAGGTCAGGGCCTGATCAATGATACCCAGGTTATCACGGAAACGGTTGAGCAGGATGGAATGGTTGACCGTGTCAAAAGCAGAAGAGAGGTCGAGTAGGATGAGGACAGAAGTGATGTTAGAGTCAAGGTTGGAGAGCATGTCTTCACGGATGTTCAGGAGAGCAGTTTCCGTGCTTCTGGCAGCTCTGAAGCCAGACTGATGGTCATGGAGACAACTAACAAAGTTGGTGTGAAGATCAAGCTGGGAGATGTCCAGTTTTTCCAAGAGTTTGCCCAAGAAAGGAGTGATAGAAATTGGGCGATAGTTAGCCAGGCATGAGAGTTCAACTGTGTTATGTTTTTCTTTAGAAGAGGGTGCACAAGAGAGTGCTTTAGAGGGGGCGGGAAGACTACACAGACGAAGGAATGGTTACAGAAGTCAGCCAGGGTCAGAGCAAGGGTATCAATGTGGTCCATGATGGTTTTGGACGAACAGGGAAGAACCTATTTTGACAAGACTTTCATAGATCGGACTTGTCTGCAAATCTTGCCGGGGGAGAATGGAGGAAAAGATGAGAAGGAGGGAGGAAAGGCAACTGCTAGGTAGCCAGAGGAAACAGTGAGAGAGGGGACCTGAGGAGGAGAGGGTGAGAGGGTGGACTCTATGCTCTTGATTTTTGAAATGAGAGGCACAGGCTTGGATATGGGCTCTCTTCTTAGTGCGGGCAAGGAGCCGGTATTGCCTTTGGAGCAGGCGGCAGGCAATTTGAGGATGGACAGGAAGCCCGCCATTTCCTCTCAGCCACCCTACACTTGCATTTACGGCTGACTAGGTCAAAGTCGTACCAAGAGTTGCACTTGGCTTTGGGCTTCAGGCGGATCCTCATGACAGGGGCAAGAACATCAAGAGTATCAGAGATAGAGGAGTAGAGCGTGGAAAGGACTTTGTCAGGTTGTGAGTCAGCCGGAGGTAGAGGAGGGGGAGAGAAAGTGGTAGCAGAAGCCTCAACTGACACACACTTCATGGGTCGGATTACTGAGAAGGTAGGTGGAAGTATTGGAATATGCTTGGCCTGAGGGGTAACAAGGGAGAGATGGGAGGAATGGAGAGAGTGATCACTCCAGGAGCGAGGAGTGATCAGAGGTATAGAGAGGGGGAGGTCTGAGGAGATCAGAGCATCCAGAGTGTTTCCTGCAGAATGAGTTGGGCCAGAGGGGAGAATATAAATAGAGAGAGTGACAGAAGTCGTGAAAGAGTCCAGAGGAGGGACAGGGAGCATCCAGTTAGATGCTGAAGTCATCAAGAAGGAGGAGTAGAATGGTTGAGGCCAGGAAGGAGGAGGAGAGTTCTGCCTACTCAGAGATGAAGGAGGATATCTGACCAGGTGGCCGATAGATACTAGCCACAGTAAGAGAGTGTCCAGGAGAGAGCACTCAAAAGAGGAGTATGCCTGCATAGGAATAACAGAAGCAGGGATCCACTCCGGGAAGTTCAAGGCCACACCACCACCGGTACGGTTGGGTCTGAGTGCACAGAGGATCTTGTAGCCATCAGGCGGGAGAGTGTCAAAGCTTGTGACAGAGCTGGTCATGAACCATGTCTCTGTGAGACCGAGGACATTGAGGTCAAGTTCTTTCAGGAGAAGACAGATGTCAGAAGAGTGTTTGACAGCTGAGCAAGAATTGAGAGTGGCAATATAGAGATGGATGCCATCCTTGAAGGACTACCGGGGAGGGGTACGAATCAGAGGTACGCCCTGCAGAGGTGTAGAAGGAGCTCAATGGTGGTTAGAAGAGAGAGGAGGAGAGGGCAAGGTATCCAGGGAGGAGGAAGATGGGGAGGCAAGGAAGCTGAAGAATTGAGAGATGGGATAGCAGGAGAAGAAAGGAAGGAAATTGACGAGGTGTGGGAAGCATCTGTCAAAGAGGGGAAGGTTGTCCTGGGGACCTTGGACCATTATGGTACCATTCAGGTAGACATTAATGATGACCTGAGAGGAGTGGAAGGGGTCCAGGAGAGCCTCTCAATTGGTGCCACCATTAATGGGTGAGGAAGAGAAAGGAGAGAACAAAGAGACCATATGAGGAGTCCAAAGGTCCGGCAAAAGGAACGACAAAGAGGATGTCGGTGGGGGTCTGTCTGTCTGGAGGAAGTGCTGGAGTATGTGTCAGTGATAGGGAGAACAGGGATAGAGGCCAAGATATCCTTTTTTGAACTTCTTCCTTGCAGACTTAGTGAGAAGGGTGGGATGGTCTATGGAGAAACAGTTAGAGAAAATGGTAGGGACAGAGAGTGCCATAGGTGTCGTGGAGGAGGGGGAAGAAAGAGAGAATAGCGGAGTGAGAGTGGGGGTAGACAAGAAGCAGGGGTAGCACAGGGAAGTCACTGGGCACAGCTAAGTACAAAGCAACAGCAAATGTTACCAACAGCTAAGTACAAAGCAACAGCAAATCTTACCAACAGCTAAGTACAAAGCAATAGCAAATGTTAACAACAGCTAAGTACAAAGCAACAGCAAATGTTACTAACAGCTAAGTGCAAAGCAACAGCAAATGTCCAGTCACAGGCCATGAGTGTGGAGAAAAGGGTGTGAAAGGGTGAAGGTGAAAAAAGTCAGTGGTGTGGATTAAAGAGAGAGGGTTGACTAACCCATGATTGTAGAGGTGATATTGTCAAGGTGGTTCAGGGATCCATGATAAAGTTAGAGCACCATCCTCAAGGTGTATAGAAGGGGTCCAGGGAGACCTCACGCACTGAACCGGCACTGGACATGGAGCAGACAGGGGCCTTAGAAAGTGGGCCTGGCTAAAGCATGCTGATCCCCGATTGATGGTATAAGGCAAGAGCTAGCCAATGGGTGAGCCCTTAGGCAGGGCTCAGAACATGCCTCCAGGTGGCGGCCATCTTCCAATTGCGGCAATGCATGAATTGCACACAGTGTTCAACAAAGGACCTCAGGGCCCATCAAAGGATACGGAACAAACAGGAACTGCGTGTAGTGTGGCAGGCCAATACAAAGGAAAATGACTTTGCCAAAGTTAATGTGCAAATAAAATGAAACTAACCTTTTTCCTTTTGTCTTTTTTCCATCAAAAATGAAAATGGGCTATGTGAAATTCCTCAGAGGCTGCAACATACCTCTCAGCATGAAGGAGCTGGCCGAGAGTGTAGCCTCCAGGCAAGCACTCGTGAATGTCGGGAGTAGATGGAAAAGCTCTGATGTAGTCAGGAAACACAGCTCAGTGAAACAGCTTGTGTCATTCAGATTGTGCAAGTCCGAGAAGTGAAAAGGAAAAGGGATGGGGGGAGTGCAACAGAGAGGGCAATGGAAAACAGGGCAACAATGCACTGAGTAAGTGTAGCCAGGGCAGCACGGCTTTGGGTTGTGCAAGGAGGACAAGGGACTGCAGGGTTACAGTTACAGCCCCTAAGTGCGTGGTAGGCCGGAGGCAGTGCAAGGTTGGCTGACAGGAAAGAGCCTGGTACAAGAAAGAGCCTGGTACCCACTGAAACTCTGAGGGTAGCCAAGCAACCAGTCAGTACAGCAGACAGGTAGATCAGGTAGGTCAGCAGGGGAGGGTGAGAGAGAAAGTAGAGGAGAACAGGAAAGTTTTGAGCTGGTTCCGGAACTTCAGATGGTCTGGCTTAAGTTTGAGAGTGGCAGGGAGGCAATTCCCAAGGGAGGCGCCTGCAGAGGAGAGAGATTTACCCCCTACTCTCTGCCTGGAGAAGCATCTAACCCTTAGAGAGTTGGAGGTAGCTGAGCAAAGGGCTCGAGAAGGAAGGTATTTTCGAAGAGAGAGTTGGATGTAGTGCAGGCCTCGTCCCCAGAAAACCTTGTGGTTAATGTAAAGGGTCTTGAACAGCCAGTGGAAAGATTTCAGGGCTGGAGAGCCATGGTCCCTGGGCTTCAGGGCACAGATAATTCTTGTAGTCCTGTTCTGGATTAGTTGCAGAGGGTAGAGAGTAGAGGAGGGCAGATTGAGAAAGAGGCTTTTGCAGTAGTCCATCCTAGTGAGAACTGAGAACCAATGCTCTGGAGACAGTGAGTTTCTGCGGGAAAGTGAGAAAGGGAAGAGTCCCTTTGAGGAGGTGCAGCTGGTAGTGGGACTTATTGGCAATGCCTGAGATGTGAGGAGAGAAAAAGCGTGTGGAGTCGAAGATGACACCAAGGTTTTTTGCTCGCAGGAAGGTGAAGGAAGAGGGCCCAAGGCAGGTGACCAGAGTGAGAGAGGTAAAGCAGGGGCAGGGACCGTCCCAATGAGAAGGATCTCCTTTTTTTGGCATTAAGGCAAAGATCGTTGGAGGTGCACCAATCCTGAATTGCTGACAAGCAGTCAGAAATGAGCCAGAGAGGAGAGGAGGCTGAGGGGATCCTGAAGGAAAGCTGAGTGTCATCCGCATAACACTGAAAGTTAGAGGAGAAGGTAGAGATCACGTGGTCCAAAGGGGCTAAATTTAGATTGAAAAACCAGGGTTAGAGGATAGAGTCCTGGGGAATGCCACAGGTAGAGAGACAGGTGGTGGAGGGAAAGGGACCAAGTTGGACCTGGGAGGGGCGGTCCAAGAGGAAGATTGTCCGCCACTCCAGGACCTGATCCGTGATGCCTAGGTTCTCACAGAGTTGATTGATCAGGATGGCGTGGTTGACTGTTTCGAAAGCAGAGGAAAGATCAAGGAGGGTGAGGACTGAAGGAATGCCGGAATAAAAGTTAGAGAGCAGATCTGCAAGTGTGTTCAGGAGAGCAGTTTCTGTGCCTCTGGCAGCTATGAAGCCAGACTGATGGTCATGGAGACAACCAACAGATTCAGTGTGGACAGCAAGCTGGGAGATGGCCAGCTTTTCCAAGAGTTTGCCCAGGAAAGGGATGGTGGAGATTAGGCAATAGTTTGCGGGCAGGTAGGACAGCAGACTGCTTCTTGTCGAGGGGGTGCACAAGGAAGTGCTTAAGGGGAAAGGGGAAGTTCCAGCGGCAAAAGAGTGATTACAGAAATAAGCCAAGGCTGAAGTGAGGGTGTCAATATGGTCCTTGATGGTGGAGCTGGGGAGCACCTGTTGGACAACATTTTCATAGATCACACTCATCTAGAAACCTAGTCAGGTGCTGTCAGAGAGAAAGAGGAGAAAGGAGGAGGAGAGGGAGAGATGGCAAAATGGGGCCCGAGAGAGAAAGAGGGAGAGGAAGAGGAGATAGAGGACAGCATGTACTGAGTTTTAGTGGAGAACTGAGAGGCCAGAGCTGTACAGAGACCCTGGGAGGGAACAGGAGAGGTAGAGACAGCAACAAGATTGGCTAGCTCCTTGCAGATATTAAAGAGTTTGGCCATGTTTTTAGAGATCGCAGAGACATGGGCTTGAATTTGTGCTCTCTTCTTGGACAGGACAGTGGGCCTGTATTGCCTTTGGAGCAGGCAGCAGACCAGTTTGTCAGAGGATGCGCCTGAAGCCCTCCACTTCCTCTCAGTCACCCTGCACTTGCGTTTCAGGATGGCGACAGCGGATTCATACCAGGAGTTGCACTTGGAGGCCTGCTTCAGCTGCATTCTCATGACAGGGGCAAGGATGTCCAGGGTTGTTGTAAATTTAAATATGCCGATTAGAAAGGGTTGTGTCAGCGTGTGAGTCAGCCACAGGAGAAGGAGGACCAGAGAAAGTAGAGTGAAAGGCATCCACTGACACCAGTGGTCGAAGTGAGCGGGAGCGGTGCTCCTCTACTTTCTTAAATTACCTTTTACAGCTCTTATACTTTTATTTTAAAAAGAAACCGTTCCGGAACGGTTTTGTATTAAAATAAAAGTGTAGGAAGAAGTTGAAACTTTCACTTTCAGTGCACTGCACTGAACGTTCCGAACAGGTGAAAGTGTTTGGGAGTGTGTATTGTGTGTGGGAGGGGACGTTTTGATGGGGTTTGTGGGGAGTGGGTGCAGGCCAGCAGGGAACATAGTTCCACTACTTCTTTTCGTACACTTCGACCACTGACTGACACACGCTTCATGGGTCGAATGACCAAGAAGGAATGTGGCAGTGCTGGGGGAAGGAATTTGCCTGAGTGATAGGGAGTTTCAGATGAGAGGAGAGTAGAAAATGGTCAGTTCAAGAGAGATGAGTGGTGAGAGGGTTGCAGAGGGGGATGTATGAGGTGATGAAAACATCCAAAGCATGTCCGTCAGAGTGTGTTGGGCCAAAGGGTAGATTGGAAAGAGAGAGAGTGTCACAGAGGTTGTGGAAACATCCAGAGGAGGCATTAGGAGCCTCTAGGTGGATGCTGAGGTCTCACTGGAGGAGAAGTTGAGAAGTAGAGGCGAAGAGAGAAGAGGAGATGTCAACAAATTCAAAGATGAAGTGGGCGACCTGGCCAGGTGGACTATAGATGGTGGCCACAGTTAGAGAGAGGCCAGGAGAGATAGAGAGCCTGCAGACAAGGCATTCAAAGGAGGAATAGGCCTGCATAGGGATGACAGAGGCCGGGTCCCACTCTAGAAAGATCAGGGCTACTCCACCTCTGGGACGGTTGGTTCTGTGTTTGGAAGGGGATCTTGTGGCACACAGGGAGGAGAGTGTCAAAACTTGCTCGTAAACCATTACAAGAATTGCTCGTAAACCATTACTCGGTGAAGACATCTAGGTCGAGCTTGTCGAGGAGGTGACAGATGTCTGAGGAGTGTTTGACAGCAGAACGACAGTTGAGAGTAGTGACGTGGAGCAGGTTGCAACATTTGAAAGACTTCCCTGGAGGGGTACAGGCATGAGATACACCCTGCAGAGATGGTAGAGGGGCCCGAGGGTGGGCAGAGGAGGAAGATGAGAGTGTCAGAGAAGGAGCGGAAGGAGTAGCAGGAGAAGGGAGGATGTGGGAAACGCCTATCAAAAAGGAGGAGATTGGGCTGAGGGCCTTGAACCAAGACAGTGTTGTTCATATAGACATTACTGATGGCCTTGGAGGAGTGGAAGGGGGCCTAGAAAACCTCCCACCTAGTGCCACCATTAATGGGAGAGGAGGAGAAAGGAGAGAGAACAGAGACTTTATGAAGGCTCCATAGGTCTGGAGAACGGATGTCAAAGAGGATGTCAGCGAGAGTCTGTCTGGAGGAAGCATTGGTGTAGGTATCAGTGATAGGGAGGCCTGGGTTAGAGACCAGGATGTCCTTCTTGAACTTCTTACTTCCCAACTTAGTGAGAGGGATAGGGTAAGAGATAGAGTAGCAATTAGAGAAGATGGGAGAGACAGAGAGCACCATAGGGGGTGCGAAGGAGGTAGGTGGAGGAGAAGAGAGTGAGAGAAGAGAGAGAGAGGCGCACAGCCCTGTGGCACACAACTCAGAATGTGCAGGGAGAGGAGGAGGAGGGGGGCCAGGGTCACAACAAAGGAAGACGTAGGAGGGGAACTCACAACAATGAACGGTACACCTTCTGGGGGGTGGGATCTAAGTAGGAGCCTAGAGAGAACCAGCAACAATGCCACAGTTACCGGAATGCGAGAAAAACCCAAATTCGACTTTCCCAAAGGGGGGGGGGCATGTTTTTGAGCACAGCACAATACAACACACACACACCCAGATTTGACTTTCCTAGAAGGGGAAAAAAGGCTAGGTTTTTTAGCACAGCACAACAGAATGCACCCAGATTCGACTTTCCTAGAAGGGAATAAAAAGGCTAAGTTTTGGGCACAGCACAATACAACACACAAATATTCAACTTACCTTATCAGTCGCAGCAGGTTGACGGCTGCAGGCTATGTGCTACCACGGTGGATACCGGCAGACACCACAGCAGCTGTCCTTAGCCTGTGTTCCTTGTCTGAGGGGCCTGCCATGGCAGGGGGTGCCTTGCAGGCCCGATTTAATGGGCCTGGCAACCAATGGGAGCATGGTGGGGGGAGAAATGGGGAGGGGCAACAAACAAGGAAGCAACCAGGACAAATGCACAACTTACTGTGCCACAGAGCATATGTCCTCACCCCAGCACTTGAGTAGTTGACATTGGCGTTGCCTGAGGATGGTGGGGATGGCCTGTGTGGACAGAGGGAGAAAACACATGTCGGTGCATGCTTACCTGTTATATGAGCAGGGGTTCGGGTCCTGGGTCCTCCTTGTCCGAACAGGCCCAAAACAGGAATTGCCCTTTTGTCCATCTGCCCTTCTCTTCAGACGCCCTTGATCTAAGAGGTAAGAGCAGAACGGAAGAGACAGGGCTAAGAAGGTGGGTGGTGCTTAGGTTAGGTGACCTAGATCCATTCGTTTTGTGGGAAGAAGGGAAATGTTGTGGGAGAAACACATCTTTGCGGGAGAACTGCTAAAATTGAAGATGTAGAGCCAATATGTGCTACATGGAGCACATAATCCCCAAGGAGTTGGAAGCAGTTGGGCGTTATGTGCTCCATAGAACTCTGGTGCCTGCCGAGGCCGACGGCAGAATGATGACGTCGGCTCTCCTGAGCCAGAGCACGTCATCGTATGGAGGCTTTGCTGGCCGCTCACAGCGTCACCATGCTGACTGTGTTCTCACAGGTGCTGAGCGATCGGAGGCGTGGCTGCCTGGCAGTACAGCTGTGTCAGGAAGTGCTGTTTCATTCTCTGAGGGAAGACAAGTCAAGCAGTGTCATCAGTGGCAATCCGTGTGGTCTCTCAAAGGAAAACGTTTAGTCTGTCAACGGATGCCGGCTTTGCCCAGAAGCCAGTGCAGGTGTCCAAGGGCCCTTTGGAAACGATACCGCGGGATCTCTACAGTGGTGTTGCAGTGGACCAGTGGTAGAACCTGCCGTTTGTTCAATTTGTATGGGTGGTGAGTTCTACAGTGTGATGTTTTGCCAGAAGTGTTGCCGTTTTGTTGAGAAACTGAAGGTTTTGGATCCAGACCTTTTTGATTTTGATTTAAAACTCAAGGTGCTCGTTTTAAATGAGGACTAGGTAGCTGTGTGGGGAAGGCCTGTTTATTATATTTGCTGTTTGTCATATGTATGTGGCCTATTGGGGATACTTAGACCATTTGTGCGGGTTGGTTTAGGCGGGGCAATGGTAATGATCAAGGCTTGTTCTCATTTCATTGCTGTTGTGTTTATGTTGTGGCCTTCGGTTTGGGTCTTGGCTCTGCGCGCCATTTTCTTCAGCATTATTTTGGTTTGGTAGGTGCGAGATAGTTTGCACTCTACTTCGGGGCATGTGGGTGTGGGGTCTGCATTTTGGACACATGTTGGGTTCACGTGGGACATGTGGGTGCCTTTTGGTACACGTTTTGGGACACGTGCATTCTGCTCTAAAAAAAATCAGATTTAATGTTCTACTGCAGGTTGGACTTGGTTGTTACTTTAGTGTGGTGCAATCTGGGGACATTTTTCTAATGCTTTTCTTTTGCACGTTGGGCAAGGGATTTTGGTGTTGAATGTGTTGACCTAGATGTTGTCTGTAGGAGATTTTCTCCCTGGTTGTTATGGATGTCTTGCAGTGTGGCCGTGCAGATTCTGTGGTTGTTTTGGTGGGTGGGTGTCTATTTTCTTGTTTGTGAAGCACTTCGGGGTGCATATATTTTGTGCATGGGGCTGTGGGCTACAGCCAGGCGGTTGGGGCTGAGGCCTCACCTGGGATGGGATATGCACTGTTTTAGGTCTTGAGGGCTGTGGGTTTACAGCCAGGATCTGGGTGCCCTTTGCTTTGTGCATGGAGTTACATTTGACTCTTTTGTTTCTTTGGTGTTGGGCCTGTTTTTCAGCCTGGTTTGGACATTTGCTCAGTTTTGTTGATTGGGGGCTGTCAGGTTGCAGCCAGGATGTGGGTCATTTTTGTCATGCATTTCCATGTTTTGTGATCAATAGCTTTCAGACGTCAGACGTGTGGCCTGGACTTGTAGGGATCCTGAGATGTATGCCCACATGTGTCAGGCTTTCATGTCGTTTTCTTACCATCAGTTTCGTGGTGGAGGTACATCGTCCTTTCTCCATTGGTGGTGTAGCTTGTCTTTTGTGAGGGTCTTGTGTGGAATGTGGTGAGATCACTATGGAAGGTTGGAGGTTTGAGTGTGGGAGTGTTCCAGGTCAGTTGGAAGGGGATGCTGGTGTGTGTGGATGGCGAGTGCTTATGTCAGGAACTAAAATGCTTATGACTTACCTGGTAACATGGAATAACATACCTGAAGTCGTACATGACTCAGTATATTCCTTAACCCACGAGGCTACTTCATTTTAGCAACAAGCTGGTTTCCAGGGGTCCAGGAAGCCGGTGCTGTGGAGGAGGGAGCAGTTTGGGACATACACTGCCCTCCGAGTGAACACCTGACCATCTGAGATCGTGCAGCCTGTTGGTTATCTCTACCGTTGGACACCTCCCTCCAGTGCTTGCACTGTTCCTGTACCACAGTAACAGGGAGGTGTCCCTCGTGGTAAGAGGATGCAGCCCCCTTCTGGTACTGGTGTTGTGTCCTAGGACCAGAGGGGTTGGAATATACGTACTGTGCTCCCTACAAGAGATTCTCGCCATCTGCTGTGGACCGCCAGGAGGATGCCAGACCACGCTATACAGGTTTGAGGCGCAAGCATGATAATCTGCTTGGCAATGCCCTAATATTACTGAGAGGATTAGACACAGTTTGTGAAGAAGAGAGCGGGTTATGCACTAAATCACCTCATACACCATACTTATATTACTCACATACTAAAACATTGCCCCTTGTGGTGGAAATGGGAATGATGGAACCATTCATTAATAGCAGGTGGTGACCATGTGGCCTCACTCATCCGGAAGCCATGGGTGCAAAAGCCATGATTCTGAAAATGGGTGCAGTGGAGTGCTTTTTTACCCGGCACATCAAAGCAGGACTATTAAGTGTATGGTACATGTACAGGCCATGTACGGAGAGAATGCACAACAGATGTGACCCTCCCTTGGGTGTGCAAATTACTATTAGAAGAGTCCCACGCCAGTCCTCACTTCCACAGAACCATAATGTTGTCCTATTGGCTCAGTTAGTACACACTTAAGGGTGCATAGTTCACACATTACATGCTTGCCTCTGACATTTGGGCCGACTGCATTCGCCACTGCCTTTATTAAAGTACTTGAAAGTAAGAGGGAGAAGGTATAAAGCAATACAGACATTATTAGTATGCATATTATTATTAGTAATAATAATAATAATAATAATAATAATAATAATATAAACTGATACAATCCTCCACTCCAACATTGGGCCTCATTACGACCCAGGCGGTAAGTTACCGCCTGGGTCGTACCTTTACCACCATGGCGTAAACCATGTTTACGCCATGGGGGTTGGCGGACTTACCGCCCCATTCCGAGGTTGGCGGGGCGGTAAGTCCCCATTAACCCATTTACCCTTCCCCATTCCCATTTTTGCCCCATAGGGCATAATGGGAGTGGGGAAGGCGTTAATTACGCCACCGTAAATTACGGTGGCGTAATAAACAACAAGGTCCCTTAGCGCCATGGATTTTAACACCTGCTAAAAGCAGGTGTTAAATCCTCCATGGCGCTAAGGGACCTCGGAATCAGGCGGTAAGGGTCGGCGCTGTTTACGCCGCCGTAAACCCCTTACCGCCTGGGTCCTAATGAGGCCCATTGTGTGTATTGGAAATCTCCATGGTGATTACAATATTGAAGAACATGAGGATTTACAAAAAAGATAATTTAATACAGAAGTGCATCAGAGTATGGTGTGAACATCACTGGGTCTCGGTGCAGTGAGTGCTCTAATAGAAGCGTGTAGGTTAACATGCATCTAATGCATCTCTGCACAGTGGCTCACAGTCCCGCACAGCGTCCCGCTGTTTATGCGTACCCAATTTCCCACCTGGTTGTTCCAGGCTGAGCGGTACAGTTGTCCAGAGTGATGGCAAGAAGGTGAAAGCTAGAAATGAGCCCCCAAACCCTCACCATGTCACACAGTGGGATTAGGGAGCCCACTCCTTGCACCACGTTATGGCGTTCCCTGATTTTCGTGGAGCTGGGACAGTGCAAGCACTGACTGGGAAGCCAGAGTCACCATGAGGCAGGAGGACCGAGCTGCATCATGGGCTACAGCAAGGAGGAAGCCCAAGGGTAGTAACAAGGTAGGGAGTACAAGGTCTATGAGGAGGCACAGGAGCATGGAATATCAGGAGAGAGGACCCCAGACTGGCAGGTAACTACGAGCATTAAGACGCTCAGAGCCCCCCCACCTCATAGCAGTGCCACCTACCTTCTTGGTCATTCGGCCCATGAAGCGTGTGTCAGTGGATGCCTTTGCCTCTACTTTCTCTGCTCCTCCTGCTCCTGCAGCTTACCCACACCCCCTACCACAGCCCTATCTAATCCTTCTATTTCCAACACCCTGGACATCCTTGCCTCTGTCATGAGAATTTGATTGAAGCCTACCTCGAAGTGGTACTTATGCTATGATTCCGACCTCGTCAGCCCGAAAGGCAAGTGCAGGGTGGTTGAGAGGAAGTGGAGAGCTTTGGGCACATCCTCTGACAAACTGGTCTGCAATACAGACTCCCTGTCCTGTCCCAACCGAGAAGAGAGCATACATTTAAGCCCACATCTCTGCGGTCTCTAACAACATGGCCAAACTCTTTAAAATCTACAAGGAACAGGCCAATTCTGTTGCAGTCTCTACCTCTATTGTTCCCTCCCAGGCTCCTCTGTAGGGCTCTGGCCTCTCAGCTCTCTGCTAAAACACAGGACATCATGTCCTCTATCTCTTCATCCTCTCCCTCTTCCTCTCTCAGCCCCCTTTGGCCATCTTTCCCTCTCCTCCTTTCTCCTCTTTCTCTCTGACAACACCTGATGAGGTTTCTAGACAGGTCCAATCTATGACAGCATCATCCAAACAGGTGCTACCCTGCTCCTCCAGAACCATCAAGGACCATATTGACACCCTCACTCCAGCCTTGGCCGATTTCTGTAATCACTCTTTCGCTACTCGAACTTTCACCTTTACCCTTAAGCACTCCCTTGTGCACCCCATCCTAAATAAGCCATCTGCTGATCCTAACTGCCTGGCAAACTATCACCCAATCTCCATCACCCCATTCCTGGGCAAACTCTTGGAAAAGCTGACCATCTCCCAGTTTACTCTCAACACTGAATCTGTTGGTTGTCTCTGTGACTATCAGTCTGGCTTCAGAGCTGCCAGAGGCACAGAACCTGCTCTCCAGAACAGCCGTGAAGATCTGCTCTCTAATCTTGATTTCAGTATTCTTTCTGTCCCCATCCTCCTTGATCTTTCCTCTGCATTCAACAGGGTCAACCATGCCATCATGATCAATCGACTACCTGAGAACCTGGGCCTCACAGATCAGGCCCTGGAGTGGCTGACCTTCTTCCTCTTGGACAGCCCCTTCCAGGTCCAACTTGGTCCCTTTCTCTCCACCAATGCTCTCTCTACCTGTAGTGTTCCCAAGGGCTCTATTCTCTCACCCTGTTTTTTCAACCTCTACTTGGCCCCTTTGGCCCACTTGATCTCTAACATCTCCTCTAACTTTCAGTGTTATGAGGATGACACTCAGCTTTCCTTCAGGCTTCCCTCAGCCTCCTCTCCTCTCTCACTCGTTCCTGACTGTCTATCTGTGATTCAGGATTGGTGCACCTCCAACGATCTATGCCTTAATGCCTGCTTTCACTCTCTCTCTCTCTCTCTAGCCGCCCACCTTGGGCCCTCTTCCTTCACTTACCTGCGAGGCAAAAGACATGGGTGTCATCTTCGACTTCACTCTTCTTTCTCTCCTCACATATCTGTAAATGGCCTCCCTGTCCCTCTCAAACTAGAGCCAGAGCATCTGAAGTTCCAGAAGCAGCTCAAAACCTTCCTCTTCCTCTTCTTCTCCTCTGCTTTCTCTCGCTCCCTCCCCTGCTGACCTACCTGACCTCCCTGTCTGCTGTTCTGACTTGTTGCTTGTCTACCCTCAGAGTCTCACTGGGTACCAGGCTCTTTCTTGATCAGGCACCCTTGCATTGCCTCCAGGCCTACCACGCACTTAGGGGCTGTAACTGTAACCCTACAGGCCCTTTCTCTTTTTGGACTACCCAGAGCCGCACTGCCCTGGCAGCACTTACTAAAAGTGCTGCCCTGTTTTCCCCTCCCCCCTCACTTGCACTCCCACCCTTTCCTCTTGACCTTCAGTTCTTACACTGTCATGATCTGAATGACACAAGGCCTAGTAAGATCATTTATCTTGTCCTCCCTCTGTCTTCCCTCCCCTGTCTTGTCACGCCCAGGAACACTTGTGCACAGGGGCGTTATAAATGACTAATCATTTCATATAATTTATAAAGTGCCCACTGCAACCTGGCTTAATATATGGCACCCCAAGAAAAAGGGGTGTGGGAGGGGGAAAGGTTATTCTTCCAGGCCTTGGCCATTCAGATATGGTAAGTACGAGGGTAGGTGACATATGATAGGTGTACACCTACATTGTTCTCAGAAAGTCATTCAGCTCAAGGGGAGGAACCACATGAGAAGTGTAAATAGTAAAATTTCCAAGGGGACTAAATAGAGGCAAGTGCCTGACCCAGTAAGTGTGAGGATAAGTGCTACAAAGGAACACAGTGGGTGGAGGTCAACCAAACAGAACAATCAAAAGACAGGGAAGAGATGTCTAAGATGTATAAAGGTTGTGATGACTTTATTTCTAGGGAGACGGTAGTGACCAAGACCTACAGCTGGAAGTTAGTTGCATTGACAGCAGAGGTGTGCATCATTAGGGAGGCAACAAAGTCAGCAGTGCCTGGCAGAGACAAAGCACCAACATGGTTAATACAGCTAACCTTGAATAGGAGGCAGTTTGTGCAATGCAGATCATCTGCTGGCTGAGGCTGTCCCAAGTTGGAGAGATTACTCAGATGTAGGAGACAGACAGTGACTGCAATGTAATTATGCAATGCGCCTTTAAGCAACCAGGTCTTCATTTGTTTTTTACAACTCATGTGGTCTTCCTCCTGGGGAAGAGAGATCATTCCATGGCTTTGCACTGCACTCTGCCAGGAATGTGTTTAATAACTGTGAGGACCTACCCTCTGGCAAGGGTGAAGAAGCCCTGGCTTGTTTGATTTGTATCAAATATTAAAATGATGCAGGTAATTAAATCTCTGAAAGGGAAATCTGCTTCCCTTTTCATAGTCTCCATCCGAAAAGCATAGTGTATACCTGTGACCTGCTGGGTCAGTATCCTGATCTACAGCA
Source organism: Ambystoma mexicanum (assembly GCF_040938575.1). Taxonomy (NCBI): domain Eukaryota; kingdom Metazoa; phylum Chordata; class Amphibia; order Caudata; family Ambystomatidae; genus Ambystoma; species Ambystoma mexicanum. Next base: position 1,042,756,305 of record NC_090941.1, read on the forward strand.
CCTGATCTACCAGAGGCACAGAGCAGGTTCAGTGGTAACAGTTGCCCATTTGACTGCTGCATTGACAGCCAAGTCATTTAAGACATGTACCCCTGTTCGTAAACCCGATAATCATGAGCCAATCCTCCTGGTGGGAGATACATCTTTAAATATGAGCCATAACTGAGGTATGGTATGGTGAATGGTATTCCCATGATTATTGCAGCCACATCACTTTGATATCACACGTGTCAGCCATGTGAGCCCAGCACAGATGTGAAAGGGTCATATGGTTACATGCCTTTACACCGAAATATGTTACAAAGAATGAACAAACCCGTTTCTCACCAATTAAAACCCACTCCAACCGTTTCCCCAAAATATTTAACCCTTTTACCCATCCCTAAAGGCATTCTCTATAAAAAAAAATTTCGATATATGTTCATTCTTTATAAAATATTCAAAATAAATACTGCATATTGATCATATGTACTCTCCCCAGACAGGCTGGTTCTTGCCAGTACAGACAGGAATGTAGACTGGGGGAATTGCCTCTTTTTGATCCTTTGTGTTGACTCCACCCTCAGAGAGACAGCCACACCAAAGGAAGCTGTCTTGGGAGCAAGAAACAAAAACCACACCCATTCACAAAAGGCATACCCTCACACCAGGATGCTGTACACCAAAACATTAATTGATCCTATTGAGAATAGAAGGGGCAGGGTTTGTGTAGGCATAGGGAGCTCTTTACAGTTGGAGGAAGGTTCCATTATCATCTTTCACTCTGCCTGTATCTTTCCTTCCTGCCCTCTCCACCTTCTATAGCAAAATGCACTTTGGGCATTATGTCAGTCGGCAAAGTCCACTGGCTTACCTTGATCCAATCACCCATGGGCTTTTGCTTTCAAATTAAGGGGTCTCCCACTCCTTTGATTCACTCTTGACCAAAAACCTGAGGAAGACTTCATTGAACATCTGTTGGGGCGAGTTGATCTTTCCAAAATCCTTTACCAGTGAGGTGCAGATTGTGTGTCCAAGGCATCGGGAAGCTCTGTCCCCTATGCATCCCCAGGGAACAGTAGGGGTGAACTGCTATTGAGGGAAGACCTGCCTCCTTTCCAACTACTATGGTACCCAGCGCCTCACTGTGTTGGAGGACCCCCGCAGTTGTGTATCATCCACTACCATGTTTTGGAGACCGAGAACAAGGACCTATTTTACCCTGAATCCCTAGATTAGGATTCACAGCATTCTTAGGGAAAGGACAGCCAGGTCCCTGTTTTCCATGCATCGAACCAGTCAAACTGCTTTCAAACCAGGTTCACAGTATTCTGATCTACAGGACCTGGCAGTGCTGCATTTGGCACTGTTCTTACTAGCATGCTTTCACCGCACATTAACTGTCTCAACCTCGAACTGCTGCATCATCAAACTGCACACCAGAGCTTCGGGATCACTGCTTCAAACCATCGCAGACCATCGGTTCAAACCATCGGAGCATCACTCACCAACCTTACCCAGTGGTTACAACCCCAACTCGAACCAGCCTTCACTCATCCTTGTACTCCTGCAGGGGAAAACTCAATTTGTCACACTATCCTTATTTTATGAATGATTTTCATGGAGCAAGAGGGAGACAGCAGTGTTTCAGGACAGTAGTGTTTTTGTCAGGGAGCGGAAGGGCCCCATGGTTTAGGGCCATATGAAGAGGAGGTGAGCTGGTATAGTAGGGCACAGGAAAAGGATTTCGTACTTGGATTCATTGAGGCAAAATTAGTGTCAATTATCCAGTCCTTAATAGTAGGGAAGCATGCAGGGATAGGGTCAAAGTTGATACTATGAAGACAAATGTGGTGATTCACTGTAACAAAGGCAGCAGAGAATTCCAAAAGGGTGATAATGTATAAGTGTTCCCACAATCATTCGAATGAAACAAAATAATGTAGAGCACCAGGTGCAAGGAAAAACTGCTTTATTTACTTAATATTGCAAAATAAATGGCTGGGAGATAAAAACATGTAACTCTCTCAACCCACTCACATCAGGCCAAGGAATATAAGGCAAAACAACACAGAATTTACATAATTACAAAAAACAACATTTCATTAAATACTAGCATAGTCATTGGTTATTCTAATCAATACCCTATAGAACCCTGTACATTGGAATCTACCATTGGCTAATCTACTATCTCCAGCACCACCCAAGTCAAACTCATCAACTCGAATGTCATCACCATTAACATCACTAACTCACTGTTTCACTGCTTGGCAGGTTTAAGGCTGACAGTGATAGAAAGTCTTTATGCCATTAGTTGGCGCTTCTTAGGGTGGCCTTGGATGTCACATCCCTCCGAGACAGCCCAATCAGCAATTAATGTTAAAACAGAGATTGAAATTTGGCTTCAAGAAAAAACATATACTCCCATCTCACACGCAGTCAGGCACGTAATACTAACTATACAAACTACCCACTTGTTAACACTCAAGGTGAGGAAAAAAGGTGGCCTTCACAGGCACACTCTGAGCTGGGTACGAGAATGAACAGCTCTTTCGGGGCTGATGCGAACCAGGCTAAGAAGTTGGGAGGCCAAAGGGCTGATCGGCACTTGTAAAGATTGAGAGAGAGCTATGTGAGAATTCCACACTTTCAGGAAGCCATAAGCATTGCAACACTGAAACCGACTGAGCGGAAGAAAGATACCTTCAAGTTGCTGGAAAGCGGCCTGCGACCTTGCCTGGTGAATGGCGCAGTTGGGGAGGAGTAGAGGAGGCATTGGTAACGGCCTTGACTGCTACATGAAGAGATTGAGGCAAGAAGACCAATTAACACAACAAGTGAGTTATCGAAGGCAACAAAAGCCTGGTTTGTGTTAAAAGCGAACGCCACTGTAACTCAAAAATTGAAGGTTGCACGTGTGCCGATAAAACACGTAATGGAAAAGACAAATGTTGAATTGTAAAAGGAGTGGATAGAAAGTAATAGAGTGGGCCTGCAGGGCAAAATCACACATTCGAAGGTCTCTGTGAAATGAACTGAGTTGAAGTGTATTACAACAGGAACCAAAGGAAAGAAAGTTGAATAAGTGAAAAGCAAAGTATGTGAACTTTGAATATGCCAAGAGGCCAAAGTATATGATCGTTGAAAAGGCCAAGAGGGCAAACTAAAGAGAATAAGAACTACAAGTACCAAGAGGCAATGGGTATGCAAGATAAGGAAGATTGTGGATTGTATAATTGGTTAAAGGGAGGTCGAAGTGGTCATGCAGAGGTCTATATAAAATCCTTGCAGTTTCAAAAGTCTTCGACAGTAAAAAGACACTTAAGATAAAATATGGGGAAGGGATCCCCCATGAAGAAGGACGGGCTCGAGCCTGGCACGGGGATGTCTGTGCAGAACTGTGTGAGAAAGTGAAAGGTGAAGGACAGGCTCCAGCCAGGCTGAGGGAAGCCTGTGAAGACCTGTGTGATAACGAGTAAAGGTAAATAGACAGAGTTGCGCCCGGCAGTCGGAAGCCTTTATAGAATTGTGAGACATTGGGAAAGTGAATGTGAACAGTGAGGCTGGCTCGAGCCCGGCAGAGGGAAACCTCTGTTGAATTGTGGGAACGTTAAGAACAAAATTCAAACTGTTGAATTGTTATTTATGACAAGGCAGATGAAGCCTAAGGAAGTGATTGAACTACCAGAAGCTTGAAGCCCAAGCCTGAACTGTTGAATTGTACAAGTAAGCCAAAGTGTGAAAGACTGTGTATAAGAGGTACTAGACCCCTCACCCCCTCAAACTAAATACAAAGAACATGATAGGCTAATCAATGGTTCCAGTATTGTAAAAATCCGAATAATAGTGCTTTTTGAAGATAAAGAGTGCATATAGGGAGACACATATTTTTGGGGTCAAAATGACTCAGGAAGTAAAGAGTGTCTCCAGTATTACTCCCATATCATAAATATGTAAAAATATAATCTAAAAACTGAATAGAAAAAGAGTTATGCTCAAAAGTAAATTGATTTACCGTTTGTTAGCAATGCTGAAACAAAACTGAGATATTTCTAAAATGGATGGCAAAATACAAAATGGCTTCAGGATTAGTTGTCAAAAGAGCAGAATCATACTGATGTTGAATGTTCTTTGGCAGCAGTTCACTGTAAGATAAAGCACGTCTGGGATGACATATTTAGAAATGTTGTCAAGGAAAGCACACAATGATTGACAGTAGACCGATAAAGGCATGGGAAGGTTACTAATTAAATAGAACAGCAGCTTACTTTGCAACAAATGAAATGAGCACATGGAGTTTTCCACAGTATGAGTTGCCAAGTAAATTTGGCAGGACCTCGAGAAGTAGATAAGGGCTGTTTTTTGGCAGCCTTTAAAGGATCGATCATGATGTTTAGCTGAGTACAAAATAAGCTTATCAGTCTATAGGTCAGCCATCTGGTGCTTGTCAAAGTGAGCTAATGTCGGCTTTGTGAGTGACAAATAAGCCATCAAAGACAAGGGGGGGCTTACATTAAAGCATTATATCATTGGAAAAAAGCATATAAAAGAAAGCTGATTGTAGTACCTCTGTGTGCCTGGAAGGATACGAGGGCTGCGCTGTGCTGGCAACTCTGAAATAAGACGATTGCTGTATGGAATGGGTAAAGACTACATTTCCCATGATTCTGGTGACCGTTGGGAACAGGTGTGGTGCTCACTTTGAGCTGCTACTTAATTTCCTCCTTGGCCCGTGCTGCCTGTTGGTGATTGTTGTCGTGGCAGGCATGGGCCAAGGAGAGCAGGAGAATGGATGCAGGTGGACTGACAGGATTTGGCCTAGGCGGTGAAGCGAAGTGTTCCTAATGCTTCGTTCCTTCATGGAGTGGAGCAGGCTATGAAGTGGCCCATCCACGCAGGATCATCTCATGCCTGCGGAGGTGCTGGTGGGCCCCCCATGCCTCAGTTAAGTGACCTGGGATTGTGTGTGCCTACTTAATATTCTGCTGGCATTTTCGCACATCATTCACAGTGTGCACACCTATTTCGTGTTGCACACAGTGAAGACTTGTGTGGGCACACTTGATACTTGCTGGCATTTTCGCGCACCGTTCACAGTGTGCTGAACTTTCATGTTGTACGCTGAGAACTAAAGTGTGGGAAACCTAGTGAACTTGTTAAAGAATATTCTGTATCAAGCGGAAATCAGGAATTGTATTTGTTTGCATCTTTGCAAAGGCAGAGAAGGAAATGCTATGCTGTGTGTGCGGCTTACTCTTGTCATGTTTATATTGTCCAGCAAATCATCATGTCAGACATAAGAAGAGCATAAAGTTTGTAACTCGAATAGGGTAGAGAGCACCATTCAGGAAATGGTGCATGGTGAATAATACATGTTAAAATGTGTGCATTGTCTTTCCATGTTGTATGCAGGGGCAGTTATCCATGGCCATCAATAACTATATGTGCTTATATTTGTTGCTATGTTTAGGAAGGGAGTAGGATTGGTCAAGAACTATAAGGGTAGCTCCATCCTGATCAAGAAGGGTGTAGTTCAGAGTTGGAGGTGTCAGGGGATGCTGTTGCATTCAGTGTAAACTCATATCTGTGTATGTTTCTTTCCCTATGTTTCCCCATACCCACCCATTTGCAAGGAAACCCTAAACCTTTTCCCGGTTTCCCTAAACACCCACTACCTATCCACAACCTCTCCCTAACCCTTTGGCTGACTCGAGGTACGTTTTATAGTCAAGTAAGGGACTCGTGCCAACCAAGGTGGGAGCGGTCAACTACATTTGGTTTCCGTGGCAAAGGAAGGAGTTGTGTCATACTCCAGGGGTGTGACAGTGCCTTTCAGAATGTCCTTTTAAACCTGTATTAAAGATAGCTGTGAAATTGCAGCTGGGCATCCGTTTGCTACTTAATCCAGCATCCAGTGCCAGAGTCTTCCGATGTTGAAGCTGATGTAGGGCAGAGGGTCTCCCTTTACAACTGATAGAACTGTGCCAGCCACCTATCCGTTTTAAGGAACTCTCTAGACCCTGTGGTGCTGAACGTGGGGAATGGAGTTATTACTTAAGCCATTCTGAAATTTCTTTTGAGACATTATTTTCCTTTTGTATTCCCTTAACACTTTTGTCATTTTAAGAACGAGGGCAAGGTTCATATTCTTTAGTATAGGCCTATTTATTTTGGCTAGACTGACTTGGACTTGTTTGTTATTTGTTTAATGGTCGAGACTACTCCCATTCTAGAGTTAGGGCCAGCTAGGAATTCTACCAACCGAACCAAAATACCAAATAAAGGTTTTTCAAACTTGTATCCATTGTGTCTGTGTCTAGTTCTTGATACCATGCCTTCCTTACATAGCCCACAAATTATATGTGATTAGAGAGGACATAGAGTGGACAAATCTCTCAAAGTATAGAATCATTGTCTGCGTGAGTGCTGGATATTTCATGACTAGATGACATAAGGTCTCTAGTTCATGTACTTTACAGCACCTACAGTTTCGTTCACTGTTAGAGATTCCCATCCTTGGCCCCACTACTTCCAAAGTATGCACACAATTAAAACAGTTTCTAATGTATTTGGCCTGAATTCTTTCAGCAGAAAACTGGGACACATAAGGTTGTGTACCGCTGGCATTGGTGCATTGTGTAGCAATGTTTCTGTATAAAGCCAGTCTCTGGAGGTCCATCTAACGGCAAATTCTGTCCCAGTGCCTCAAACCATCTTTCATTCTGTGCAAAGGGGCATCCCCTGGAATATTAGCTTCTAAGAGCTAAAGCTCACAGTCCAATTTCAACTCAGCTAACATTTTCACATTCCCTTGCATCATTAATTTCTTTAGCCCCCTCTGCCCCCCAAAATAAGGTGCCATCCACTCCCTCGATTATTTTGCAAAACAGCCCCAGTTGTCTGCACTGGTAAGTAATCCACCAGGATTGTTGCCCAGATTCCAGGCAGATAAGACTGATAGGTACTGACCCAGACAGACCCAACACTTCTTGCCAAATTCTACACTCTGGTTGATCCAACCATTTTCTATTGTTAAAGAGAAGTAAATCAGTGCCATACAAAACTGCTGAGGTGACCTTTGCCTTATAAAAAAAGATATCAAGAGCAACAGAGAGCAGGCACACTTTCGTTGTTTAATCATTTTCATAAGGGACGTCAAACACAACACCTCAGACTCTATTCTGGCCATACTCAGTTTCACACTCCCCAAACAGGATATCTGGAAGGCCAGATAAATAAAATGCGACATATCCTCTATTTCTACCCCTTTAAACAATACCACACTGGAATATCTCTTTTTCTTCTTTGACAAGGAAAGGATTTAGATGTGTCAGGGTTAATTGACTGACAGTTCATGTCCATATAAGCTGCCACCCTATCCAAAGCGCACTGGAGCCTTTGGACAGTGCAGTCCAGAAGGATGTTATACACTCTATGCATTTGGGCTTGCCTGTTGGTTTCTTCAGACGAGGAATGGTGGCGGTTTGTTTCAGGCAATCTGGCATAATTCCATGATCGAAGCAACATTTTATGGAAGTGGACCTGGCTGGAGCTAGGGAGGTAATGTTGTATTTGATGTTAATGTGTGAGGAATTCAGCCTCCCGAGGGATTCCTTGGGTATCACCTGAAGGTCGCTGGACAGTCATGATGTAGATAATAGAAATGGGGTCTGTACGCCGACATATAGGGCCTGATTCCCAGAGGGTATTTGTAATGGTGCAATCCCATAGGAAAACGCTCTGTGAAACAGGCCCATAGGCTTTAAATGTTTGTAGCAAGGAGTAGGAATAGATAAATTGACCTATTTCACCTGTCAAAATTCCACCTGAAATCCAAGAAATGTCACTCTTTTCGGCAATTCTGCTTCGCACACAATGGCTGCCTGGTGCAAAGCGAAATGGCGTGGCAAAGGGACCGGAAAGGTGCCACACAGACGTTTGTTTGACATGTATACATAGAAATACATGCATGGTCAATAATGACCGTCTCATGTTTTTCCTGTGGCACAGGCTTTGCTTTCTTTGCGCATGCGCCTTATGTAAGGATTTGCTTCATCTGTAGCAAAGAGTGCATTTCTCCTACTCACGCATGTGCTTGTGTCATGCTTTGCTTGTGAAAAAGTGAAGCACGTTTTCCTCCTACTCACACGTGCGCTTCTTAACACGCATCTTATTGGACAAAGTGAAACGTGCGCACGTGTACTTCATGTCATGAGTCACTTCAGGGAAGGGAAGAATACATTGCTCCTCCTCGCGCATGCGCTTTGTGACGTATTGCACCAAAAGCTTGTGAATAAAAAGCTAAGTGCGCTTTCAGTGCGCATTCTGCTAGGTAAAAAAAAAAAAAAAAAAAGTACCCCATAACGCCGAACAAGGGGAGCGGGGGTTGCTAGGGTGTCCCCACATACATTAAATGTCAAGCGTAGGACAAAAATACACATTCAGAAAACCTTGAGTCGACCATTGTGTAAGGCGAGCATTTACAATACGGTCTTTTGACTACATCTTTTTGTGACAGGCTTTGCATTGGGCAAAGCAAAGCATTCATTCCTCTTGCTCATGCCTGTGTCATGTGGCCGTGGTGTGCTGCAAGCAATGCTAGTCTTAGATTTAAGCACATCCTTGTGTTCCGCCATCCCAGAATCAGTACCGGCCCCCAGCGCCCTGTGCGAGATGTTCCGGTTGCGCCCGCCCCACCCTCCCCAACACTCTGACAGCAGCCATCAGGGCCTCACTGATCCCTGCCTCGGACTCCTTTCCGACTCAAAGATGTGTTTGGTTGGCACCTAAACAAAAGGGCCGGCAATTACTTTAGCTGAGCCCATCTCTGTCATCAGCAGCCCATTTTTACGAATATATGTGCAATTAGAACTGCGATGGGACATTTGCAAACGAAAGCCCCACACAGCCCCAATTACCTGAGATATGTGCCTCAAATGTGCAAACATGAGATACAACAATGGAAGCTGGCATCATTCCCCCAAACACATTTGCTGTTTCAGTTCTTATCTCAAACGCTCAGCCATCTTAATTTGTTAAACAATATTGTGGGTTGAAAGGAGGGAAGAAAGGCGCAGGCGCACAAGAATACAAGCTGGTTCCATTCCCCCACGGTATAGCGTTCTTTCCTCGACAGGTGTAATTTCAATGTTTTATTTTACGAGCATTTTTTACTGAAAAAACTCATCAAAATATATAGGGGGCTGGGAAAGTGTATATGAGGGTGGGGGGTTCAGGAAAAGTTTAAAAATCAATAGGGGATGGGTGGTTTGGGGGTGTAACCCCCAAAAATACAACTATTTCAATTAGTTTTTTCAGTAAAAAAACAACAAAATTACAACCATCGATGAAATGACATAGAACCTCCCCCATACACACTTCAATGTATTTTACAGGTTAGACGTGTGCAAGAACCCAGGTGTTTTAATCATGCCCACCAAATGCAGAAATGTGATGCACCATACTACAACATATTCTGGAATCTAGCCTGATATATATATATATATCGCGCCTTGAAACACTTGTGTATAGGCGCGTTACAAATGCCATATCATATCATATATATAAAGAACATAGGAAGCCTGGCCAGACAGCTCGCCCTATGGCCACACAGGCATCCAGAGGCAAACACATGTCCTAACCTGGGACAGGATGCAGCAGCAATAGCAGTGTAGCAGTGATGGAGTAGTCATTGACACAGCCATGTATGATCGAACACCAGAGCAACCATTTTATATCCATAGACCCCCAGGAGATTCAGAAACTATGGGACCCTCAATAATTGCTCTTAAGTGAAAACCACCAAGGACTGGTGATTCCCACGAAGAACCATTGAGACCGGAGAAAACCTTCACACCTCTTCCATCTTAGTGTGGCCAATCCAAAACTAAGATGGTGGGCAACAGGCACATTCTCAAATTTAGGGTCAGAGATCCCCGTAGGATATTCGAGAACTTCCCAAAATCATTGCTGGGTCAGGCATATAGCCAAGTGAGACCAATACAGTTCTGCTATCTGTTCTAATACTAAGTCCTAAGTCCTTCGCCCCCTCACACAGAATCCCAAGTGTAACATTAACCCCCCGCACCCCCCCCCAATTCTTCAATCTAAAAACCTGTGACCAAGCCACAGCTGCATCTATGGACTTTGTTGTCATTTGAGTCAATGAAATATGACTTCTTCATGTTCTTTGGATGGTATGCTTGGTTCATTGACACGCACTACTTACAGATAACAAGAAGTGGTGTTAGGGGAAACGCTCTGCATGGATTGTGTTATGATGGAATAATATTAGGATCTTTTGACGGATCTGCCTTGTCTGCATTCCGTAAACGATTGGGTTCAATACCGGAGGAACCAGAAGGTAGACATTGGCCATCCATATTGCACTGTTAGTATGGGTACTCCCAAACCGGTGAACCACTGAAAGTCCAATCAGTGGAATGTAGAACCCTAGCACTGCACACAGGTGGGAGACGCATGTGTTAATTGCCTTGATTCCTGCCTCTGTGGAAGACAGACTTACAATGGTCTTCACGATCAGGATGTAGGAGAGGAGGATGAGAACACAGTCCAGACCCATGACAGCCAAGATGGCAAACAAGCCGTACACAAAATTTACAGTGGCGTCCACGCAAGAGAGTTTCATCACATCCTGATGAAGGCAGTAGGAGTGGGACAGCATGTTGCTTCGGCAAAAGGACAGCCGATTGAGAAGAAAGGGCAGCGGAATGAAGACTAGGACGCTGCGCCCCACTGCCACCAGCCCCACTTTTATAAGGAGCCTATTGGTGAGGATAGAGGCATGCCGTAAGGGATGACAGATTGCCACATAGCGGTCAAAAGACATGGCCAATAAAACAGAGGACTCCATTGCTGAAAGAGCGTGAATGAAAAACACTTGGGTGAGGCAAGCATTGAAAGCCATCTCTTTGGCATCCATCCAAAAGAGGCTTATCATTTTTGGCATGGTACAAGAGGATAAGATAAGGTCAATAAGGGACAGCATGCAGAGAAGGATGTACATTGGCTCATGCAGGCTACAGTCAGTTTTTACTGCGAAAAGAATGGCGCAATTTGCCATGAGGGCGATGATGTACATGAAGCAGACAGAAAAACCAATCCAAGAGTGAGCGGACTCCAGCCCGGGCACACCGGTCAGGACAAATGTGGATGGCTGGAACACGCTTGTGTTGAAGTCCGACATACGGGGATACTGCTGCTCCTCTTTGGAAGGCGTCATGATCTTGGGGAGATGAAAGACATACAAAATGATTGTTTACACATAGAAAAACTATACTTCCGTGTCTTTGCAGCATGAAGAAAACAGAGTAAGGCGTAGCTATTGAAAGAAGATAGAGACCCTCAACCCTTTCATTACAGTGTTTTTTTTTTAAAAATGCTATGATATTGTTAAAAAAAACATTGAGTTTACCCAGCAAAAAAAAAACAATTATTAATCATATATCAGCAAAACTCAAAAAGCCAAAAAAGTTCATTGAAATAGGAGGCAACACATAAGTAAAAATTCATAGAAATTCATGAGGGGTTAAAAAAACTGCACATAGAAATGATATTTCACATGTGAAGAGGATAAACATTATTCATGATTAAACTATCGAAGAAATCATCATAAAACCTCATGTACAAAATGTTAAACAGAAAAAAAAAAAAAAAAATCACGATACAGTATGTGTAGAATCCTAGCAATGCCAAATTCGTAGAATGATATTCCAAAGTCTCAGGTGGGGAGAGTATACTCGCAGCCCCACCGACTGGCATTACCCAATTAGCAAGTTCCCAGAGACCAATTTCTCCCTGATCAATTCATGTGACTTCACTGCTCTGTTCAATAATGGTTTGTCTAAAGAGCCACGCTTCATGGACATAGCGGGCAATGCAGGTCAGGGTGCTTGGGCTTGGACTGTCTTTACCGAGTTCCAGAGCCTCAGCGATTGAACGAATCCCTGCCCTCCTCAGCAAAGGGTGAATATATAGTACTCTCGGTTTGTAGCAGATAAACATAAAATTAGTTAATGCCTCCTCACCCAGACCACATAGAGGGCAAATGGGTGACCCACCCACTTGGCCCCCACAAATGTGTGAAGGTAGCTAGCTGTAGTGTCCCAAACCTGAAGCTGATATACAGCGATTTAGCATACGATGCAGTTAAATAATTGAAGTACCTTTCTGGTCCAAACTCCCTTTTGCAACCAAAATAGTCTGGGTCCAATTTCAATGTATTCACCTTTCCAATCATGTCTGTCCTGGTAAGGACTATAGCTCCTTTCTTAATTCTGTTCAGGGATCTCTTATCAACACTGTTCGGTGCTGTTCACAAGCTAGAGTCATTCAAAATGAGCACTTCTTTTGTATATATGCCCCAGACAAGGGGTGCATTTACCCCCCGCCAGGGTCACAGAATGATTTAACGTATCCCTACTTTTCCAACCCCTCTGTACTCCAAGCCTTAAGCAGTATAGTATTGAGGCATGGGAAGCTTGTTCTCCGACTGGGTGTACATCAAGTATTAAATGTAATAATGCATTGGGCCTATCTCAGGGGAGATGTAGAAGCAGCTTCAAGAATTCATTGTATTCTCTGTTTAATCTTGATGTGTTAGCGTACCCCCAAAGCGCTGCGCCATAAAGGGGAGCCGGAATCACTTGCTTGCACAGAAGCTCACTAGATCAGAGAGCTGCCCCTCTCCCGTGCCTATTGAAGAAAGATCTTGCCGTTCTGCCATAGTTCCCCAGGGTGGTACAGGCCTTTTCAACTTCTGCAGTCATAAAACGGGACCTGTTGTAGGATACACCCTGCCAAAGTGATATTCACTTTGCAGCTTTTTGCAAATTGGGGTTTGAAGACCAGGGGGGTCATAGCGACCTTGATGGTAAGGGGTTAACGGCGGCGGTAATGGTGCCGGAGCCGTCAACCCCTTACCGCCCCATTACGAGTCTGTTCGCGGGACCCGCACAGGGCGCCTGGTAAAACAAGGTGCCCTTAGCGTGTCCCGCTAGCAGACCAGGGAGCTAACAACGGGCCCGTTAATAACGGGCCCGTTGTTAGCTCCCTCCCCATTCCCATTGAGCCCAATGGGTGCTCGAATGGGAATGGGTCCGGGTTCCTTGAATGAAGAATTACCGGGTCCTCCAAGGTTGGATTGGCCCGGCAATTCTTCATTCAAGGAACCCGGACCCGGTACCCGGTAAGGGAGTAACCAGGCCGCAAATTGCGGCTTGGTTACCTCCAAGGCCGTAATGACCCCCCAGGACCTTTGTTTTTCCGACATTCCGTCGACATCAAGGTCGACACATTTTTTCAGAAACACAGTCAGTGAAGTTTTCAAACCTTGAGGGGTTGTGGACAAGAGAACTGCATCAGCTGCGTATAAAAATGCAGGGTATCTGTACAAACCCATCCTTGGACAAGCCATACAATTCTAATGAGGTGATGATTAGTTCTATATATATGAAGAATAAAAGCGCAGCAACGACACAGCCTTGTCTCACGCCCCTACCCACATTGAAAGGGGAAGTTATCTCACCGGCCAACCCATAGCCTACCACATCTTGGTAATTGCTGTAAATCTGCTGGATAATTGAATGGGGAGGAGCTTTTCTTTGCTGCAGGCCTCACCAAAGGGCATCTCTTGGGACCGTGTTGAAGGCAGTCCTAAGGTCCACAAATACAGCATACAAGTTAATCTGGTTAAGTATAGTGTATTTTGGATCCGCAGAAAGAGTCTAAAATTCTGGTTCATGGTACTTTTATGTTTTTGAACATAAAACACTGTCCAAGGTTGAGATTGGTCCATAGTTGGCAGGTGAATCCCTGCCCCTCGTCTTGTAAATAGGGATTATCATGTCATGATGCCATGTAATGGGTGAGGCTTTAAGCTTTTAAATCTTTACATAGGATTGGTCCCCTGATGCCTATCTCACCCTTGTACAAATTAAGTCATGCTGGAGCATCAACTCATATGTAACATATAAGAGGAATTGTGCTGAATGTTTTAAATACATTTGGTCATCCATATGTTGCTATCTTTCTGAGACAGACATACAAATGTATGCATTCATTGGATTTTATGTAGCGGAAATCCAGCTGGGATGGCCACGGAAGGGCCGAGAAACCAGGGGTACAGCGATGGGATACATCAATATAGCTGGAATAATAGAATATTAAGAGTACAGTTAGAACAGGAATCTGCCACCTTTGGCTCTCCAAATGCTTTGGACTACAACTCCCATTGGCCCAAGCTACCGGAGTCAAAGGTCAGAGATCATGGAGAGATATACCGTAAAAAAAACCCGGAGAGCCATAGGTTGCAGATCCCGGAGTTAGAAGAACACGTAGAACATCAACCAAGCACAAAGATGTGCTGAATGTCCTGAATCTGCCTGAATGGGTAGGATGTTAAAGGGGTGTTGCTTGAAGAGGCACTGATCCAAGGCTCTGCAGCCTGCAGATGTTTTGAAGGTGTTATCTGTGCATATTCCCTCATGGAAGAATCACCGTGCTTTTGCACATTTCTTTTGGGGAATCATTGCGGAAATATGATGTAATTCTTCACACTTCAACCTTTTATGTGGCATACCTCCCACACACTCACATTACATACAGAAGACACTGTAGAATATAGCTTATGTTTTTCCTTTTCTGCATATTTAGGTATGAGCATTTTAGTGTGGAAGTTCACCATGCCATGTACTTGTCAGGCGGTCCAATAGTCGGAACGTCGGAAGCGGCCTCTCGTCCTTTGTTTCCTTGCTTCCTTGAGGTGTGGCTTGACGTCTGCACATCCGTAGGTCCTTTCCTCTGTTGGACGGACGAGCGAGAGCGAGTGTGCAGGAGCCGAGCGGAGCGTGGAACGCTGACCATACGTGTCCGCCTGTGAGCTATCAGCACCCCCGCAGACCTGCATGTTATGGTATAGCATGGAGGGCGTGGTGGAGTAAGCGGCCCCTTGGAGACCCACCTTTGATCTAGCCCAGTGTGAGCATGCAACGAACGGCAAAAACAGGGAAGTGCCTGACATAAAGATCCCTGGCGCGGTAAGCCTTTTTACAACCTGTCCTCCAGCTGTCCCTGTTTCCTGAATCCTGAACCTTGCACATGCTTAGGAGTGGGAATTGAGGGAGACTGTAGGGAAGATTGTGGGGAGGCAAAATCCCCTTGGATCCCTTGGACTCCGCAAGTGCCTTTGTGCACTCTTTTGAGTGGTGGCCAGTGCAGTCCTTCGTTTTCTGTCCAGTCTGAGACTGTCGGAAGCGACCTCTGTAGGTACCTTGTCGGTACTCGAAATAGCGAAGTGCGGCTTGACTCCTAAACATTGAACGAAGGCTCCCTGCTCCTTGTACTCTGTACGGCGTGCCAGTTTAGTTCCTGCCTTGGGCATAGCGGCCTCCCTCATCAGCCCCTCGAATCCTGCACCCTGCATCCCACTAGCCTGCCCTAAGCGGCCGCAGAATTGCCTGAATAACCCCCTGGAAGAGACCATTCCCTGGCTGACAGGTGGGTGTGCATAGATGTGCCCGCTAGGAGTGGGGGCTCGAGGGTCGACTCTAAATACAGACCGCAGGTCAGAGTGTGGCCTGTATTACCCAGTTTTTGCTCCCTTTTGGGGCTGGAGCGATTGGAATCAGGGGAGTGTAGGGAGGAGGTGGGGTCCTGAGTGGCTGGGCATGTAGGTACTGGGTGTGGGAGTGTGGGGGCGGAGAACTGCACAAACTGCCTGTGCCCATGGCTGTGGTCTCTGGAGGAGGCCTAGCTGAGGTGCTAGCAACCACTTGGGGCTGTTCTACCTAAGAATCTACTCAGGGGCGTATACCACCATAGCACGGCGCCTCCAGCTCACCTTCGCCCATAGGGGGTACTGGCAGTGAATCAGAGCAGTGTGTTACGGCCTGAGACTGTGGGCACTTGCCTTTGACCCGGGCGGGTAGAACAGAATCACTGTGTGTGTAACACCAGGACGCCCTAGTGTGAAGACTCACCGTGGGAGCGATTGTTGGTACCAACTGCCTCTCCTCTCGACCTACTGGGTAGATTCTCACTATTGTCAGTGAGGCAGGATCTAGATAAAGTGACTGTAGCCACTCTGCAATTATGCAGCGGGGGAAAAGAGCTCCCCATTCGATCTATAATTTACGGAAAATCAAGGCAAAACCTGTGAAGGAATGTAATGAGAACAATAAGAAAGGTGATAAACACAAGAAGAACGCAAAAAATCCCACATCTGTGGCTCAAGAAGCTATCACTGATTTCTTTGCAGAAAATCCT
The DNA here is from genome assembly GCF_040938575.1 of Ambystoma mexicanum. Lineage (NCBI taxonomy): Eukaryota > Metazoa > Chordata > Amphibia > Caudata > Ambystomatidae > Ambystoma > Ambystoma mexicanum. Next base: position 1,042,772,568 of record NC_090941.1, read on the forward strand.
CCCCCTGAAATAAATTCAACTATTAACGAGGAAACGGTGGTGCCCGTACTAAGTGGTAATATTTCTTTAAATTCCACTAACTTTGACGATATAGACAACAACTCTTTGCTTGACCTTTGTTTGGACATACAGAGAGGAATGCTGTCTCAGATTCCCCATAAGGTACCTAGCAGTATAACATATCCTAAGAAAAACATCAGCACACCTTTGGGTGCGCAAAATCCCGAGGGTAGCAACAGTCGCCTGTCCGCTTCTCCAAATTTAGCGATGGCTTTCATGGAGGACGGACCTGAAAACGAGGTTGAGGATGACAAAAGTCTGCACCCAAGAATAACTGTGATAGCCGAGCTTCAATCTTCGGTGGCCTCCCTTCAGTTTGCGCTTAAAATACTTCTGCAAATGTCAGGACGTATTTTGACAAATACCAATACCATCACCTTGGCCCTAGAACATAAGGATCTCCCTCGAGATGATGCAAAATTAAATCTATCTGACGCCATACATCTAGTGGAAGAGACGGAAGAGCAGGAAGTCACTCCCGAGGAAGCCGTGGAAGATGCTACGCCTTACGGGAGTACCCCAGAGGGGGAGGCACTAGCAGCGTGCGTAGAGGACCTGGAGCTTAGACAAAGTCCTTGGGCTCCCTCACTACCCTCACGGAAACAACGTAGATTGGGTAAGAAGGCACTTAAAAATAAGAAAGCTACAATGAGTGCCCCACTTCCTATTGCTGGCCCACTGACTGCCCCAGAAAGCCGCTCTAAAAAAGCCAGGAAAAGACTTGTGCGAGCAGCGGCCCGAGCGACAGTGACAAAGGGTCCTCTCTCCGGATGGCTAGTACCGGGAGAGAAGTCCATTGTGGTGGACCTAGAAGAAACCTTGCGGGTGGACCCGGAGCAGGACCTTGATTTTAGTACCCATATATGTCCTGAAGAACTTGGGGAGACAGGAGCAGCAGGAGAACTACCAGAGCCTACACGGCATGGCCAAAAAAGCTTAGTGGAGGAGTGCAACGAGAACCGCATTTGCTTTATCAAGAATCTCTATCCTAGTGGGAAAAATCCTTGGCTGTCTCGCTCAGAGTTCTTAACCAGACTTCATTACATCCCTCAACTTCGAGTACTGAAATCTGATGACTTCTTGTTCATTGAACCTCTGTAGGTGCCTAATTCACATGTCTCGGCCATAGATGGCACCTTTTTGGCCTCTGCGCATCTAATCAGAAACTTTAAAGAAGAATTAAGGGCAGTTGATATTGACATTGATGTAGATCCTCAGGAGAGGGATCCACATGATGAATTTGAGGTCATGGATACAACGGTTCCATCAGCCAACGAGTCCAAGTCTGTGGCAGTAGAAAACTCTGCCTTGGTTGAAATACAACAAGCTCTCAAATCACTCTTGGAATCCCTCCCACAAGTACTTCAGAACCACTGATGTTTTTCTTTAATTTCCTGGAATTGTTGAGGCTTTGCGCATCTTTTGAGGCCTGAGGGCTCAGTTGTCTTATTGTCCAAACACAGCTGTATCTGTCTCCAGGAAACTTGGTCATTGGACCCCCTATTACTTAATGGCTTCGTTACATATCAGTCATTTGCTAAGAGGGGTGACAAAGGTCGCCCTTTTGGGGGTTTACTTACAGGGGTGGTTAATACAGTTATATCACGAAAGATACAGTGTAAAGCTGAGGACTACCTGTTGGCGGTAGAGGTTGATTTTGTAAATGAAGGTGATCTGTGTAGATTCCTATTGATTAACCTCTACAACCCCTCTGGTGATGTGATAAGAGAACCTCTACAAGAAGCAATTCAGGATCTATTGTCTTCTTGGTCACTAAGGCCTGGTAATACTGCGGTAGGCGTTGTGGGGGATTTCAACTGCCTTATGACAGGCGACCTCCTTGTATCTCCCAATCCTGACCTCAGTGCAAGATGCCTGATGTCCCATGGAAGAAGGGAGGGGGAAGGGTTAGTCTGGCTAGTCATTTTTATGTCCCCCGAGATACAGTCCGGAGTTGCTGATATGATTGTAACTCCCAATAAATGGAGCGACCATGCATTGCTCCTTTGCTCTCTCCGCCTTCCTTCCCCCTCCACCCCCCACTCTAATATTGGCAGCATACAAACCAATTGCTCCGCCACTAGAATAGTTTGGTCAGAGAAGAACATAAGAGCGGCCTCTGAAGCACTTAAATCAGCTGATGTATGGGATCTTCCTCACTTCGATCTCATGTCAGCAAATGATATAGAAGATTGGTTCCGGGGATTCACTGGCCTACATGCCACAGCAAAAACTAGGCACATGTTAAAGCCTGAGGGCAGAATTCTCCATTATAACAAGGGAATCCGGGAGGACAAGAGAGGATATAGAGCTGAGATTCGGGGCCTCAAGAACATGAACTTAGGGGGAGCTGACTACTATGAGAAAGTTAGAAATGCCAAATACAAATACAGTGCCTGTATTAAGAGCATAAAAAAGACAGAAAGGAATAACAGACATCAAAGGCTCGTACAAACTATCTATTCTAGAAATTCTCGTAGTATATGGTCACTCCTAAACGAGAATAGAGAGAAGGTTAAGGGACCATTAGCCAACCCTATTGGCGAAGAAGTATGGATACAATTTCTATTAGGGCGTAACTCGGTAGAGGCGGAAGTTTCTAGTATATCTCAAGAGAAGGTTCCCTTCCCCCCGCCTTTCGATGTTTCTGCGGAGGCCATTTACAACAAAATAGTCACCCTTAAGGCCTCCAGAGCCCCCGGCTCTAATGGGCTGGCTAATGCAGTAATTAAGAACTATTCTGCATTTTGGGCATACCTCTTTTCTATTCTCTTTAAAAAGATTTTAGCACAGGGGACCATTCCCTGCTCCTGGCAAACAGCAATTCTTGTCCCTGTGTTCAAAAAAGGTATCCGCATAGACCCAAACAACTACAGGCTCCTTTCTATGCTGGACATCACTGGCAAACATTTCGCTGCCTTACTACTCAGTGAGCTGGAGAAGTGGGTGGAACAAACCAATATACTCAGCAGGTTCCAATGTGGTTTCTGGCGAGATTTCTCCACCGCTCACAATCTTTGGGTGATGGACATGCTTCGCACACGGGCACTTAGCAAGGGGCAGCCCCCGCTTTATGCGCTATATATAGATTTTAAGGCTGCCTTTGACACTATCCCTAGAGCAAGGCTATGGATGAAGCTGGAAACAATGGGTTGCCCGCCTGGTCTTTTATACTATCTAAGACAGTTGCACCATAATACTTCTCTGTGCCTCAGATTAAACCAGGAAGGCAGTATGACTAGACAGGTGACCCAGAATAGGGGGATAAAGCAGGGATGCGTAACTGCACCCCTCATTTACAATCTTTATGTATACGACATCGCTGCAACACTGGCCGAGGCTAACAATTGCCCTTCAATAATCGGTGAGACTCCCTGCACTGTTCTAGCATACGATGATGATCTGGTTGTATTTGACAATACCATAGCTGGACTCAGGCACTCTGCGGTCACTTTATGGGATTACGCTAGGAACAACAGCCTGATTATAAACCTAGATAAGACAAAGGTACTCAGATTTACCAGGAAAAGAGTATCCAGAGTCAACTTGTGGGTATATAATAACCATATACTTTATGCTCCATCCTATAGGTATCTTGGAGTAGATATTGAGCCGTTGGGCCACTATCCCTTGTGCCGGCAAGGACGTATAACCAGGGCTATGCAAGTAATAGCATTAATATCATCGTTCACAAAAAAGCAGGGTGACTTTACCTTGTGGGGCACTAGACACCTATACATCCAAGTGTTTGCGCCCATGATTACCTACGGCCTTGAGTCTCTTCTCTCTTTCGATCTTGACTGGCTGCAAGTGATGGAGGGTAAATTCTGGCGCAGAGTACTGGGATTACTTCCGAGTGTCCCAATGGCCCTGATTAGGCTTGAGTTGGGCCTTCCCTCACTTAAAGCATTGGTACTCAAAAGGAGGGGCAGACCTTCCAACCTGTTATTGGCCGTGATCCATCAAGAAGTGAGCAAAAAACACACCACTTCTCCCCTCCTGAAAGACATGACCACATTTCTTATGGAGATAGGTTGGACGCACAGAGGGGAGATTGTCTCTAAGGATGTGCTAGGTCTACTCGGTAAAAAGGTGGACCTGTGGGACTGGTTAGAGAATTTCTCACACCTAAGCAGCTTAAAGTCTTATCATTTCGTAAAATATAGACTCTATACTTTTATGCAACCGCAAGCATATTTGTATCTCTGCCCCACTAAAAAGCTCAGACGTTTCATTATTTTGTTCCGACTGGAGCAATTACCCACCCTTTATAACATAGGAGCCAGGGAAAAGATTCCTGCCAGTGAGCAAGTTTGTCGTTTATGCAAATCCCCTGAATGTTTGGAAACAGCCAAGCATTTGTTGACTGAGTGTTCGACTCTGTAGCGTTCAATCTCCAAATATCTTGGGGAATTTGTACATGATTCTTTAACCATCTGTGAAACCTCATTCTGGCTCTATTGCACTAACATCAGCAATATGCACTTGTTTATTGCATTGCACAATGTTTGGCAGCAGACTGAAAAACACCTGGGCTCTTTGCTTTGATTTGAAACATCTCATTATGATGGGTTAAAGATTGCCTGTGTCACTCTGACTAGTCAGGGATGTCTGTGGGATGATTTTACCCATGCAGCCAAGCCCTACCATAAAACTGTGCATTACTGGCATTGAAAACATCATGATGGCCAGAACTCCCCAGAGAGTGCACAGGGAAAACATGAAGAATAGGCTGCCACCCATTTTTGCCTATGATGTGAGCATAGGAGGGCACTGCCTAAAACCACCATTGGCCTACACACATAGTACCCTGAAACCATTGGGAATGGCAATGCTGATTGCCAAAAGCAACCCAGAACTGTGGGGAATTAATTTTCTTAATGTCAAAAATGGATGCAATACTGGTGCTCACCACTATCAGAAAGCCAGCGTTTTAAAACCACCAGACTTTTGTGTAAAACTGAACAAATGAACCCAAACCAGGCCAAGGAAAGACTTGCTAAGAGGTGGATACAATTTAAAACTATATTCTGAAATGACTTGAAGGAAGTAATTATTTAATGTATATATAAAAAATAGCTGGGGATGTCAGCAGCTTAAGCGAATTTGGGTTTAAAGCCGCTAAAATCGAAATGTTTAGAATAAATGAGTGACCTATTTGTGAGTGTCACATTGGTTGCAATTGTTTAAATGTCATAGTTTTGAAATTAGAATCAGCATTCTAGCTGCATGTGCAAAAATTGTAAGTTGGATTTGAATGTAGAAAACTGGGAACTAAAGTGACATTTAGCTGAAATCTGCCTGACAACTACCCCCGACAGGAGAAACCTGCTCAGCCACTCTTCCCAGGCCTAGCTGCATCCTGCGCCCCTGCCAAAAGGAGATGACATCTCTCTGATTGGAAAAGGGGAGGAGCACCTGGGGACTGCAGGAAGTTGAACAAAGCCCTGTCCTGGACTCAGGCAAATGTTATATTGGGGGGGGGTCATAAAATGGCTTCCTCTTGGGAGAAACTGGGAGGGGCAGTGCCTGTGAGAGCCAGCTGAGCTTGGGGGAAGTGGATAAACCAGAAATTCCACCATGTGCTTTGGAAAACCACACCCCTTTGGGGCCAGAGCATGATTTTAAAAAGATGGATAATTCACAGTGCGGACTTGTCAAAATTATATAAATAATATCATCATTCTCGCGATTTTTCTGTGCACATTTTAAGAGGTGTTAGGACCCTGTGGTATGTTCTTGGGGATAGTAGCGAAAAAAAAGGTTGTTACTCCAAATGTATGCATGTTAAAAATATGACACTTTATCATCTGAAACCCATATCCCTGGTGCACATTTGTGTAAAATCTGGAAAGATTTAGAGGTCGTTATCTGGATGAAAAGGGGAGAATTCTGTCATAAGTGGACACGACATCGTACAAAGACAGGGATCGGATGGTTTGGTGCTACAGAAAATATGTTAACTGGACCTATAATATTAGAAAAATGGTACATAGATAAATATGTATTTGTATCAGAAATAGATTTGTGTGCAATTTGACAAGGGAAGGTTCCTCTGACCATAAAACCTACAGCATCACTCTGACCCTCCATTTCCTTTCCCCAATCAAGGGAGAGAGGAAAGCTTGGCCAATGATAAGTGAGAGGGGCAGGCTTAGCTAGGCCCAGGCACACACCCATTTTCAAAACACATAAAAAGAGCCACTGAAACCCAGGTAGAGACATTCACTTTCCACTTTCTTGCGGGACGCTTTGCTGGGAGACTTCAGACTTCACATACAGAGATCCAGACTTCAAATCCATCAATCTCCAGAGACCAGAAATTAACTCCAGAATTTGTAGCAGAGAGGCCTGAATCAACAAGCTGAATCCTCTTCAGCAGGCCTCAAAACCAACCAAACTATTCAACAGCTGGGCGAGCTGTTTTAATTCTTTGCCAAGAACTTTTGCAAGAACCTGTAGCAGTATCCAGAAAGCAGTGCTGTATCCAGAACCAGAGAGAACCAGAGACCAGATCGCTGTGAAGAACTGCTAGCAGAAGTCCAGCCAATCCTGACCCGATCGGTGACGAAGTCGCATTCCTGTCCAAAATCTAGTGTGAGTACCCAGCTAGCACTGTGACAAAACCAATCTCTTAGTTTAAAATAATCTAATCCAAACTATTTTAGCCTATTAGAACTGCCTCCTAGAATCGTGTCATTCTGTCATCTTTAAAACTGAAAACTGTCATCTGTCATTCTGAGCTTTAAAATTTCAGATCCAAAAAACTACCTTTACTAAATCGGCCGTATCTCCGGAACCGCTTGTGCTAGGAGCGAGATTTAACTGTCATCTTAAAGCTAAGATTCTAAGCTTTCCAACGAGTCCAGAACGGACTTCCTTATAGTGCCTCCGTAATTGCGCTCGACACACGCAACTAAATTTGCCGCGATTTGACATTTTGCTTAATTTCAGCCACGTGTAAAAATATTTGTCCTTGCTTTCCTTTGCTGAAATTCGTGTGCAACCTGACAATCATTCATAGAGCATTGCTAAAGTGATCCTGAATTAATTTAAGTAGCTGTCACCCACCCTGAACCTCTACAGGGAATTAAAATCATTTTAGCATATTTTTCACTTCTTTGCATACCACCTTTGAAGTACTTTGCCTGTGTTAAAATCATCCCTCTTCCTCTAAGCTTGCTACGGGGGAACTGAATTATATTTGATTGCATTCCTGAGAACTGTGCGCTTTTCTTACATCTCTTTACCTTGCAAAAAGGGGGGGTGAATTGTCAAAGAAAAGTGATTACATTGTCTTTTGTTGAAGTCATATCAAGTTTATTTTCTGTACTGCATTTTCATTCATCATTGCATTGTCCTTGAAGCCATAAAAGCATTCTCAGCTACTTCATCCTCTCTATATCACTTCTAAGCCACTGTAACATCATCCATTGTTGATCACTATCATCCACACAAGTGTGCTATTAAATATTAATTTACTATAAAAGTGTGATAGATATATATTGTTTAATTTTCAAATAAACCTTTTAATTTGCAAAACAAACCTACTTCTTGGCTCAGCGGGGTCGGGGGGATTCTGAGAGAGGGGCGTTATATAAGGGTAGTCATCCAGAGTAAACAAACTGGACATAAAAATATATCAATAAGGGTTTCCCTCAGCATCTCAGACTAGGCATTGTCTTAGCTGTAGTGTTGAATTGAATCCGCTTACATGTCGCATCTATGGCACTCTTATTTCGACTCCTAGGCAGGATATCAGTGGGTGTGAGGTCTAATGTTTGTATTTATGGCTAAGACTGTGCTGACGTGAAGGCAAAGATTATAAGTCACACAAAACTGTTCTTATTTGAGCACTTTGTTTTTCCTGAGGTCCTAATATTTTAAAGAAATTTTGTTTGTTTTAGATCTTCATCTGTCTATGATATATCTGCTGATTTGTTTCTTTTAACTAGTTAATGTTAATGTATGTAATTTGTATTATGTGTAAAGTTTGAATTTATTTTCAATCTGTATCACATTGAAGAATATATATATGTACTTGTGTTAAGTTCTGTTTAGTTCTGTTAAGTTCTGTTAAGCCTGCAAAATTAGCATTGCTATCTGCTTTTTAGTTTAAATATCTGCTGGTCTTAAACAGTGCTAATCAGACAAGATTTTTGACAAAAAGGTTTTAGAGAAAACCCTTCTATGGCAGACCAACTATGATGTCAGTTTCCAGGATCTAAGGGCATGAGATACATGTTCAGATTCTGCATGAACTGGCGTATGATGTCAGTTTACCTTCTCCAGGATCAAAGGGGATGGGATACATGTTCAGATTCTGCACGCACTGGCGTATGATGTCAGATTACCTTCTCCAGGATCAAAGGGCATGAGATACATGTTCAGATTCTGCACTGACTTGCGTATGATGTCAGTTTACCTTCTCCAGGATCAAAGGGCATGGTATACATGTTCAGATTCTGCACGCACTGGTGTATGATGTCAGTATCCCTTCTCCAGGATCAATGGGCATGGTATACATGTTTAGATTCTGGACACACTGGCGTATGATACCAGTTTCCCTTTTCCAGGATCAAAGAGCATAAGATATATGTTCAGATGCTGCATGCACTGTCATATGATATCAGTTTTCCTTCTCCAGGACCACAGGGCATGAGATACATGTTCAGATTCTGCACGCACTGGCGTGTGATATCAGTTTACCTTCTCCAGGATCAAAGGACATGGTATACGTGTTTAGATCCTGCACGCAGTGGCGTATCGTGTCAGTTTACCTTCTCCAGGATCAAAGGGCATGGTATACATGTTCAGATTCTGCACGCACTGGTTTATGATGTCAGTTTCCCTTCTCCAGGATCAAAGGGCATGAGATACATGTTCAGATTCTGCACGCACTGGCATATGATGTCAGTTTACCTTCTCCAGGTTCAAAGGGGATGGGATATATGTTCAGATTCTGCACGGACTGGCATATGATGTCAGTTTACTTCTGCAGGATCAAAGGGCATGAGATACATGTTCAGATCTGCTCAAACTGGCGTATGATGTCAGTTTACCTTCTCCAGGATCAAAGGGCATGGTATACATGTTCAGATTCTGCATGCACTGGTGGATGATGTCAGTATCCCTTCACCAGGATTGATGGGCATGGTATACATTTTTAGATTCTGTACACACTGGCGTATGATGCCCGTTTCCCTTCTCCAGGATCAAAGGGCATAAGATACATATTCAGATTCTGCACGCAGCGGCATATGATGTCAGTTTTCCTTCTCCAGGACCAAAGGGCATGGGATACATGTTCAGGTTCTGCACACACTGGTGTATGATGTCAGTATCCCTTCACCAGGATTCTGGACACACTGGCGTATGATACCAGTTTCCCTTTTCCAGGATCAAAGAGCATAAGATACATGTTCAGATTCTGCACGCACTGGCGTGTGATATCAGTTTACCTTCTCCAGGATCAAAGTACATGGTATATGTGTTTAGATCCTGCACGCACTGGTGTATGATGTCAGTATCCCTTCACCAGGATTGATGGGCATGGTATACATTTTTAGATTCTGTACACACTGGCGTATGATGACAGTTTCCCTTCTCCAGGCTCAAAGGGCATAAAATACATATTCAGATTCTGCACACAGCGGCATATGATGTCAGTTTTCCTTCTCCAGGACCAAAGGGCATGGGATACATATTCAGATTCTGCATGCACTGGCTTATGATGTCAGTTTCCATTCTCCAGGATCAAAGGGCATGGGACACATGTGCATATTCTGCATGCACTGTCGTATGATGTCGGTTTACCTTCTCCAAGATCAAAGGACATGGTATACGTGTTTAGATTCTGCACGCTGTGGCATTTGATGTCAGTTTACCTTCTCCAGGATCAAAGGGCATGGGATACATGTTCAGATTTTGCATGGACTGGAGTATGATGTCAGTTTCCCTTCTCCAGGATCAAAGAGTATGAGATACACGTGCAGATTCGGCACCCACTGGCGTACGAGGTCAGTTTAGCTTCTCCAGGTCATGGTATACGTGTTTAGATTCTGCATGCAGTGGCATATGATGTCAATTTACCTTCTCCAAGATCAAAGGGCAGGGTATACATCTGCACTCACTAGCGTATGATGTCAGATTACCTTCTCGAGGACCAAAGGAAATGGTATACATGTTCAGATTCTGCACGCACTGGTGTATGATGTCAGTTTCCCTTTTGCACACACTGGCATATGATGTCAGTTTACTTTCTCCAGGATCAATGGCCATGGAATACATGTTCAGATTCTGCATGCACTGGCTTATGATGTCAGTTTCCCTTCTCCAGGATCAAAGGGCATGGGATACATGTGCATATTCTGCATCCACTGTCGTATGATGTCGGTTTACCTTCTCCAAGATCAAAGGACATGGTATACGTGTTTAGATTCTGCACGCTGTGGCATTTGATGTCAGTTTACCTTCTCCAGGACCAAAGGGCATGGTATACACGTTGAGATTCTGCATGCACTAGTATATGATGTCAGGTTTCCCTTCTCCAGGATCAGAGGGCATGGTATAAATGTTCAGATTCTGCACGCAGTGGCGTATGATGTCAGTTTCCCTTCTGCATACACTGGTTTATGATGTCAGTTTCCCTTCTCCGGGATCAAAGGGCATGGTATACATGTTCAGATTCTGCACAAACTGGCGTATGATGTCAGTTTACCTTCTCCAGGATCAAAGGGCATAAAATACATGTTCAGATTCTGCACGCACTGGCATATGATGTCAGTTTTCATTCTCCAGCACTAAAGGGCATGAGATACATGTTCAGATTCCGCACATACTGGCATATGATTTCAGTTTACCTTCTCCAGGTTCAAAGGGCATGGTATACATGTTCAGATTCTGCAGGCACTGGTTTATGATGTCAGTTTACCTTCTGCAGGATCAAAGGGCATGAGATACATGTTCAGATTCTGCACAAACTGGCGTATGAGGTCAGTTTACCTTCTCCAGGATCAAAGGGCATGGTATACATGTTCAGATTCTGTACGAACTGGTGTATGATGTCAGTATCCCTTCACCAGGATCGATGGGCATGGTATACATGTTTAGATTCTGGACACACTGGCGTATGGTGCCAGTTTCCCTTCTCCAGGATCAAAGGGCATAAGATACATGTTCAGATACTGCACACACCGGCATATGATGTCAGTTTTCCTTCTCCAGGACCAAAGGGCATGGGATACAAGTTCAGATTCTGCACACACTGGTGTTTGATATCGGTATCCCTTCACCAGGATCGATGGGCATGGTATACATGTTTAGATTCTGGACACACGGGCGTATGATGTCAGTTTCCCTTCTCCAGCACCAAAGGGCATGGGATATATGTTCAGATTCTGCACACACTGGTTTATGATGTCAGTTTCCCTTCTCCAGGATCAGAGGGCATGAGATGCATGTGCATATTCCGCATGCACTGGCGTATGATGTCAGTTTACCTTCACCAGGATCAAAGTGAATGGAATATATGTTCAAATTCTGAACGCACTGGCGTGTTATGTCAGTTTACCTTCTCCAGGATCAAAGGGCATGAGATACATGTTCACATTCTGCATGAACTGGCATATGATGCAGGTTTACCTTCTCCAAGATCAAAGGTCATGGTATACATGTTCAGATTCTGCACACACTGGTGTATGATGTCAGTTTCACTTTTCCAGGATCAAAGGGCATGAGATACATGTTCAGATTCTGCACAAACTGGCGTATGAGGTCAGTTTACCTTCTCCAGGATCAAAGGGCATGGTATACATGTTCAGATTCTGTACGAACTGGTGTATGATGTCAGTATCCCTTCACCAGGATCGATGGGCATGGTATACATGTTTAGATTCTGGACACACTGGCGTATGGTGCCAGTTTCCCTTCTCCAGGATCAAAGGGCATAAGATACATGTTCAGATACTGCACACACCGGCATATGATGTCAGTTTTCCTTCTCCAGGACCAAAGGGCATGGGATACAAGTTCAGATTCTGCACACACTGGTGTTTGATATCGGTATCCCTTCACCAGGATCGATGGGCATGGTATACATGTTTAGATTCTGGACACACGGGCGTATGATGTCAGTTTCCCTTCTCCAGCACCAAAGGGCATGGGATATATGTTCAGATTCTGCACACACTGGTTTATGATGTCAGTTTCCCTTCTCCAGGATCAGAGGGCATGAGATGCATGTGCATATTCCGCATGCACTGGCGTATGATGTCAGTTTACCTTCACCAGGATCAAAGTGAATGGAATATATGTTCAAATTCTGAACGCACTGGCGTGTTATGTCAGTTTACCTTCTCCAGGATCAAAGGGCATGAGATACATGTTCACATTCTGCATGAACTGGCATATGATGCAGGTTTACCTTCTCCAAGATCAAAGGTCATGGTATACATGTTCAGATTCTGCACACACTGGTGTATGATGTCAGTTTCACTTTTCCAGGATCAAAGGGCATGGTATACATGTTCAGAAAATGCACACACTGACTTATGATGCCAGGTTCCCTTCTCCAGGATCAAAGGGCATAAGATACATGTTCAAATTCTGCATGCACTAGCATATGATGTCAGTTTTCCTTCTCCAGGATCAAAGGGCATGGGATACATGTTCAGATTTTGCATGCACTGGCGTATGATGTCAGTTTCCCTTCTCCAGGATCAAAGAGTATGAGATACACGTGCAGATTCGGCACCCACTTGCGTACGAGGTCAGTTTAGCTTCTCCAGGATCAAAGGACATGGTATACGTGTTTAGATTCTGCATGCAGTGGCATATGATGTCAGTTTACCTTCTCCAAGATCAAAGGGCAGGATATCCATCTGCACTCACTAGCGTATGATGTCAGTTTACCTTCTCGAGGACCAAAGGAAATGGTATACATGTTCAGATTCTGCACGCACTGGTGTATGATGTCAGTTTCCCTTTTGAACACACTGGCATATGATGTCAGTTTACTTTCTCCAGGATCAATGGCCATGGAATACATGTTCATATTCTGCATGCACTGGCGTATGATGTCAGTTTCCCTTCTCCAGGATCAAAGGACATGGTATACATGTTTAGATTCTGCACACAGTGGTGTATGATGTCAGTTTACCTTCTCCAGGATCAAAGGGCATGGTATACATGTTCAGATTCTGCACGCACTGGCATATGATGTCAGTTTTGCCTTCCCCAGGATCAAAGGGCATGGTATACATGTTCAGATTCTGCACGCAGTGGCGCATGATGTCAGTTTCCCTTCTGCACACACTGGTTTATGATGTCAGTTTAATTTCTCCAGGATCAAAGGGCATGAGAAAAATGTTCAGATTCTGCACGCACTGGCGTATGATGTCAGTTAACCTTCTCCAGGTTCAAAGGGGATGGGATACATGTTCAGATTCTGCAAGCACTGGTTTATGATGTCAGTTTATCTTCTGCAGGATCAAAGGGCATGAGATACATGTTCAGATTCTACACAAACTGGCGTATGATGTCAGTTTACCTTCTCCAGGATCAAAGGGCATGGTATACATATTCAGATTCTGCACGGACTGGTGTATGATGACAGTATCCCTTCACTAGGCTCGATGGGCATGGTATACATGTTTAGATTCTGGACACACTGGCGTATGGTGCCAGTTTCCCTTTTCCAGGATCAAATGGCATAAGATACATGTTCAGATACTGCACACACCGGCATATGATGTCAGTTTTCCTTCTCCAGGAGCAAAGGGCATGGGATACAAGTTCATATTCTGCACACACTGGTGTATGATATCAGTATCCCTTCACCAGGACCGATGGGCATGGTATACATTTTTAGATTCTGGACACACGGGCCTATGATGCCAGTTTCCCTTCTCCAGGATCAAAGGGCATAAGATACATGTTCAGATTCTGCACGCACTGGCAGATGATGTCAGTTTTCCTTCTCCCGGACCAACGGGCATGGGATATATGTTCAGAATCTGCACACACTGGTTTATGTTGTCAGTTTCCCTTCTCCAGGATCAGAGGGCATGAGATACATGTGAATATTCTGCATGCACTGGCGTATGATGTCAGTTTACCTTCACCAGGATCAAAGGGGATGGAATATATGTTCAGATTCGCACGCACTGGCGTGTGATGTCAGTTTACCTTCTCCAGGATCAAAGGGCATGAGATACATGTTCAGATTCTGCATGAACTGGCATATGATGCAAGTTTACCTTCTCCAAGATCAAAGGTCATGGTATACATGTTCAGATTCTGCACACACTGGTGTATGATGTCAGTTTCACTTTTCCAGGATCAAAGGGCATGGTATACATGTTCAGAATCTGCACGCACTGGTTTATGATGCCAGGTTCCCTTCTCCAGGATCAAAGGGCATGAGATACATGTTCAAATTCTGCACGCACTAGCATATGATGTCAGTTTTCCTTCTCCAGGATCAAAGGGCATGGGATACTGCATGCACTGACGTATGATGTCAGTTTCCCTTCTCCAGGATCAAAGAGTATGAGATACATGTGCAGATTCGGCACCCACTGGCATATGAGGTCAGTTTAGCTTCTCAAGGATCAAAGGACATGGTATACATGTTTAGATTCCGCATGCAGTGGCGTATGATGCCAGTTTACCTTTTCCAGGATCAAAGGGCAGGGCATCCATCTGCACTCACTAGCGTATGATGTCAGTTTACCTTCGCCAGGATCAAAGGGCATGGTATACATGTTCAGATTCTGCACAAACTGTTGCATGATGTCAGTATCCCTTCACCAGGATCGATGGGCATGGTATACATGTTTAGATTCTGGACACAATGGCGTATGGTGCCAGTTTCCCTTCTCCAGGATCAAAGGACATAAGATACATGTTCAAATTCTGCACGCGCTAGCATATGATGTCAGTTTTCCTTCTCCAGGACCAAAGGGCATGGGATACATGTTCAGATTCTGCATGCACTGGCGTATGATGTCAGTTTCCCTTCTCCAGGATCAAAGGGCATGAGATACATGTTCAGATTCTGCATGCACTAGCATATGATGTCAGTTTTCCCTTCTCCAGGATCAGAGGGCATGGTATATATGTTCAGATTCTGCACACACTGGCGTATGATGTCAGTTTCCCTTCTGCACACACTGGTTTATGATGTCAGTTTCCCTTCTCCAGGATCAAAGGGCATGAGATACATGTTCAGATTTTGCACGCACTGGCGTATGATGTCAGTTTTCCTTCTCCAGGATTAAAGGGCATGGTATACAAGTTCAGATTCTGCACGCACTGGTGTATGATGTCAGTATCCTTTCACCAGGATCGATGGGCATGGTATACATGTTTAGATTCTGGACACACTGGCGTATGATGCCAGTTTCCCTATCCAGGATCAAAAGGACATAAGATACATTTCAGATTCTGCACGCACTGGCATATGATGTCAGTTTACTTCTCCAGGACCAAAGGGCATGGGATACATGTTCAGATTCTGCACACACTGGTTTATGATGTCAGTTCCCTTCTCCAGGATCAGAGGGCATGAGATACATGTGCATATTCTGCATGCACTGGCGTATGATGTCAGTTTACCTTCTCCAGGATCAAAGGAGATGGGATATATATTGAGATTCTGCATGCACTGGTGTGTGATGTCAGTTTACCTTCTCCAGGATCAAAGGGCATAAAATACATGTTCAGATTCTGCACGCACTGGCATATGATTTCAGTTTACCTTCTCCAGGATCAAAGGTCATGGTATACATGTTCAGAATCTGCACGCACTGGCGTATGATGCCAGTTTCCCTTCTCCAGGAACAAAGGGTATGAGATACATGTGCAGATTCTGCACACACTGGCGTATGATGTCAGTTTACCTTCTCCAGGATCAAAGGACATGGAATTTGTGTTCAGATTCCGCATGCAGTGGGGTATGATGTCCGTTTTTTTTTTTTTTATTTCATTTAGTTTGTACAAAACTTTTTGAAAAAAGATTTCCCATGCCCCACCCACGGTGTGTCGGAGAAGTTCCATGGGGTTCACAAGCCGCGAAGAGAAGCTACTCTGTAGAGCTACTAGAAACCAGGTAGCAGCCGGTTCTGGGCTCTCAGGTCCCATTCGTGCGGCGATGTCCCAGGATGCTTTTTTTTTCCTATTTCGCCTCACAACTTCTCCGACACACCATCGTCTTAGGCCCCACTATTTTTCATCTTTCTTATCCAGCTTTAGTAGTATTTCCATTTTTTGTAGAAAATTTGTTAACCCAAAGATTTCTGGGGTTGTGGAATTTACGCCATAAGTCCTCTCCACATAAAGTGTCGTACTGTAGTACCAAGCTTCCTAAGTGGACAGATCTGAGATCTTTCAGGCTTTCACAGTACAGTGTAAGGTGTTTGAGAGTCTCATTTTGTTTCTCGCAAAATCGACATTTGAGCATGGCTGTTACTTTTCGTGCTCTTGTCACTTGGCTCACTCTTGTGTTGAATAAGTTCAAACGAAATTTCATGTAGGTCATTCTGTGTCGAGCATTGGGTGTCTTTATCAGGTATTGCAGCATCTGTTTACGGTCTTTGGCTTCAGTAGGTGCATCATCCAAGAGCTTATGGCGATTTCGCGCATCAACTGTTAGACACCAGTCCTGTTCCCATAGTTTTTTCTTAACGTAGGTTGGGTTATTTTGCAGTGTAAATTGGTCCGTGCCAAGTTGCGTTAGCTGATTATTACAACCAGCTGCCCATCTGCACAGCACAGTTTCTGAGTTGCCTTTGAGCGCTTCCTGTAAGATCTTAAACTGAGGAGTACAGTCTTCTGTGATTATTTTCCGGTAGATGGATAGCATGTTCCATAGCACTCGTGCCTGCAAGGAGATGAGGTTTAATTCATATCTGACGCACGCACTCGAGATTCCTTTCTGTATATGCAGGACTCGTCTCCAGTATTGGTTTTCCAACTGTGGCCACAGGGTAGCAGAGGCGCCTAGGGCGCTTTCCGCGCCATAAATGAGCGTGGGAGTGGCTTTTTGGTTATAATGAGCTAACACTGGTAGCAGAGAAAATTTTCCGAACTTTTTGTTTATGATGACCCCTTGGCATGCTAGTTGTCTGCATTTTTGTATGATGTTCTTCGTCCAGGGTGCATCATTTATGTTGCTATTGAACCAGACTCCTAGATACTTGGCCTTTTTCACACATCTCAAGTTGTCATTACACAGCCTTCAATTCGGTGCACTTTTTAGGTTCCGTTTTTTATTTCTTGTGAGGTCTTGGAGGATTATTATTTCCGATTTTGCAGAATTGATTTTCGGTTTGTTTTCTTTTACGTAACCTTCTAGTGCAGCGAGCTTCCTGGATAGTCCAATTGGAGTTTGATCCAGTATTGCAATGTCATCTGCATATAGCAACCAGCTTACGGGCATCCCATTAATTTTTGGGGGAAATGATGTGACAGCCTCAAGGCTTTCTCCAATATCAGACAGAAATAGTCCGAACAGTGTGGCTGCCAACGGGCAGCCTTGTTTCACACCTTGATTTGTTTTTATAGGTTGACTCAGTGTTCCACCAGAGTCCAGCCTTACTTTGAATTCTGTGTTAGAGAGCAGATCTTTTATGGGTTGGAGTAAGTTCTCCGGGCAATGCCATTTTTTCATCTTAGTCCATAGCATCTCTCGATCGATGGTGTCGAAAGCGCTAGACAGATCAATAAATGCAACGTATATCTTCCTGTTTTGATGAATAGCTTCCATCTTCAGGAAGTTCAGGATAGTCAGGTTCAGCCCGCAGCCGACTCCTTTTACAAATCCTGTTTGACGGGGGTCATATCTTTTGGAGTCTTTAATCCATTTAAGTAGTTGGATTTGGAGCTGCGCCGCAAAGATTTTTCCCAATTACGTCGAGCAGGGCAATCGGCCTGTAGTTCTTAGGGTCTGTTCGATCGCCCTTTTTAAAGATCGGTACCACAATGGCACTCCTCCAAGACTTGGGTATCGTTCGCGACTGTAGTATTGATCTGAACAAGGAGTAACAAAATTCTGCCCATAAGTCAGGAAATTGTTTCAGGTGTTGATTGGTTAGGCCATCTGGGCCTGGTGCTCCTGAGGTGCTCAGTCGGGCGATGTTCTTGTATATGTCTTCTTTCTTTATTACAGCTGACCATTCTTGCTCTTGACAAGGGGCTGTTATGGTCTTAGTTGAATTGTTGTTAAAGGCCCCTGCGTAGTGGCTTACCCATGTGTCTTCTGGGATCATGGATTTTGTGATGGCACCCTGAGGGGTTGAGATGTTGTTCAGGTAACTCCAGAAGTCGCTTGTGTGCCTGTTTGCAAGCGCTTTCATCATGTGTTCAGCATCTCTTTGCACCATTATATGTTTATGACTAATTAGCCAGTTCTTGTAAGTCTGTTTCAGTTGTTTTGCCTTGTCATGATTACTGGAGGCCCCATTGTTTTTGAGCAGTTTTAAGGATTTTAGCAGATTTTTTTTCTTTAAGTTAAGCTCTGCGTCCCATACATGTGCCTGTTTGAAGTCTGCTTTAGCGTTGCCGGATCTTTTTTCTCTATAGGTCTCTAATAGAGTTGTGTATTCAGTTTGTTCTTTCTCTGATTTTTCTCCCAGTGCTTTGCACAGTGAGCTCACTTTGTTCGCGTTGAGTCTCAGCCGATTACGACCCGGTCCAACTTCGAGAGGAAGTTTTGGCAAGTCGTTTTCACGTCCACTTTTGTATGACTTCAGGTACAGTTTTAGAATGCAGTGGTCGCTGAACTCCATTTCGATGATGGTTAGATGGGATACTTCGCATCTCAACGAATCGTCGGCAAACATGTAGTCAATTGTCGATCTTGAGTGGTTTCTTCGCCAAGTAGGTTGGGCGGGAATGTCTCCTATTGTTTGCCCGTTCAGCATGTGGAGATTCCATGCCTTCATTTCCGACAGCCAGCGCCTGGCGGCTAGTAGGGCATTTGTTTCTTTCTTGTCATAGGCAGTGTGGTTTTTGTTAATCATACAATTTATGTTAAGATCTCCACATATAATGATGTGCGTATCTTTATCATTTCTTTTGCTGTTACAGATGAGTTCTGAGATGGTTTCTAGGAATCGATCAAGGTCTATAGCTAAGTGTTGCCAATATATGTTTACCAACATAAGTAAATTTACTTTCTTCGTTGGGCTCGCAGGCAATTGAATTTTGCATACCTGTGGGTACGCAGACACATTGGTTGCAGATAGTATGCGAACTCCGCTTTCAATTTTTGCAAAAATTGCCATTCCTGACATGGGGCGTCCTTTGGTTCCTTTAATGGCTGAGTTGAAGGCAATCTCAAAACCATCTGCGATGGGAGGTTGCATTAGCCATGTCTCCTGAAGACAAAGTAGATCTATGTCTTTCAGGTCGTTTGGGAGTTTTTCAAACAAATGCGTATGCCCCCGTGTGTTCCATGACGCTATGCATAAGTTGCCATGCGCATTTGACTTTTGGCATTAGATGTTTTTTGGGTTGTTTATGGTTTTGGCGACCCAAGACCAGTCAAGATCTTCATGTCGTGAATTAGGGTTCCTCCCGCTAGCAGAGTTGAGAGGCCTGGTCATTGTTGTGGTTGATTCGTCCAGTGTCTTTGGGGTAGCGTCATCAGGTAGTCTCCTTGAGGTGACGGATTTAATCTCTGTACTGCATTCTTCTGCTCGTGATGCGGGGTTGCTGCTTGATGTGGTTTTACCTGCTGATGGCAGTTGTATATCCGGCAGATGTTCCGGCTCTTTGGAAGTCCGAATCTCGTTTATGTCGAACCCCATCGAATTCATTGTGGCACCGGTGTTCAGAAGTGAGTCACAAATGATTTTGGACGCTATGAGTAGAATCACACAGTCGTTATTTTTTTCATCTGCAAATTCCACAATTTGAATGTCGTCAGAGGTGACGGTACGCAGTTGCGGAATGTGATGTAATAGTCTCATCACGTTTTTCCTGTTTAGCAGGAGACCATCTTGTTCTCTCTCTATTCTTTCCAATCGCAGCATGTATTTTCCCATTTTCTTGTTACTTCGCAGTTCATTGCCATGAGCTTTCCCACCAGCGACGTTGCGTCTTGCGATGGACCGTATGTCTTCAGTCGCGAATGAGCCCATATCATAAAGGCTCTTTTTGGGTGGTGATGGATCTTTCAACAATCGTTGGACAAGGAGGTTGTTGTTTTTCTGGGGTTCAGTTCCGGGTTTACTCCTGGTAGATAGACAGATTTTAGATATGTCAGCATCCATTGAGGCCAGTTTGGCCTCCAGGGCTATGAGATTTTGCTCATATTTTAGAAAGTCCATGTTATGAGAGGTGCGAGGCGTGTCAAGCGGTTCACATTTCTTTAGGGCTATAATTGAGGCTCTTCTTGCTTCTAACATGATGCACTCTGAGTCTCTGATTTCTGGACAAATTGGATTACTTCCATCTTGTCTCAGCATGTCCATCGTGACACATCTGGGTTGGTTTATTGATTTTGTCCTCGTGTTGTGGTGGGGAGGGAGGAAACATTCACCCTCACAGGATTAGGTGCACAGCTCTCCTGTTCATTTGGTTTTAGGGACTCGTGATTTTCGAACAATGGAGGATCAGCTGTATTCTCAGAGCTCTGTTGGTTTCCCAGTCTAATGTTAATTTCAATAAGGTCTTTTAGGACCTTATCCACAACGGAGATCGAGCTCCGCCGGTTAGGACTTGTCCCAGGGCTAGAGACTAGATCCAAAACGCTAGCCGAGCTGGGCCGGTCCATTCTGTGTACGGTGCCGGGTTCTGCTTGCAAGTTCCTTAATGGGTTCGTACTGTCAGAGCCGGTTCCACGTTGTGGGTACAGCAGTGCTTTGGTTCCATTACGGTCGTGCGCGATAGGGTCGTTTTCGTTAGGGTCCGCAGGGTCCGCAGGGGTCGCCGTCGGACTAAGCCAGGCAGGGGGCCAAGCTCGCGCGCCCGCGGTGTAGTCATCTAGGATCGCACGCCCCTCCACTGTGTTGTTGCCCCCTACTAGACCCCTCTTGTTGTTTGTCACTGCTAGACCTGCCAGGGCTTGTACACATGGGGGCTCGCCTACGCCCTCACCCTCTCGACTGTGGACTGTGGGTGTTTTTTGCACCTTATTGTACGGTCGACTGCCAGCTTCAACATCAATCTCACCTTCTGAAGAGACGTCTGGTACTGTGTACCTATAGTGATCGCCCTCCGGGATCAGGCCATTAGCTGTATGCCTTTGCAGTAGTGAAGGTGCATTCATTACAGTTTTAGGGGAGATTGTTGTGCGGCAGTCAAAGAAGGATTCAGAGCTTATTGATGATAAGGAAGGAGTAGAGGCGCTTACCCTTTTGCGGTGTTTGCCATTGCTTGCCATAGGGGGGGCCCGTGGCTCAGTGGACCCCCCTCCGCCGGCGAGGAGGCGCCTCTGTTGTCTTGTGAGCGGATGAGCCACATCGCCTCCTCCTTGAAGGATCACAGCTTCTTCCATGATCAGCCCAGACGGGCCGGGCTCCAGCGTGGTCATAAGGTTTTCCAGGTTTTCCAGTTCCGATTGCAGTGAGGGTATACCCGTGCACCCCGTGCACCCCTGGCAACACTGCCAACACTCTGCTTCACTCTGCTTCACTCTGCTTCGCTCCGCGTCACTCCGCGACCGGAGTAGTGTATTTGAAGCCGAGGAAAAGAAAGGACTTCCTCACAAAACGAAGCGGATGGGTCCAAAAGCAGCGTCTTCCACACTGCCAACACTCTGCTTCACTCCGCGTCGCTCCGCGACCGGAGTAGTGTATTTGAAGCCGAGGAAAAGAAAGGACTTCCTCACAAAACGAAGCGGATGGGTCCAAAAGCAGCGTCTTCCACACTGCCAACACTCTGCTTCACTCCGCGTCGCTCCGCGACCGGAGTAGTGTATTTGAAGCCGAGGAAAAGAAAGGACTTCCTCACAAAACGAAGCGGATGGGTCCAAAAGCAGCGTCTTCCACACTTCCAACACTCTGCTTCACTCCGCGTCGCTCCGCGACCGGAGTAGTGTATTTGAAGCCGAGGAAAAGAAAGGACTTCCTCACAAAACGAAGCGGATGGGTCCAAAAGCAGCGTCTTCCACACTGCCAACACTCTGCTTCACTCTGATGTCAGTTTACCTTCTCCAGGATCAAAGGGCATTGTTTCCATCTGCACTCACTAGCTTATGATTTCAGTTTACCTTCTCCAGGATCAAAGGACATGGTATAGATGTTCAGATTCTGAATGCACTAGGGTATGATGTCATTTTCCCTTCTGCACACACTGGCATATGATGTCAGTTTACTTTCTCCAGGATCAAAGTCCATGGAATACATGTTCAGATTCTGCATGCACTGGCGTATGATGTCAGTTTCCCTTCTCCAGGATCAAAGGGCATGGTATACTTGCTCAGATTCGGCACACACTGGTGTGTGATGTCAATTTCCCTTCTCCAGGATCAAATGGCATGGTATGCATGATCAGATTCTGCACGCACTGGCGTATGATGTCAGATTCCCTTCTCCAAGATCAAAGGGCATAAGATACATGTTCAGATTATGTATGCACTGGACTGTCCTTTTGATGGGGTGTCCTGCCTTCGAGTTGATTTACCAGACACCTTGAACCAAATCGGCATTGATGTGTTTTTAATGCAATTATCCCAGGAAAAGGCATTTTTTTTTGTGCTCACCCATGTGGAACCATTTTGGCACAGACTTACCTGCTTATTAAGCCGTGACACATACATTTGGGGGAACCAGACATACCAAAGGTTTTCATTCAATTTAGCAGCCTCCAGCCTGGGAGGAATTCATGACTGGTTTGAGAGAGAGCTTGTTTCAGAACGTTTATGCTAACAGATATATTTCCAAAGATGACAGAAATGTAAGACAGCCATATACCATTGGGTACACAATAAGGAAACACAAGGTAGGGTCTCCCTTGGTCTAATGTGTCAGCCTGTAATCATGCAGACAATGACCTTGTTGATGTATTTCCTAAAATATTGCAAGGAAAGGCTTGCTCTTCTCAGTATTCCTCCTGCTAGATATGCAGGCCACCATCTTTACAAAGTCTAGTTAATACCATGTATCCTTAAGCTTCTGATATATTTTGTATCTCAGGAGGCATCATAACAAACCTAGCAGACAAGCAATCTATCAATTTGTATTTGTATTTGGTTTATTTATAAAGCGCAACCAGGCCCAGGGGCATATGGGCGCGTACGTTTTTTGATCATGTTACATAAGAGTACAGTTACATTAGCAAGCAGTAGGCAACAGTTACAATAGTTGCGGTTACAAATAAATACATACATTGGTATTACAGGTACAAGCATACATGTTGCAATTAAGGCAGTGGGCCGAAGGTGAGACAGATAGCAATATTATTTACAATATGTACAGTGGGTAGGCAGTAAATCTACTCTCTAGGATGTTAAGCTGTCAATGTGTCCAGGTCATGAAGCCAACGTTTGGTGTTGCGTTTAAATAGGTTGAAGGAGGTTACAGACCTGATTGGAACAGGTAGTGTGTTCCATGGATTTGAGGCTTGTACAGGGAAACTAACTCCTCCCTAGTTATGGCGTTTTAATCTTGGTATAGACATAGTGTTAACTTGAGCTGTTCTAAGTGGTCTCGTAGATGTGTGTGGGGTAAGTTGGTTAGAGATGTAGGATGGTGCGAGGTTAGCCCTGACTTTGTGGGTAAGGGCAAGAACTTTGAGGGATATTCTGTGCTCTATTGGGAGCCAATGCAGATTACGTCTAGTCTCAGAGATATGCGACTTCCTAGGGATTTTGAGGGCTGCCCTAATGGCATTATTTTGAGTTACTTGTAGTTGGTGAATATTTTTGCGGCTAGTGCCTAAGTAGAGGGCATTACAATAATCTACTTTGGACAAGACTAACGTTCTAGCAAGAGTAATGCAGTTGGGAGTGGAGATAAACGGCCTACATGCGGTAATAAGTTTATATGTGTAGGCGGCTGAAGACGCTACTGCATTGGTTTTTTTGGTGAAGGATAATGTGGCATCGAGGTACATACCAAGGGTTTTAGTATTATTAGAGACAGGGATGGGGTTACCATCAATAGTGAACAATTTGAAAGCAGTATTTAGTTTTTTTAGTTTAGCGTGAGTACCAAGGATAATCAACTCAGTTTTTTCGTCATTGAGATAAAGTCCATGGTGTGCCATCCAAGCTTGTATTACTGCGTATATTTCATTGAGGGTTTTGCTGTCAGTTTCATAGTCGCCAGAGATAGGAATGAGTATCTGGGTGTCATCCGCATAATTAGTATACGTGACAACAAGATAGTCAAGGATATTGAAAAGGGGCTTCGTAAATACATTATAGAGCGTTGGGGACACGCAAGAGCCTTGCGGGACACAACACGGGACTGGTGAGGGTTCAGTCGAGTCAGTAGGAGAAAAGACCCTCATGGTTCTGTTAGCCAAGAAGGAGCTGATCCAGGCAGTGGCTGCGTCGGAAAAGTGAGCTGCAGATTTCAGGTGGTGGCAAAGCGTTTGGTGGTTGACCAAGTCAAAAGCTGCTGACAGATCAAGCAATAAGAGCAGTGCTAGTTTGGCATTGTCTTTTAAAATTTCAATCTGAGTAGTGAGATCTATTAGGGCAATGTATAGGCCATGTGTTTCAATCATGTATATTGCTTAAGAATTGCATCATATTAATTTGTAAACGTTACACGCATCTAGTGGGTTGAGAACAGAGAACATAAAGATGCAAATAAAATACAAAAGGCAAGTCAATATAGCATAGACAAATATCAGCTGGTCAAAGGGATATCATACCTTTCTAGCAACATGTGGTAGAAGCTGCTCTGAAGATCATCAGTGGTAGAAGCTGCTCTGTAGATCATCAGTGGTAGAAGCTGGCTGCTCTGTAGATCATCAGTGGTAGAAGCTGGCTGCTCTGTAGATCATTGGTGGTAGAAGCTGCTCTGTAGATCATCGGTGGTAGAAGCTGCTCTGTAGATTATCGGTGGTAGAAGCTGGCTGCTCTGTAGATCATCGGTTGTAGAAGCTGCTCTGTAGATCATCGGTGGTAGAAACTGCTCTGTAACCTGCTTTGTAGATCATCGGTGGTAGAAGCTGCTCTGTAGATCATCGGTGGTAGAAGCTGCTTTGTAGATCATCGGTGGTAGAAGCTGCTCTGTAGATCCTCGGTGGTAGAAACGGCTCTGTAACCTGCTTTGTAGATCATCGGTGGTAGAAGTTGCTCTGTAGATCATCGGTGGTAGAAACTGCTCTGTAACCTGCTTTGTAGATCATCAGTGGTGGAAGTTGCTCTGTATATCATCGGTGGTAGAATCTGCTTTGTAGATCATCGGTGGTAGAAGCTGCTCTGTAGATCATTGGTGGTAGAAACTGCTCCGTAACCTGCTTTGTAGATCATCAGTGGTAGAAGTTGCTCTGTAGATCATCGGTAGATTCCAAATGGACAGCGGGATTGCTATCTTGGCTTTCCTTCAGTACTGATGGAGCAAGTGGCATCCTGAGGGCAAACAAAGAACCAACAAAAATGTATTTTGGGTAGAACGCCCTCATTTCATTTTCGGTTGGACATCTGAACATTTCTTTTGACATGCTAGTCATGAAAGTAATTTGTCTGATCTGCCTCCCGGAGGCTCTGGGTCTTGGCATTCCATGTGCAGGCACAGGTTTGAAGTTGACAAAGGTGAAAAAACAAAGTGCACAATGAAACACGCTAGGAACAAGCAGTGGCATAAAACCAGTCTGGGGCAGATCACCTTTGTTGGCCAATATCAACTCATAATGCATGGAGAATCGTAGGGGGCGGGGGGCCCGGGCTGTGTCTGTTTCTCAGTTTAGGCCACAGCTACCTCCACTATTCTTGGGAGTGAGCAGCGTGGCACTGATGCACAACAGAAACCAGCAAATATCCCTCAGTAAGGATTTTTAACAAAGCCCATTTGATAAATAATTCATGTTATTACAGACATGCAAAACACATTCCTTACAAATTAGCAACTGTAGATTATAAAAGCATATAAAGAACTCAGAAACGTCACAGTGTCGATACCAGTCAGGTAAAATACAGAGCGATACGTAGGAATCACGCACAACCTTAACCGTGAAATACAGCGACTTCAGAGGATAATAACAGAATAACACAAGGTGTATTGATCACAAAAGGGTCAGGCGAAATAACTAAATATTTAGTAAGATGCTCTGCACGATGGACCAAGCAAATCCAGGAAACCTAAAAGAATGGATTAACATGTCCGACCGGCCTTACAGTAAGGGGACATGAAACCCAACCCTCGAACCCTCAGATCAAGCTAGATGGAGGTCCAACAGACTTTCAAGATGCCCGCGTCTATGAATAAACAGGTCTAATGTAGCCCAAGGAGATATGTTATTCCTATAGGTCCCCATAATTCTAAAAATAAATTACTGCCACCTTATGAGAAAGAGAATATGTTAACATTTACAAATGCCCACACGTTCTTTGTAAAAGTTGAAAAGAGTAAGCAAATTTGTTAGCGGGTTTTAACCAAAGTCTACCTCAACAGAACACATTGCTGGACTGGCCACAAAGGTCAAAAGGGAAGTGTCACAAAGTCCCCACTGTATTTTAAGATTTCAATAGTTATCCAACACACCCATGGTCCAACAAAACTATTTGGTTGTGTGACAACTTACTTGTCACATAAAATTGTCACATCCAATTGCCACCTAAATTGTGCTGCTCTGCTGTATATATGCAGCCTGGCATGTTGCCGATTGGTTTGCTGAAGACCCGCCCCCATCAGGAAAAGGAAGAAAAAGGCCCTCTCTGGCACACCATTGCCTACACGAAGTAGGCGCTCCCTTGTTGGTCTATTGCCTGTGTGCTGCATGCAACGATGCCCAATTGGTTTGGATATGTACCGCCCCCTACCTGAAGAGAAAGGAAAAGACCCTCTGTGGTGTTCTGCTGCTCCACTCTGCAGCGGCGCAGCAAATTTAAGGGCACCTTTAAAGTACAGAAAACCTGGAGTCAAGAACAGCCCGGTAGCAGATAAGTGGCCCTCTTTTAGTGTTTCCCGTTGATTTTGGGGCCTTTTTTTAAGGGAGTCGCTAATTCCTTGAGAGTCTGCAAAGCGCGGATATGAATGCAAATGCGAATAGACACTGCAGGGAGGGTTGCCTGTGGGACAGAATATGTATTAATGTGACTTACAATTGCCCTACAACTGTTTTACAATGTATTCCATAACAGACCGGTATTGCTTAATATATTAATTTATAAATTAAACTTGGAAAAAAGGAAAGCTCACGCAGGTTTGCCCCCCCCACCCGTTCCCCTGCAAAAGTCCAAGAAGATAATCTGAAGTGATTCACTTTTAGATATGTAAGTACTTTTATACGACTTTAGAACCAAGATCCGGCCTTTTACTGAATCAAATATGGGCCCCAGCAAACTGACAAATTCAGACCTAACCCAAATGCCAAGTCTATCTCAGGGAACATTAGAGGCTTCGATGAAGGGGCGGGCTGCCCATAGGAGACCAGGGGGGTCATTACGACCTTGGAGGTAACCATGCCGCAAATTGCGGCATGGTTACCCCCTTACCAGGTACCGGGTCTGGGTTCCTGGAATGAGAAATTACTGGGCCGTTCCAACCTTGGCACCCTTTGCAGGTCCCGCGAGCAGACTCGTAATGGGGCGGTAAGGGGTTGACGGCTCCGGCACCATTACCGGCGCCGTGAACCCCTTACCGCCAAGGTCGTAACAGGTCTATGAGGCAAAGCAAAGACACATCTTTGCCTTTATGAGGTGCAGCACCTTCCATCACAAGAGAAGGGGGTGCCTTGTTTCCGTTGCTCATGGAGATCCATCACTGGAGGAATACTGTTGATGTTTCACTTGCTTCCGACTTCATTCCGTTACCTAGCATCAACGACTGGTGTCCTCTGGATTTAGAGCACAATTATGAACATATAAAGGTGGCAAATATCAATATGAAACTATTTGGTTCCTTCCTCGTAACTGCACTGCGCCAGGCAAGGCCGTGATT
Source organism: Ambystoma mexicanum (assembly GCF_040938575.1). NCBI lineage: Eukaryota > Metazoa > Chordata > Amphibia > Caudata > Ambystomatidae > Ambystoma > Ambystoma mexicanum. Next base: position 1,042,800,689 of record NC_090941.1, read on the forward strand.
CCGTTCTAATGCGGTATGGACTGCTGGCACTCGGCCCCTACCAACTGCTCACGACTTGTCTACGTTGTTATCCTGTTGTGACATAGAATTGCCTGTGCTATACATAATTGCCAGTAGCTTCCTAGAACGAATGTTTCACCTTGCTGCTGGTTATGGCAGACGAATGATGCAGTTCTGTTTGAATGAAAAGCGATCTATGCCCCGTCATGTGCCATCTGCACATAATCTCTCCCTGGGTTAACTCTCTCAGCACTTGCATGTTCTGAATACGTACAAGGCCTAGTAGATTTGTCTCTATCCTCCAGTCTATATATGGTTCTCAATCCCATGTTCCCTCCCTGTGGCCCTGTGGGCGCTTTGAAACACAATTTACTTGTTGTATAAGCGCCTAAGAAATGCACAATAAATAAAGAAATCTGGGGATAATTTATTAGCAGTGGTTTCCTGAAATACAGCTGGACTGGCATCTCTAGGGCTAGACTGGCATCTCAAGGGCTAGACTGGCATGAGTATAATGGATCGTTCCAGATAATATTTGCAAAAATGTGGTCTGTGGTATCTGTGGAAAAATCTAACTATTAGAACTTTTGTAAACCTGCCAGTAAGAGCACAAAAGGCAGACCAACTGGTAAACTTTGTATCTTGGTGTGTAGAAACAGGGTTTTTAAAGTACAGTTCTGATAACTAATTGTCCTGATCTGTTGTGTATCTGTTTTGACACAAATGCTGAATTGAGTATGATATTATTCTAAGTCTACCCGAAACTGCAAAGGGAGAGTCAACCTGACCACCCCACCCACCACCCCACTCAATGAAGAAGAATCTTTAATTACTCACCTGAGCACAAACAATCCTTCAAAAAGTGATGTTATGGTCCTATTGGTGGGCAATGAAAATGTACAATTCAAACCCTTCAGATCCACCTGGGATATTGTTGGTGATGGTATTAGTGCCTAGACTATTCCCGATATAATAGCTTTTTACTTGAATGCCATGGAGTTGCCACTCAAATTTGCAGAACTCGTGTATGTGCGGCACATGGTCGTACAAAAGAGGATCCATCAGTGAAATCCACTTATAGGGGATGGTAGTTTCAATCCCATTTGATTTTATGCTGATAAATCTAGTAGATGGATCCAGTTGGTTTTGCATCCATGGAGCCAGGGTGGAAAACCAGTCAATTGAATCCTGATTTACTATTAATAAATAACAGAAGAAGAATTAAGTGGAATTGGTTTAATCAAACCACTGAACTACAACGCATATATCAAAATGTGGTTCCTGATCTGGAACAATTTTGTGAGAATGTAAGGGATGGCATTGAGATGACCCATTCATCAGAGGCAATGAACCATTTGTTACATTTCCCAGTGTGACCCGAGAATTCAGAGCGGTACTTGCAACAGCGGGTTTGATAGTGATTGTAGATTAGCCGAAGAAGCCCTAAATGGTGAAGTCAAGGCCGGACTTAATACAATCTAGGATGCAAGTGTACCATTAAAAGCAGAGTATACATTTTTGTCAAGTATAAGAAAGAGAAGGCCCAGTTTTTAATGTGATCTTCTCTAATCCCGGCAGTAGCTGAAGGAGACCAGCAAACCCTTCGGTCTGCTGTTGCCAACGAGCAAACGGTTGGTGATCCTTTGGATAATGCAGCAGTTATTCCTACCTACCTTTGGAATTTCCAGTTTCAGGCCTTTTATGGAGGGGTGAATATTCTGCGAGGGAGATAGTACATGTTATATTTCATCCACTTATATAGTACTAGATGCCGATATGATGCCTGTTGACCCCTTTTTGTTTAGCAAATTTAAAGGGCCTCAATATGTTTGGTGGAAAAACCACCGAAATACCACCAAACGGAATTATTGACACCGCCACTTGGCTCCAAGGATTTACCACAGAATTACAAGTTGTGGCAGTATAAAAACTGCAGGGGGTTTTCTGTACTCTGCCCTCTACATGGCAGAGTAGAAGCACAGAGCACCCGAGCCAAGATTCTCTATAGGGTAGCTATGGACGAGCAATCAAGGCTTAATCTCTCAGGAGGTGATGCAGGCCCCAATCCCCCACAAAGGAATGTCCACACGCTATGTAAGTGAAAACAGTAGTACTTTATATACATATATCAGTAACATACAAAAACTATAACACACTTTGTGCTCAGGCAATACTATCATGATAAATGTACAATTTCTATGTGGTACGACAATTACTCTTTGACTCCATTAAAATGCACCAACTGCTGAAAGTTTCAAATGGCATACAAATCAATAGCAAGAGGTATGAAATACGGACTTGGGAGGAAAACAAGAAATTAAACAATTGGTAGAATACTGGGCCCCTACCAGTAGGTACAGTTCTGTAGAGGATCCCCCCACCTGGGCAACCTGTAAATAAAGTATATTGACAAGCCCAGTAAATGTATGTCATCGCAAGGAATTGGAGTCACTTTATCTTTTGCATGCACATTTGGGGGTCAGGCGATAGTCCTCACTGTGGAATAGTATAAAGCAAAGATCCAGAGTGAGATCCTATATGGGGCTGATTTATAGCTATATGCGTTGCCCCCGCTTACTGAAACGTGGGCAAAGATACTCAAACAACAAATGTTAGCTCTCCCTCACAGTGCACCGATAGTAATGGTGTTCCTCGAACTTGGCCAGCACTACTATTTTTTTATGTGGCTTAATTAAAATGTGTATTATTTTGATTATGCTTTAATACGGTGGCCGATGTAAATCACCATAAACATGTTTTATTGGAACTAGTGGACAATACTGGGTCAGCATTGTGGAAGTGCCTAACACTCATTAAAGCTTCTCTGGCTGGCATGGACCGGGCTAGCTACTGAGATATGAATGTAAAAATATATGGTATCACATGTGGTGTTATAATAAACAGTTTTGCTGAATGGGCAATATATCACTTTATAAATGAGACAGCATCTGGTGTTTTATCCAACAAGTATGTGTTGATAAAAAGAAAAAAAAAAACATAGCGGCACAAAACCGGAAGAAATGGTTGCCAAACCCAAGAATTGTTTTTCTTGTTGTACTTCTAAATGGAATTCCAAATTCTCAGATACACGATTTTGTTGTGTTGATAGGTATAATGCTACATGCACCTTGCCCTTGCTCGCCCATTGTCTGCCCCGTACAATCCCCATAGACATCCTGTGTGTGGGGAAACTGCGTGTTTGACAGTGTTTATGGGTAGCCATACTGGCTGGCTTCCAAAACCATGTGTATGGCTGTCTGATGTGTGACTGGAGGGCTTGAATAAGCCAGGCCCTGAGAGAATGTGTTATCTAGGGGAGAACTCGTGCATGACTCAGGTGACATGAAGATGGTCGGCCGATGAGGACTGGCACGTTTCACCGTGTGCCAGTCCCTTCAAAGGCTGATGGAATCCGTTTCTGGGCCTTTCCCCATCTTTCCCTGGTACTCCTTGCTGGCTGGATGGGCGGTTCCATCTTTTGTACTGCTTCTGCCTGGTTGGGTGGTGGGTCACCACTACTCTTCCTCAATTCTATCGTGGGCTGCGTCTTCTTGTTTATCCCTTTGTGAGACCATCTTTTGATGGCTGCCTGCCTCTCTTGCCCCTTTGCGCTGACCAGATCACCGTGAAAAGGTTTCTAAATCTCCCTGGTGCCTTCACTACTGCTGCCTGATGGGATAAGCTCCTGGGTACACAGATTATCCCTCTTTTCACCCGTTTGTGTCATCACTGGTCCAGGGCTCAAGTTTCTGTGTCGCCGATCATCTTCCCAGACTTGTAAAAGAACGATTTTCTGCGGTTTCAGAGCTGAATCCATGGTCATTACTACTGTGAGAATTTGTCCACAGGTCATGGGTTACATGCATATTTCATGCAATCGTTGTGAGGTGGTCCTTCGATTCTGGGAGCATTGCAGTTTTCTAGCACTGCCCCCACTTCCCCCCACTGCATATTACTATCTACATTTTTTGGACCAATTTCCGCTTTGCATCCATCCTTCTACAGCCAGCTGGTTCTCGAACCTGGAGATTCAGCTCTTCAAGTGGGCCCTATATATATATATATATATATATATATATATATATATATATATATATATATATATATATATATATATATATATATATATTAATTATTTAGTTTGATTACAAACTTTACATTATATGGCATTCGGGTACAAAAGGAATACCACTTGTTTTCTTTGTCTATTTCCCACCAAGAAGGAGAAAAACATACACATCAATGAGGGCAATTCAGCAATCTGTTTCGTAATACTTCTGTGAAAACTTATTTCATTATCCTTCTGTTAGAGTTGTTCAGCTTTCCATCATGTCATTTGTTACTTTACTCGTAGACATAATTGATTGCCAAAATTGAATTACTCTATATATAAGCACTTTGTTATTTCCTAAGATTATATATGCCCATCGTTCATTAGAGTCTATCAGCCTCACTCGTTGTGGAAGCATGGTTGTGAATACTTGTCTTTTCTTCATCACTGCTGGGCATTCCATGATAAGATGAAAATGTGTTTCTCCTTGCTCTTGCTGGTTACAGAATCTGCAAAAGGTGTCTATTGCTGTCAGTTGTTTTGTAGTCACAAGATATTTGCGCGTTGGGAGAAGGTTTAGTCTTAATCTTAGGAATAAATCTCTCATATGTCGATCTGGAAACAGTGTTAAATATTGAGGCACTTGGTTCAACGCTCTTACTTCAATGGTTGAATGAATGTCCATGTGATACTGCACTTTTTTAGTTAGAGTAGCAATCCAGTCATTGTGTTGGATTTTAGTCTTTACTTTGGTTGGCCGATTGATTAACATTTTGCTTGTTACTTCAACGTTCCTCATTAATGTAATTGGCTTCTCGCGCAGAATGTCAATTGAAGGAATGGTATAGTCTATGAGTGTTTTCCTATATAGATCTAGATGTTTCCAATTGACTAGTGATTCTAAGGATTGTACAGCCAATTCATATCTGATTCGAGGCATTGGGTAAAATGTTGGTAAATAGAGTATTTTCCTCCAGAAAATGGCTTCTATTTGGTTCCAAATTTGCTCGGGTATATTTAGCATTGTTTCACCCACTTTACATGCTAGGATGGCTGTCACTATTTGGCGATAAAATGGCATCACTGCTTTCAATTCATGTTTTCCATATTTTCTATGAATTGCTAATCCTTGTCGAGCCAGCGAAAGAGACTTGGATTTCAGATGTTCCGACCATCCTGATTCTATTTCAGATTGGTTCAGCCAAACACCTAGGTAGTTAACAGTTTTTACAGGGACAAGTTTTTCCCCTTTAATGAATATTTGCAAGGGCTTGTTCTTAGGATTTGGACATTGCGCCAATGCCATCATTTGGTTTTTTTTAATGTTAATTTCTTTTTTTTTTATAACAAACACATTTTATTTTTTTGTATATGTAAGATGAACAAATTACAGGACCAGAGGGTCCAACCTGGTCAGAAGTGACCATTTACAAATAAACATACATGCACATAAAGCATAAAACAAAGACAAAATTAACCACAATATTTCAACTTAGAAAGATGGTCTCAAAATGTCTCCCATCGCTCACATCGGGTGTTGAACAGGCTTTTCTCTGCATTCAGTACATTGGCCCTCATTACGACCCTGGCGGAAAGTGACTGACCGGACCGCCACAGCGTAAATAGCGTTTCCGCCATTGCACGAAGGAGCAAAGTGCGGCCCATTCCGACCCATCGGGCACGAGCACCACGGCATGGCGGAAGTGCAAAGTCCGCGATGGCGGAAATGAACCCAAAACGGCCCACACCGCCGCCGTACGGCGCCCTAGGTGCAATACCGCCACCCATCACAGCGGACACCGCAGTGTGCGCCTACCGGAAAGTACGGTGACCGGAAATATACGGAAACGGAAGTTAAAACATGGGCCCGGAATGGGAAACATCCCGCCGTACACCTATAAAACCACTAAAACCACACAACCACTAAAATCACTACCCTGAGACACACCCCAACCCGTCATCCACCCTAGCGAAACCAAGAAAAATGGGAAAAGTAGCGAAGAAAGCGTGCGACCGCAAGCGGAAGGTCCACTTCTCCCGTGAGGAACTCACCGTGCTAACAGAGACCCTCCAGGAGAATGCTGCCGTCGTCTTCTGCACGCAAATGACCAGGACGGCACTTGCAAACAAGAAGGCCATATGGGCTCTGGTGGCACAGCGGGTAAGTGCGGTGGGGACCGCACCCCGCACCCCACAGCAATGCCGTAAGCGATGGGACGACCTGCGGATACGCGTCCGCAGCATACTCTCTGCCAACCGCAACATTGCCACAGCCACCGGGGGAGGTCCTGAATCACCCATCAAGTTGACCCCCTGGGAAGAAATCTGTGCCTCCACCATCGGAATGGAGAGCATAGAGGGAGTCGGAGGGATGGAGAAAGGAGTGCAGACATCCGAAGATTCAGGTAGGTGGCCCAAATAAAACAATGCCAAATCCACAAAGTCCATCCATGTGAAGTACCATGCGTCCACATAGTGCAACAGAAACACATGTCCAGAAGAACGGCCACACACATCGGCCTGATAGCGCACGTTAAAACCCACAATAAATACATAAATAATTAAAAACCCCTAAAACACGCACTACACGTGCAGCAGGCACACCCTAACTGCAGGCTGCCAAACAACTGCACCCTCACTCCACACACAAATGAAAGCACCTCCAAGGCCCCGACCCAAATCACCCTCAGGTACCACCCCAATGCATGTGATACAATGCCATTCCAATTCCCACAGACCCATCAATAACCCTCGCCCTCCTTTACTCCACCACAGGGTCCGATCCAAACGACGAGCTTCAGGACACCCCTACCAGCACACCTGCAAAGAGGGCCAAGACCAACGGCCAAAGACCCTCCACCTCAGCTGCACGCATCAAGACACGGCAGCAGCACAAATCAGGTGGCAGCACAGAGGAGGGAACATCAACAGGCACCCCAGCAGCCAGCATGCCCACAACACCACCACCACAGGTCCCCCCAACGGATGCCACAGAAGGCACTGGCTCCGGTGGCAGCAGCACCATAGGTGACACCCCATTGATGGCAGCATGCTCCGACACAGAAGACGGGGATGTCGAAGTCAGATCCATCCATGACCTGTCCCAATCCCCCTGTCTGTCCTATCCCGTACAACATGAGGATACCACGCAGGGGCACCCACAAGACGACGACTGGCCATCCCCCACAAGCCCTGTGGCAGGGCAACATGAGGACAACAGCCCCTCTGTGACACCCCCGCAAATGGCCATGGCCCAGCAGAGGCAACAGTCCCTCGACCAGTTAATCGTGCAACAGCAGCAACTGGCCACGCTCCTCAAGGACCATGCCGATGAATGTGGGGGTACTAAGGCAGACATAGAAACATCAACTGAGACACTTAGGGCAGAAATGGAGAGAGGTACAGAGACACTAAGGGCACAAATGGAGAGAAGCACCGAGAGCCTGAGGGGGGAACTGCATGCGACGTCCAAGGACGTATGTGCCGAACTTGCCGCAGTGCGCCGTGTGCTCACTGAGCTCTCGCAAACCCTTAGGGACATGCATGGACGTGAGCAGGCAGAGACATCATCCGTTGCAAGTTCCGTCCAGGGCAGCCCCCAACGTAGATCTGGGAGGAACCTGCGCTCCACAGGCAGGGGTGCCCCTGATACCCGCAGAGGGGGCTTGCAATAGCAACTGCCCACTGACAATGAGCATCTTTGGACACTGGTGTTCGGGGGGGAGGTGGGAGGGTGGAGGGGGTGTGTTAGGCTCACTTGGGTGGCGGGTCGATAGGGTGTACAACATGATATCACATATGCCATAAAAAGTGCACGATCAACCAATGAGATGTGTGGACATTGATCTTTGTGTACTAGGCCATCATAGGCGTACAGTCCATATTGTGCATGTCCCAGACACACACAGTGCCACGAGTCCCGTGTCCATGTATCAGCCACCAGGCGTGAGTGCTAGAAGCATACATCAATGAGATGCTGACGAATGTCACGGGCCTCCGGTGCCTCGCAGACTCCTTGAGGTGCTGCCACATCCCCACCCTCATCATGACCATCATCAGGTGCTTGCAGTTCTGCGTCAGGGGGCATGGGCACATTTCTACGTACGCACATGTTGTGGAGCATGACACATGCCATCACCATCTTTGCAACCTTCTCATGGCGGTACAGGAGTGCCCCGCCAGACCTGCTGAGGCAGCGGAAACGACCCTTCAGTAGGCCGAATGCCTGTTCAATGACTACACGGGTACGTGAGTGGGCATTGTTGTAGTCCTCCTCATGCTGGTCCCGTGGGTTCCGGACTGGTGTGAGGAGCCATCTCTTCAGTGGATATCCAGCATCACCTGTATGTGGACGAGAAACGTATGATGTGGAATGCCATTGCTACGTACGCACCCCCCCCCTTCCTGCCAGGTCATTGCCGAATCACATACCCCACATTATCATGCATGTAATGAGACTCACCGAGTAGCCAGGATCTGTTCCCTGCGTGTCGCTCCATGTAGCGTGGTATTGTAGAGTTCCTCAAGACCATAGAATCATGGGTTGATCCAGGGAATCGGGCACAACAATGTGTAATGATCCTGTTGGAGTCACACACCATTTGTACATTCAGAGAATGAAATTGTTTTCGGTTGCGGTACTGGGCCTCCATGGCATGTGGGACGACCAATTCCACATGGGTGCAGTCGATGGCACCAATGCAACCCGGTATGCCGGCAAGTGCATGGAATCCCACTTTTGTGTTGGTAATTTCCTGCTCCGAGCGTGGTAGGGAGATGTAGTCGTCTGCGTGCTGCAGGAGGGCATCGAGCACTTGCAATAGTGTCCGTGAGAACAGTGGCTGAGAAATGCCATGCAACTGTCCGACTGTGTGCTGGTAGGTGCCTGTGGCCAGGAAGTGGAGTACAGACACCACCTTCAGTAGGGGTGGGATGGCGGTTGGGCTATCTATCATGCTGACAAGGTCAGCCTGTGTCATGTCCACAATGGCGGCTATGGTGTCCCGGTCCAGACGGTAGAGGGTGTGGATCTGCTCATCAGTGAGGTTGAACGGATGTGCTCGGAGGCGTGGGATTGCGGGCTGCCTGCGTGGTGGTAGTGGCTGTGCTGGCGGCCCTTGCTGGCCCTGCCTTGGCCTCCTCCTCCTCCTGCGTCTCCTCCGTGCGGCCGGTTGTAGTTGGTGTTCGTCTTCTTCTTGGAGTTGGAGTACTTGCAGTGCTATCAGGTCCCCCAGGGCCAACATCGCGAGTCCTGCCGGTAGCATTTCGGTGTGGTTGTGGGAGGAGACTGGCTGTGCAATTTATGTGTTTTCAGGCTGAATGGCCTCCACCTGTGGTGATTCATTCCACCTGTGCAAACTGCTCTCCCCTTTGGCCGAGCACGTCCCGCGCACAACGCTGCAATTCGTGGAATGGCATCTTGCTATTGCAATCATGTATTTGTACCCGATGGCCGTGTAACATTGGTTGATATGTTCATTCTGCTGTGGTCCCATTGTTTCACATACTATCTGTGCAGTCGCAAACAGAGTTGTGAAGGGTCAGTGGAACGTAGTACTCGAGTAACGGTGGGCCCTCATTCATCACTGTACCGAGTTGCAACGACGGGCGGGGCGTCCCATTCGTGGGTGAAGGCAGTTGCCATTTTCACACACAGCCGCACTCGATGGATTAATTAGTGTTTTCAAACGGCCACAGATGCCTCTTCGACGTGATGTTGCAAATGAGGAATTCGAAGGGCGGCGCTTTCGGTTTTCAGCTAGCGGCGAGGAGATGCCCACAGGTCTGACTGCAAATATAACGTTCTATTGTTCAATGTCCTTGGGACAGGGGCCATGGCGAGAATGCAATGATTGATATGAATAGTATGGGATGCGCAATAGCGTAGTGGACGATAAGGCAGGACGTTCCCAAATACATGTTACTTCACTACACTGGAATTACGGGCTGGGGCACTGTGGATTTTGCAGGCTGCATAACGCACAGACTCAATGGATATTTCTAATGTTATGTGAGTAAATATTCAGGCGTTTTAATCCCGGGATGAGGGAATGATGAATGGATGCATGGGCAGGTGATTTGATACAGAGTTTGCCATGTACAGGGCTTCTTGGGATCTATCCGCCTCCCCTACGCTATGTGATGCAGGGCTGCCATAGTGGGACCATCGTCTATCTGGCCTTGTTGAGCCCTCCCTGTCTCGACGCGCCCTCAGACACTTGTGTCCATGCACGTTACCAATCCCATCAGATGGATTCTGTTTTCACAGGCGCATGCACAGGTACACTCGTTTGTGTTGGTGTTTACACCTCGATATAGATAGTTATGAGTCGCAAGTGATTTTTGGGTGGTGATGGACTTTGGAGTGGGCTAGCATGCATGTGGCTGTGGATTTAGTGTGATCATTGCAGTGAGTTGTTGGAATGTAGTACTGATGGCCATTCTGTTCTTTTTCTTTTCTTTTGGTTGACAGGTATCTCCTCCCCTTTTGCCACTGCCATCTGTATGCCACTCCTGCAGATGGGTTTTACTCCCGACACCTGCTGCTTCGTGTTAATCAGTGGAGCAGCATTACGATCTTATGGGACGATCGCCAATGGGCCACATGCCCTTACGCAGTACTGGTGGCTCGGAGCAACATTTCGGCCTTTCAGCTGGACTAGTGCCTCCCCATTGGGACGGCCCTGCGGTTCTGTGCGCTTCCATGTTGCCTTTTCGTACGTGAATGTGGCTCTGTGTACCATGAGGGAACAGGGCGTCACACAAGTAGTGGCTGGTCATTTCTTGCGGATGCAGCCCACAATGGTGAAATGTGTTTTGGAGTTCATGGCCTGATGGCTGTATGGGCTTGGTGATTTTGATGTGCATTAAATTTCTATTCTGATTTGGCCCGTGTAGCGTTCTTCTTTGCAAGTGATGTGGCATATGCCTATTTGGGGGGCGATGTATTGTGAGGAGATCTGCACTGGGTTCCAGCTTCGGAGTTTAGTTGCGTGGTACTGTACTGGGCGCGTTTGCCTACGAAGCCCGTGAGGTCAGGGATGGGGGCTGCCAATATGACAGTTTGAATGTTGTCATGCTCAGGGGCGGGGGATTGGGTTTTGTGTAACAGATGTCGGTCAGCCAGGTGGACTGGTGGAATGATGTGATTTTCGGAATATTGCTGGTCACAGGTGCCTGTGTTTGCGTGCGTTTCTTGGTGGGGGACTGTGGTCATGTCCATTGGGATGGCTTCTGTATTCGTGCCATCTGTGCCCTGCAGCTCCCATTGGCCCCTGTTGTGTTTCTATTGTTCGTTGGCATGCATGGGTGACTTGTACATTTCACTGGTTGCATTGTGGCTTCGTTGCACCTACGGGGAGTTGTACTTTGTGGGCAGGGAGCGGTGTACGGGCACTCAGTGGGGCCGTTTACGGTTGATTCGCGATGCCGTACTTCTCACCATGGCGGAATGGTGCATTCCGCCATGCTTGATGGCGTTAGGTACATGTCCGCTAGGGTCGGAATTGGCGTACCGTTGCGCCATGGTGGTGTTTACGGTTTGGCATGGCGCGCGCGCGCGTGCTTGGTGCAGTTAGCGTTGGCGTTCACTACGGTGTCGCTAATGGCATCGTACTTTGCGGTGACGGGTCATAGTCGCACCGAGCGCTATTCGATGGCGGTATTGCATTTCCGCCATCGTTTTCCGAATTCCGCCAGGGTCGTAATGAGGGCCATTGTGTTTTTCGCCTAGACCACTACAGTGGTCACTGCGCGTCTTCCCATCTCTGCCATATCTTATCGGCTTTCCTTGGACAACCTCTTGCTGTGTACACTCTACGTTCCATCATGATGCACACCTTTACGTCTGTAATCCATTGTTCATATTGGGGGACTACCGCTGAGCCCCAGAGTCTCGTAATATTCCTTTTGATTAGTGCTGTGGTCGTTGATAGGAACAGTTTCTCGTATTTGGCCAGATCCCCCTACTCCTCCATCCCGAGCAGTAGCAGTTTTGGGTCCCTGGATATCTCCCTCCCGTGCACGTGCGAGAGTTCATCCCAACATTGCTGCCAGTATCTTTGGATGTTATCGCATTCCCATATTATGTGGAAGAAGGTACCCTCTTCCTTTTTGCATCTGAGGCACTGCGGATCATTAATTTTCCCCCACCTGTATAGTGCCACTCTAGGGTAATATATCCTGTGGAGTATTTTGAGCTGTACAAGTCTGAGTCTCGCCGAGATTGTCACCTCCCGGGGGTACATGAGGGCCGTCACCTAGTCCTCTGCTTGTATTGTTCCGAGATCTCTTTCCCATTTCAGTTTCAGGCTTGATAGCTCGGTCGTGGCAAAGGAGGTTATGACGTTGTACATTGTGGATGTGATTTTAGTATAGATTTTTGTCTGGACTATGTTCCTCTCAAGTGGTGTGCTTTCGGGCATATCAGCTAGGGCTTGGAGATGAACTCCCAGCGCGTGCTGTAGTTGTGTGTAGTGGTAATGTTCGATGGGTGGGAGGTAGAAACCGGTCATTAGGGATTCAAAGAGCATTAGTTTACCTTCAGTGATGATGTCCCCTATTGTGTTGATCCCAAGAGTTGTCCAATTACGCCTTCTCGGGAGTTTGTCTACTTCAGGAAGGTTCTTGTTACTCCATAGTGGCTGTAGTGGGGTAATTATTGTTTCCCAGCCTACATGTTTGTGCGCTGCTTTCAGATCAGTGACATGTGCGACAGCATGGTTCGGGGGGATGTGGGGGATGTCACCTTCTACAGGTGTTCTAGCTGAGGTCTGTTTTGTTCCACAATACATGATGTTCTGTTGTGTGGCAGTGTTTTGTCTCCATGTATCATGTCATTAACCACTGCCATTTTTCTGGCCCAATAATAGGACTGCAAACGTGGCAGGCCAATCCCTCCCTCCCAAATGGAACGCTGGAGGATACACAGTGCAATACAGGGGTGTCCTCCGCTCCACAGCAGTTTCCAGAGTGTGCGGTCGATGATTTGGAATTCCCTCAAAGGGATATATAACAAGGCGTTCTGTAGAATATATAAGTAACGGGGGGTCATCATTTTGCAGAGAGCTGCTCTGCCCAGCAGGGTCAGTGGGAGGGAGGCCCATTCGCGAGTATCCTCAGTGAACCTGACCGTGATCGGATGGAGGTTTTTCACCACATAGTCGCTCACGTTGCTCGTGACTTGTATACCAAGATATCGAAATTGGTTTGTCACAATTTTGTACAGGCAGTTATCTGGTATCATGAATAACGATTCATCGACTGGGAATAGTGTTGATTTAGACCAGTTCACCCGAAGTCCGCTAAATGTTCAATATCGATTTAGGAGATTTGTGATCGTGGTGCAGGAACTGTGTGGTCCTTTCAGGTAGATTAATAGGTCATACGCATATAGGGAGACTCTATCTTCCCAGTTGTCTGCCCAACGGAAAACGGTCCATGCCGTTGATGTTCGCAACAGCACCGCTAAGGGCTCGATCGCAAGTGCAAATATTAATGCAGATAGGGGACACCCTTGTCTCGTCCCCCTTCCCAGCTTAAAGGGCTTTGAGGGCCAACCATTGACTCTCATTTCTGCCACAGGCGACTCATATAGCAATTGCACCGAGCTCAATATATTGGCCCAAATCCCATTCGACGCATTATTTTCCATATCGCCACCCAGCGTACCGAGTCGAATGCCTTTTCAAAATTTATTGCAAGTAACGCCAGGGGGCCGTGTATAGTGGGGTCTTTTTCTAATGCTGAGTGTAGTCTATGGATGTACATGCAGGTGGACCTTTGGGGCATAAACCCGCATTGATCAGGGTGGATCAATGATGTTATAGACTGCTGCAGTCTGTTAGCAAGTACCTTCACCAAGATTTTGGTTTCACTATTTATAAGGGATATTGATCTATAAGAGCTGCATTGGTCTGGGGGTTTGTCTGCTTTGGGAATCACTATTATTGTGGCTCTTCGCAGATCTGTGGGGAGGGCACCTTGGGTTTTAGCATGAGAGAACATTTGCAGCAGGTGTGGGGCAATTACATTTGTTCCCAGTTTGTGCCACATTTCTATTGGGTAGCCGTTTGACATGGCCATTGCAATTTCCTCCTCTGTGATGTCCCTTTCCAGGAGGGTCTGTTGCTCTGCACTGAGGGATGGGAATGTAACCTCGTTCAGCACCGAGATGTCAATCGGTGTCGTAGGGGGTTCGTATAGGTCTGTGTAATAGGAAGCAAAACCTTCCGCTATGTCTCTGTCAGTTACCAACGGCTCAGCGTTCTCTGTTCTGATCGTTCTAACATGGCGACTGCCCTCATCTCTCTTCTAGACCATGCCAGCATTTTGCCCACTTTGTCGCCCGTTTCATAGATCCAGCTCTCATCGTTCTATGAGCCTGCTTTGCGCAGTATAGTGCCACGTTTTGGAGGTATTTTTGGGCTTGTATTAATGTACGATGGGTCTCGGGTTGATCATGGTTCAGGTGGTCTGCTTCTGTTTGTGTGACCTGTTGCTCCACCTCGGCCATGCTTTGTAAATGCTTTTTTTTGTGTGCCGCGGTCCAAGAGATAATCTCGCCCCGCAGTACCATTTCATTGGCTTCCCACAGCATGCCTGGATCATCTACTGATCCGGTGTTCAGTTCGAAGTATGTTGTGGTCGCTGCTTGTGCTTGCTCTACTAGCTTGGGGAAACCTAGGTAGTAATTATTAAGGCACCACATGGGGGTGGGCGTGGTCTGGTCGTGGTTAGCTCAATCAGCAGAGGGGAGTGATCTGATATGCCTAGGGGCAGCAGGGTCGTCTTGAATGCTCTGTGCATTTCTGGTGTCGTGAGGAAAAAGTAATCTAGGCGGGACAGTAAAGCATGCACCCCAGAGTGAAAGGAGTATTCCCTCACCCCCAGGTGGAGGTCTCGCCACACATCGCTCAGGCCTAGTGCCGTAGCGAATGTAGCTAGTTTGGTGCGAGTGGATGGGTTTCTCCCCCTTAGGTGTGTACGATCTGTCTCTACGTCCATAACTTCGTTAAAGTCCCCACCAATAATAATAATATCAGACTCATCTCTAGCAATCATGGGCGTGATATCTTCTATTAGCACAGGCAGGAGTGCCGGGGAGGGCATAAACCACTAGCATTGCGATTGTCTGGTTCCAGAGTGACCCGATGACATGTGCAAATCTACCGCTAGTATCCTGTGTCACTCTTGCGAGAGTGAGGGATAGTCTTTTATGTAGCAGTATAAGAACGCCACGGGAGCCCATGGTGAAGCCAGCATGTATTGCCTGTTTATAGTTGGTACATTTAAATAGATTACATGTCGTGCCGGCCAGGTGTGTTTCGGTCAGGAAGACTATATCCGGTGTGTGTCTGTTTAGGAATTGTGTGACCAGTTGTCTTTTGATTCCCCCTCCCAGCCCGTTAACATTCCAGGTCGTGACTCGGAGGGCCTTAGTATCAGTGTTTGTAGCTGCCACTCCGTACGATAAGTGGACAGCGGGTGTGTTGTCGCACATCGCGCATGGGTGTAGCCATGGCTGTGTTGACATGTGCAGGGTACATGCAGTGTGTGTCAGAGACTTCTTCCAGACCAACAAAATAACAAAACTCTTCATCATTAACCAACCCATCCCCCACCCTATACTCCACCCAACTAGAAGTATCTGTCGCCCGAATTGTTCACAACGATAAGTACCGGCCATTGTGGCCAACAACTAAACAGACCGGTTCTCCTCATGGTGCAGGTTTCCTAAGACGCCACGCGAGAGGGTGGGTCGCTTCCTTGGTGGCCGCCAGAGTGTTTCTTATCTTTTTAGTCAACATGCAGCATTGTGTAGATTGTGTCCGGCAGTTATCATTCACTGTCACTCCATCTCTTTGTTTCGCGGGTCCATCGCTGGTTGTTGTGGAAGCGCTGGGTCTCTCTCTTGTCGGGCACGTGGATTTCTCTGTCTGTTGTTTCTCAGAGATCTCCAATCTCCTTCAATATGGGTTTCGGCCCATCTCCAGGCTTCCTTTGGATCAGTGAAGTGGACTGTTGTTCCGTTGTGGTATATTTGGAGTTGGGCCGGGAAGAGGAGGCCATATTTGACATTGAGGACATGCAGCTGTTTCTTCAGGTGGTCAAAAGATTGCCTCGCTTTCTGGACCTCCCTCGTGTACTCAGGAAAGAAAGCAATGTTCGCGCTGTTGTATGTCAACGTCCCTTTGGCTCTCGACCTTTCGAGCAATGCGTATCGATCTCTGTAATTGAGGAGTTTTCCTAGCACAGTACGGGGTGGCGCCCCAGGGATCAGTTGTCCAGATGATATGTGGTGTGCTCTCTCGATCAAGAAGAATTTGGCAAAGGCGTCAGGTTCGAACATGTCTGTAAGCCACTGTTCAAGAAATATCTCCATGTTAGGCCCTTCTGTTTTCTCTGGTAGGCTGAGGATCCGGACATTGTTGCGCCTGGAACAGCCTTCACTTTCGTCCATTCTTTCGGCCATTGTTTTAAGCTCTGTCCTGACTCCTGCCAATTGTTGTTGCAATTCTCGTATACTTTCCTCAGCGTCAGAAATGCGCTGCTCCGCTTCCCCAGTACAGGATGTCAATTTTTGTAGGTCATGGTGCAGGAGTGACACATCCATACTTATGCCATCCATTTTTTGCTCCATGGAGGCTCGTGAGTCAGCTATGGCGGCCATGACATCTTTCAGGTACAGTGCTTTTTCTGGGTTGGGAGCACCGGCGTTCATCTCTGGCTCGTCCGAATTTTGTGTGGACGGGGTAGTGTATTGGTCCATTTTGTGCTGTACAGCTTGTTTTTTCACTTTATCTTTTCCCGTTGTGGCCGTGTTCACCATCCCCATTGTCTAGAGGATAGTATTCCGTGAGTGAGATCAGTGCAACAAAGGTTGCACGCTCTTGTTCACAGCAGTGTCTTGGATTTGATTGGGTCAGCTTGTTTTATGCGGAAACGTCAGTTCCTTGTTAAGTATAGAGGGGTTGCAGTGGGATCGCGCACACCGCAGTGTTGACAGCACAGTTTTGTCGTTCGGTCAGCAGTATTGTCCAGAGTAGAGAGTTCTCCGTGTGGTGCAGGCTTAGCAGGCTTTTCGCATTGGCCAATTTTGCCGGGGGTTTGTATTAGTGCCGGCGACGAGGGCCTCGGTTGGAGGTGGGCGCACTGCCACCACAGGATTAAGGGTGCGTCCGGTAGGGTCATTGGGGCAACACTGATGGCTGCATTGGCAACAGGTCCGTCACCACAGTGTGGCCCCTCTGTGTCCGACCCCTTCCCTGGTCGGGGTGGCTATAGTCCCGACCCCCAAGTCCCAGGCTGAAAGTCTATGGTACCCAGGGGCCAGGTCCATAATGTTCAGTCGGTGGACCCCTCAGTAATCTGGCAAGTTATGCTTTCCTGTGAGGCAGGGCACTGGACTGCTTGCTGGAGCTGTTGGGTCAAAGGGTTGCCCGTGTCCGGGTTGCTGCCCACACCGGACTATCTAAGGTGCGCTTACTGGGTGAGGCGTCAGTTTATGCGATGGCTTGCAGTTCGGGTGAATTCTGGGGACTTCACCAAGTGTTTATACGCTGTGGAGTGGCCTCTGCAGCTCCACTGTGTTCCGTATCGCTCGTGTTTCGAGCCGCAGTGCCAGCTATGGCGTCAGGGTGGTCCCACCGTCGCATGTTTTACTCAACGGAGGGGAGAGGGTGTCCCTCTATTGGTTCCAGCTCGGGACGCTCGTATCTAGCCCCCACAGGCCAGGCGACCTGTTAAGCCGGCACAGTGTGCGCGCTGCCCCAGGCAATCCCGTGTGTTGCACTTGCCACATTGTTCGTCCGTCGCTGTCATGCCTCCTTTTATTCCTCCTGTATTCAGCTGGTGCGAGTGTGGCCACCCAGACGAGCCTCCCTCCGGAGGGCATTCAGCCTAATCTCTGCTGTAGTGCTCCGCCGGGACTCAGGAGTCGGGCGGTGGAGTGCCAGGCACCACGGGAGTTCGCCGCCGGATGCTTCATGCAGCTGTGGCCGTCTGTCTTTTCGTCCCGGCTCGGTCCGGCATCAGGATTGGTTTCGCTCAGCAGTGGATCAGAGGATGCTTCACTCGGGTCCAGTGCTCCGCCCGTTAGAATGTGTCTGGTTCGGGCTCATCATTTGTTTCTGTTGTTCGTTTCACTCCGTCCGCAGCGTGATCTGGCTGGAGCTTTTCCCCGGAGGATCTCATTCAGCAAGGTTTGCCTTGATCATCTGCCTCTGCGCTTCACGCCCCTTCGCTGCACGCTATTCTTTCTGTTGTTTGTTATGCTTGAGCAGGATATTATTCAGGATGTTTAATGGCGGCTGAGGGAGCTCACAGACTTTACGTCCGCATTGCCTGCTAGCTGGCCACGCCCCTCATGTTAATTTTTAAATTGTTCAGTTCCGTATATTGTACTATGTCTGATATTCTCTTCTGGAGCACAACTTGTGTCCTATCAAGAAGGACGATGTCATCCGTGTATAGCATGTGTGGAATTATGCTGGCATTTAAATTCAATGGATTGGCTGTTATCAATGCTTGGCTCTCTCCCAGGTCTGATATATATAGGATAAATAGCATAGCAGCCAAGGGCCAGCCCTGTTTTAAGCCATCCGTTGTTGCAATTATGGTTGACATCACGCTCTCTTGTGATAATCTCACCCGAATCGAAGTCTGGGGGTACAGTGTTTTCATTGGATCCAGTATATCTTTCGGTCAGTTCCATGTTGCCAGTTTTTCCCATAATTTCTGGCGGTTAACCATATTGAATGCCAGTTGTAAGACCACAAGTGGGCCCTATATGGTGTGGTTTGCTTCTTTGGCTGCACCTGTGGTGTGGAATTGGCGCTTACCTTATTTTATCACCTAAGCATGGCTTTCTATGGACTCTGTCACATTACTTCTTATGAAGACATTTTTACAAACGTTTAAATGCCTGCTAAGTGACTGGAAAATACACCTACCTTACTTCAGATATTCTCAGGGGCCCACGGGAGCGTACCACCAAAAACTGAATTTTCAGTACTTACCTGTCATGTATTAGGAAATCAAATGTAATTACACAATGCACTTAAGTCCAGGTCCACAGGATTTCATTTTTTAATTATTTATGTATAATGCACTGATTGCCGCAGGCGTCAATGCACTGTAACAAAGAAATGAACAAGAACATGACTAATAACAGGCAGAACAAAAATACTAATCCAGTAAACCAAAACACAGACTCAGCAGAAAGCACAAAAAACGAAGTAAAAGATTTGGAGCAAGAGGAATGTTTTTTCGATTTTGCCTGAAGGACGCAAGAATGGAGTTGAGCCGCCTGCACAATGGTAAGAGGTTCTACAAAGTAGGAGCGAAGGACTGAACAGATCTACCACCTGCACAAGTGCACTTAAAGTGTTTATTGGTTAACAGTTGCTGGGAGCTGGAGCGGAGAGAACAGCATGGCTTATACAACTGCAAACGATCCTGGAGATAGGCTGGATCTTCGCCATCCATACATTCATGGGTAATGGCCATCGGCTGAAACTTAATCCTCTGCCCAACCGGCAACCAATGTTGGAGAGATGTGAGATCTTCTATCAACATTGGCCATGGAAGCTGGGGCAATACTAACCACTTGCAGTAACATTGTTTCTCTTGTATTCTAGGGGTGGGCGGGGACCTTTGCAGGCCTCCGATTGGTGGCCTAGTTTTAGCTGCCTTTTGTGATAGCCCAATGGGCATTGTTTGAATTCTTCAACTCCTTCATTCCCTCTCTGCCACATCACATATTTAGGTGCATCTGATTCCACTATGTGCAAGAGGTTGTTAGAAATACTTCCAGTTCATGCCCTGGTAATTCTATTCTAATACTGACTGTGTAATGCATGTTGCCAATATCGGGGGGATTCCTTTTCTCCCCACCCTTTAGCATTATAATATATATATATATATATATATATAGGTTATAGTATTGCCTTAGATTCAGCTTTAGGCGTGGGAAGGGTGGGAAGGGTCGATACTAAGTCATTTCACTAGTCTACACATGAACTGTGTCACTCTGTAGTGTGTTCTCCTCCAAAGTACCCGTTTGAATGTATGGTTGCTTAATCGATAATAGATGGTGTATTTATTTCAGTATTATTTTGTAATGTAATTTCTTGGGTTATCTTTTTCAACTAACTGTACATATTACCCTGCCTTCTGTCTTCCCCTGAGTGAAGCCAATATTGCTCTGCCATCAGTACCCCATGTTTCCCCTTAGGATAGATGTTCTTCCACCCCTCACCAGATGGCTCTGGAAACATCTCCCTAGCACTTAAGATCTCGGTTCCTTATCCACCTCGAGCCTCTTCTCGCTACTGCTCCTTCTACCTTTTTGGCCCACGTGATTTGATCCCCATTCCCACCAATATCAACAGCTCCACCAACATACATGCATTGAAGGCAGGCCCAGGCTTCATGTTCATGACATTGAAAGAGTCCTCACACTCTACAGGTATAGTCACCCCCCCCCCCACACCCCATTTTCACATGCCACCACTGCAATTGCTGTACACAGTCATTCCCCTTTAATGATGTCCTATTTGACCATTGTCCATCTGTATTAACCTGTGCGTTACTTTCCACTTCCCCGTTACATTTTGTGAGGCTACTAGGTGCAAGAGTGCCCTGGCATTTCTTTGCCCCCATGCATATGTTTCTTGTAAAAGCGCAATGTCCTCAATACATAAACACAAATAAAATACAAGTCAAGGTCTATGTGTTGAGCTCTTGGGAATTTAAAGAAGATTGGAATAAGCTTGGCCAATGTTCATGTGGAGGGGAAGAAGGGAAGTTGTGTGGACTATGTTTACATATGAAGGGCCTGTTGTGGAACATTGTTTTGAACTTGTCAAGGAAGGAGATGTTGAGGTTGGTGGATTGTTGTGCACATTTTGAGATTCATAAATCATACTTTAAATATGTAACCCCTCGTCAAAATATGTCACTGATACTGAGGGGCTACTTTTCGTTTCTCTCAAATTTGAATATATGTACATATGTTATTGGTATGTAACCAGCTTTCATGTGCATTTCACACTTCTTGAATTACACTTTTAGTATGTCAGTCCTCATCAATGCTCTTGGTGGATAGTGAGTGGCTATTTTTGCAACTTAAAAAATCTTATCTTAGAGTTAAATGCACTATATGTCTATTGTATAATAAGTATCATGACTTTTATAATGCACCAATCGGCATTTGTGCTGCCACCTTCCTTTTAAATTGGGACTGGCCTTCTGTTTCTTCCATTCAGTTGTCCTGGTCATGGGTGTGACCCTCACTGGATACTTACTTCACAGCAGAACTTGTGTGCGTTGAATAGGACACACCAGCTCGTGGTTGCATGAGTAGCAATGAATGGACTATGATGAGGGTCTTACCAGCGCTTCTATTCGTGACTGCAAATCATCGGATAACAGACCTATAATTTCTCTAGTTTAGAAGAAATGAAATTCTGGAGTCCAATCTTGGTTGAGGTTAGTTCAGTAAATCTTTACTAGCAGCTTTACAGATTAATTCTATACACAGGTATAGAAAGTGCACAATCAGCAAGCGATCCCAAAACTGAGTTAGCCCATACCTTTGCAAACAACTTAAATAGGTTCCCAAAACATTGACTTCAATGCAAAGGGCTGAGGGTTCTATGACTTCATCAAGCAGTATTTCACTCCTTTTAATTAGCATAGTAGACTTGTATGAGGAGACGGGCACGCCTGGTCTCCCAAGGTCACTCCTGCCATCTTCAAGACATACTTAAACAGAGTTTATTCACAAGCACTGGCATTCCATCAACTTGCAGATAGAATGTGATGCCAATGGAATCATCACCTCAGTATATGCCAACTATCCAGGGTCCACCCACGACAGTTTCATTTACAGAATGTCAACCCGAAACCGGGACCTAGAAGCTGGGCGGCATGGCGATACATGGCTGCTTGGCGAGTATAAATGCCACAGCACATGCATGCATGCCAGATACTGAGTAATGTCACAACCCCACTAATGATACCCATCACCACCTCCCCAGGGGACAGTGCCTACCCTCTGAGCACCCACATGATGACGCCAATTCGGAACCCCACCACGCCACCCGAGGTAAGATACAACACAGCCCATATTGCAACCCGGGGCACAGTGGAGCGCACATTCGGAGTGCTCAAGTCACGCTTTCGCTCCCTTGACCGTTCTGGTGGGCAGCTGTTATACGCTCCCCCAGTAGTGTGCAGGATCATAGTGGCAGCATGTGTCCTGCACAACGTTGCAAAATGCCGGGGCCTGCCGGTGGACATGGTGGTGCCCCCACATCCCCAACCACATGCACGTCTGCTGCGCATGGGAGGGGAAAGGGCACGGGGTGAGGCAGCCCGAACACAGCTGGTGGCTAATTACTTCACTTAGAATCACACCCCTGCGGAGTGCACACAGCCCTGCCACATGCCAGCTGACAATCAATGATGATGACATGAGGGACAGTCAACTGTCATAACCATACCATCCTGAGATTGGTCACCTGGAAGTGTCCCAATGTGTGCATCCCTACCTACAGAAACACCACCAATGCTTTATCATCAAAAGACACATATGCTGCTAAATGCATGACCCCCTTGCAAAATAGAACATGAGAACAGTGCCATGTCACCCAACCCCTCCCCAGCAACGCCACCCAACACACCATGGCATGTCATGCTATGTGAGAGCAAACAAAGCAATCCCAAAAACCTGACACAAGTGTCACAAAGTACAGTGTCCCTAATGGAAACTGGCCACACACACTATGCTCCTAGTAATGTTGAACTAACAACGCACATGACCAAATACTTACCAGCTAAACAATGCATCTAGACAAGTTCAAACATTTCTAAAACATGACAGTACTAAGTTAAAGTAGTCGTAGTCATGCAACCTAAATATGCCACCACATCGCCCCCTTCAAACTGTAGTCTTGCAGCCTTCAAAACTGGTCTGTGTACTGCATACAACATGAACTCCATCTCCAAAGTAGACAGCCTTGTGAAGACATGAGGAATGAACCTGCAAATTCAGAGGAATACATGAAAGCAAAATCATACATTAATACACCATGCAGTGTACAATACAACAACAATATACACAAGGAATGTCTACACAGTATTGACTACAGACTGCCCACACAGCTCATGGCCGCCCAACGTCACTGTGTACATCACTGTCACTTGGTCACACCCTTTGCACGCCCATGGAAATGGGAAGCAGGAGGGGTGTGTGTCTCATGAACCCAAGCATCTAACCCAAACTCAGGACAAGCCTGCATGTGCCCAGCCGGAATACAGTGAATGCCCACGGGAGCCACACAAGGCAACACACTGTCAAATTATTTAAAAAGAAAATCAAAATTCAAAAATCAAAATTCAAAATTCAAAATTCAAAAATCAAAATTGGCCATGTGGGGGTGGGGGGAGAGGCCACCCAGGAGGTCCGTGGACAGGGTGCGCACCAACAGCCACCTGTGTGGATGTTGGGGAAAAAAAAAAAAACCTCCATGGGCTCATGGCCTGCACGGCTATGCTAATGTGGGAGAACTGCTGCTGTCGCTCCCATGACCCTCTGCTGCTGCATCAGGAGGTGGTGGTGCTATGGGAGGCAGCCCACGCAAAGCCCTGGTATGGTCCTCCATGGCAGCAAGCATGCGGGTGTGGAATGTCTCGTTCTGGAGGATTATAGTGCGGAGATCCCCATGCAACACCTGACGTGATGCCCGGATCTCCTCCCGAGTTGCCCGCATCTCAACTGAGAGCGTACTTGTGAGGTGCTCCAGCCGCTGTTCTGCCCTAAAATTAGCGGAAGTCTCAAGCTCAAGAAGAGTCTGCCTGAGGTTATGGAGTTCTGCACTCAGGGCTTCCCTGTGGGCATGGGACTCTATTGAGATGGATTGGTGCAGAGTCTCCAGTGCCGCCCGTCGGTCCCTGTTGGATGCCAACATGTCTTCCCTGTGTGATTGGCAAATGGAGTCTGTTGCCTGCTGTAGTTGCTCCATCTGCCTTTCAGGGGGGATAATGGAAGTGGCCACCCTCTCCATTACCTGAGCCATCATTTCAACTGATGCTGACTGTTGGGTTGCCATAGCGTACATGGAGTTCTCCCATACGCTATTGCCTGGTGGCGTATGGCCACCACGTCGACGGCACCACACATGTTTGGTGCAAGGCGATGTGCACCTTGCTGTGCTGGCACCGCCTGAGGCTGGAGGACTGCATTCCCCCTCTGATCTGCTGGCCTAGA
Source organism: Ambystoma mexicanum (assembly GCF_040938575.1). NCBI lineage: Eukaryota > Metazoa > Chordata > Amphibia > Caudata > Ambystomatidae > Ambystoma > Ambystoma mexicanum. The sequence goes on from NC_090941.1 coordinate 1,042,825,012, forward strand.
AACAGGATCAAATGCTGTGGAGTGTGACCCTGCATCCGTAACCGTCAAAGGCGCCTCTACCAACACTGACATCCCCATAGAGGGATCTACCCCTGGTCCAGGTGGGTTGGACAGAACAGAATCTCTGCCAGAAACACTTACCTGTGACGGCACATAGGTCTCATCATCCGAATCAGCACCTGAATAGAGGTCTGGGGAGGTGCACCCAGAGACACCCCTGGAAAGTATGGTCTGCAGGAGGATTGGGTTCTCACCCACCACCACACCACGTCCCCCGCTGGTGTCCGGTCGTGCCTGGGATTCCTCCTGGGTCTGCAGCATCTCCTCAACCTCAACAGCATCAAGTGCATCATCCTCTGCAAAAACATGAAAGAGAAAAAATGGAAACAGGCATTAGCACCATAGCACACAAATAGGCCTGTCACGCTACAGAACCAGTACATGATTCACACATGTCCCATATGACTATAACCCTCCCATGCCTGCACTGTCACTGAGTAGTAAGGGGAGGCAAAAGGCAGACACTGATGACACCAATATGGGAGAGCAACACATTTGCTGCATGCTGGGCAGCACTGACATCACACATTGGCCTGTGAGTGGCATGTCCAATACACATACATGACACATGGCAGCACACAGATGGCATTTAGCATAGCCATGGTACATTTGACAAGTACAGCCATATGTCAGTGATTGAGTACTGTCACCCATCCATGTGAGATGGACATGATGACATGACAAATGTCGCATACTGGGACTAAGTACACATGTGCCACTCACTGCAACACATGCAAGGTACAAGAATACAGTAATAGTTGGCTGATCTATTTTTCGTCACATTGACATCACAGGAAACATCTGTCATTTTCCACATGCAAACAGGCACTCATCTAAACATTTGTGCTGGCCAATACTTCATCAGCCTGAATGGTCTCATTGTGTACATAACCAGGTAAAGCATTGCCCCAGTGTGGCCAGTAAACAATGACCGAAGCATATCACATATGTCACAATATGGTTGATAAATGTCTAGCAAAAAAGGGGATAGTGGAAAATATTATCCTGAAGGCACACTTACAAATTCTGACCAATGTAGTTGCAAGATGGCAGTACAAGGTCAACTGCACAATTGTGGACCTAATAGGATACTGTGGGCAGAAGGGATGCAGTCATAGCCAAATACAAGGCACGTGATCCCATGTGAGGAAGGAAATGGGTGACCCATAACACTCTGGAGTACACACCCTCACCTGGCACTCAATCAGAACCCATCTCCCAAAATACATACACATGCACTACACACACACACGCATGGGCACTCACCGGCCAATGCTTCGTAATCAGGTAGTTCTCCCACTCCTCGGATCTGTTCCTCTGTGACGAAGGTCCCAGCAACAGACTCATGTTCATTGAGTTTGTTGTCCTCTTGTGGAGACCCACCGCCAGTCACCAGAGTAGCGGCATGATTTGAGGCCAGCTTGTCCTTTGCTCTGCGTTTCAGGTCGTTCCACCGCTTGTAGCAATCATCAGCTGAGCGCCTAACAAATCCAAGGGCACTTATGTGGTTGGCGATGGTCTGCCAGTGTGCCTTACGTTGACCGGGTGCGGTCTTGGACCCTGCAGTCACCACCATTTCGTGGCTATGTTGCGACACATAGCGCACATGTGCATCAAGCTCCGCGTCATTAAAGCAAGGCTTCCTTGACGTGCCGGAGTGTGTAGCCGTGCCTGAGGTCTCAGCCTGTCGTGCCAGAGCACCCTTCTTCCTCTTTTTAGAAGGTGGAGCGGAGCCAGAGTGGCTAACGCCGCTCTGGTCAGTAGTGGCAGAATCACTGGTGGACTGGGTTGTTGGAGTGTGCGAATGCACATTGACCATAGGACTTGGTGCAGGCATTGTCTGAAGTGTGATGTTGGCAGGGGGAACATCAGTATGATGGACCAGGAGCAACACTGTCCTGGCTGGGAGAGTCAGAGCTGGGGCGGATGGAGCTGCAGCTGCCCCTGCAGCCTCACCATCCTGCATACTTGGGGCAGCAGATGACATAGCTGTCCCAGATCCACGTGCCTTGGTGACAACTTGCACCGCCACACGTGGCCTAGACTTGCTGACCTGGAAGTCAGCCAGGGAGTCATCCTGTGCCAGGTCAGGTGCCACAATGGGCTGGTCCAACAGGGGCTGAGCTGGGATGGTCTCAGCCACGTTTCCCTCAACCATGGGGGGGGCATGGGTGTCCCTGATTGGTCCTCCACACATGGGGGTCTAGGGGCACCCTGCAAATCCTGGCCATGTCCTCTACCGTGCCCACCACGTCCACCTTTTGAAGGTCGGCCACCTTTGCCTCCCTTACCGCTTGGTCGCCTCCCAACCATGGCACTGATGTTGTTGTGCGTATGGGAGGAGCAGTAAACTATTGTCCTGGGCAATTGGGGGTCAAAGGGGTAGGATAGTAGATGGAATTCGTACCGTAGTGCTCTAACAAGGCTGTCTGTGACCCCTGGGGGAAGGTGACGGGTCACGCAATGCACAGGCAGCCCAAAAACGAAAATAAACGTGCACGCAACCCCTCGTAGACCACGTGCGTGGAAAAATGAACCAGCACTATGCTGTGGCACCCAGAAACACAAAAATAAGCGTACGTGTAATACACGCAGCCTACAATGACCTCTGAAGGGGAGTGCGACACACCAGGCAAGCACAGTTGCTAAGTACGTGTGGAACTCACTGTCTGCCTGGAATAAGAACGTGAAAAATACGCGCGTGTGCGCGTTGGCAACACCCCCGCCAAAAGAAGAATTGTACGCTGTCTGAGGAGACAGGACAAAAGGAGAAGTGAACACTGTTTGACGAAACAGGCCCAAAAAAAGTGGAAAAATGAAAGCTGTCAGAGGTAACAGGGAGTACGAACTTGAAACGCTGTGAAGTAATCGCGTGTGAACTGACAAGAAGTACAGAATTCACCCACTCGCTCTCCACGAAAAGCATGTACAAGAAAATGGCGTTCTACACGTACCTTTTAAACCGGCCCACACGTACACATCACTTACGCGTGTACGCGTCCTTTCCTCCAATTACATGCGCTGACACTCGGACGTGCAGCTTTTCCACGTGTGCTCTGTCATCACGTGCTATGAGGGAAAGACCCGCGCATGTCACGTCACAGACACGCTTACGCGCTAAGGGCCTTTGGTCCAATGAAATCGCGTACTTGCGCTGATGCGCTTACGCGCTAAGGGCCTTTCCTCGAATTACACGCTGACGTGCAAGATTTTCACGTGCCAAATCACTCCATATCAAGCTGGCCACGCGTTCACACATGAAAGACCACGCTCCTGCCCAGAAGGCCGAATTACTGCCCCCCAGAGCCCCGAGCACGCTCCCACCTGCCATCTGCTGCTGCCTGTCTGCCTGCTGCCCACGTGCACTGCTATTTGGTGCCTGCACGTCAGCCATCTGCAGGGGTCCAGTTGCTGTGTCCACACCTGCTGGAACAGAAGACTCCCTACTGGGATTCCATCGCTCCACAGCCCAGCCCCAGAACCCAGTTGCCCACCCACTCCTGACTCTGGGGTTGCCATGTCGGGCACATCTCCATCTGGCACCACTGGCAGCCCCCAGCCAGAGAGGCAGAGGGCCACCAACTTCACTGCCACCGAAGTTGGTGTCCTGGTGGAGCATGTCCTGGGGCATTATGATGCCCTCTTCGGAACAAGACGCGCCAACAAGGAAGGACGGACCAGGATCTGGACGGACATCATGACTGCCATCAACGCGGAGGGTGTGGCAGTCCGCGAATTCCATCATGTCAAGAAGCGTTGGGAGGACTTCAGGTCCAGGACCCTCAACAAGGCCTTGCGCCTCGCGGAGGGGGGCCGGGTCAGCCTGAGCAACATCCAGATGAGGGTCCTGGAACGCGTAGGCCCAGGGCTCCACTCCCAGATCCTTCAGAGGCAGACCCGTCTGGAGTTGAGCGGTAAGTGGCCAAGCATTGCTGTGTGAGACAGGGCATGTTGCAGTGTGCTGTTAGTCTGATACTTGCCTGTATGTGTGACATAGGCCATGTATGGATATGTGTGTGTGCAGGGACATCATGGTCATGCATGTGGGACCAGTTATGTGTGAACCACATGGTAGGTGCATGTGTTTTAATGCAACATGGGGACCTCTATGCAAAATGCACACCTGAAAGCATGCCAGTCTCTGTTCCTGGACATGGAGGGGGATGAGGAATGGGTGCTGATGTCATATATATGTATGGTGCACGTGTGTGTGTGTGTGTGTGTGTGTGTGTGTGTGTGTGTGTGTGCGCCAGAGAAGTGTGTGTTTGACTTTGAAATGCCATGGATGCATGTGACTTTGAAGGCAACATCTTGGTTTACAGGGGCCCTTGTACATGGGTGTTGATGTTGATTGCAGGCGCCGGGAGTGTTTCTGCATGTGTGTTGCATGCATTGACCCATGTGTTGTGGAAGGACAGGATGGAAGTGACATTTGACAGTGCCACTCATGTGTTATTGCTTCCTGTCTAGGGTATTTTGTGCTGTACCCTGATGCTTGTGTTCTATGTCTCCCTCTACGCAGCGTCAAGTGAAGAAGAGGGCGGAGACGGCGCTGTGGAGCCAAGCGACGGGGATGCCTCCACCGGGCGGTGACGCATGGCCCAGCCACCCTCCCAGGAAATACCATCATCCGGGAGCGAGGGGGCTGGTGCCACGTCTGCCACAACGGCTGTGGCGGAAGGGCCGGGTGAGCCGCCACAGGGGCTTCCAATGGCGGAAGACGGTGTGGAGACATCCAGGTTGGTGGTCTCCACAGAGGAGGAGGAGCCCGCTACTGAGCCGCACATGGGGCCTGGTGGGGGTAGTACCATTGGTGCAAGTGGTGCAGTCCAGGGCCAGGGTCAGGAGGCAGCACAGATCACCGCGGAGGGGCCTGTGCATGTTGCTGTCCTTGACCCTGTGACTGCACCATCATGCACCAGCAGGGAGGCCCTGTCCCAGGCCCGTCCGCAGGTAGGGGAGGGTGCCATATCACCTGCCTCTCCACTACCTGCGGCCGAGGGGTCCCGCAACCGTATGGGATCTGTCCTGGTGGGTGTCGCATTGCGCACGCGTGTCATTCGTGATTATGTGCGTTCTTCCTGGGCGGAGAACGCACGCCATCACGAAGAGCAGCGTCGTGACGTGGCACTGCTGGGAGGGGCCCTGGTCGTTGGGTTCCTACATGTGACGCGCACTCTGGTGGACCTCTCCTCCTCTGTGGAGACTATGCGCCAGTCGTTCTCCACATCGTCTTCTGGCCCTGATTCCACCAGGGCCCCCTGTGGACCTGGCCTGACCATCACAGCCAGCTTGGTGGAGATCCCATCCCTGCCACAGTCGGGAGTTGGCGGTCCAGCAGGGGTGGACACCACAACTGGAGACCAGCAGATGGAGGATGTGCAGGCACCATCGCAGAGGGCACATGGACAGCAGCAGCAGCAGCAGGAGCAGGCTGTAAGTGGGAGCAATGATGGCTCAGGGCCATCAACATCGGAGGGGCAGGCATCGGCCATAGGGCAGGAGGAACCTGGACGGGAAGTGTCTTCCGTGTGGCAGCGGTTGGGCCATGCGATAGATGCGGAGCGGCAGCGGGCGGAAGAGGCACGGCTCACGATGGTCAGGGCAGAGAACTCCATGCGTAGGGCCCTGAGGCGGGCCGAGTACCTCGAGGCCATTCGCAGGGACCTGGAGTTCCAGATGTCATCATCACTGCGAACCCTCGGGGCCATGGAAGAGGACCGCCTCCGGGACATCGAGCAGGAGTTCGATGATGCCCTGGCCTGGCCAGGCCTGGGACATCAACATGTGAGCCGTTGGACTTGCCCGCTGCCCTTAGTTAGTATTAGGTTTCCTTTCGTTTTTTCTTTATTTTGGACCGCTTGGACAATGGATCACATTTTTGTATATAGTTTTTTTATTAGGTAGTAGTTTTTGGTAGGTTTCATTTCTTAAGTTGGGCTCATGGACCCTGGATTCTTCAATTGTACATAGTTCTACATTGGATTCATCTTTTTAAATATTTTTTTTGTGTTCACCATGGAGCAATGGTTTTTACTTTTTATTTTCCCTTGGATTTGATTTGTTGAACTGGGAATTTGGACAACATTTCTTTTTGGATTTCTTTTGCTTATGTTTTCTGGATTTTCATTATTTATCGGACATGGACCATTTCTTTTGTTATTCCCATTGTTGTGTGTTTAATTTGATTTACGTTCATGTTATCTTTAATATATATTTTTTTATACTTCCATTTGTGGTATCATCTCATTGGTTTCATGCATGTCATAATATGGGTTTTGACATTCACTTGCACCCATTGTGTGTGTGTGAGACGGACATGTGATCATTTACATACTTGCCATTGGGGTTGTATCATGTAATTGGAATTTCTATGTGGGTGGATGCTATACGTGGGTGGGTCTTTGGCATGTGGAGGCTGGCCATAAGGGCCAGGGATCTAGATTGTGATGACGTGTTGGCTGGGGGACATGTGTGGGGGCTTGCTGGCAGGTGCCCTGCACTGCTCGGGGGTGGGGGTGCAGGGGACATGTGTGGGGGCCTGCTGGCAGGTGCCCCGCACTGCTGGGGGGTGGGGGTGGAAGGGGACATGAGTGGGGGCCTGCTGGCAGGTGCCCCTCAGTGCTGGGTGTTAAGACGGATTTCTGAACTCTGTCCTGGTGGCGCAGAAGTTCAGAAGGCCAACCTAATTACTTGGAACAGGGTAACCTCTGGACGAGCCAGACCAATCAAGGTAGCGATCACGGCGGTCAAGACTAGGTCTCAAGAGGGGTGAGGGTGACTGAAAGCCCGCAATGAGCACACAAAGCAAGAACACTTACAAACTACTCCAAACAGTTGTTATATTAAAAATATATACACATTTATTTCAAGGCCTTTAAAACAATGACCGTAGCGAGAAAATCACAATATAACGATAGTCAACCAACACATACTATATCAACACAATATATATACAAATACGACAGTCTCAAGCGTTAGATGCACGAAATGGGTAGTCCACCTAAAAGGGAAGGAAGACAGGCAGTGCGAAATAATGCTTAGACCCAGTTCGCCTTCAGAGGCACCTAACTAGATGGAAGTCCGAGCCCTGCGAAGAGTGGAGCCTTGTGCTCAAAAGTACCTGCACGCGCTGGTGCCAACGGGCAAAAGGAGAAGCTCTTCGAGGGAAATCAGGCAGTTCAGTTTAGTGCACAAAAGAAGAAGAACAAGTTCCGCGACTCAAGCACAGCCTCCACAGTGGGCAGAAGCAGAGCGCGAGTACGGACAAGGGTGCTGTTGGACACAGCGGGGAAAAGCAATGGGCTCCTGCAGGAGGGCGACCAGATCCTAGCTATGCTACTCACCGGTCCCCGATGCAAGCAGACCCAGGCTTCTCTGCGTCAGTTTCAGCAGCTGGCAGGTTCAGAAGAGCAGGGAACGCCTCGTCGTCGTGTTGAGTAAAAAGACGTCCCAATCGAAGAAACCCGCACAGTTTGTTACCACAGCAGGGCAACGGAGCGGCTGTGTGTATCTGAGCCAAATGTACACTACTCACTTCAGACCTGGGAACGCCAAGTGTACGAAGCGTGTGAGAGTGACAAGGACTCGAAATACTACCCAACCTGGCGGCGGTTACAGAGCAAGACTCCCGTGTAAGCTGGTCAGTCAGCTGGATGGCCCAGAGACGCTTCCGAAGGCTTACTGGCAGGAGATGGTGAAGATGCCGAGAATAGCTGTCCCCGCTATTCCAAGGGTCGAAGTACCAGTACAGGCCTTCTGGTTCGATCAAAGGTGAAAAGGGTTTCACAAGGCGACAGCAGTGCAGGGGAGAAGACCTTCAGCGGGTCACCAGCGATTCCTCGGTCGAGCCTCTTGATTGCAGGATACTTGGCTCCTGTATTCCTTCGTTCGTGAGAACTCAGGAGATCGACATGGTAGTGGTGTTTCCAGCCCCCTCTTATCCACGGTTCCCTTCGCGCCAAAACGGAGGGGACCCAATGGGAGATCCGCTCATCAACACTCACACCATTCGTGGACCAATCACGGACCACAGTGGTCCCAGGCATTCACACCACCCTAGACTCTCTGGCACCCAGGATGTGTATTGGGACCAGACATCCCAGCCCACATCCTGGAGGCACACACAAGACATGTAGAAGCCAGCGAAAGCATCCGTGTTTCGCGGGAAAGTACATGCCCAAATAAGGAAGGCCCCGGGTCGGCTCGACCCGGGGAAGGTGAAGGGAGCAAGACGGTCAGCGGACAGGACAAAGGAGCCTCATGGTCTGGCCATTTTGGGAGCCAGGCCACCATTTTGGGTTAAGCACGAAAAACGCGCTTAGAACGCCAAAAGGAGCTCAAAACACAAGAAACGATCGCTGCCACCATTCCTGTCCCTGAATCACTTGCACCGATCAGATACAATCCTAAACGAGTATCTAGGGACTGTAGAAGGCTAGAGACCCAAGAGAGCTGTAACTTAGCTTACAGTGCCCTCTTGTGTCATGTTGCACGAAAGCCGCAACATGATAAAAGAAACTACGGGAAACAGCGTTCCCCGGTACTGACTGTCTTAAGGGCATGTCAGTTTCCCCGTAAGAAAGGAGCGAAAGCCCAGAGGAGTGCGGCAGAAGGCTCTCCCATCCCTCTTTGACGATGGCTAAGGGTCCCCGGACGGGATGACCGAACAGAAGTTCGAAGGGGCTGAAGCCAACACCCTCCTGTGGTACCTCTCGGTAGGCAAACAGTAAGCATGGTAAAAGAAGATCCCATTTTCTTCTCTGAGGTTCCTTTAGAGCCCCAATCATGCTCTTTAACGTTCTGTTGAAACGTTCCACCAGACCATTGGTCTGGGGGTGGTAGGCAGAAGAGAACTTGTAGGTGACCCCACATTCTTTCCACATAGCCTGCATGTACTTCGACATAAAGTTGCTGCCACGATCCGACACAACTTCTTTAGGGAAGCCAACCCTAGTAAATATGCCAAGTAAAGCTTTTGCAACTGACTTGGCAGTTACAGTTTTCAATGGGATGGCCTCAGGATATCTGGTTGCATGGTCGACCAGCACCAGGATAAACCTATTGCCCGAGGATGTTTGCGGGTCAAGGGGATCAACGATGTCGATCCCTACCCTTTCAAATGGTACCCCCACAACTGGGAGCGGTACCAACGGAGCTTGGATTGTCGCGCCAACCTTACCAGACAACTGGCAGGAGGCACAACTCCTGCAGTGACTTTCTACTTGCACCCCCATCTTGGGCCAGTAGAAGTGCATGGATAACCTTTGCTTGGTCCTCTTCATACCAAGGTGACCAGCAAGGGGAACTTCATGCGCCAACTGCAGGAGGAAGGGCCTAACAGCAAGGGGAACCACCAACCTCCTATGGTCTCCTTCTGTAGACTCTGTGGGCTCACTATACAGGAGTCCACCTTCCCAATAAATCCTATGCGTCCCAGGAGGTTCACCCTCAAGCTGGGAGCAGGCCTGTCTCCTTAGGCCTTCCAGAGATGGGCACTCACGTTGGCCTTTACTGAATTTGTCCCTATCAGGACCTCCTTCAACTAACAAGTCTTTTAGTTCAGGATGATCGTTGGGGTCAAATACTTCAGGCATCGCCACCTCCTCGTCAGGCCCGGGCGATTGACCAACTTCCTCCACCGCAGTGGTAGGCGAGCTCGGGGGAATATTCTCTTTCCCTCGTCTTGACTTGTCGACTCCTTTCGCCTTGGGTTTCCCCTTCGGCTGGGGCAGCGTATTGGTCTTGGCCAATGCTGCCCGTGCTTGAGACCGTGTGTAGGGTCTTTCGGCAGTGTCTCCTACGAGCCCTAAAGCTCTGAGATCATTACCTAACAAGACCTTTCCCGGGACGTTTCTCTGAATGCTCACTGGAATCCTGACTGCTGTACCATTTAAAGTAAGATTTACAGGTATTACTGGGAACATACGGAGTGGGCCGTCAGCCAACTTAGTGGGCATCAGAGTAGCTCTGGCAACTTCCTCTGAGTCTACCAAGGTAGAATCCACTACAGTGCGACTGCACCCACTATCCCTAAGAGCTGGAGTATCTACTCCATTGATCAGCACACTGTCTTTAAAGTAGTGCTTGGTATTATCCGGAATCCTAGCATAAGCCTCTGCGACTTTAGGCTCCCAGGAACCCAGGAACACTAAAACTACCTCAGCCTCTATCCCGCTGGGAAATGAGTCTGAGGAGAAGGATGCTCCTGTAATCTCTTCTTCCTCGTAGGAGGAGAAGGCCAGATTAGCGGAGTGGACCCCCAAAGGTCTAACCTTACACCGGGGATCCCCCTTCACGTGGTCAGTTGCTCCACAAGCAAAACAAGATCCATTGGGTCTGTTTACATAGGGAGGCTTATTGTAACCAGCGTTCTGTTTCGGAGGCTGACCTCCACTACCCTGTCAGTTCCCTTGTGTCTTACCCTTATTTTTCTTTTTGTGGCCCTTATGAGAAGAAGATTTATCAGATTCTCCCCCCTCCATATCTTTGGACTTTTTCCCTTCCTCCTGCTTACCAGGATGAGTTTTGTCCTTATGGCACACTCGATGTGACACCCATAAGTCGGCTGCAATGGCCAGCTTCTTAGGATCTATCTCCTTCGAATCGGCCAAATGCTGCTTAAGCTCCGGGGAAGAAGATGCAAAAATGTGTTCCAGCATGACAAGATTCATCATGCCTTCGAAGGTAGAAACCTTATAACCTTTGACCCAGCCAGTTAAGTTTTTCAAGGATTCAGTGACATAAGATACCCAAGTACCACCTTCCTTTTTCTTATACTCTCTGAAACGTTTCAAATATTGGGCCGGAGTCTTCCCAAACTTTAAAATGAGAGTTTGCTTTAACATTGCGAAATCAGCTCGCTCAGCCTTCGACATTTCCATAATGGCACTACAGCCAGAATGGGGCAGTCTGCTGAGTAACCAGGCAATCTTATCAGCATTGTCAACTTGATGAACTTCGCATGCATACTCAAACGCATTCAGCCAGTCCATATGGTCATTCCTTTCCTCATACACACTGAGCAGATCTTTCGGAAACCGTGGGTGAGAGGAGGCCCCAGACCCATGTCCAGGACCCTTGGACCCATTTGCAACCTGAAGCTTGGCCAGTTCCAACTGGTGATCCCGGTCTTTTTGTTTTTCTGCCTGTTCGATTTTTAGTTTGGCTATGCTGAATTCAAGCTCCTTCTGCCTAAACCGCAGCTCTTGCTTCTTGAATTCAAGCATAGCCTCCCCATCAGCACTGGCAGAGGAAACATTAGACATCCCATCCTCCCTGTCCTTGTGGTCGCGATGGATCAGTGCAGCGGCAGAACCGTCGGTTCTACCAGTGAGAGCAGCCCCACCTCCTTCCGCACTGTCCTCAGAAGTTATAGCATCAAGCTGCGCTTCTTGCCACGCCACGATTCTTTGGATCATATCCAATTTCGTGCCTTGAGAGGAAACACCTCTCTTCGCACACATCTTTTTCAATGTTTCTGATAGGACTATGGCCTTTTTAAAGTTATACTACAACAATTCACTACGTGTCCTGGTTGGAATAACCTGAAATGCCTTAGTTCGAGCACAACACTGGATACCTTCAGTCGTATCCCACTGCTGCCACCAATTTGTTAAGACAGATTTCTGAACTCTGTCCTGGTGGCGCAGAAGTTCAGAAGGGCAACCTAATTACTTGGAACAGGGTAACCTCTGGACGAGCCAGACCAATCAAGGTAGCGATCGCGGCGGTCAAGACTAGGTCTCAAGAGGGGTGAGGGTGACTGAAAGCCCGCAATGAGCACACAAAGCAAGAACACTTACAAACTACTCCAAACAGTTGTTATATTAAAAATATATACACATTTATTTCAAGGCCTTTAAAACAATGACCGTAGCGAGAAAATCACAATATAACGATAGTCAACCAACACATACCATATCAACACAATATATATACAAATACGACAGTCTCAAGCGTTAGATGCACGAAATGGGTAGCCCACCTAAAAGGGAAGGAAGACAGGCAGTGCGAAATAATGCTTAGACCCAGTTCGCCTTCAGAGGCACCTAACTAGATGGAAGTCCGAGCCCTGCGAAGAGTGGAGCCTTGTGCTCAAAAGTACCTGCACGCGCTGGTGCCAACGGGCAAAAGGAGAAGCTCTTTGAGGGAAATCAGGCAGTTCAGTTTAGTGCACAAAAGAAGAAGAACAAGTTCCGCGACTCAAGCGCAGCCTCCACAGTGGGCAGAAGCAGAGCGCGAGTACGGACAAGGGTGCTGTTGGACACAGCGGGGAAAAGCAATGGGCTCCTGCAGGAGGGCGACCAGATCCTAGCTATGCTACTCACCGGTCCCCGTTGCAAGCAGACCCAGGCTTCTCCGCGTCAGTTTCAGCAGCTGGCAGGTTCAGAAGAGTAGGGAACGCCTCGTCGTCGTGTTGAGTAAAAAGACGTCCCAATCGAAGAAACCCACACAGTTTGTTACCACAGCAGGGCAACGGAGCGGCTGTGTGTATCTGAGCCAAATGTACACTACTCACTTCAGACCTGGGAACGCCAAGTGTACGAAGCGTGTGAGAGTGACAAGGACTCGAAATACTACCCAACCTGGCGGCGGTTACAGAGCAAGACTCCCGTGTAAGCTGGTCAGTCAGCTGGATGGCCCAGAGACGCTTCCGAAGGCTTACTGGCAGGAGATGGTGAAGATGCCGAGAATAGCTGTCCCCGCTATTCCAAGGGTCGAAGTACCAGTACAGGCCTTCTGGTTCGATCAAAGGTGAAAAGGGTTTCACAAGGCGACAGCAGTGCAGGGGAGAAGTCCTTCAGCGGGTCACCAGCGATTCCTTGGTCCAGCCTCTTGGTTGCAGGATACTTGGCTCCTGTATTCCTTCGTTCGTGAGAACTCAGGAGATCAACATGGTAGTGGTGTTTCCAGCTCCCTCTTATCCACGGTTCCCTTCGCGCCAAAACGGAGGGGACCCAATGGGAGATCCGCTCATCAACACTCACACCATTCGTGGACCAATCACGGACCACGGTGGTCCCAGGCATTCACACCACCCTAGACTCTCTGGCACCCAGGATGTGTATTGGGACCAGACATCCCAGCCCACATCCTGGAGGCACCCACAAGACATGTAGAAGCCCGCGAAAGCATCCGTGTTTCGCGCGAAAGTACATGCCCAAATAAGGAAGGCCCCGGGTCGGCTCGACCTGGGGAAGGTGAAGGGAGCAAGATGGTCAGCGGACAGGACAAAGGAGCCTCGTGGTCTGGCCATTTTGGGAGCCAGGCCACCATTTTGGGTTAAGCACGAAAAACGCGCTTAGAACGCCAAAAGGAGCTCAAAACACAAGAAACGATCGCTGCCACCATTCCTGTCCCTGAATCACTTGCACCGATCAGATACAATCCTAAACGAGTATCTAGGGCCTGTAGAAGGCTAGAGACCCAAGAGAGCTGTAACTTAGCTTACAGTGCCCTATTGTGTCATGTTGCACGAAAGCCGCAACATGATAAAAGAAACTACGGGAAACAGCGTTCCCCGGTACTGACTGTCTTAAGGGCATGTCAGTTTCCCCGTAAGAAAGGAGCGAAAGCCCAGAGGAGTGCGGCAGAAGGCTGCACTTCTCTGGCAAAGTCAAGAACAAGGTGAAAAACAACAGCAAAAAGTATAGGGGTTGCCACATGGAAGGAAAATTACCTACAATTACGAAATCTTTCCTAACACTGGGGGGTGGGGGTGCAAGGGGACATGAGTGGGACATGAGTGGGGGCCTGCTGGCAGGTGCCCTGCACTGCTTGGGGGGTGGGTGTGCAAGGGGACATGAGTGTGGGCCTGCTGGCAGGTGCCCTGCACTGCTGGGGGGTGGGGGTGCAAGGGGACATAAGTGGGACATGAGTGGGGGCCTGCTGGCAAGTGCCCCTCAGTGCTGGGGGGTGGGGGTGCAAGGGGACATGAGTGGACATGAGTGGGGGCCTGCTGGCAGGTGCCCCTGACTGCTGGGGGGTGGGGGTGCTGGGGGACATGAGTGTGGGCCTGCTGGCAGGTGCCCCTTACTGCTGGGGGGGGTGGGGGTGCAAGGGGACATGAGTGGGACATGAGTGGGGGCCTGCTGGCAGGTGCCCTGCACTGCTGGGGGGTGGGGGTGCAAAGGGGCATGAGTGGGGGCCTGCTGGCAGGTGCCCCTCAGTGCTGGGCGGTGGGAGTGCAAGGGGACATGAGTGGGACATGAGTGGGGGCCTGCTGGCAGGTGCCCCTGACTGCTGGAGTGTGGGGGTTCTGGGGGACATGAGTGGGGGCCTGCAGGCAGGTGCCCTGCACTGCTGGGGGGTGGGGGTGCTGAGGGACATGAGTGGGGGCCTGCTGGAAGGTGTCCCTCAGTGCTGGGGGTTGGGGGTGCAAGGGGACATGAGTGGGGGCCTGCTGGCAGGTGCCCCTAACTGCTGGGGGGTGGGGGTGCAGGGGGACATGAGTGGGACATGAGTGGGGGCCTGCTGGCAGGTGCCCCTGACTGCTGGGGGGTGGGTGTGCAAGAGGACATGAGTGGGGGCCTTCTGGCAGGTGCCCCGCACTGCTGGGGGTGGGTGTGCAAGGGGACATGAGTGGGGGCCTGCTGGCAGGTGCCCCTCAGTGCTGGGGGGTGGGGTTGCAAGGGGACATGAGTGGGGGCCTGCTGGCAGGTGCCCCTGACTGCTGGGGGGTGGGGGTGCTGGGGGACATGAGTGGGGGACTGCTGGCAGGTGCCCTGCACTGCTGGGGGGTGGGGGTGCTGGGGGACATGAGTGGGGGCCTGCTGGCAGGTGCCCTGCACTGCTTGGGGGTGGGGGTGCAAGGGGGTAATGCGTTGGTGATCACTAGTGCAAGGTGACATGTGGCTTGGCTGGGGAAGCATGCCCATGGTGAATGGGCTGCCTGCAGGGGCCGTGGAGGGGTGCAGACTAGTCCCCTGTGGTGTGGTCTGCCTGCAGGAGCCGTGGAGGGTGTAGAGGGAACACCTGGGAGGACCCACACTGCCAATTCACATGTAGGACTCCCCTGCACCCCCGAAATACACGTACCCCACTCGCACAGGGCCTATCGCGTGTGAAACTTGCCCACACCCCAGTAATACACGTACCCTGCTGAAATCGCGTGTGGAACTTCCTGTGCACCCCTGTAATACACGTACCCCGCTGTAATCACGTGTTAAACTTCCCCGCACCCCAGAAATACATGTACCCTGCTGAAATCGCGTGTGGAACTTCCCGCGCACCTCATAATACACGTACCCTGCTGAAATCGCGTGTGGAACTTCCCGCACACCCCTGTAATACACGTACCCTGCTGAAATTGCGTGTTAAACTTGCCCGCACCCCAGAAATACACGTACCCTGCTGAAATCGTGTGTGGCACTTCCCGCGCACCCCAGAAATACACGTACCGTGCTGAAATCGCGTGTTAAACTTCCCCGCACCCCAGAAATACACGTACCCTGCTGAAATCGCGTGTGGAACTTCCCGCGCACCCATGGAATACACGTACCCTGCTGAAATTGCGTGTTAAACTTGCCCGCACCCCAGAAATACACGTACCCTGCTGGAATCGCGTGTGGCACTTCCCGCGCACCCCAGTAATACACGTACCCTGCTGAAATCGCGTGTTAAACTTCCCTGCAACCCAGAAATACACGTACCCTGCTGAAATCACGTGTGGAACTTCCCGCGCACCCCTGTAATACACGTACCCTGCTGTAATCGCGTGTTAAACTTCCCCGCACCCCAGAAATACACGTACCCTGCTGAAATCGCGTGTTAAACTTCCCCGCACCCCAGAAATACACGTACCCTGCTGAAATTGCATGTGGAAGTTCACGCGCACCCCTGTAATACACGTACCCTGCTGTAAGCGTGTGTTGAACTTCCCTGCACCCCAGAAATATACGTACCCTGCTGAAATCGCGTGTGGAACTTCCCATGCACACCTGTAATACACGTACCCTGCTGTAATCGCGTGTTAAACTTCCCCGCACCACAGAAATACACATACCCTGCAGAAATCACGTGTGGCACTTCCCGCGCACCCCAGTAATACACGTTCCCCGCTCGGCGTTTGCTGTTTGGCAGCCCTGTATACTGGTCCAGGGTTAGCGCAGCCCTTTGCACTGAATTGTGAATTTTGATGGCTTTTCCTTGCACGAGGGCGTTCTTGGGGGTGTAACTGGCGCTGCTGCAGGGTCGCTGCGCCACTCTGCGCCACGGCTGGTTTTGGAGGCTAAAATCCATGAATACGCTGTGCGCGGATATCTATTTTAGCGCACGCGGCTGGCGCAGACATTCGCACGTGCACACTGTGCGCCACTTTTGTGCGAAATTCTGTGAATTACCCTGTTCTGTTCTCCCAATGCGGCCCCTTGCCCTTAAATGGCCTACGTCAAATGAAAAAGCAGGCAATTGAAGAATGCCACCAAAATGGAAGAATGCAAAGCCTTTTTCACTGAAGACAGCACATGCTACTGTATAGTGTGATAAGATAATCTGTTCAGGATCACAGTTTCGCACAGTGGTAAGGGGAGGCTGGGAGTTCTTAAACCTTTGTTGTATCATTTCCATTGTGGTTACCTAATCACCTCCCCCAACTAACACCTTATATTCTTCATTGGGGGTGGAAATATATTGTCATGCTGGATGTTGTCCAGCTTTTACAAACTTCATATGAAGGTAAACTGTTTGATCTACACCATACTGATGTACATTGAATAATTGGTATTTTCTATAGCAAGGACGTTTTGTGTAGAACAGTAGGTAACCAATCGCTGATGTGCATTCCTCTCAGAGTCAGGAACATCTGTGTCCGCTTCACCAGGATTGTGTACTCCGACAAGGGTTTAAGACACTGAGCTATCTTTAACCAGCGTTGTACTTAAACTGAAAAATAAGCATTTTAAGTTCAGTTGCTTCACACAATCATTATATTCACCAAAGTAACGTGAAAACAGAACACACAATAGAGAACAAACACATTAGAGCTGCTTCAGTGAACACAAACCCCCCTGCAGCATTAATTGTCAACATTTACTAGGATGCAGAATTAATCTCCAGTCTCGCCACTGTTTGCTAAATGTCCAATCATTCTTTCCATTTTCAGGGGGAAAGAAAGCTGGAAGGACACTTGCAAAGAATAACAAACAAAAACAAAGCAATAGGGATCAACATTGTACATTTGTGAAAAGAACTAGTTCACAATGTTAGTAAAAATCAGAAAGAAAGAAAGAGAGAGAGAGAGAGAGAGAGAGAGAGAAAGAAAGAAAGAAAGAAAGAAAGAAAGAAAGAAAGAAAGAAAGAAAGAAAGAAAGAAAGAAAGAAAGAAAGAAAGAAAGAAAGAAAGAAAGAAAGAAAAGACACCTGTACACAAGTATTTCTAGGCGCAACAAGACAAGGGGGGGGGCAGAGGGAGGACAAAACATCGATCTTACTAGGCCTTATGTCATTGAGATTGCGTATGTGCAGGAAAGTGGATGGGGAGAAGTGCAGGTAATCAAAAGTTCAGCCATCTTGTGGCTTAGTGCAGGTAAAAGAGACTGCAGTCAACGGCTGGCTCTTAAGCGCAGAGAGAGGGGACAGTAGGGTTTCAGATACAGACCAAGAGGCAGTGCGAGGTGCAACTGGACAAGCGGGGACCTGGGCCCAGGTTCAGAGGGTGGCCAGGTGACACGTGCGTGGACCAGATGGGTCATCAGCATGGGGGAGGAAGAGAGAAAGAGGAAGTGAAGAAGAAGGTTGTGAGTTACTTCTGGAACTGGAGGTGGTTCTGTTCAAGTTTGAGAGAGGCAGGTGGCACACATATGTACCCGACTGCACAGACAACACAGGCCAAGAGAACAGAGCCACAGGACAGCACTAATAGGGAAATAGGTAGAGGGATGGAGAAACAACCCACATTGACAGAGAGAACATAGAGTGCGCACCTTGCAGTGCAACGCTCACAGAGAGAGAGCAGTAGTAGATTGGTGTGTGCTACACCAGCACACCTAGTAGACATGAATCCATTTTAAAACTGGGCCTTGTTTGCACATCTAATTCCAGTGAGTGGTACTGAACATGGCAGACAGCTCAAGCATTGGAATACATAGTCTCTGGACCTCACGGTTGGCTGTGCCTTGAGGATCCTTGAGCATCCTGATGAAGACGGACTGTCCCCACGCCAGGATATAACCTCGCTTGGAAACCATACAGAAGATCATTTTCTCTGTATAGTCTTGAAACTGATCTGCAAGTGCAATGTGCAGTGTTGTGCCCTCTCAGTGGGCCAAGGAACAGTGTCTGGAGAAGATTCTTCACTTCTGAATTGTTCAGGTCATTTGGTACCTGAATTCTGACGATAGATGTGTTGGTTCTATGACTAAGAGCCTCTCTTATTATGGGCAAGCTACCCTTCAAAGTTATTGCTGGAAGTTTGTCCTCAGGGGGCCCGGATGCCTTACTCCTGCCGACCAGTGGCACACATGTTTAACTGGACATGGACACAAAGGAAAACATTTATTCCGAACTATTATTATTATTCCTATTAGGTGATTTATTGAAAGTGCACCGACCTTCTGCAAGCAGTAAAGCACTTTACAAGCCATAGGGGGAAGAGCATGGTGTGGGCGGCAGAGATACAAGGAAGGAGGATCTCACAAGGGCGAACGAAGGGGAGGGCGGGCACTTTGGCTCTAGAAGCAACCAGAGGAGGAAGCAGCGATGAGCCTCAGGTGAAGTGGGGAGATGAGGGTCTAGGGAACTAGGTTTTAGGAAGAAAGCCATAAACCAGGAACATCTTGGGCTCCTTCCTGGAATTTAGGAGCGAGGGGGCGAGTCTAGTGTGAATGGGTAGGACATCCCAGAGTCTGGAGGCATAGACAGAGAAGGCTTCTGGTTCTTCCCTTCCTGCATCATTGGAGTTCAGGTCTGTCCATGACCTTACTTCTGGTGGATCGGAGGCCTGGGAGTTCTTTACAAGCACTACATCCTGCTGGGGTATGGGTAGGGCAGGGCTTTGGACTATTTAGTGTTGGAATTGAGGTCTCCATGTTTTTAAAGACTTTCTTTTGGAAGTCTGCATTTTGGTAAGACACTTTTGGTCGAATCGACCAATTATGTATGCATAGTCATTTGTTTGTATGTTTGTATGTAAGAGATGGAGAGTAGATTGGCATTGAGTGGTTTAATGTGGAAATGTCCCCAGGAAAATGTTGCCATGTGAAAATGCAGTAACAGAATGTAGTTTCAAAAAATGTACTCATTCAGTTGAAGCTATCCAAAGTGTGGACATGTTGCCGGTTATAATGTAGCCAAAATTGCTATTTTTAAATACACAAAAGTACAACGCAGTAGCCCTAAATGTGACCCAAACCTCTAACGAAACATCCACAATCACCCTAATTCCATCTATAAATCTTCCCCTAACACTAATTACAACTCTTAATCTACCCAGAACACTAACCCATTCAGTACAGTAGAGCGTTTTATTTGCATATTACTCAAAACAAAATAAATATAAAATGAACAGTGAACCCATCTCCAACCCTGGCCCTAATCCAAACCCTTGCGCTAAAACTAACCATAGCCTTTTCCCAACTGAAACTCTACCCCTTATCCTAATGCCTACTTTACCCTAACCACTGGGTTTAACCTAACCACTATCCTATGCCAACATAACCAGCCCTCTCACAACCTCCCTATCCCTATTTGTTAACACTTACCCAAACCATTACTCTATTAGCCCGACCCTCACAATAACCGCTAGCCGAACACTAACCTGACAATCTGCCCTTAAAACCAACCAAAGCCCAACGTCTTTACTGCAACCCTACCCTTATCCCAACCCCCATCATAACCCTAAGCCAGGCAATCACAAGCCCACTAAACCCTCTTTAACCATGGCAATTACCCTAGCAGCACTACATGTGTGTTTACCTTTCAGCTGCATTTACTGACTAATTTTGCTTGGCAACTTTTTCACTGCAGAGGAATTTCCACCACATTTTCACTGGTTGCATTTCCGGTAATATTATCCCCATGTATATATATGGTCGCCGGCAGAGAGTTGTGGTGACATGATAAATGCTGACCATATGTATGGGGCCAGGCGGAGCATGGGTTGCAGGGGGTGTCCCACGCATGCTCAATGTAATAACGTCCCTACTGAAAAACATTTTTGGGCGACTTTTTTCCAGGCAACATTTTTACATGGAACCCTGCAATTTTGTTGGCTACTTTTTCACTGGACACCAGATTATCGACGCGTGCAGTGATTATCTTTCCACATAGACATACCATATCACAGGAGGCTTATTTTTGCAAAGAGGGTGAAGAGAATGCTTTTAGGGCAGACCAGCTGAGCCATGTGAGCGGCGGAGACATGTGAGCTGTGGATGAGTGCCGTTAGGACACACCTGGGGCATTCATCTGAGGAATGTGAAAGGGTGTCACACTGCACACAGTGATTTGAGTCATGTATATCCCTCCTGGTATAGCTTACACGATAGCTCAATGAGTTTAGATCTTACCGCTGAGTCCTGCATTTAACTTGCCGGTCGGTCACAAGGTACAGGGATGATTCAGCTTCCATAGATTGCTATGTTGGGTTCCATCAAGTGGTGCAATAGCAACACGTGGGGAATCCAGAGCTATGACATGGCAACACTTGGACTTGCAAGCGCTGCCAATATTACTATGTACTTAATGGCATATACGAGAACTTTTGTTGTGGAGATCTTGGCTGGAGGTAGAGAAGGGAATCGCAGATAATCAGAAATGTGTTCAGATAAATTCAGAAGTCGACTAGAGAGGCGGCATGAGTGTAGACTGCAGCAGAGTGGATCACAAGGGATCACTGTCCTTGCCATCTAAGGCGAACACTGTGGTGCAGGGAAGACTACTCTAATGGCATAATGTGGTCAAAGCAGGGCAAATGTGCACTGAAGAAAGGCACTGTTAAATTGTGCTGTGTGCCGCAGTGCAGTCTAAATGCACCCTTAGTATCAGCAATATGTTGGGAAGATACGCTTTGAGGGTCAGATGACACTTTGCCACAGAGGTTCGATTCCTGGTCTGGATCTTAGAAGTCTGGAATAAATCCCCAATAACGAGATGAACATCGTTTAGAGTAAATGCGTGATCTATGACTGCAGTGTGTAAATGAGAAAAGCTATGCAGTCTTTGTGCATACTGTGCAGTGTGTAAATGATATAAGGCCACTGGCACAGTGGGGCAACCTGGAACCCTGCAGTGCAGGGGGCCCTGCCACACCATGTCATATGGGGTGCGTCAATCTTCAGAAACATTTGTTTTTCTTTCTGAAGTCAGAGTGCATGCGCTTCGACTCCAGAAAGAAAAAAATACTTTGTTTCTGAAGTCGTGTGTATGTGCTCTGACTTCAGAAAGTAATTATTTCCTTCTGAAGTCAGGTGCATGTGCTCTGACTTCAGAAATGAATAGATCATAGAATTATAATGTCAGGTGCAAGCACTCCGCCTTCAGAAAGAAATGTTTTACTTGCGGGGCTTGCTTCTGTTCCACTGTGCATGACAGGAACGAGGAGGCCCTCCCTGCCTTCTGTTTCCATTTGGTCTGGTGGAGGCTGAAGCATGATGGGTGGCTGTGGAAGTCCTTCTTGGAGGAGTCCCTCAGGGAATTCATAAGGAAGTACATGTGCGTGTGAATGACTGCATTCATGAATTGTTCATGCTTGTGATGCATGTATGTTTGTTTGTATGCATATGTGCCTAAAAGGGCATGCTATGTGTTATTTAATGTGTGTGTGAATGAGTGTGTATGATGTATGGGTGGCTGGGAGCGTGTGGGAATGAGAAAGTGTATGGTGTATGTTTGAGTGTGTGAATGAGCGAGTGAAGGTTGTGTGAATTAATGTGTGTGCGCATGTGTTTGTGCTGCTACGACTGCCGAGGTGCTCATTTTGGGTAGTGTCTTGGAAGGACGAGGAGCAGAAGGGGGCACTTTTGGCATTTTTACTTTTTCTCCATTCATGATTAAGCAAGTAGCCATTTTTTACTGTGACAAGACTGACATTTTTTACTGATCTTTGATAAAGTATGTTTGATAAGTGCTATTAAACGGCTAGACTGGCATTTTGGGGCAGCTAGGCTAGCAATGTATCATTGTGGCATGGCATTTTTTCTAAGCATCTATGAGAAAGTAAGCATGGTAGGTTCTATCATTTGGCTAGACTGCATTTTGGTGCAGCCAGTTTGGACAGGTTTTCCTATTGTGGGGTGGCATTTTTAATTATAAAGCCAACATGAGAATGTCCTATGTGGGGATATTGTCATATATTGTCAGTACAATCCTGGACATGTTTCTTTATAGTAGCACCACTGGTATTATTTGCAAAGCAAACATGAGTATGTTCTTATATCGGAATAATGTACTATATTGGTGTGGCCATCATGGACATGTATGTTCACATATATTGCCAATAAAGGTAACATGAAAATGTGTCAGTAAATGCACCTATGCACTGCTAGTGAGTTGTATATATTGGATTTTTGGATCAAAGTTACCCCACAAAACGAAATGCAAACTGTCTGTCCTTTTACCCAATCTGAAAGTGCTGTATAATGCACTGTGTTAATCCATTATTCAAAAAATGTTCTCAGCCAATTGGGGACGAAGGGGGAAATCCTCTTCCCCCGAACTCTCTTTATTTGTTCAAGGCTACATTGCTATGATCAGTCACACCCCTCCAATTACAAAATTCACAAGCCACCACTGGGTGAGTGGCTGGTGGGTTTAAGGGTACATTTGTGTGGAAGACTGGGGCTCAGTCAAGGGGCATTGGAGCATGAAAGTTTTCTTACAGGTTCTACTAGTATTTTTGGGCAAAGTCAACCTGATGAATGTTTTTACATGGAGGGGATTTGGGGTGGTGGATTTATAGCACAATGGGGTAAGCATATTCTTTCTGTGTTTGACGAATCACATTCCGGGGTACCACTGGTCCGGGCTGAATATCAGTTTTTAAAGCATCAATGAGTCCCACACCTCGAATACACCAGAATGGATCCAAACAGATTGCATCAAACAAGCATACAATTAAAATGATAAACCTCTTTTTCCAAATTTGTCAACAAGGACGGAACAGCAGGCTTATCTCCTCTAAAGGTCGTGGATCGTTGGTTAGTTGCAACACAGAGAAAATACAATTAATATCCAATGAGTGTCCATTCAAGGTTGTGTAAAAATATCTTCTTAATTATCACAAGAGACATTCTAATAACACTACTAAATACAAGCCACCCTGTAAATTAAAACAGAGAACAGACAGTCTCCAAAAAGTCAAAGGGATGCACTCTGGATACTGACAGGAGGGTAGTTGGTATGGTGAATAAGCACAATAGTTTAAGGTTTCTTGGCTTCAGCAGAAAGGACAACAGGCGGCATCTTAAAATGTTTATAGGGGCATTCTGAAAAGGACCAGGGGGAAAGAACCACAATGTACCTTTTGGTGTAGGTGTTCCTGGTGTTTGACTGGTTCGAGCCAGCTTCAGGTCGCTTGCAGGCTTCTGTGACAGAGTTTGAGATGGGAGTCAGCTGCCGGTATCAGGCAGCAAGACGGTTTAGCGAGTGAAGCTTGACGAACAGTTCCAGGCTGGCCTACACAGCGACTCAGGTTCATGGATCATTGTCTCAGTGCTGTTAGGTGTTTCTGAAGCACTGGTTGAGACGTTTTGGGTGTCTTTAAGTGACTGTTGCTTGACAGCAGTCAGCATTGCAGTTGAGTGCAGATCGAGGAACTCGACTAGCTCAGGAATTTCCTTTAAGGCGGACAGTGGTAGATGCCGGCAATGCACTTCTCCCAGCTTCTTTACTGGGCTAGTCTCGTCCTTTAACGCAGACCGCCAAAAGATCGGGAGTCTGTTGCAGGCAGTTGCCTTGTCCTTGATTTCGGGTTCAGAGACCTTCTGGCACTCCCTATACAGGAAGTGTGCTGCAGAGCCTAGCAGTGCATGCTCTGTGCTGCCTGTGTATCGGTTCTGTAATGGCTGGAGGGTCCTCCGAGTTCTTTTCTTACCCTGTTCCCTGGGAGAAGTTAAGGGGAGCAATCTTGCTTCCCTCTTTGAATGTCCTGGCCTTCCTTCACTGGTGGAAGCTTCAGCCAGGGTTCAAGGATGAGTTCTTTCTGCTGCTTGTCAAGCCTTCAGATGATCTGCCTAAATAGGGGTTGCAGCCCTCTTTTAAAGCCAAGTGGGCCACAGTGATTGGTGTCAGCTGAGCCTACCTTAGTGAACCAATCATGGGGTCCCTACCAACAATTTTCTATATGTTCAAGGTCACAACCAGAGTGCTTTGCAACCGAAAAAGGTAAAGGGGTGAAAAAGGAACCACGGGTATCCCAAACCTCCTCTCCCGTGCGTTACTAGATCCCATCCATCTTCCTGTCTGCTATGTTCAGAGTCTTTCTGTTTAATGGATCTTTCTGTGGTTCCTGATTAAAGCGGCAGGTCCCTCTTGAAGTTGCTTCTGCCAACCACATTCTGGTATCTCATGAATGGGGACCCCCGAGCGGGGGGCCTACTGCAACAAAAAGACCAAGAGATTCCAGTTCATTGCCTTTGATACTGAGGCCAGGAGTTGGCTTCAGGATGGTTCAGTTCCACATGAAAGGTTGTTGGGTTTCTTGTCTCATAGGTTATCCTCTGCATCAGGGCCACCTGGGGTCCTGTTTGAAGTACCCTCTGCTGGTATGTTAATCGCTACCACCAGCTGAAGGGCCTAGCAAAAGAGCAGGGTGGTCCATGGAGACTTTGTCAGTTAATCAGGCTGACCATGGCAGGGAGAAGTTGGGCCTCCCTCTTCCAGGGATGACAGTGTGCCTCTCTGGGCTGTCACATTCCAACTTAATATGACAGGGGTGGTCCATGCTTGTAGTCTGTGTCCAACCCTGAGTACACAGGTCTATGCGTTTATTGTGATGTGAGCATAGGAAAATGTGTGTCGATCAGGCAGACACATTTTCCTGAGGTCGGTCTACCATCACATTTCTTAAAAAGCCCAGGTGTTCCCACGCCGTCCATGCAGATGTTCAAATTCCTCACACTGTGGTACATCATGTTTGACTCACAGAAAGGGTAAGGTCAATATGATGTGTGTTCTTACATGGGGAGGGTGAGAGCACTTGTGCAGTCAGCAATTAAATGTTTTCTTACTGTGGCAGGGGCAAAGTCAACATGATAAGTGTTCTTACATGGTGGATGGTGGCATTTGTTGAGCCAAACAAGGAAAAAGTTCCCTTCTGTAGCATTGTATGTTTTACTTGCATTGAGGGCAAAGCCAACATGTAGAGTATTTTAACAGGGTGGTGCAGGGGTTAGGCAAGCATTTGTCCAGCAATAATAACATCATCTATTTCTGGGGCAGGAGATTTTTACTGGCACAACCGCCAACAAAAGAGGGTTCATACATGGGGATACTGGCATATACTGACAGAGCCAGCATGAACATATTTTATCACAGAATCATTACAGTGCATGATATTACTGGCCATGCACAGAGTTGGCTGGTACATTTGGGAGACAGGCCTCAGGAGCCAGGCAAAGCAGCCTTGTTCCTATGCTAGGTGAGCGATTTAAGGTTTGATTAAAACACATACATATATCGTTCACCTAGTGCAGTGTGCGGCGTGCCCCTGCATTAGCATGATCATCAGTCACATTGCACACGGGTGGTGGGTCAGGCCGGCATGAAGTGTGGTGCAACCTGTCTTTTGTTGCTGAGCTTGTGGGGAGGGCCCCCCTAAGCACGGCTCGCAGGTAGGCCCCCATATTTCTTTTTAGGCCATTGTATTTGGCCATGTGCATAATAAGCATATAGAGCAGGGCTATGTGAAGTTTATATGCAGTATTGCCTGTTCCCCTGTAATTATACACTTTAAGGAGGTGTAAAGCGAAAAGCGGTAGTGTAATTGTGTCAGAGTACCATGTAAGCATGTATTCTATCAATCTTCTGTGTAATCCGTTTGTTTAGCAATGTGTCAAGGTGATGTGCAACTCTGTTCCAAAGAAAGCTAAACTATTCATGTTCATTAGAGGAAAGCAAGCATCATTACACACAGGGAAGGCGTTCAGGCCTTTCAATCTTTTCAGTTGAAAGGGACTCTAAGGTCATCATAGCAGCTGCCCCATATTGGAAGTCTTATGTCACAGAGACATATTCCTGTAATTCATAGAATACATATGCACAGGGCTCATGTTACAGGCTGTCTTTGCTGGTGCCTATGACTTCACTCTTGCAGTATTCGGCCGTGCTCTCACCGCCTCGTTGCCTTTTTACTCCAGTTTCCCAAACATTAGCACCCAACAGTCAAAAAAGCAATTCATAGCTTTTCATCAGACATTTAGTTTTCGTGCTCCCTGCTGGCGGCTCCCTGTCCCATCACAATCTACAACTATTAACCACCTCACTGCAGTCTTTTGACTTCACTATGATGTAAGCTCCCAATGGGTGTCTGGACTGTGTTTCCTACTGTAAGGCAAGGGATGTGGGGGCAAAATCATGTTTAAATGAGCCCCCACCAGCCCTGACATATCTTCAACCGGCCCTCATTAAACACAGCAGCAAGGTGCCAAGGAGAATTACAATGCCAAATAAAAATAAAATAAATAAATCAAAATAGTAGGATTTGCCAAACTGTGGACAATTGCATTTGGTGCAAATTAAGCAGCTAGGAGTAAGTGACAGCCAAGGAAAGGAGATTATTTTGTTTAGGCATTGGCAGAGAAAGGGGTCATACGAGGTGACCAAACAGAGCATACACTGGCACGCAACAGTGGCCGTGCCTGCGGGCCATTCTCGAGCGATTCTGAACCTCTATCAATCTCACCACTGCCCCGTCCCTTGGTGTTTATTCGTATGTGTCTTAAGGCGCAGTGCAAAACGGATGCATGTCTCCATGTTTCCAATTAAGAACTTGACAGCAGGAAGCAGGAGGGAGCTTGGCTGCTTTTGGCCAACTCTCCCAATGGCTGCTTGGCATGTGACTTTCCAGAGTGGCACTTCCTTCCCATAGTCCTCTGCAGAAGGCGGGCGAGTGGCCAGGGGCGCGCCAGAGAGTTTCTTCTCATGTTGTTCCAGGGACCCCTTGAAAGGAAAAATCTGGCCCTTTGGCTGTGGCAGAAGATGACGCAGAGGATATGCACGTACCCTGACCCTGCTCAGGCTTCGCCTGGAGCTCTGATTGGCTCATGAATCGGAGGGATACGGGTCAGTTTCATGTTATAATATCCGCGACTAATAACCCAGATTGAAAATGAACAGGCAAAAGTAACACATTTTATTATTTATTATTTATTTATGTATTAAAAATTCTTGTATACCGTGCCACATGCTCGTTACATTCAAAGTAATGACAGTGGTAAAAATAAAGGCATTTCTTTTTTTCACTTCTTTCTAAAAATGGAACGTCTGTTCAAATATATGTGCAGGTTTTAAACATGTTTTGGCTTTCTTGCACCCTAACCACCTAAACTCACCACCCATTAATTTGCTCTTACCGAGTTGCACTGCAAAGGGATGTTTTCAAAAGAGGGAGAATTCACCCTGGATACTCAAGTAGGGTCTTCTGAAGGGTTTTTGTGGTCTGGGCACTTGCACATTTAACCCCCCCCCCACACCTCCCTCAAACAAGAGAAATTAAGGAATCTACAATCTCTTTTGGCCACCCACATTATTCTGATCGCAACTCTATAGCAGCTATGGCATAGCTTGATCCGGGAGGTTGATTCTCGGGAGGATAGCTCAAGGGAAACGCACTCACCTTGGAAACAAGAGGATGCGGAGCAACACAGGTTCAATCCCTGGGTCTGTGCTTAGAAACCTCTGGGTATTAAGCGCATTATAAATAACCAATTACAATATACTGTCCTGCCAGCCATCACAATAAGCACGGCTACTCCCTTGAAGTCCCATGACCTCCTTCGTCCTGCTAGAATCAGAATAAGAAAGCAGTGACATTTCCAGGTCAACATTAGCAGTCCACGATGACGGTACTTGTATTATAACATAGTTGCAGGCCACATTTTAACACGAGCAGCCAGGAGGCAGGTATGGAGGCTATAAGATAGTCGCAGGATGTAGATCCGTAGCCTTAATGAAAAGGCGTACACATACCACAGCATAGATGCAGACAGGGGTGTTGCTAGGGGGGGTTAGGGGGTTAGGGGGTTATAGCCCTGGGTCTTTTGGTTGTAGCCCTGGATAGAATCTCAGGGTCTACAACCAAAAGGCTGGCTAGCCCCGAGTCCCGACAGTCCCGACATTAGTGTAGACCCAGATTTTTTTCAGACCTAGCAACACCCGTGGATACAGAGCTCACATTCATGCTGTTGCATCAATGGGATAGGGAGGTTTTGCCGCAGTAGATTTCATCAAATTATTTTAACAAATGTTGTCGCAGATATATGTGGGAGGTGGGTTTAGGTGAATAAATAATGTAGTGGGCTTATGAATAGGGCATCTCCCCTGGCATATATTTGCGGCAAATTATACCACACAAAAAATTAGATGAAATCGAATTCGAAAAAATATTGGACAAAATCCTGTAGAATCGCACAAATACAGGACAGCGTTTCACAGATCGCAACACATGGGCCTATCCTAGCTATTGGGTAGAGAGGAGCAGTCTCACAGAATGTAAAACGTGCTCAAGCATGGATATAGAAGAAAGACTGGAAGACAAGAGGAAGGGGCGTATACTGTAACATAGCGAGAGGACACGGGTCAGAAGGTACCACGGGGTGAAGCTGAAGCACATATACAAACATAGCCTGGGATAAGAAGGGGACCATGTGTTCCTGAAGCAGAGTTGCCACGTGCAGGCACAAAAAAGTAAATACGTTTTAGTGTCCAATATATTTCAATGGTCACTATTATTACAATTGAAGAAACCCGGTAGCCAGTTAATCCATGAGTGAGGCTCTTATGAAGAACGTACAAAAAACTCCAAGGGACTGAAAATTTAAATAATTTATCAATTTTGACAAGTAGGACACAACAAGATTAAATTATTTTCCGGGATCAATTACTTTGGTGAAAGTGAGATTTGAGCCCAGTCTCCAATTTTGGCACTTGACCACATTGGGCCTTATTACGACTGTGGCAGCCACGGTATGAACAGTACCGGTAAGGGTCCGGCACCGTTCATACCGGGCCGCCACATTATGAGTTCTGCAGCGGATCCCTCTCTGTACGCCTGGTCAGACCAGACGTGCAGAGCGGCACCCGCTGGCACAACAGGATGCTAACAACAGACTCGTCATTAACGGGTCCGTTGTTAGCATCCTCCGCATTCCCATTGAGCCCTATGAGGGCTCAAATGGGAATGGGGACCTATCGGGTCCGGGTCCCACGAATAAGAATTACCGGGCCCGCAAGGTCAGAATGGCCCAGTAATTCCCATTTTGTAGGACCCGGACCCGAGTTTGTGGGTAGCCATGCCACTAAAAACGGCATGGCTACCCACAAACTCATAATGAGGCCCATTGTGTCAGTTTTTGGTATATAGCAAGGTGGAATTATTTCTGAATGTTTGACATTTGAGAACTAAAATGAACACTGTTGTGTTGATCTCACTTGGTCACTACAGTGACATATAATAAATCTAGGTGCCAGTATTATAAAAGGGCATATAGAAACATATTATGCAAAAGGGACTTGATTATAGCTAAAAGTACCCAAATCCTATTTGATGCAAAGCTAAAGTAATTTCTCAGTTCTACGACTGTAGCAATTGTATAGATGTATTTAAATACACTCACCAAAAAATGCTGTGGTAAGTCACCTGCTTATAGTAATTGTTTAACAAATTATGTATAGAACATTTCAAATTCTAGAAAAAAGAAAGAATTTTTGGAAATAATCAGACATGAAACTAGGCTTGTAAGATGCTTGTGCAATTTTGTCAGCCCCCTCAAATCCAGGGCCTTTCCACCCAAATGGCTTATATGAAAGGAAACTGCAGGCAATGGACTAAACAATATTACCACACTATGAGAAGGCAGACAACAATTTTCAGCAAAGACAGGACAGTACTATGCATTGAAATAAGAGGATCCTGTGATGAATCCTGTGAAATCCTCTCAAAATCACTACCTAGAGTCACCCCCCAGGCGGCCAGGGGAATGCAGACGCTTCCTGATCCTAACCTTGGGGCGGTATTAGCCGGGTGAATCACCTGGGAGGAGAAAACCCCACAGGGAACAAGAGGATTCTGTTAGGAGAGACGCGGTATTGGTCTTCTCTAGAAAGGGAGATTTCTATGATACCACAATATTTAATAGCTTGTTGTCAGAGTCAAACTTCCCTTCCCATAGAAACCCACATTGATAGTAGTGAAAACTCTTGTGATAACCAGAGGAGCGATATAATTGGGAATCAGAATATCAACACTGACTTTGGCTGAATATAGTCCTTCCTTGAATCTGAATCAACCATTATATCATCTAAAACCATTTTCTAGAAATTGAGCTATTAAGCAATATCAATTCAACAAAGCTGCATTTTATAATTGTGAAATAATTGGTAAAAGAAACATTGGGGACTTCAAGTCCCACAATGACCTATGAACTGGGATGAGGAAGAGTGCCTCAGAGGCACTAAACTGCATGATGCAATCTAGTGGTTATAATGGCCCACACCTTAGAGGGACGTTTGAAAATATAAGGCCCCCGCAGGTGCAGGTCATTAGAACATTAGCGTGGCGTTACAGACCACACTAGTTGCAAATGCAGTGGAAGCAGAAGGGAGACGCTGAAGCCATACATTTGAAGTATGTTGGCTGAATGACAAGAGAACACTGTTGCAGGAGGGTCATAACTGTTGTTGCCAGAATAAGGAAGAAACAACAGTGAAGTGATTACAAGCAGTGCCTAAGCCAAATAAAAGTCATGTGAGAAGGAAACATTATCAGCAGTTTGTTAATGGGAAAGTGGAAAAACAGAAGTGGCAGGAAAGGTGCCCTCCTGACATAGAGTGTTCAGGGGGAGAGGAGGCAAACCTGCATTGCCTGTGGCAAAACCAAGAGTGGAAACAATAGCTCCAATGTGTAACATGTGTTCCTAAAATAAGTTGTGATGGTTGATGTGGCTGAAGATAGGGACCTTTTTTAGTATTAGTCCTGGCAGGTTAGTGGACCAGGAAGAAATCATTGAAGTACTATATTGTGGTAGAAGTATTCTCAAGAAGAAGTGACAATGTCACTGAAGTGTTTTCTGAACTGTTGTGGAATCATCCTGACAAACTTTGTTGTTGCTACAGAAGATTTATAAAAGTGTTTAATTTCTCAAGAAGAAGTTATGTTGAACTTTTGCTACAAGTGGAAATACAAAGACTGTTTTCTAATTGAACTAACGGCTAAAGTCCAGTGGAAGACTTTGGATCAAGACGATACAAAAACTGGTTATTTGAACTATTGAGTGGGAATCGTGCTTTGAATCTGGGGAACGAGAACCAACCCAGCTTACAACAGGGACGTCATTTGGGGGTTGCCAGGGTAGCAGCTGCTTCTCCTGGCTGCCCCTCTGCTACCACTAGACCTGTCCTTG
This sequence comes from Ambystoma mexicanum, assembly GCF_040938575.1. Taxonomy (NCBI): domain Eukaryota; kingdom Metazoa; phylum Chordata; class Amphibia; order Caudata; family Ambystomatidae; genus Ambystoma; species Ambystoma mexicanum. The sequence goes on from NC_090941.1 coordinate 1,042,856,628, forward strand.
CTACCTCTGGGTCACTGGACAAAGAGGCAGTGCCGAGAGCAGATATCTGTGTTGCACCAGAAAAGGGGACTTATAAATGCAGCTAAATGTGCCACAGCTTTTTTCACCTAGAAACTCAATCTTGTTAGCTGTAGAAATAACAAGGATGCAGGAAAAATGATTAAGCACCATCACTAACAGGTTGGCAGTCCATTAGTGAAGAATGCCTGAATGGTTGAGTCCAGTGGCAGGGCTGTCTCTGCAGCTCATACCCTGTACTGTAGCAACAGGACAGGAATGGGGGCTAGGCCTAGCTATCTGGGAATAGGTAAGAGCAGCAGACAATACTCAGTGACAGCACAGCATGAACAATTGTTTCTCATTGTCTGTTTTGCACAACCAGTGAGCCACTGGGCCTGTAATGAGAGGGGTGTGGCCCAGTGGCTTCTGCCACCGATCCTGCCTGGGCACTGTGTGACCCGATCCAGACCTGCCAGACCTGCATGACAGGCACACTGTAGATAGACGCAAGGTGGGATAATTAATTTACATGAAGTTTCCCTCCGCCTTTGAAGTAAACCATCTTTGGCAACCTCAAGCAAAAACATATATATTTGGAAGGATAGCTCAGGGGCAACACACTTGCTTTGGGAACAAGAGGATGCAGTGCAACATAGGTTCAGTTCCTGTTCCAGTGCTTAAAAGCTGTAGGAGGCTGGCACTGAGCAAGATATAAAGGAACAAAGGAAATATGGCCCTTTTTAGGGGTGATATTATGGAGCTGCTGTTGCTGCTGCTGTTTGCATTCAAAGAAATGTGGGTTACTTAGTAAAAATAAGCAAAACAGAAAGGTGATCGCTAGAAGGTTTCAAATCATTCATAACCACTGGCAGAGTTTTGGGCAAACCTCCAGACCATCATTTTTCAGCCTGCCAAGTACTACAGGAGGAGAAAGACCAAATAGCAAATCAGGCTTGGTCCCACCTCAAAAGGGGCAATCCAGCCCGAACTGCTAGGTCACATCCCTTCTGCATGAGACAACAAGCATCCCCAGACATGTTTCAGCCTCAATGGGCCTCATCAGTGAGGAATAGCCTAGGTCTGTAGGCCCAGCAAGCTTTTCTAGGGGGTAATGTTGTTGAGCTGCTGCTGCTGTTTATATTTTAAAGTTTAAAAAACCTGCAATTACTATGACCTGCAACACATCCTTTCCATCCATCCTTTCCATCTAAAGCTAAAAATATAACTGTGGGTTACCTAATAAATGAGCACAACAGAAAGGTGACGGCTGAAAGATTTCCAATCATTCATAACCACTGGCATAGCTCTGGACAACCCTACAGACCATCATTTTTTGTTTGGAATTGTGGTGGTCAGTTGCTTTTTCCAGTCTGCGGAGCGACACTTAGCAGGCACTGGATGTCTGTGCTTTGGGACCTAGGCCTACTGTCTGTTTAGAGTTTATCCTGAGTGAGGTACAATAGTCCAGGATGTTGTGCTAGACATCTGCTTACATTCACAGTAATTTGGTAATATGGGACTATACACACTGATACAAACGCTACCTATGACTATCTATTCTTGTATGAAATGTATATTATATTACAGTGATATTGTAACCATGTTTTTCTTAGTGTACTGAGGAACAATGATATGTGATGCTACTTCACGTTTTGTCAAGGAGTCAAAGGTTGTGTGCCATCACTTCCTGTGATGTCACATGGGGTGGGGTCAAATGACACCACTTCATGTGATTTCATTAAAGGTCGAGGGTCATGTGATGTCACATCCGTTACCCCTGTAATTTTGGTGAAGGATCCCTATGTTACAAGGATACACAGTTATTGGGTCTGTGTTGGACCTAACTGTTATTTTAGTTACATTTGAATGCCATATATTCCTGTTATGAGTTTGTTGTCTGTATAAGTGTCAGGGACAGATTTAGTTTGTTAGAGTGTTTCCTTTAGTTTATTTTGATAGGCAGGGAAATCCTCGTTAGGGTAGGGAGAGTGAAGCGTTTAACCAACCTTTTGAGTTAATAAAATGGCATCTTGTGAAAACCATTTACCAAGTTGTCCACCTCACATTTCTGATTCTTCACAATCTGCCAGGATCATGTATTGTCAAAATATTTATTTGTCTCCAACTTTGCTACCTGGCAACATCTCACAACTATTGCATTATGCTCTTGATTTGATGGATGTGGTAAATGTATTGCCATTCAGGACTCTGATACTGAATTTTTAGAACCCTCATTCAAAGGGATTCTGCTCTAGACTTGAACCATCCCAATCTATGTTAGTCATTATAACTCAGGCTTTCATGTGCAGGACTGATTAGCAGCTACATGTGTGTTACAGTTTACACACTCAGGTTTATCAATCTAAAAGAGAAAAAGGCTGAGTCTACTTTGAAAAGATATGGTACTCTATTCTGACGTATGAACACATTTCTCTCATCAAGTGGTTGAAACATTGGTCTATTTTCTGTATGTAGGCCCCAAAACCAATCGGAAAAATCAATCCAAGGAAGCAATAATGGAGTGCATGAATTGCAAGAAGAACAGTTTTTAATACATACAAATTATGGCCGGGAGGGACAGTCAGCTCCATGGAATTGAAAACTGAAAACACTCTCGATCCGTCCACATTGAGTTACATTATTTAAGGACAAAAACCACAAAATTACAATATGTTAGAAATATCAAGTTTATGTTAATCCCACGTTCCCTCTTGACCCCCACCTACACAGAAATCTAAACACAATATGCGTTAGTAGCCCCCCATTTGGTTAGTACATCAACGTTGACCATCCTATGTGTAGCCCCCAACGAATGACTTAATGGTGCAATCCACAAAAAATGCTTCATCCTGGTTGGCCAAAGGTATACATGTAACATTTACTAACATGGCGTACCTTCATTTGACAAGACTAGTTCAAATAACTATTAATGTGCAGTCCCACTGAAACATCCCAATCATGTAGTGGGTGTGAACAGTGTAGTCAACAAATTAGACACAGCAATATCCTCTCCCATGAGCTCAGTCAATTTGGCAAATGAGACATTTCTCAGCGCTTGTAGTGGTTTACTCTGCAGCACTTTTTGCAACTCCCATTTTGAAACATGTTGCTATATCTGGCACACATTCTTTCAGCTATCTCTTGGGAACCAGGTGGCTTCATAAAAAACGTAACTGAGGCTCCACTCCTTGGAAATCAATTTCTAATATTTACTTGTGCACCAAGATAGTCTATTGCTGACCCAGATGCTCCAACACTCCCTAGGGGGTAGTATAACCATGATCTAGTTTAGATCCTTTGGCAGTGTTTCCACTCAAAGCTTCCTTCACACCAAAATGCGTCCTTTACAACTATTGTACTTGTATGTAGTCCGGAGCACAAACCACCATGCTACATTTCACTAGAAGCTCTTGGGAACAGATAAGCCCTGCAACAATAACTAATATGTGTGCTGTACCGCACCCTTCTTCCAAAGGGCTTGTCATTCTAACACTTGCTGGGGTAAGCGGCAATAAAGTTTAGTTAAATGGAAAGACAGAGGCTCAGAACTGCGGCCCAATGCCGTAAATGACACAAAATCCACACACTCTCCGACGGGTCCTAGTTCAAAATGGCAGGATTCTGGCTAACATGACGAGATACCCTTCTTCTAATGGAGGCCATGGAGGCCAGTAACAATATCTTGTGCAGCCCATCCATATACCATGTGCTTGGTAGCCTAGTGCTCTCGAAAATGTGGCGAAACTAAAGCAGAATCAAATCCAATTAGTAAATGGCCTGAAACACTGTAACACATTGCAGAAACAGTAACACTAAAAATTACCAAATCTCCATGATAATAGAGCTTACACAGCTTGCACTTCCCTACGCCTTTGTGGCGTTGCACTTACATTTAAACAACTCTTAACCATCATGACACTCAAATTTCATAATATGCAGTTCATTGTTTGTTAGTACAGATCAATATATTCCCTGAAATATCGTGAAAATGTTTGACAAGTTGTTCTATAGGAAACCCTCCAACTGTATTTGCTATAGTGAACACAGAAAACATTAGAGAATGAATTAAAAAGATTGTAACTTAGATGTCAAAAACAGAGGCACAACACAAAATGTGGGGGCTTGCCTGACGAGCCATGCTGAAGTCCCCCTCCAAGCTCGACAACAAAAGCATGGGCTGCACCACACTCCATGACACCCTGGACTACCATGCATTAGCAATGCACATGATGATCATTCTGTTGCAGGGGCACGAAGCACTGCACTAGGTAAAAGATGTGCTTTAATCAAACTTTAAATCTTTCAACTAGTGTAGAATCAAAGGGAGAGTGGGATGCCTGGCCTATGAGTCCTGACACACAAATGTACTAGCTAACTCTGTGTGTGTCCAGCAATATTACACACAGTAATAATCACATAAGAAAACATTTTCGTGGTGGTTCTGTCAGTATATGTCAGAATCCCCCTGTATGAACATTCGCTTGTTGGCTTTGGGGTTAATGGCAGCAAACATCTCCTTCCACAGGAAGAACATATGGTATTGCTGCTGCACAAAGGCTTGCCCAACTCCCACACCACCATGTGAGAATACCCTTTCTGTTGATTTTGCCCTCTCATTCAATGCTGCAGTGAAATACCATTTCCTAGTTTGGCTGCACACATGCCTACAACCACCACGTGTGATCACTCATTGTGTTGGATTTGCCCTTTCCACCTGTAAAACACGCAATTCTACAGTAAGAACACCTTTACGTGCTGGCTAAGTACCCAAACCCTCCCCATGTAAAAACACACATCATAATGGCTTTGCCAATTATGTGAGTAAAACAGAAAGCATGACACAAAATGAAAGAGTCCAGTATGACTGCCCCATTGTGCTATAAACACCCCACCTCAAACTGTCATCCAATTAATAACATTCATCATGTTGGCTTTGCCCCAAAATAGCAATACAATGTGGAAGAAAAGGTCTATGCTCCAATGCCACTTTTTTGGGCCCCAGCCATGCATGCACACATTCATAGCCATTCACTGATCCAGTGTCCTGGTGAATGATTTAGTGAGAGGGGTGTAAACATTTCCCATAAATATGCCAGAGCATCCAAGTGTAGCGAGGGAGCCGGAACAACCAAGGGAAGTTTGTAGGGTTTTCTCCCTTTACCCCACCTCCGCCCCAAGAACATTTTATGAGTATCGGGTTAAACTGCTAGATTATATAGCACCCTTTCTGAGAAGAATTTGATAAAAAGCCAAACAGTTTGCATTTGGTTTTATAGGGTAACTCCAATTCAAGAATACAATAGATGCAACTCACTGACAGTGCACAGGAGCATTTTCCAACATATTTCATGATGCCTTTAGCCACATAGTCACACTGGCTGTGCCCATACAAGTCCAAAATGGCTTCACCAATATGTGTCAGTATTCCCATATAAGAACATACTCATGTTTGCTTTGTGCATAATACCAGTGATTATACTATAAGAAAACATATCCAGGCTAGCGCTGACAATAAATGGCAATTTACCCATGTAACGACATACTGCTGTTGGCTTTACCATTAAAAATGGCATACCACAATAAGAAAACATGTCCAAACTGGCTGCACCAAAATGCCAGTCGAGCAGCATAATAACACTTAATATGCTTACTCAATCATAAAAATCCAGAAGAAAATCCCAGGTTAAAATAAGAAATAGCTATACTAGTGGCACCACAATGCCAGGCTATCCATGTAATAACACATCATGCTTGCTTATAGATACATGCCCAGTAAAAAAAATGCCATGTCTAGCGAGATAATGAGAACACTTATCATGCTCGCTTCATTGTAAATGCCCATTAAAAATGTTCATGCTACAGTACGAAATGGCTAGACTGGCTCCACCAAAATGGCAGTCTAGCCACATAACATGCTTGCTTTATCATGGGTGGATGCCCACGCCACTCACCTCCAACTGCAGACTGACAAAAACCGCTCCTATGCACCAAATCCGCACAAGCACATGCATACAACCATTCACACGCACACCTAGCCACCCATGCATCATACACTCACTCACACATTACAAAATTCATAACACACCCTTGCATGCATGCAGGCATACATACACGCAAACACAAAACATGGAGCTTGCAAATCTGGCTTTTCCGAGAAAGGCTTCCATTCCACCCCGTGCTCCAGCCTCGACCATGCAGCCAGGAACCAGGAAGCAGGGAGAGCTTGCTGCTTCATGTCATACGCAGTGGGAGAGTTTATGTGCTCTGAAGTCGGTGCGTATGGCACTCCAACTTCACAAAGAAATTCAATGATTTATTTCCATAGTCAGAGAGCCAGCTCCCGTGTGCTCCTCCATTGGACTGACCTGAAGCATATCTGTAGAGACTAGAGACTGACATAAGTGGAGCAAAGTTGCAGGGCCCATTGCCCATTCAATTGAAGCAGAGTTATTATGCAGTTAAAGAGCTGATGTTCAGAATTTAATAAAGAAGCCTCATCAGCAACTCAACAGCCTCCTGTGTGTCATTATTATAATTATACAACATAATTGGCGACGAGGATCACCACTGAAACCCACGCGGCGCCATGCAAGGAGCAACACCACCACCGCCATTCCTGCAAACACCAGGTAGGCCGGCCATTCCTTGGCCACAATGGCAACCCTTATTCACCACATGTTTAGAGCCCTTGGGTGGAGCCAGCGGCCTGCGACAATGATGACGTATTTAAGGAAGCTGTTAGAAGAATTGTCAAAAGGTTCGCCAGCAAGGAGAATACTGTCCTACACAGGATACGGTTTTACAGCCGCAAACAGGAGGCGTCAGAACCAGTAGACGATTATGTGACCAAACTGCGTGAATTGGCAGCGCTGTGCAACTTCGGAAACAACGCAGAAGGATTGATCTGCGACTTACTAGTGGTTCATACCAACAGCAGAAAGGTGCAAGCTAAGTTCATTTTAGAGAAAAAACTGCAGTTGGAGAAAGCCGTTGAAATAGCGAGAGCAGTGGAAGAGACTGCAGGTAGGAGGAAAGAATACTCAAGTGGGCACAGCCCGGCCGAAGTACAAGCAATAGCTTTCCGCCCAAAGAAGGAGAAGCCGATCTTCGACACAAGAGAAGGGAAATGGGCAAGGAAAGAACCGTTAAAATGTCACAGATGCACCAGCACGAAACACTTGGCCTTTGACAAAGAGTGCCCAGCAAGGGACAAAGAATGCTTAGTGTGCAAAAAGATGAGACATTTCTCAATAGTGTGCCGATGGCAAAACAAAAAAGTCACCAGTGTCAGCGCTGAACACAACACGGAGAGAGTATCATCCTCTGACGAAGAGGGGAGGCCTACTGTTATAATGGTGAACAGCCCACGGGCCAGGAGAGAAAAGCCCCATCATGCCATCAAAATAAACGGACTGGAAACAAGAGACATGGCTGACTCAGGCTCTGATTTAACTATAATACCCCTGCGCACGTACAAGTAGATGATGGTCACAGAGACAAAGTGTTCAGCACTCGGCACAAGCCCAAGTGTTCGGAGGTGCATCCATAGACCTACTGGGCTACATCAAAGGAAAAGTGGAGTTCAAAGGGAGATAGACCACCACAAAAGTTTACTTCAGTCAAGAAGTCCCAGCAGTAATAGGGTGGGATGATCAGGCAAAAATGAAAATTAAGCTAGACCACAGCACAGAGGACCAGGTACTGTCAGTCAGTTCCAGAGGAGCACCGATAGCGAAAGATTACCAAAACTATTCTCGGAAGGGCCTGGATACATCAAAGGCTTCTTTCACAATACACTACTCAAAGCCAATGCAGTCACAGTCAAACACAGAGTAAGACCAGTACCTGCAAATGCAAGAGACATGCTCAAAAGCCAACTGGACAAAATGATGAAAGAAGGCACCATTAAGGAAATCGAAGCATCAGAGTGGCTGAGCCGGTTGTGCTAATAAAAAACAAAATTCACAAGAGTTAAGGGTACGCATTGATCTCCGCAGTCTAAACCTGGAAGTAATCGTAGACAGCTACCCCCTGCCGAGCATCAACGAGTTAATCCTCATGATGAAGGAGGCCAGAGTGTTCTCAAAGTTGGACATGAGGAACACGTGCCATCAAATAGAGTTACATAAGGAATCCAAGCCTTTGACCGCATTCATCACTCCGTTTGGCACCTATCAGTTCATAAAGATGCCATTTGGCCTATCATCCACAGCCTCAGCGTTTCAACGCATGATGGACGCGCTACTATGGAATGTCCGGAACGTGTCCTATTTCCATGATGATATCCTGGTATACGCTGCAGACGAACAGACACATGATGCCACCTTGAAGACAGTCCTTACCACGCTCCAAGAAGTCGGAGTGAAACTAAGGTATGAGAAATGTGTACTCAAGGCACAAGAAGTCGAATATTTGGGGTACAAGATATCAGCGCAACGCATAAGCCCCAAGCAAAACCTGCTGCGAGCAATAATCAAAGCTCCCAAACCCACCAACAAAGTCGAGGTGAGGTCATTCCTAGGTCTGGCTGAATATTACGCCAAATTTATCCCGAAGTTCTCAGAAACCTCAGCGCCACTTCGTGAGCTCCTCAAAAAAGGATCAGAGCACATGTGGCAAGAAGCCCAGAAGAAAGTGGTGGAAAGCATCAAACAACACATAGTGGAAACGCTGTGCCTGCAACCGTTCAACCCAGACTGGTGTACAGTCATTACCACAGACGCCAGCGCGTATGGTCTAGGAGCCGTCCTCACCCAGAAAAAGGGCGACACGGAACATGTGGTTGCATTTGCCTCCAAGGTCCTATCACCAGCTGAACAAAATTATTCCACATTCCAGAAGGAGATGCTGGCTTGTGCATGGGCTGTGGAACACTTCAGGACGTATATATGGGGCACAAAGTTCAAGTTAGTCATCGACCACCAAGAAGAATGCATTGTAGCATCCATTACAGATCTCAGGGCCCCAGACTAATTAGAGCTGAGCGAGAGACATTGGATGGAAGAAGACGGGAAAGACCCCACCATGGTGAGACTCATGACGCGATGCAGAGTGAGGGAAGCCTACTGGTGGTCCTCCAAGGATCAGGAGATTCGTACAATGATCGAGAGATGCGATGAATGTCTCAACAGTGACAAACTGAAGATCAGACAAGCGCCCATGATTCCTACTGAAATCCCCAAAGCTGTGTGGTCAAAAGTAGGCCTGGACTTTATTGGACCCCTAGAAGCAATGGCAACCGAACATCGATATGGCATAGTGTTTGAGGATTACCTACCGAAGTGGGTCGAAGCAGAGTTCGTCCCCAACATCACGACTGCCACCGTGATAGAAGTCCTTACCACCATCTTCCAGAGGAAAGGGCTCCCCAGCGAGTTAGTGACAGACAACGCGGTACAGCTAATATCTAGAGACATGGAACTGTTCCTGAAGAAACACAACATTTACCAGAAGAAAGCAGCGTTATATCATCCCCAAGCCAATGGGCTTGTGGAGAGGGCCAACAGATTTATAAAAGGAGCCATCCAATTAGCGACCCCCTAAGGAATGGATCCCCTCAAGATGACCAAAGAGGCCATCGCAGCTCACAGACTGACTCCCAACGGTATCACCAAAATCTCCCCATTTCCCATGTAGAGAGGGAGGAGAGCGGCCTCCACACTAGTGCCACCATGGTTGGCCAGAGTAAGAGAAGACTGTGGGAAGTTTCAACCCACTAGTCCAGGCCCTGTAACATTACTGTGCATTGCTTGCAGCAGTAATATCAGAATGGCCGCCGGAAAGCATGCTGCTCGCTAAAAATCACCAGAAAGTGTGCAGTAAAAATCTGAAAAATAGGCCGCCATCCACTTTTGCCTATGTCAGCGGTAACACAGGAGACCACTGCCAAAACCCATCATTTGGCTGCCCACAGAGATAAATCATTGCAAAACAAACACAGAGCTGTTTTAAAAATCCGTTTTTCCCTGGCTGTCAAATTTGAAAAAATCATGGCTCACAAACCACCTGTCATGATGCCTACCCCCGGAGCACCAGGCCAAGCCCAGCACCACCGGGAGCAGGCATCATACCCCCGGGTAAATGCCCAGCGGCCCCTTATAGGTGCTCTTTGGACTCTGTCCTGGCGCCAAAGGCGCCAGGCTCATGTTGGACATCAGTCCTGGCGCCAAAGGCGCCAGGCTCATAAAGGAAGGTGTTTTGTGCACTTACCTGATGCAGACCATGCTGCAAGATTCAGGCCTCCCTGAGACCTGAAAGGGACTATTTTTTCATTGGGACTATTTTGCCACTCGGGCGTGGCCAGGGAAGGATACTTACCTGGAACTACTTTGGGGGCTATTTAAGCCACGCCCAGACAGTAGCTCACGCTTCGCGTTGTTCTGCATCCAAGCAGCTGAACGCTCACCGTGTCTGCTCCTGCATCTGGTCTCCAGCCACGCCCGCATCGATCCTGGAAAACCTGTAAGGAAAGAAGAGAAGAGAAAGGTGAAAACCAAGAATTTTATCAAACTTCTTATCTGCATCCGGAACCTTCACGCCAGCGTTCCTGAGAAAAGACTTTAATTTAAAAGCACCACGTTGTTCGCTGCAGCGCCGCACTTCACTCACCTGTCCTCGGGAGTTCTTCTGGCTCCACCGCGACTGTCTGCACCGGTCGCCACATCTCTGCGCCTAGGAGAGAGAAGAAGAGACAAAAGGTGAGCAGAAGGAACATATGAGGAAAGCCTAATTTTCCGCCATAACACTTACCGGTCTTCTGTTGGTGGATCATTCCTCATTTCGGGTCGGCGCCGCTTCGTTGGCAGGTACCGCACCCCGGCCCCTATGGGGAAAGGACAAAAGACATTACTGGAGGAATATAAAGACATGAAGAGGGATCACCCCCATCGCTAACTCACCTGAGTTTACCATCGGCAAGTCAATCCCTCAACGCATCGCCTTCATTCTGCACCTGAAATAAAGGACAGAAAAGGAGGCTCAACACTTGAACTTTTGTAATCTTCATACTTACGGCGTTCTGCTCGGAAAAGTCAAGTGGATTTTGCCAGCACCATTCTGAAAGCCAGTGAAGTAACTGGACAAACACGCACCCCTGCACCAGAAGCAGGATGGAGAGTTCATGCTTTCAAACCATAAGGTGAGCTTCAACCGGGGATTTCGGAGGAAGTTAGAGAAGAACGAAGAGGGGAAGGGGGAGCAAGCACACTATTCTGCAGACTGTTAATCCCCTTTCTCATCTGCAGAAGGATATTCCTACGGGCCAGACAAGCAAGATTTGAGGGTCCTGTTCAGTCGGTGTTCCGAGTTCTGCGCATCACGCTGGAAGAGGCCACAGCAACCCAGGCTAGACCAGCGCCTCCGTGGGAGTCAGGTGAGCGTTACACCACCCCAAAAGATCCAACCTCCTTGTTGGGTGGTGAACATCATTCTACTTCAAGAATCCACATAAATATAATGTCAGCAGGAGTATATGTTGTCAGAAGAAATGCAACTTTTCAAGATGGTTGCTGGAAAGAAATCTGTCAAAAATGGGTGTAATACCGTTACTCACCTCTGTCAGAAGCTGGCGATTTTAAAACCTGTCATGTTTAAAGTTGTATATTGAACTCAAACTATGCCAAAGAAAGACTTGCTATCAGAAGCCTAAGAGATGGATACAATTCAAAACTATATTTTAAAAAGGCTTGAAGTAAGAAATTGGTTGATGTATTTGTTAAAAATGTAATTTATGTTTTTAGGACAAGACAATTTCAGACATTATATTTAAAAGTTAAAGTTTCCCACACTGAGCTTCAAAGACATTCCACACACTTTTACCCAACAAAGGAATATTCCCCCTGCTCTCTGTTAAGAAACTGGCAGGCAGGTGTGAAAGGAACTGGGAGGGGCACTCTGGCATGTTTCTCTGAGTGGAGACAATGGATTCCTTGAGCTGAAAGATAAATGCTAATTCGGGTGTGACTGACAACAACTGCTCTGACAGGAAGACAAGCCATGTGACTCTCTGACTCAGCCAAGATCTTGGAGGCGGGCCAGACTGAAAATGTGGATTGAAACTGGAGTAAATATATGTTTAAGGAAAAGGCTTATAACAAATTGTACGGAACTGACAAAAATATGGAACTTAGAGTTTATTAAAATGAAAAATTCGCTCACAGTTTAAAACTAATCTGGAATCTGTGCGACATTCAGAGACTGAACCCTGGAAATGTTCATATTCTAGCTCTGGTGATTATGCTAGGAACATGAAAAATTACAGGAATATGCCCAGAGGGTATGTGCATGTACGAGTAAAAATTGTACAGATACGAAAAATGTATAACTGCCCAAAAGCGCAAAAAATGGTAATTTGTGAACCGAAACTCGTAGGAACCTGAGACTTTGACAGAAACGTACCTTAGTCCGTCTATCATGTAAATATGTATTATGAACAAGTTGTGCATATTGTAAATAAACATGACACATGATGACACATGATGACACACTGTTCCTTCCTCAAATCAGGAGAGGGGAAATTCTATGACCTATCAGATCCTTAGAGGGTTGGGCATAGACAATCAGCCTCCCCACCCACTTTGGAAAATTGATAAATAGGGACTGTTGAGGACACACAGACACACTTTTCACTCATCAACTGATCCACTGGCAAAGCACCCTGCAGGACGATCCAGACTCCAGAACCAGACTCCAGATCCAGACTCTAGAACCAGACCCTGAAGCAGAGGCCTGATCCAAAAAGCTGAACCCTTTTCAGCAGGCCATTAAAAATCTTGCAAACCTGATTTAACCACTAAACTTCCACGGGGCCTAACCTAACTGATCCAACAGCCTGGCTGAGCTGTTTGCTGCTACTGGCCAAGAACCATGCTAGAACCCAAAATCCAGATCAGTCCAGAAGAGCTGTAACCCAGAACCCATCAGACCCAGTCCAAGAGGCCACGCAGACCAGAGTGCCTTGCTGAGAGCAGAGTCCAGGTGCCCTGAAGCCTGTCCGGTGGCGAGCGAAGTCCAGCCAAACCCTTGACCAGATCTTTGACGGGCCCATTCCAGTCCAAAGCCATAGTTGTAAGTATTTAGTGTAGAACTGCCCATAACAAACCTCTTAGTATTAAGTAACCCAATCCAACCATTCCAACCTATCCATAACTGCATTATTGAATCTCTTTTGTCTATCCTAAATTCTTCTCTCCTCCACATAATCCTTGATAATTGCAGTGATAATCATCTTGGCGCTAATTTATATTTTCTGGAGAAAGGCAATCGTCTTGTGCAGACAGAAACCATCCGGAGGCGCCTCTGGATAGGTGGCTGGGCTGTCGTGTAGTTTTCGGCTCCATAGACTCTTTAGTGTTAAGAAATCTTTATTCCAAATCTTCAACAGCGCATCTTTCATTTTGAAAACTTGACTTTTGAGAAAAATCTACCTTTATTAAAACCTCTGTAACTTTTGAACCGTACGTGCTAGGAACTAAATTTCTTATAGTTTTTCCGTAATCGCGTTTCGGGCACGTGGAAAAGTTGTCGCGAATTTGCATTTGGCTCAATTTCCCCCCATGTAAAAAAACAGCTATTTCTTGTTTTCAACTTCTGAATTTCGTTTTCCATCTGCTAATTATTTTACATTCATTGCTAGTGTTGACCTGAACCAATGCAAAGCAACTCTCACTAGATCTGAATCCCATTTAGCGAATTAAAGTCATTTTTAGCATTTTTCCCATTCATTGCAAATCAAATTTAAAAGCATTTTGACCTGTTTTTAAAGCATTCCTGTTCTCTCTAAGCTTGCTGGGGGGAGTCTGAATTGAAACTGCAATTGTTGATTGTTATTCCCGATACCTGTGTACCCTCATTCCATACCTCCATAGTGCATGTTGGGGGGAGTGAGTAACAACAGGGGGAAAGAGTGATTATATTGTCTTTGGTTGAATTCATATCAAGTTTATTTCTGTGTAGCATTCTTTCCTATCATTGCATTTCCTTGAATCCACACAAAGTATTCTCTGCTATATTAATCTTCCTATTCCTACTCCTAATTGATTAAAGAGATTGTTGATATTGTAATATTACCCATTGCTGATCATTGTTCATTTTCATAAGTGTGATATTCAGATATTATTCATATTCATAAAAGTATAATGTATATATTGTTCAATACTTCAAATAAATCTTTTAATTTGCAAAACAAACCCATTTCTTGGTTCAGTGAGACCGGCGGGATTCAAAGAGAGGGGCGTTATATAAGGGTACATCATCCAGAATTAAAAGAACTTTTGACATAAAAATATATAAATAAGGGTTTCCATTGGGCATCCCATACTAGGCTTTGACTTCGTTGGAGTGCTGGATTGAAATCACTTACAAGACGAGGAAGTAGACATGACAGAAGTAGTGTGGAGAATAGAGAACAGCAAAGCACACATGAAAAGGTGGAGCGACAGAAGAGGAAGGACAAAACAAAGGTGGGAGGTAAAAGAAGGAGATTGGATCAAAATACGTCTACTGACCAAAGATCAAATGACGGTTCAGCAGACCCATAAAAGTGATTGACAGAGGAACCAACCACATCCGTACCGAGGACGGCCGCACATTGAACATGGAGAGAGTAGCCATGTTGGAAAAGAGGCAAGAGAGAGAAAAGACCCATGAAAGACTCGAAACCTATGAAGTACCGGACAGAGAGGCGGAGAGAAAACGAGAGCCGGACACAGGCAGAAGAGAATTCGAAGAGGAAGAAATTGAAGCAGAGGCACCCATGGTGGAGCAAGAAGATGATCATAAGCAGGACGCCAATGGCGAGAGGGAAGACCTGCCGAGAAGGGAACACAGAAAACCGGTTAGATACAATGACTATGTCCTGCAGTAACCTGTTTTCCATTATCAAAGGGAGGTGTGTAGAGATATCACAAGACTTCTGGGTCTCGCGAGATCTTGCGCGTAAAGCGGAAGTGCGGCTCCCGCGCTTCACGCGCGGCAGAGAGCCGGAGAGAAGGCACGGAGTAACATCGGCTCCGTGTGCTCCTCCATTGGACTGACCTGAAGCATATCTTTAGAGACTAGACACTCACATAAGTGGAGCAAAGTTGCAGGGCCCGTTGCCCATTCAATTGAAGCAGAGTTATTATGCAGTTAAAGAGCTGATGTTCAGAATTTAATAAAGAAGCCTCATCAGCAACTCAGCAGCCTCCTGTGTGTCATAATCATTATTATACAACACCAACCTCTTCGGATCAGGCATATAGGTGGATCCCCCCACAAGCAGGGTGGCAGTGGCATGTGCCCTTTTTTTCCCACTCAATCAACATTTCAACCCTTCTATGCCCTACTCACCTTCTGTAAACCGTGCTACTTCTGGACATGATTGATTTTCATTTTGATCTAGTGACTTTCTATTGAATATTAAAGTCCGGTGATTTTATTTTTTCTTATTTTTCAGCTTTTCCAATTATTTTTTATTTGTTAATTCAAGTCGCAAATATGTTTGTTTTGGGCTGTACGTGCACAGAACTTCATAAAAAAGTAGTGCATATTACACGACATCAAACGATTCAAAATGTCAATACAAAGAATACACAAAGGGCCACATTATGAGAAAGGAGGTAGCTATGGAGCTATTAGCTCCATGGCTGCCTCCGTTCCGGGCTCCATTACTGGGTTCCTGCAATGGGGACTTACCGGGTTCCTCCGACATAGGAGGACCCAGTAATTCCTCCTTGCAGGAACCCATCCCCATTCCCATTTGAGCCACCATAGGGCTCAATGGGGTTGGGGAAGGAGGTAATCACGGGCAGATTACATCTGGCTCGTTATTGCTTCCCTCTTCCGCTCGGGAGACCCGGAAAGCACGCCTGGTTTTACCAGGCATGTGATCCGGCTCCTGCGATGGGAAGCTCGTAATCGGCACTCCTGGAATGAAGGGGGCCGGTCCCGTACCGGCACCCTTCATTACGGGAGCGCCAGCCTTATAATGAGGCCCAAAGGCTTCAAACGAGGGTGTTATCAGTTAGAACAACACAAGCAAATACATTTTCATCAAACAAATTGCAGAGACAGAAAATACACCCATATCTAAATGCACCTAGTAAAGTATGTGGGTAAAATACACAACATTGTACTCTAAGATAGCCCAATTCCACTTTCTTAATGTTATGTGCTCACAGTGTGGCATGTCTCCAGATCTTGTCTCAGTTGATAGGATGAGCATATTAAGACTGATTCCAACTTGCTCTATGTTAAAAGGCAGTCACTGCAAATAAAGCATATTTATGCCTGGTCGACCAACAGGCAGCGTTAGCAGCATTTACTGTTCACACTCTTAAAGATAGTAAAGACCAAGATGTCCTCAGTTGTGAGCATACAGATCTAAAAGAAGGAAGTGACTAACATCTTCCTTTTCGATTAAACAGGAGAGGCAAAGGTCATCTATACCACCCTTCCATCAGGTGGTAATGGATGATAGTTTAAGAGTACCAATTAAGCAATAAGCCCCAAGCCGGGAGGCGTTACCGGGTCTGGTAATGCCCTGGGGCCCATAGTTACAGGCACGATCAAAGTGAATGCCTTAACGAAGGCCGGGACATAACCATATGCAGAAATGCCCACCCGCGGTGATGGACTTATTATAATTATTCTACTTATAATTTGTAATTGTAATTATAATTATTGTTCTTTTATAACGTGCTTAATACCAACCAGTGGTTTCTAAGTGTGGGATCGGGATTCAAACATGTTTTGCACTGCGTTGTCTTGCTTCCAAGACAAACTTGTTGTCCCTGAGCTATCTTTCCTCCCACGTTGGACCAGGGTACTAAAAGCAACTTTCTTAACTTGAGAGACGCTCCAGCGTTTTTCAACTGGAAAACATATTTTTTTTAAATGGCCGCAATGAAAGGGGAAAAGAAGTCCGTTCTAGTAAAAAAATATACAAATAAGATGCCCGCCATGGAACGGGAGAAGGGACTACACGCATTCCCTTCTTCCTTTCCAGGGCAGCCATTAGAAAAATGGGAAAAAAGTACACAAAGAAAATGGCCATCATGGAATGGAGAGAAGGGTTTACACACAGTCCCTTCTTTCTTTCCATGGTGGCATGTCGCAGATCGGGAGAGGACACGCTGGGGACAGTAGTGTTCCCAGGGCATCCTCTCCTAAAAATGATCCAAAAGGAGAAGTTAAGTGGGGGGCGGTCTGTGGATAAGGGGAGGATGAGGGAGGAGAGCACTTACATTGTTCCCCGATGGGGAAGATGTCGGCCTCCTGGCCTGAGGAGGCTCACGGTGGCAGGATTACCATCTGGTAATGCCCCCGTCCTGAGCTGCCTAATTGGCTGGGAGGCTGCCACCCCCCCATTCTTCCATTCTTACAACTAATATTAATATTTGGGTTTTATATAGCTTGAACGTAGGTCTGTAGCAATAGAGCAGCATACATTCAATAACGAGATTTAGGTGGGTACATTTACAAGACAATCCTGAAACGTTTGTAATCTGGGGACAGTGGATTCTAAGTCACACCTAGGAGTTGTCTAGAAAGCATAGTTTTAAGATATTTCTTAAATACGCAGGAAAGTTGAAGGGATTCAGATTACAATCAGAATGGTATTCCAGGATGCTGGGGCATAGCAGGATTAACACTATTTCCCAGTCTTCTCCCTGTGTGCCAGTGTTATTTGATTCCTTGTAATGCTGGATCCCTCAGAAGGTGGTAGGTCTGACAGAAAGGAAGGCAGACATTCAGGTGGTGCTTACCTTGTATGTGATACAGTTGATTTTGAAGTGAATCTTGATAGGGCTAGGTAGCCAGTGTAGTTTATGCATAATGGGGGTGATGTGGTTGAAATTTTTAAAACCTGTTATGAGCTGCGTCATAGCATGATGGACTGCCTCGAGAGGAGCCAGTTTACTGACAGTCAGCTGAGTGAGGGGGTGTGAGGTGTGGGGTTTCCCCCATCGATGTGTCCGATATTAAAGGCCTGCGCTACAGTCTGGAAATACAGTGGTGGGAGGAAGTGCTTAATCTTGCTGAGAAATGTGAGATGATAAACAGTCTGAGCCCTTTTGTAAACATGATGCTAGAAGGAGATGTGACTCTCTATGATGAACTCAAGGGATTTGGGAGACGGGACAATTTGAGGAGCATATCCAAGTTTATGTCATTGAGACATTCTTGGATGATATCCCGTTTAGCTAGGTTACCCCCAGGGAGCATGTTGCATTTTCGTTGGGTAGAGCTTTAGCTATGCAGTTATCATCCACACTTAAATGGTGATAGGCATTTCTGGGGGTGTTTGGTGTTGAGAGAAGTTCACACTGGGCTACAGAAGAGTAATTTCCATGTATAGCTGTAGAGCTGTAGAGAGATGTTTGGAACACTGAGGAGTGAGCCTATTGGTCCCATGTATGGGTAAACAATAACTGAGGTCAGTATTAAGCCATGTAGAACACTGCAGGTGGTTGGATTTGAAGGTGCCCATTTGAAAAAACCTGATTACAGTCTGATAGCTTAGAAGAGAGCCAATTGAGAGCCCTGTCCGAGATGCCCATTCTTTGCACAAGGAGGCTTGTCAGAGTGTGGTGGTATACCATATTAAAAGTGTCACAAAGGTCCAGAAGTAGCACAAGACAAGAGTAGCCCTTGTGATCTGCAGACCATCATCAATCATAATAGCAGACCATGTTGTGGCAGCTGATCTGCTCATGGACTCGATTGGCTACTGTAGAGATTATTTGACCAATTGTATTGAATTTCCTTAAACAAGGTGCATTTCAAAATCACCTCCCAAATGTATATTGTGTCGCTTAATTTCAAAGATGTAATGAAAAAGTGTTTTGTTTCCAAAATGTATCGACTGATGCAAACAGAGTGTGTTTGTGCAACCATGTGTTTGAAAAAAAAGCAGATTTATACACTTTATATTTTAACATTGTGCAAGGAGACTACAAAAATGAAAATACATTATATAGTTTGAGTCAAATTTGTTAAGCCTACACATTATTACATTGCCATTGCCAGTAAGAATTACACAAAGCATTTTCCTTTCCCTTTTACATTTAACTTTAAAATGTAAAATGACCTATTTGGCTTAACATATATGTTTATAAAGGATTCTGGTAACAAGACAAAGAAGTGCAAAAGTCAGCTTTCTATAAAACAGACCATCCCACTAATCAGTGACAAACACTTTAACAGAGAGGACTAGGCACAGAGCTTGTTTTAAAATACAAAAAAATGCATCTAAATGTAGACCTACATATTTGATGAATTTTATAGTGTGTGGGATGTTTTTACCCATGCATCCAAGCCCTACCATAAAACTGTGCAGTACTGGCATGGAAAACATCATGATGGCCAGAACTCCCCAGAGAGTGCACAGGGAAAACATGAAGAATAGGCTGCCACCCATTTTTGCCTATGTTGTGAGCACAGGAGGGCACTGCCTAAAACCACCGTTGGGCTACACACACAGTAGCCTGAAACCATTGGGAATGGCAACGCTGATTGCCAAAAAGCAACTCAGAACTGTGGAGAATTCATTTTCTTAATCCCAAAAATGGTTGCATTACCAGTACTCACCACTATCAGAAAGCCGGCGTTTTAAAACCACCAGACTTTTGTGTAAAACTGAACAAATGAAACAAAACAAGACCAAGGAAAGACTTGCTAAGAGGTGGATACAATGTAAAACTATATTCTGAAATGACTTGAAGGAAGTAATTATTTAATGTATAGGTAAAAATTGTCAGTTTGATTTGAATGTAGAAAACTGGGAACAAAAAGTGACATTTAGCTGAAACCTGGCTTAATGAAACTGAATTCTGCCTGACAACTACTCCCGACAGGAGTTGAAACTGGATCAACAGCCACTCTTCCCAGGCCTAGCTGCATCCTGCTGCCCCTTGCCAAAAGGAGTTGACACCTCTCTGATTAGATTAGGGGTGGAGCACCTGGGAACTGGAAGGGACCGAACAATGCAACTTCCTTGACTCAGGCAAATGTTATATTGGGGGCGTCGTAAAATAGCTTCCTCTTGGGAGAAACTGGGGGGCAGCTGTGCCTCTGTGAACAAGCTGGCTTGGGGGAAGTGGATAAACCAGTTATTCCACCCTGTGATGTGGGAAGCCACACCCCTGTTTGACCAGGGCATCATTTTAAAAAGATAGATAACTCATAGTGCGGACTTGTCAGAATTATATAAGTAATATCATTATTTTTGTGATTTTTCTGTGCACGTTTTAAGAGGTGTTAGGACCCTGTGGTGTATTCTGGGGGGTTGCTAGCGGAAAATAGGGTCTTACTCCAAATGTCTGCATGTTAAAAATCTGACACTTTATCATCTGAAACCCACATCCCTGGTGCACATTTGTGTAAAATCTGGAAAGGTTTAGAGGTCGTTATCTGGATGAAAAGGGGAGAATTATGTCATCAGTGGACACAACATCGTACAAAGACAGGGATCGGATGGTTTGGTGCTACAGAAAATATGTTAACTGGACCTATAATATTAGAAAAATGGTACATAGATAAATATGTATTTGGGTCAGAAAAAGATTTGTGTGCAATCTGACAAGGGGAGGTTCCTCTGACCATAAAACCTACAGCATCACTCTGACTTACATTTCCTTCCCCCAATCAAGGGAGAGAGGAGGAATTGGCCAATGATAAGTGAGAGGGGCAGGTTTAGTTATGACCAACGCACACACCCACTTTCCAAAACACATAAAAAGAGACTGCTGGGACAGGTAGAGACATTCAATTCCATTTGCTGCGGAGCATGCTGACCGACTACTTCACATCCAGGGATCCAGACTACAAATCCATCAATCTCCAGAACCTGTAGCAGAAAGTATCTCCAGAATTTGTAGCAAAGAGGCCTGAATCCACCAGCTGAATCCTCTTCAGCAGGCCTCAAAACTAACCAAACGATTCAACAGCCGGGCGAGCTGTTTGAATTTTTGCTGAGAATGTTTGCAAGAACCTGTAGCAGTACCCAGAAAGCAGTGTTACATCCAGAATCCATAGAGGCTAGACCAGCAGAGCAGAGCTGACCCAGATCGCTGTGAGCAGAACCGGTGCCTGATTGACCCGCCGAGCAGACAGAACCGCAGCCGGACGTGTTGACCAGATCCATGACGAGGCCTAGTTCAAATTTATATTGTGAGTACCTAGCAGAACTGTGCAGAACCAATCTCTTAGTTAAAATAATCTAATCCAAACTATTTTAACCTAAGTAGGACTGCCTCCTAGAAATCGTGTCATCTGTCATTTTTAAAGCTGCACAACTGTCACCTGTCAATTCTGCAGCTGCAAGCCGTCACCTGTCATTTTGAGTTTACTTTAAATCCGAAAAACAACCTTTATTTAATCGTCCATATCTCTGGAACCGTTTGGGCTAGGAACGGAATTTAACTTGCATCTGAAAGCTTAGAATCTAGGCTTTCCAGCGAACCTAGAACCGACTTCCTATAGTATTCCCGTGATTACGAGACACGCACTCGCGAAATTTACTGCGATTTGCGATTTGGCCCGATCTCTTCATCTGTAGAAATCAGCAGCTTTTTGCTTCTCTTTGCTAAAATTTGTTTGCAATCTGCTAATCATTCATAGAGTATTGTTAAAGTGAGCCTGAACTAATATAAAAGTAGCCATCACCTACCCTGAACCTCTAGATGGAATTAAAAGCAATTTTAGCACCTTTTCACTTCCTTGCAAACCACATTAAAGTAATTCGCCGGTGTTTAAAACTCATCCCTGTTTTCCCTAAGCTTGCTGGGAGAACTGGAACTGTGTATTGCATTATAAAGTGCGATTTGTTGGGATTCTTGAAGACTGTGTGCTCTCCTTCCATTTCTGGTATTGCATAGGGGGGGAGTGAATTGTCAAAAGAAAAAGTGATCATATTACCTTTTGCTAAAATCATAAATTATTTCAGTACTGCATTTTATTCCACCTTGCGTTTCCTTGAACCATATAAAGCATTCTTTCCCACCTTGTTCTTCTGTTCCTATTCATAGTTACCTCTTGCTGATTACTGCTCATATTCACAAGTGTAATATCCATTATCAATTTATTTATAGAAGTGTGATATATATATTGTTTAAATTTTCAAATAAACCTTTTAATTTTAATTTGCAAAACAAACCTACTTCTTGGCTCAGTTGCGTCAGGGGGATTCTAAGAGGGGGTGTTATACAAGGGTTGTCATCCAGATTACTGAACTGGATATAAAAATACATCAATAAGGGTTTTCCTCAGCATCCCAGACTAGGCATTGACTTAGCTGTAGTGTTGATTGAATATGGCTTACAAGTGTCAGCATTTAGGATACATGGCCAGCTAGATAAACAGATATACACTTAAAACCCTGAACATTGACCTACCAGAGTGAAATAAATTCACCCATTATGTGTCTGTTTCATGACAAGCATCCTATCAAATAAAGCCTTTGTTCATAGGATATCTGTACAACAAGAATTTCTGTTACTTTCAAAATGCCAACTAAACATGAAAGGTACAGCCATTGAAAATGAAATACACTTAAAATGGTGACATAATAAAATAGAATAATGGCTTTAATTTTTGAAACCTGTGCTTGATTCAAAAATCATTTTTTAATTCATCAAAGTAGCCAGCACAAATACAGGGATTCAGCTCACTTACATCGTTTCCTGCTGGCTGAATGACTTTGCTTTTTCCTCCTCGCTGTACCAGTCCGGATTCTGTCTTCAATGCTAAATAGGAGGAGCACTTAAACTCACCCCTTGGCGGAGCCGAGGCAGAGTGAGCAGAGCGGATTGCAGCTCACTTACATTGTTTTCCTGCTGGCTGACTGACTAATTTTTCCTCCTTGCTGTAACAGACCGGATTCTGTCTTCACTGCCAACTAGGAGGTAGAGCACTTAAATGCACCCCTTGGCGGAGTGAGCAGAGCTTTCCGTGTTCGGTGGTGAGGTGGTGAGCATCCGGCAGGCCAAGTCTTTCGTATCGTTGCCGGTCATGGTGAATAAACAGGGAAGAAAGGAGCCGCTGGCCTGTGAAGCCGCTGTGGAGAGGGTCTCTAGTCTTCACAACTTCCGGGTCCCCCCAACAAGCCCCGCAGCCGAATCAGATGGCACCAGTAACGTCATCTCATTGGATGCAGAGGATATCCCTACGGCCTGCTCGGAAGACACAAGTTTAGGTAGGCTGAATGACTCCATCATTCTGATCCCACCTACTCCCACCCTAGATTTCCCGCATTACTGGAGCTAGCAGGGGCTGAAGTTTGGGGGAAGTAGTGATTTGTTAACCTCCCAGTCTCCAGATGCTGCATCACAGCGGATGGCAGAGCTTTTAACGAATGTGGGGGATAGTAGCTTGTCACCATGCCGATCAGTGCAATTTACCGCATATGTCACTCCCCAGGACAAAGCGATCAGCTCCTCGAGTAATGAGGGGTTTCAGCCAGATGTTCTTCGGGCAGAACAAAACATATTTTAGAAAATGAGTTACCAAACGAAAGCCTTCATGAACCTGTGGTTAATACTAAGTCTCCACAAAATCAGGACAACAAACTTCCACCACGGATTCTACCTTCTACACTAGTGAACTAGTTTGGGGCAGTCCCAATATCAGACTTATATATGTGCCAGGACACTGTGTCAAACTATGGAACCAGCTTAATTTGGTTACCCCTCTGGAATAACACAGATCCAAAAGGTGACTTTTCCTGTGCAAGCACCATCTTTGAAACCAAACGCTCTATCTAATTTTAAATGGAAATGGAGGGATCCCCAGGATGCGAAAAAATAATCTATAGGCCAGAACACTACTAAATCTGCGGTACTTAAGCTGAAAAATAGTGACCAAAGGAACACACTATTTTTGCCTTCCTTGGTGATGGAGGCAACCGGGATACTCTCTGTATCAGCGGATTCTGACCTGACCGACGCTTAACCTTTAGAAAGCTTAGGTGAAGACTCCATCCGCCTCCTACCTTTGACATCAGCTCTTCAACTACAGGAGAAATTGGCCCCCTCTAAAGGTCAGCCTGAGGAGGCAAACAATTTACTAACAAAACAGGCCATATACCTTTCATCTCCTGGTCGGGCCCCCCTAGAATGACAAGATCGGCCTAAGGGCCAACTACTTGAGAGAATTACATCTCTTTCCCCCTTCAAGGCCCTGTCTGGCCAAGCTGATTCTATTCACTCATCTCTACAGGGACCTCTCTGGGCTAGGGGAATCTGTGGTCCAAATGGGAAGTACTACTTACTAACGGAACAGGTTCTCCAGAAAGATTGGCGCAGGACTCACTGGCTGTGGGTGGCACGAGTACACAGGTCTCTCAACCAGGAGATATTTTGGCAACCGTTATGACTGAGGAACACTTAGAGGCAGCAAGAATCGTGGAGACTCATCCTCAGCGCTCTGGGGAAAACCCTTTGGGGCACAAATTTCATCTGAAGTCACCCATAAGCAAAGCTGCTTTTGCTGACAAGGCTAAGCTGCACAAGTCAAGGAGATTATCTCACAATGGTGCCTCCAGCCTATCGAAATCCCTTACGAAAGATCCCTTTGCAGAGATATCTGTTGTCACAATGTCAAAGGCCCCCTGTATGAAATTGCATGAAGCAATTCATGAGACCTTGGCTGACCACACAACTCTCCTAGCCATGCTTCATACTAAGTTGATTTTTTTGGAAGGCTTTATAACAGCCAAAGAGGAGCTTTGTACTGCAGGGGCCCCCATAGGCTTAGTGGCAGATCAGTGTTCCTTTCCTCGCATCGAGGGGCAACCTCCTGAAATCTCCCGTCATCAGTAAAGCCCGAAGAAAATCTATAGAACACTTAGGATCCGGTGCCTTGACCTCACTAGATGGCACGACCATGTGGACAGAGACTGACAAAGGGGATGAAGCAATAGCCCCAATGTCCATCTGTTGCTTCATCCATCCTAGTCACAACACCCCCAAAAGATCAGAGGGCGCAATTTTGGAACAAAGGGGTCCTGCCTGCCAAGGATAACCTTGCTCCAACTACCGATGAACAGAGCTACCACCTGTTCACTAAGCGAACGAAAACCATTCCAATAAAGGAAGGGTGTTCCAACTTGCGACAACAGGGAAATAGTACCAAAAAGTCCTTCAAAAACTCCCTGCAGCAGGAAAAAACCTGCACCCTGAAGAAAGAAATCAAAGACCTTGGACGAAAAGTTAACACCCAGTCTGACAAGGCTTCCAGGGTTAAATCTTTACATTTAGGTCAAGATCAGGAGTTATCAACTACGCACCTCATAGAACTTTCTGTTTATTCAGTGGAAAGCAATGAAGCCAATATTATATCTGGGAAGATGGAGAAATCTCTGAGACGGTCTCCAAGAGAGGAATCCCACAGGCCCATCCAATGTGATAGTCCAAATACTCCACGGGAAAAAGACAGGCATTCTATCTCTAGTGAGTCCTCACCCTTTTACACTCTTTCAAAAAAAAAAGGAAATATTGCTCA
Source organism: Ambystoma mexicanum (assembly GCF_040938575.1). NCBI lineage: Eukaryota > Metazoa > Chordata > Amphibia > Caudata > Ambystomatidae > Ambystoma > Ambystoma mexicanum. The sequence continues at coordinate 1,042,882,107 of NC_090941.1, forward strand.
CAAAATTCCATAGAAATTCATGTAACTCTCAAGACCATTCCAAGCAAAGGCCAGTTGGAAGATCTAAAGCAATTAATACATAAAGGTTGCTCCCATCCTGACAAATGAAACATACTTCGTCAGAGGATTAACAACGGTACAAACGACAAAGGCCTATGACAGCACAAGAAGGTTTAACGGATGCAGGAGACCTTAATTCAAAAGACCATTATACCAAAGCTCATTTCTCACCAAAGAGAACATATGGAGACTTAAAATCCTGAAAATATTGTTCTGGGGCAGTCGATCAGTCTTTTACCACAAAGAAAGACCACTACAAATGTCTTAGACTGGAGAGATTGACAGGCGAGAATGATGGCTACATTCTGAATCGAAAGGCGGTTGTTGGTCTTTGCCATCTGATCCCGAGTTTAAAGCATTTTTCCACTAAGCACTTTGCAAGAATTGAATTTAGACGAGAGCACAGAGCAGAAATCATTCATATGCACCTGAACTCACGGGAAATCAAAAACCTTCTTCTAACTGCATCCCATAAACTTCTATCAATGGGATTTGATATTTCAGAACTTGCCAAAAGGACTTCCTCTATGAGATCTCTCAAGAAAACAGAGAATAAATATGGATTATCGAAATCAGCTCAAGCTGGGCCTCGCAAAATAATGGAGTCTAGAGCTACAGAACCTGCGAAAGGTAGACCTGGGGATGTCTGTGTATCCAAGAAGAATGTCAAAGGCCCTAAAACAGACACAAACTCACCACAAAGGCCCCATGCCAAATTAACCTTGACAATAACCAAGGATTCAACTTGTCATCAATTGATAACATCAAAGGACAAGCAGGCGCTTAGCAAATCATCACTCTTGGAGGATCCATGGGCCTAGCTTCTAGCTACAAAGTAGGGAATTGGCTCAGCCTGGACAAAATTAGGACACCCAACCAACAAACCCTTATCTCTTGGAACACAAGAGAGTTTTCTCACCTGACTCAAAGCGATAGGCTGCCGTGGTCGAATCTCGATATTGTGTGTTACAGGAGACATGGCTGTCTAAGAAGCCTTCCTTGGATGGGTACACAGACTTGATCAACCCTGCAACCAGAGAACTATTCGGAAGACCTAAGGCAGGCCACCTGTTACTTATTAGTGTCAGGGCTGGTTTTGAGATTATTAAATCTGAAAACCTGTCCCCGTACATCGTATTAAAGGAAGAGATACCATCCGCAATTGGAGAGTTACATACAATAATTCATCTATTAATAATCAATATTTATTGGAATGACACCGATGTTGACCCTGTGCGTATGTTGGACAAGATTACTGACACCATTGACGAGGGCCTTACCTTCGACCACCCATCCATCATTATATGTAGGGGCTTTAATATGCCAACCTATGCTCTAATCACCAGCTCCAAAGTAAGATATCCACCTTGGAGGCAAACAGAAAAACAAATCTTTGGAATCCCTCTGTGAAAAGTTGGGATCTGCATACGGCCAATGGCCACTTTGAACCTGACAAAGTATGCAATTCAATGGGGAACAGGGATAGCCAGGAATCAATTCTTGATTACATCTTTGTCTCAAGAGATTTGGAGTCCTTGCTACTAAGTCTGGAGGTCATAGTGTCTGATAAAAGTGGTCAAAATTGTCTCAAACTATCTTGAAGAGTTCCTCACATCGTTCGTGATACGCTCCTTGGTATACAGGTTACAGCTGTATCCCATGGCAATCGTCTCCGCATGGATGCAGACAAACATGACCAGTTCACAACAAACCTACTCAAAATGTTCCAACTATCCAGGACAGCCAAAACACCTATGATGGCTGATTATACACAACTGCTGGCCAGCTTTAAAACAAAGAACGTTAATGGCCAGGCCCACTTGAAACAAATTCATCCACACAACTATGACTCCACTTTAGTCCTGAAAAGGAAAGAAATGAGAAAAGCTATCCGCGTGCTAAGATACGCCTCGACATGCAACCAGGCTACCAAATAAAATGTATCAAAGCCAGCTACAGATCATGGTGTAAATCGCATAAAGCAGGTCTCTGGAAAAATGACGCAGAAGGTATCCTGACAGCTTTGAAGGACAAATCATCAGCGCGGCTGGGGTCCCTTTTAAAATCTCCTTGGGACAACCAGTGTCATCTGCAAGCCTGCACAGTGTCAGAAAGTGTTTGGGTAAAATACTACTTCAAGCTTTTTGAGGACCCAACTAAGACGGGCATAAGAGAGCAAACAACCCGAGTGGTTTGGTTCCTACCTTACGACATAGAAGATCTAATCACAAGGATTAAAAAATGAAAGTCCTCCAGAGCGCAAGGGCCGGATGGGATTCCAAACAAAACACTGAAAGAACATCCAGAATTGTGGACCAGGACCCTGGACAGACATAATCTTTCAAGAACTTCTGAGGACCAAGCAGACACTGAAGTCTTGGAAAAAGGCCAACATAATCCCAATTTTTAAAACGGGGGGGGAGGGCCGACCCATCCAACTATAGGCCCATTGCCCTCCTAGACGCTACGGGGAAGGTATACGCATCCTTACTGTTGAAAAGATTGAATAAATGACTGAAGCAGTCCGGTTTACAAGATCAATTTGAAGCTGGAATTACAAAGGGTCTAGGGATGTTTCTCCCTGCATTCATTATTGCAATGCTAAAATCTAAAGCTTTGAATTTCAACATGAAAATAGATCTGGCTTTTGTGGATTTCACAAAAAGTATTTGATAGCATCAGCCGAGATGACCTTTGGTCTAAATTAAGAGCAAAAAACTGCCCGGAAGACCTATTAGAGCAAATTGAGAGCCTTCACACTGAAACCTCTGTTAGAATTCACCTTTCAATCCTGGATAGAAGCTCAGTGGTTACAACCACAAAAGCTAGCTAGACCCCAGTCCCGACAGTCCCCAAATGAGCATAGCCCCGGATCTTTTCCAGACCTAGCAACACCCCTGATACAAACCAAGAGAAGCACATGGAAATCATTTTGACACTAATCCCTCTTGTCTCAGTAAAGATAAAGACACACATATAATAAAACCTCAAGAATTGAACAAGAGTCCATACTATTATATTCAGTCTCAAGTGAATAAAGCTCAGCAGAGGGTAGTGGAAAGAGAGACTGGTAAATAGTGGAACTGTTTATCTCAGGATGAGCAAACTATACATTTCTATAAAAAAAGGATCAAGAGAAACAAGACAGAACCGAAAAGGAGAACCATCTCACAAAGGCAAAGCCAAGTGAAGCCATATATGAACCATAAGACCTACTGAAAACCATAACCAGAGGTTACTTGACGATTAATTATTGAAGAAGTAATTTGCATAAGGCAAACTACATAACAGGAGAAGGGAGTCATTATCTTGTTCTTAGTTAGGTTAGTTTTGGACAGTGGACAGTTTTTATTAAGACATTCACTGACAACTGACAAGCTCCTTAGTTCGTTGTTTAAGGTAGGGGCACGTTATAGAATAAGGGATAGTTAGGAATTTTCTTTTCTTTAATAAAGCTGAATATCAACTGAATAGCACACTCTAGCATTCCTGCTACCCCCTGCCCTTCATGCCACCCTTCCTGCTGTGAATGATAATGTACCTGTGGAAGGAATGTAGGTAAGAGGAATGCAGGCACACTGGTATTTGTTGTCCCTACCCCCACCTACTCCCAGGGTGTTTTGGCACGGGCAGTGAGGCTGGGGATTGATAAGTGCCAAGGAAGCACAGAGAGACTCTATTCTTCTGCCATAACTGGTAACTCAATGATGCCAGGGCACTGGAGATGAATGCACTCTTGATGCGTCCTTAGCAGCAAAGTTTGCCACTGCAGACCCTTGGTCATGGGCCAGAGAGGTGAGCTGGCTGCTGATTTTTATAACCAGCTAGCATATAACTGCTTGTATAATATCCATAACAGGATTTAGGGCACAGCACCCTGGAATTGCATTTTACTATGTCGATAGTGTCATATATATGAACATCATCAATGTGTTTTACTGTGTGTATGCTTGGACATATTTCGGGCAGTGTCAGCATGAGCTAGTCCAACATACGTACTATGGTAGTACTGGTATATTTGTTGGAAGAGGAATCATGAAAATGTTTTACAGTGGAAATGCTGTAATACCTGTGAGCACTTGTATCATGAACATGGGCTTTACAGTGGCAGTGCTAATATATATTATGGATTCAGTCAAAGGAAGGGTGCTGTGTAGTGGCAACAATGACTTCAATTTTGGAGACAGCATATTGAACATGTGTTTTACAGTGACAATGATGACACACATTGTGGGCACTGAATTATAAAATGATTTTGCAGTAGCAATGCTGATATATATTTAATGCACAGCCAGCATAAGAATATTTGAACATTTCACTGTTGCAATACTAGCACATATTGATATGTTAAGTCATTCATAACACACCTGTACACAAGTGTTTCTAGGCAATGACAAGAAAGGGATGACAGAGAGAGGACAAAATAACAATCTTGCTAGGCCTTGTGTCATTCAGGCAGCGCAAGTATTGCGGAGGAGAAGTGCCAGGGGCGTAGGAGGGGAGGGGTGAGTGCAAAGTAACTTGTAAGTGCAGCCAGGAGTTGGCTAATATGTGCAGAGAGTCAGGGGACTGCAGGGTTAAAGATACAGTCCCTTAAGTGGATGGGAGGCCTGGAGACAGTGCAAGGGCAACCGGTCATGCAGGAGCCTGGTCCCATAAGTTCAGTGTGTGGCCAGGTAACGAGCATGCGCAGCAGACGGGGACATCAGCAAGGGAGAGAGAAAGCAGAAGTGAAGGTGAAGGTGAAGGTCTTGAGTTGCTTCTGGAACCTTAGGTGGTCCTGTTCAGTTTGAGAGAGGCGGGGAGGCTGTTCCAGAGGGAGGCCTCTGGGATATCTAGGGGCTGTGAGTTATAGGGTTTTATGCACATGTAGTGTTAGTGCAGGCTTTGCACAGAAATACAGCAAGCAATGGTGATGGCAGCCAGTGCGTACACCAGATGGAGATGCACACATCATTGCAGTGAGCATGTGCTAAAATTAGTTAATTTCAAGAAAATGTTCCATTTGACTGAATTTGCACCAATTGTAATAACTATTATACAATAACATACTAACTTAACATCCCAGTTAACAAACTGAATTCCCTATCCTTAACATGGAGTGCAAATTGGTCCAGATGGAATAAATTGGAAATGGTTTTGAAATGCCATTCTGCAATGAGTTATCAGCTGGGTGGTTTCATTATATGTGCATTATAGCAGAGGCTGGGAAGATGAAGTATGCGCTGCTAAAAAAGGCTGTTGTGTTTTCACAGGAAGCAAAAGGAAGAGAGATGATACATTTATAATTGGGCAGGCATTGGAAAAATACTGAGCAGGTCGGGTGATGTGGGCATGTTCAGAAAGAGAGGCAGGGCATTTTGAATGACATCAGTAGCTTTAAAAAGTAGCAGAGTGTGTGGGTTAGAGACAGGCAGGCTGACTGGCAAGAAGACATGCAGCAATCACTGGGGAAGCAGAGATCCACGGGCATCCAAGTTGTGTCCTTCTTGTGGGCTTCCCGGGTGCTGGGCTGTGACAGGCAGTCTGAGACGCTTTTGCCGGCTGAAGCAGTGCTGACGAGGTTGTGATATTTCTCATCGGTGGCGAGCCCAGAAAGAAGGGTTTTCCAGAGCTAGCAGCACTAGAACCTCTGCAATTTTTAAGGTGAATATGGGTCATAAGTGAGGTGTGGCTGCATGGATGTATCTTTAGTAGCTAGTCAGGGTCAGCAGATTGCTTTCATGTACACTGTTCATTAATGTTTAAAACAAACATAGTTTTGAAAGTTCATAAAAAAAGGATTGTTTTGCTGTTGTATTTTCTTTTCTCTCTCCCAAGCTGCATCTTCTGCCAAGTTTGTTCATGAACAAGGACATTGGTAAGATAAGGCTGTTGATGAGTGCGAACTGTGTAATGTAACATCATTTTCCATGTTTTCTTTTGTACACAAGACTTATACCGCATGAAATGTTTTATCTGAATAACTCTGAATAGCACTGCATATAAAACAATCAGAAACTGAATATATTGAGTTGGATTTTATTGCACGTCTGCAATCATTAGCACAGAAACTGAGAGTTCACAGCGACTAGCCTTGTTATATTACAGGTGGTAAAATCAGAAGTGAGCTGTCGGTCATCCTAGTGAGTTTGTTAATGTACGGTGTGTGTGTGTTTATACAACAGTCTGTACCCTATATTTTTCTTTTCCGAGGGGTTTGTGCTGTATTAGGGTACTGGTTCCTTAAGCAACAGAAAATAACTACAACCTTCCTCCTACTCCTGCATTTTTGGCTGACTATCGATTTGGTGTAATTTTTATGAATATTTGTATTTGTCCAGCCCAAGGCACTAGCAGGTTTCTTGTGCTTCTGTTTTACAGGGCCGCTCGTCATGGAATCTTGCGAATGACGCTATAAATTCAATCATCCTGTCCCTACTCTGTCCATCACTAAAAGGTAAGTGGACAATGACCTAGGAATCACCCACCCCTTATTTGCCATATGAGAGTTTGATCAAACCATAAGACTCTTTTTCATTTGTTTTTATGTTTTTTAGAAAGTAGAAGCACTACTGGGTTTGGAGGTTTTAATTCCTCAGTATATCATTTATATTCTGTGCTTATGAAGGCCCGGCTCGACTAAAGAGAAGACCAAGGTTGGATGCGGTCTACCTCCACCATTTGGGGCAAAACGCCCCACGTCAACACCATTCCCTGCAATCTCATCCATTGCTAATAAGACACCTGTTGAGGTTATAGGTAGCAAGCACCTTATAATCAACAAGAGACTGATCTATTTCCCTTTATACTTTTTCACTTGTTTTGATGTATTGTATGTGACAGTTTTGTTTTTTGTCTAAACCAAGACCAAATTTATGACTATATGAAAAGATGTCTAATGTGAGAAAATTGTTTGTGGCATATGTTGTTTATGTTTTTTATGTGCTTTATGTGATGTAATACAATAAGAAAAAACAGAGACTCAAGATGAGTCAATAATTAAATATGATGCTCTGTTATCAAAGAAGTATAGTTTTTTGTATAAGAAGTTGATGTGTTACGACTTCAGGGTGTGCACATGGTGTGTGTGTGTCCAATCACCTGTGTAACATATAAAATGTTTGCATTTTGCCTGTTTGAGCATAGCTCAAAATCGTAGATAAGTTGCTGAGAAAGTAAGTGATACTGTCACATAAGTGTAATTAGTCCAGTAGCTACTATTGCGAAAAGACCCCGGGAAAAGGACAGCTGTTAGGGTATATTCTGAGAGGAGTGTTACCACTATGAATAAGGAAGCCACCAATGCATTACCACAATAAAATATACCACACTTTACCACAATAGCAAATATGTAACAAGATTAGGTGTGTCTCCTCAAGAAAATATATCCAACAGGCCCCAGCCGAAGACAGAGCTCTACCCCCACTCTCTGCCTAGACAAGCGTCTGCCGCTCATGGAGTTGGAGGTGGATGAACAGAGGGCTCAAGAAGGAATTTGCTTAGGAAGAGAATGCTGATGTGGTGCGGTCTCCAGACCCAGAAAGCCTTGTGGACGATGCAGAGGGTCTTGAACTTGATCCTCGCTGCCACAGAGAGCCAGTGGAGAGATTTCAGCGCTGGAGAAATACAGTCCCTGGGCTTGAGGCCAAGGACAAGTCTTGCTGTCCTGTTCTGGATACGTTGTAGATGGTGAAGAGTAGAGGCAGGCAGATTTAGAAAGATACTGTTGCAGTAGTCCAGCCTACATAGGACCATGGCTCTGGAGACAGTGAGCTTCTGGGGAAAGTGAGAAAAGGACAAATATTTCTGAGGAGGTGCAGCTGATAGTGTGACATCTTAGAAATGTCACAGATGTGAGTAGAGAAGGAGAGGGTGGAGTCGAAGATGGCCCCAAGGTTCTTAGCCGCATTGGAAGGAGCAGGTAGAGGGCCCAAATGGGGGCAGCCAAAGATAGAGTGGGAAGGCGGGAGCAGGAGACCCCAATGAAGAGGATCTCAGTCTTACTGGTATTGAGGAAGAGATAGTTGGCAGCATACCAGTCCTTAATTGCGAACAGTCAGGTATGAGAGAAGGGGCAGTAGAGGCTGAGGGGAGCCTGAAGGAGAGCTGGGTGTCATCTGCACACCACTGAAAATTAGGGCAGAAGGTAGAAATCTGGTGGACCAGAGGTGCCAGGTAGTGGTAGTGCCAGGTAGTGGTTAAATAGCCAGGAGATAGGTTAGACCCTTGTGGAACACCACAAGTAGAGAGAGAGATAGAAGAGAGGAAAGACCCAAGTTGGACCTGGGAGGGTCAATCAGCGAGAAACAAGGTCAACCAGTCAAGGGCCTGACCAGAGATATGCAGGTTGCCTCATAGACGATTGACCAGGATGGCATGGTTGTTCGTGTCAAAAGCAGAGGATAGACCAGTGGTCATGGAGGCAACCAGCAGATTCAGTCTGTAGACTAATCTGGAGATGGTCAGCTTTTCCAGGAATTACCCAGGAAAGGAGTGATGGAGATCGGGCGATAGTTTGCCAGAGAGGAAGGATCGGCAGTAGGCTTCTTAAGAAGGGGGTGCACAAGGGAGTGCTTAAGGGGGAGGGGAACGTTCCAGTGGCAAAAGAGTGATTGCAGAAATTAGGGGCACATATATCAACATTTTTTAACAGTTTCAATGCTGCCATTTGTAACAGGTATTATGAATATGTGCTTTACAATGGCAGTGCTGGAGTATATTGTGAACACAGGCATCAAGAACATGTCATTTAAATTGGCAGTGCTGGCATATATTGTGGAAACAGACATCATGAAGTGATTTTTACAGTGGCAATGAAGACACGTGTTGTGGGCTCTATCATTTATTGTGGCTCTAGGCATCATGGACATGTGGTGTAAAATGTCTCTTCGTGCTGTTGGTTAGCAAACATCTATTGGACTATTCATGTGCTCCATGCTCAATTTATTGTATGTCCTTTTTACCCAATTTTTGTCACAATTTGTGCTGTGAAAGGTACTATTTCAAATCATGTTTTTCAACAATTTCTCAATGCGGGATGTGAACCCTACTTGACCACCCTAAAAATGTCTAGGCGTCCCTTTCTATGCAAGGTGCAGATGCTAGTTTGGGGTAAAATAGTAATGCACCTACACAGAAGAATATTCAGCAGCTGAGACTGCCTTGCAGTGCTAATTGTAACCTTACATTTGTAAGTTGGCAAAATGGCTAAGCAGCGCTAATTTGGGATAATGGAGTTCGGCATTAACTGAGCATAACAGAAATTAAGAATAGGTCACAAACTGTTGATAACATGTGCTGTACTGAATGTGTTTAGTCACACATACAGTAACTGTTAGGACATGTGCATTTAATTCTCCAAAATATTAATTGGACTACCTCTTTGTACATCCAAAATATGAATTGATAAGTGTATGTTTAACAATAATCTTTCAATTTGTGCAAACACGTGTTTCACATGTTATGTGCACGTCCTCAGGCTAAGTAAATTAAATGAATACGTATGCTAAAGAGTAATACAAAAAAAGAAATACTAAGCTATTGTAACATCATAATTAATAGAAGCTGGAAACAATGAAAATGACTGACAATACCAAAACAACAGGTGTTGTTCATATTCATATGTGTCCAGAGAAATTGCCAGCTCAAGGACTGAACCATTACAACAGCTTCAAACACAAGTGTGTATCCTATATTGAATTACATAAGCAAGTTTGTTTCATTTATCTTTGTTAAACACATTCTAACGAAGTAACACAGCTTTGAATCATGTCAGAATCATTAGTTTGAGATAAATAGTTCTGCGTTGTACCACACATTGTATTACTGCATATTACGTTTCAGTTTATACATGCTGCAGTTGTGTATCTTAGGAGGCTAACATGCTATGGCTCATTTTAAGGGGAATTTAAATCTCATAGAAAGGGGAACATGTGCAAGCGCCTCCAAAGCCCTCGATTTGGGATTTAAATGGTTTACTTACGAGGACTGACAAAAGGCACAGGAATCCATCCAGTCCGGTGCTCTCATTACCAATAGAAACACATTAATGCCATCTACCCTGTAGATGATTGAATCCCTATGATTCCCAAAGGTTTGAAAAGGAGCCAAATTCCTAGAGGTTCATGTCTCTTTTCCTGAACCAAAATTAGATGCAGGTGTAGACGTGTTTCCTCCACTGAACCGGAATAACTCAGTGACAGACCTGACATTTTCAAGGCCTGTCCTTCCCAGAAGGCACTCTGGAGAGAGTGTTCTAAGAACACTCGAAGAAGAGTGGCCTCCAGGAGGTGGACAAGCTAGGAACACACTCCTCGATGGAGAAAAGGACAGATATTTGTAGTTTTTCATTGGAATTAAAGGTGTACATCCAGGAGAAATCACAAAGTGGAGAAGAGCTGTTGGCCCAGGAGAAACACAGAGTTCAACAAGGAGAAGATAGCTAGAACAAGAATCCAGGCTGCAAAGAGAAAAGGAATACAGCAGGTTGCTGGTGGAGATAACAGACAGCAATAACTTCAGGGGAAGAACAGAAAATCATACAGGGAATCCAGGAGATCAGCTTGAGATTAGGAGCATTGAGATATGAAGTGTTGTGTACCAGCAGGAATTTCATTTCTTGTTCCGTGACATCCATGTGACGCAACTGCGTCGGTGCATGGAAGCCATCTTGGGATGGCCCACGTGGCATGCATTGAGTGGCAGAAATGTTTGCGTGTGGGCACGATTTTGGAATGGGCTCAGTGGGCCATCGGAGGCGCCAAGGCTTTTGCCAGGAGAGTCGTGGCACAACAGCTGTGACAATAACAGATGGAGCAAATGTAATGCTCCAATACCCTCACCATATAGGATGTCCATACAAAATGGCAAGGAGGTGAAACAAAATGCAGGGAGCTTGCTACTGTCTGGTTTTTAACATCCCATCCCAAACATTCCTGCATGTCAGCGACCAGCATTTGATGAGTGAGAATATTTATTCCTGGTACATAGCCGAAACAATAGAGGGGGATTCTTTCTGGTGAAGATGGTGAAACAAAGAATCTTTCTGGGCGTGATATGCCCTTGGGTATTGTGAGAAACCTGAAGGTGTCTCACCTGCTAGTCCCCGGGTATCTGTCATCCAGGTGGCCAGGATACGGTCATCGCTATTGGATCCCGTTCCTGGGGGTGTACCAGTGTGGGAGGATCACCTGGATGGGGGCCCTTGGGAGTGGAATTGGGACACTGGAGGGTGAAACACGGTATCCCCTTTGCAAAACACTGTTTCCCGATCCTACCAGGTGGGATACCTGGGAACTCAAACCACCCCCCTTTCCTGCTTTTTCAACACAAACACTTTCTCGCCGACAGTTCACTGTGAGCATCAATGGACTAACACCAAAGCCGTATACCTGACATGTCCCAACACAAGGGTCAGGCAAAGTCAGGCAATTACTGATAATTACACACACCTGACTTCCATTACACTTCCACGCACGGATAAAAGGTGGAGCATGACAGCACACTATGAGCAAGGCAAAACACATGAGGAAGCAGCAGTTCCGAGATGGCAGTTTAAATGAAGGAGAAAGGTGGCACAACCAGAGAGGGTGGCAAGGAGTGAACTACCCTTAACTTTCTCAGAGGAAAAATGCGACTTTTAAGAAGCCTCAAAGAAAAGAAACATAAGCCTGGGAATTGCAGCTGAACAATGGTGCAGTGTGTCTAGAAGGTACACAGGGCCCTCCCACATTTATAGCCAAGGTGGACAGAATTGATTGCCACTGTTGTACTGTCCTTGGCTACATCAACAAAACACAGCCAGTTAGTTGGGGGGACTGATAATAGCAGAGCGGACTGTGCTACGCTGAAGGTTGCAAGCGGCAAAATTGTACGAGGAAATTGTACGAAGAAAGATGACTAACAAGTGAATAATTGCTTTATGATACCGAGATAAGTACCAGATGCAGAGGGGTCTGGCGCCACGCGAGTGCTCTCTTGAAGGTCTCTGTTTGTTACCCAACTGAGCGTGTGATAAATTATTGAACTTTGAAATCAAAGTGGTCCTGCAGCCGGTCAAGCCAAATCCCATGCACAATTGAAAGACTTTGATTGCAAACAAACGGGAATTGGTGTGAGCCCAGCTGAGGGAGACTAATTGTGTAAAAAGGGGATCTGAGCCTGGAAGAGGGCGATCCGGGGTGAACCGCAAGTCACCCGAGAAGATTTTGATGTGGCAAATTTGAACCCGACTGAGGGATGCCTGCGAGTGGCAAATGTGAACCGGACTGAGGGATGTCTGAGAACTAAAAGTGGTCTGTACCCAGCTGAGGTAAGCTAATTGTATAGAAAGGATCTGATCCTGGCTCGGGGATCCGGGGCGGAAGAGTGAATCACCCCACTTGACTAATTGCGAAGGAACATTTTGTTCAATCATTTTGGTAAATCAGGCCCTCTAAATCAAGAGACTTTGATTGTAAAGGGACTTGGGCATAGAAGGCCCAGATGTTGGTAAAATGAACTGTGACCTTGTGCTAAAGAAGCCCAACAGTGTGTTAAGCTCTAGTGAACTGCCTTGTCCAATGCTATAAATGTGGCGAAGGGAGGCCAACATCTTGAACGTCCTGATGTATCATTTTGTGAACACTTCTTTCTTTTGTGAAAACTACCCAACACTATTTGTAACTTAGCAGGAAGGATTGGCAAAATGATTTTTAGTATAGGACCTTTTTATTTGACGAGACTCCACTAGGACTGCATTATTCTTTTTTGATGGTCGTAGCTTGATCCCATCTTAGATTTCGGTTTGGATAGGCATTTTTCCCACCCTTGATAAAGTTCAAATTCCCTTGAACTGTGATCACTTGTGACTGTCTTCCTTTGATACCATGCCTTCCTTACAGTATGAAGGCAAGAAGGAAGCTGGGCTCTATATCACGTATGCTATATCTCTGAAACAGCAAGCAAGGAGCAAGAAAGAATCTTTAGAAATATAGGAAATCCGGGGGACGTTGGGTGTTCCTATAGTTAGGCTTTTGGAATACATCAAATTAACTCAGACTTCTTTAAGATAATATCATTTATGCATTGTTGGGTGATCCCTCTACAACCTATAGGAATTAATTGCCACCATACTCATAAAATGTGCCTACTGTCGATTCTTATTCTAAATGGGCAGTCACAACTTGGCCAATAGTAGGTTTTCCCGATGCTTAGTACCAGATGTGGCCGGTGCCAACATACAAGTGCTATGTAAGCCATTCCCAGGATATACAGCAGCAGTATGGCGAGTTCCAACACGCACAGAAAATGGCATGGTCAGCAACAATATGACTAACAATGGGCCTATCATACCATGACAAATAGTAGGAAGAGGCATGTCACCATTCGTACAGTGTCAGGTGTGTGCAATTACCAAATATCTGGTCAGCACATGTACACTAACTCTGCAGTGGTCGCTCATAACATACATGACCAATTTTCATGTTTCCATTCTTAGTCATGCTCAGTCTTGACATGTCCAGTTCCATGTATGGCCGCTCCACTCATGCCCACAAATAGGATGTGGCTAGATTCCCAGCCACAAAGCGAGAGGCCACTCCAGACTGGAGGCTCTGTAAAAAGAAGGTGGTGGCAAGTTGAGGCGTAGCATGCGAGATGCTGCCATCCCAATTGGGCCAGGCAGCATAACCCACAATAATGCTGGATCACAATAAGCCACTAGTGATAGCTACACCATTCCTATCTGCTGCAGCTTTCCACTTTCACATTCCAGCATGCCACAAGAACGGGCCCTCACTTCATTACATTTCCCCCAATGGCTGGCTGCATTAGAACATGTTATACCCTTATGGTGCTATTACAATACTTTTCTGGTCAGACCTGAAAATATAATTTCCAGTCTCTGTGCCGTGGTCCTAATGCCTTCATATCAATGCCTTCCTTCTGCATTTTCCGAATACAGGCAAATAGGGAGGTTACACGTCCACATATGTATTGTTTTGTGAAATTAGAGAAACAGGGATCTTTCATTTTGTTCACATTAAGTATTAATTTTTTTAAAAAGATATTAAAATTGGAGGTGGAGAAATGCTATTTTCCTGCCGGCTGCAACACCATTCACGGCACTCCTAGGGATTTGGTTAAGGCTGATGAGGTGGTAAAGGCTGCTCTGGTGGGTAGCATGGGGTGAAGACACCTATAAATGCTGTGCTGATCCCAAATCCTAACCAGCTCCTTCCTATATAGTTCAGAATCATGTTTGGCTCTCAACAAAGGGCATTCAGATCCTGCAAGGCTGCCACAAACTCAAGACCTGCTTGGTTGGTCCCTTTAAGATCTAAAACTTGTTTCACTGGTAGCTGCTAATCGCAAGCATTGGTGCGTGCATCCTGTGTTTCATGTGTCCCTTCTGAGGCTTGCTCATCCTACAGGCACGCGCACTAGCTTCTGCTGTGACTGAGATTCAGTATGTCCTGGATTGCGTCATACAAGGGTACACACGTGAATACCTGATCGACTATTATGTCTCTGTGGCTCCATCATGTCCACTCCTGCCCCCCTGCAAACACTTTTCATTTGGGGACAGGAGGGCGGTGCTGTCAGGAATCACCTCAGCTTCTTGTGCATATCGCTGACTTGACAGGCCTCAGTGCTCCTTAGAGGCTTTGCAAAAGATAACCTTGTCTGAAGTTTGGCCTTGTGTTCATCGGAAGATGCAGCCAACGTGTGTCAACCACTTTTTACCAAAGATGGCTCGGTTTCCATACACCTTTCCCCACAATTTAATTTATCACTGCTGTCTCATTGGCTGCCATGATCCCAGCAAAAGACCTAGTTGGCTTGTGCTCGTCTTCGTCACTCATTCCTGCTGAAATCTATGACCAAGAACTCAAATGGTCTGTCCAGTCCAGCCCATTCATCCACAGAGTGACTCCACCAGGGATTCCAGCCTGGCGCCTCCTCTGGACCACCCACCTTGTGAATCTGTACTTCTGGGCAGTAGCTAGGGCTCTAGGCATGTCTGGGTAGTGAATACTCTTCAGTTTTCGTCCAGGACCACTCCCATGTAACTGCACAGCTAACCGTCCTGCCTCTACGCTGCACGTTTGATAGAAGGCACCTGTTCCTGTCTTGCCAAGATGGTCCTGGCCAACTCATCCATCTAACGCACCATTTGATATAATTATTATTGGTTATTTATGACACGCTTAATACCAAAAGGGTTTCTAAGCGTGGACGGGGGGGTCGGACCTGTGTTGCTCGCGTCCTGCTTCCAAGGCGAGCCTGTAGCCCATGAGCAATCCTCCCGAGATCGATGGTCATCATATCTCTTGATGGAGGGTTTGTACGGTGAAGTAGGTCTGGCCGGATGGCATCAGTTCCTGTGTGATATTGAAGAGTCCAAGCCTGACAGCTTGCAAAAGGCTGGGTATCTGGCCAAAGGTCACCAATACCTCTTGAATGGTTTGTGTACATGGGTATAATAGGGCAACGCACGCATCATGGTGTTTCCAAGCAAGCAAATGGTGGCAATAATAGCACAAACTGCAACTGGGCATATGATGGGAACATATGTCATCTGAGCTTCGTATATGTTAATATGGTAGCAATATGTGTGGCGAAATATAGCCCTGAATGCCAAAAATAAAGAGGCCAGAGTGATTTGTAAATGGCCATTGAAGTATAAGGCCAGCACAGTAATGGTGATGCCAGACATGAGGCCTTTTGGACCAAAAACAGCCCTAAAACCTCAAGCAAAGAAAGTGGGATTGAATCTTAAAAGTGCAAAGATATGTGCGATGAATTTCAGCAAGGAAAAGAAAGACATGTGGCTGATAATGCCATTTTTCTCAGTCCATGGAGAGCTACACTTTTACTTAAAGACACAGCAGTGCGTAGATTATCTTCAATGTAATACCAGATTGTGCTCCAGGCATCTCAAGTGAAACTGAGCTCATTGCAATTCACAAGAAATAAAAAAAATTCCTTACTGCCCTATACATATGGACAATCCAGAAGTGATATTCATGTATTTTGAAACGGTGAAATTAAAGGAGTACAGTACATATGGATAGGCCCAGATGCTGTATGAAATGTTATGTAAAATGCATTATCTGTGAGTGTAAAATCCATTGCTAGAAAGAATTACATGAGCCGGTCATTTCTCCAAGAATGAAACTTAACCTCCAAGACCTTTCCTCTGATGTCCTGAGTAGAGGGGTCTGGTTGTCAACCATCAATCAGGGCTATTACTTAAAAATATAGAATGAAATACACAGTTTAGATGTAAACCCGTAAAGACAGATAAGGCCATGCCTGTTCGTTCGGCAGAAGTGACCTTGAGGGCACAATTCCCATAACATGTCCATTAGGGTTGCTATCAGGGCCTCACAGGCCTTGAAGGGGAGGTAAACATAAACAAGAGCCAGCCTCTGGCTGGTCACATGCTTAAAGAAACATGCAATTTAAGAGAATAAAGAATAAAAGGCTGCAGTTGAATCAATAGAAAAGTACATATTATTGCATAAACAGGGCAGAGTGGATGCCACAATGGTCATTCCAGACTTTCACTAAAGGTGACAGTAACCCCATTGAACCATGCTACAATGATTTTTGTGTAATAAACATACCTAAAATTATTAATGAAAATGTGATTTGGGACTTCCCTTGATTCCGAGACATTTGAAAGTTGGTGTAAGGGTGAAGTAAATTATGAGCATGAGAAATATGAAGTGGCATATTTTTCACTGATACGGCTCCTGAGTAAATGAAGTAAAACTGTATCTCTGCACAGGAAGGCTTTCCAACATCAGATTAGCATTATCTGAATCACCTAAAAATGTAGTTCTTAAAAATATATTCATGCGAGAAACATCCAAGCAGAGAAGCCCCAATCTTGCATTGGAGACAGGAACCAGGAGACATGGAAGCTGACTGGGACCCCTTGGAGGATTCAAAGGAGAGTATCCTTGACTGACACCCTTGCTGTCCCAGCGGTGCCATGCTGTTCGCTGATGCCCATTCCAAGGCCTCTTCTGTAAGTAGAACTATCCCCAAAGCCATAGATTGTGTAAGCCCTGCATTTTTTAAGTACTGTTCTAGTTATTTCCCCATGGCAAAATATCCTGTTTGTCTTTGTAGATCCTTAACATATTTTATTAAAGTAAATCAATGAATTCCTCTATAGCAATGAAGGGATGTGTTTTGCTGGCTTTCAAAACCAACACGCTCTTCCCAGTGTGTTTTGAGCCAGTATAGACATAAAGATTTGCCAAAAGAATTAATAACAAAATCCTGTTTCCATGTGAGTGTGCAGGGTACTAAACAAAATTCTCCATTGATACTTTTAAATCAGAAGTGTGAAGCCTGGTAGTGCCTTTGCATATGCGTGGTGCAAAACGAAATTACCCCCGTGTTCCCATTGTTATGTTATGTTATGTTACTTGTCATTTATATAGCGTCTTATATATCATTGGTATGATCTCAAAGCGCTGGTAGGTTGAATGCCCTCGGGAACCGTAGTTCTAGTCAGTAGAGAGAGAAAGAGTCAAAAGGTGCGTGTGTGCACCAGATATGTGTGCAGCCGGTGTGGCAGTTGCATGATAGCTGCTTCTTAGCGGCAGGTGTAGTGGTTGGGGGTCAGGTATATGTGTTCATTCTGGAGGGTGACACCCAGACTGATTTGTGGCTGCTTTAGGCCTGGGGAGACGTTTAAGCTAGCGGTGTGCTAGCCTGCTATGTTTACTTAGGATGATGAGCAGTATGTCGCAGGTGTTAGTATGAGAACAGCTATACCGAATGTGTCATAGTATCGCTGTGTTTTAGTTGAGTGTTGGTGTATAGGAGAGAGTAGACGTGGTAGTGTAATATGGTGGTTATCAGTTAGGCGCTTGAGATCGAGCACTCCATCTGTCCACATAGCTTACTCCATCCATTTTGTAGACCCATTTCTTCTTCCCATCCGTTTAATGTGTTCATTCTGTTTCATCCTTTCTATTCATTTGATCAGCTTTGTGTGTTCCACCTATTGAAGCAGTTCCATCCACTCAATCCGTTTCATCCACACTGTCCATTCCATCCACTCCATCCATTCCATCCATTCCATCCGTTCCATCCACTCATCCTTTTCATACACTATACCCGTTCCATCCACTGCATCTGTCCCACCCACTGAATCTATTCCATCCATCCCATCCATTCTATCTACTCCTTCCGTTCCATCCACTCCATCCGTTCTAACCACTCCATCCGTTCCATCCACTCAATCGGTTCCATCCATTCCATCGGTTCCATCCACTGCATCCTTTCCATCCATTCCATCCGTTGAATCATTTCCATCCACTCAGTCCGTTTCTTCTGTTCCATCCACTCTACATGTTTCATCTATTCTGTCCATTCTTTTTATTGCATCTGTTCCATCCACTCCATCCGTTCTAACCACTCCATCCGTTCCATCCACTCCGTCCTTTCCATCCACTCCATCGGTTCCATCTACTCTATCGGTTCCATCTACTCCATCCGTTCCAACCTCTGCATCCTTTCCATCCATTCCATCCGTTCCATCATTTCCATCCACTCCTCGGTTTCTTCTGTTCCATCCAGTCTACACGTTTCATCTATTCTGTCTGTTTTTCCTTTAATGCATCGGTTCCATCCACTGCATTCTTTCCAGTTATTTCATCCATTCTATCCACTTCATCCGTTCTATCCACTTCGTCCGTTCTATCCACTTCATCCGTTCTATCCACTTCATCCATTTCTTCTGTTCCGATTTGCTCCATCTGTTCCAGGTTCCATTCGTCCCATCTATTCCTTTTGTTCCATCTATACCATCCATTCCATTCATTCCAACAAGTACGTCCACTCCGTTCGATCCGTTTCATTTGCTCCATCTGCTCCGTCTGTTCCATCCATTCCACCTGTTCGTGCTGACAAGTAGACTCAGTCCAACAAGCTCTCTGTTCCATCTGTTCGATCCGTTTCATCACTCTATCTGTTCTATTCACTAAATCTATTCCGTCCGCTATATCCGTTCGGTCCATTGCATTTGTTTTTTCCACTCCTTTTGTTTTATCTACTCCACACACTCAATTCGTTCACCTTTTCCATCCATTTCATTCTTTTATCCTCTTTATCCATCCATTCCATCCTTCAACACATTCCATCTACTTTTCATTTTGTCTATTTCATCAGTTCTTTATATTTCATCCATTCCATCCAATTCATCCACATCATCCATTATATCCACTTCATCCGTTTCACCCACTTCATCCGTTCCACCCACTTCATCCATTCCACCCACTTTATCCATTGCACCCACTCCATCCCTTCCATCCACTCCATCCTTTTCATACACTCTACCCGTTCCATCTGCTGCATCTGTCCCATCCACTGTATCTATTCCATCCACCCCATTCACTCCATCTACTCCATCCGTTCCATCCACTCCATCCGTTCCGTCCACTCCATCCTTTCCGTCCACCCCATCCGTTCTATCCACTCCATCCGTTCCATCCACTCCATCGGTTCCATCCACTCCATCCTTTCCGTCCACCCCATCCGTTCTATCCACTCCATCCGTTCCATCCACTCCATCGGTTCCATCTACTCCATCCGTTCCATCCTCTGGGTCCTTTCCATCCATTCAGGCCTTCCATCATTTCCATCCACTCCATCCGTTTCTTCTGTTCCATCAACTCTACATGTTTCATCTATTCTGTCCGATTTTTCTTTAATGCATCCATTCCATCTAATGCATTGTGCTCTGACCAGAACCACACAGCCCTGCTTGTTTTGTTTAGGGTGGCAAAAACGAATTATCCCCATTGCTTTTCTGTCCCTCATAGTGCATCCATGGTAACAAATAGAACAATGATTTTTTCCCCTTAAATCCCTTTTCCAAAGAGTGCATTTTTATCAGAATTAATCCCAGAACAATTTTCCCATTGTGTTCCCACTCTCTGCCACTGGCCTTCAATTCAGAGAGATTGAGTGTAATGGATGTTTGGAGGGTGGGGGTTGCTGGGAGAAAAATATTATAACCAAATCAGCAATCACTGTCTGTCTTGTATTGTTTTATTTCTGTATTGGTGGATGATTTGAAAAGAATGCTGTGTTGGTGCCGTTACGAAAGTCATTTATGTTCTTGAGTTTCCACAGCATTGGATGATGATGTTAGTCTGTTTGTCAAATTTGGTTTAAATAAAGTAATAAATATATATATTCTTATTACACACTTGCCTGGTTCGTAGTCCATTGTGGCACTGGGTACTTGTTGGGGTTGGGTGCCAGGCGGGTTGGTGGCATTACCAAACTGAAGCGAATCAAAATCAAAGTGATTTATTGTGCACCACATTCATTGGGGGGAAAGGAACTCCCTGAGTTGGGTGTGACTGTGTAATAAACCGTGATAAATAGCTGGTATATATTATGACAAGGTTTGGCAAATTAATGGGTGTCTGCATCCTTAGTGGCAATACATGACACACAGTGTGAGTGCCTGAACATATTATAACGGTATATGATGGCAGTCACATGACTGCCTCATGAAGCGAGTACCAGCGCATCTCACGGCAGTCAATATCAATTAAGGGTAGTGCAGAGATAGTGATATGATGGCATTAGCTGGCAAACAGTGTGGGTACCTGGTCAGATGATGCCAATACCGACATCACCGTAAAATTCGATCTTTCCTAACCTTTCACGCGACTAAACTCTTAAACTCCTCCCTCATCTTCTCTAGACTTTTCTAATGCTCTACTATTTTCTTTGGACTTCCCTCCTCTCATCTCTCCCCACTCAAATCTATCTACCACTCTGCCATCTGCTCCCTTTGCCTTCTCTCTCCTCATGACTCTACCTCCTCTTCCCTCACCTCTCTAGGTTGGCTCCCATTTCTCTCCCAGATTAAATTCAACTTCCTCTGTCCAGTCTTCAAATCCCTCCATGGTATTGCCCCCCTTCCTTTCCTCCCTCCTCACTTTCTACACGCCTTCTCGTTCTCTCTGCTCTGCCAATCTCTACCTACTCTCTTCTCCACCACCACCCTGCGCCCCTTCTCGCTTCCGTTCTTTCCAACTGCTTGCCCCTTACCACTGGAACCGCCTTCCCCTCTTCATCCACTCTACTTCCTCCTTCCCTAACTTTCATACCTCTCTAAAATCTTATCTCTACCATTCACCTCCTTAAAACCCTTTGCTTCCTCCCTTACTTCTACTAGTACTCCTACCCACACCTCCTACTCCCTCTCCTTCTCTTCCACCTCTCTCTCTCCTTTCACTCTACTCCCTCCCACCCCACTTCCTGCACTTTTCTAATCGTCATCTCTTCCTTCCTTCTCCCTTACTCCCTCTGCTTCCTCTCTTACTTCTGCTCTCATCATTGCTCATACCTCCTACCTCCTATAACATCTTTCTGGTTTAATTCAATTGTTATGTAATGTTTGCTGTATCTTGTTTGTTCCTCTTGTAAAGCGTTTTGGATTAAAACGCTATATAAATTCAATAAAATATAAATACACATGGCAATTGCCCATAAGTGGCAACACCAACATCATGTTTACTATTGGAAAGTGAACACCCTTGCGCTGGCCACAATTTCATCAGCCTGTACTCGTCGATACTTCCTTTTCGTAGAAGGAATAGTTTTGTAATGTTTTACTTTTTATTTGACCTTCCATTTATATTTGAGTGACTTACAGTATGTTCTTGAATTCAATAGTGTGGTGTTTTCCCTTTAATGTGCAAGAAACGATGTAGGTTGAACAAATTGTTGTTCTTCAAAATACCATATAAAATATAATCTCTTCTAGTTCTCAAAGTCGCCTCCCTTCTGTTCCAATTTAAATTACAGATCCTCAGCAGACAGGTCCAATTACCTGCTTCTGGGAGATATTGACATGCGATGATAATTCTAGGTAATTGCATAATCCTCTGCCTTCGTGCAAACCGGCACGTGCTTCAGAGACATTGACGTGCTGATTCTATTTCATATCCAAAGCCCTGGTAGAGTTCCCTGTTTCTCCCAGGTATATCTGTGCCAGTGATGTACCCTGAAAAACACTGCAGTCATTATGATGTGCACGCTTCCGAGACCAGTCCAGCATGTTAGCTTTTCTAGGATAGATTCAGTGCATTGTAGATACAGTGTGCCACCATGGCTCACTTCTCATGCGGGTTTTAACGTAACCATTCTTGTAAACTGTGCATGTCCAACAAATGTATTATAATTAAGTCTTTTATGGGTAATATACAATTAATGTGGACTCTTTCCATATACCTTCAAAATGCATTTAATTAATATCATATCATACCATATGCACAGCAAAATATTAAGCTAAATATTCATCATCATGAAATCCCTTTCGGGGAACATGTCAGACCTTATATTATTCCATGCTAGTTTGCCGAACAAACATGCAAATACGCTGGAAGCACAGCTGGTTACATGTTAAGGTGTATTTTGCAGATCGCATCACAAAACTACCAAAGGAAAACTGTTCTTTGCTATACATAAAAACAATAGGTACTTCTTTGAGCAACATCACAAATATTTTTCTGCAATACGATGATTATGGCCCTCATTACAGTTGTGCCAATAATTCCGGTGCGATACCAGTAAAACTGCCTTACCGTTTCCACCGCTCGATATCCTGGTATTACACGAATATTACGGTCGGTGGAGATGCCGGTAAATCCCATTCCATGGAGTCCTATGGAATTGCCTGAATTACCGGTGCCGGTGAATCCAGCATTTATTTGCTGGTAGGGGCCTGCCGGTAGTTCACTGCCCCCCTAGAGGCAAGTTTCGGGAGGATAGCTCAGCAGCAAGGTGCTCGCCTTGGAAGCAAGACGACACGGAGCAATACAGGTTCGATCCCCGGGTCCGCGCTTAGAATCCTCTGGGTATGAAGCGCATTATAAATAACCTATCATATCATATCAAACTTGTGTTTGCCGGGTCCAGAAAAAATGTTGGTGCCAGAATTACCAGCATTTTTTCTAGACCGGGGAACTCATAATGAATACCTATATCTTCATAAGCATCTTTTTTAAATGAAGACTGTCCCGAACAGTTGGCTTAGTAGTCACATCATTAAAAGCATCGGGAAAGAAAAAAATCATTGAGCATCCCCATAGAAACAATAAATAGTAAAGTTATGACTTGCCAGTGATGTTAGAGGAACCCACTTCTGCAGACCGGTAGCTTGCAGCAAATCTATTCAATGTGACAAGTTTGTCAAAGTGCCATAGGGTGATGTACCCTTGTGGGTCAGAGAGTGACAGGGATGGCCACCAGCAATAGGCGGGGCAACCTGAAGGTGATATATGAGGGATTCAACATAGCCCTTCGCCAGCACCCCGTCCATCCTAGAGCATGACCTTGAGAAGAAATGCACACCAGTTCTCCTAAAACCCCCAAACTCTTGGCCTCCCCACAAACGTTTTCGCTGGTACATTTTGTCCAACTTGCCCGCCACTACTTTTGTTTTCCACCAGCCAGCAAAGGAAAAATGTCCCAAAACCCACACACTATTCCTAGGACTGATTCTCAGACCTTGGGAGAGTGAGAGGGAGCTGCGGAGTTGGTCAAACAACCACAGTGACCCACCAGGAGACTATGGCAAGAGAGATCAACAAAAGCGGATTCTCTTTAAGTCCTTATGTATGATGCACGGTGCCTTTAATGGCCTGGGGCCTGAATACATCCAGGCCAAATTTCCCCATTGTAATCCTACTCCAGTGTCTCGATCCCAGTCTGCATTTCTTGTTGCGGTTCCTCGATTCCGATTTATTTATTTATGCGTACTGGTGGACGTGCCTTTTCGGTTGCAGCCGTTAAAGCTTGGAACATCCTTCCTCTCGCATTGCGCAAGACTGTTGACCACCTTGCCTTTCAGCGTCTGCTGAAAATATTTGTTTTTTATTTCTGGTGCTTATCTTCTCTGTCAAAGTAGTGTGAGAGACTGGAATGAGTGAAGTAAGCATGGACAGGTAGAAGTGGTATGGACTAGGATGTGCCCCCTCAATTGGAGAGGGTATTTGACCACAGATCCATATTTAAAATAAATATAAATGAGACAATGAACAATTGATGAATTTAGAGACAACATAACATTGTTGAAGTACAGTTGGAATATGATGAAACCGTAATTTTGTTTTAGAATGTTGTATACACGATTGACACAATAATAGAAGTGTATGCTTTTTATGAATCTATGTTCTATAGAAAAATAAATAAATTGATATTTTTGATACATATTAGAATGGTATGTGATGATTTAATGAGTAACAACACATACAAATGGGCAGACATTAATGGATCTGGGGAAACAAGTGACCCTGTGAATGTAATATATTGTACCAATTTGTAGAGGGCAGTTCACAAGTGGTCTAGAGAAATATTTCCTCTAGTCTTTCTGGTGTTTGTAAAAAGCGTATCTACTCTGCTCAAGTGTTAGCGCCATGGTGCCTTCGGGCGTTTGTGTGCTCAATAAATTCGGATAACATAACATAACCAGTGGCTGGTGTGCCTCAATACCGATGACTGACAAAAACCCTGAAGCAAGGGTGATGGAATACTTGCATGCAGAAATGTATTAAAGGGTCACAACAGGCCCGGGAGGGTAACCAGAAGGTAAGACGTTCTGAGCCGGACACAGAGCTTGCAGGGTGCTAAATCCCTGAAACTGTAAAACCAACATACATCCCAGACATTGCACATTTTGAGCCAATAAGCGTACTGGGTGTTACTTCCCTGAGACTGTCAACTAGTGAGGAAATCATGATGAGTGTTGACATAGTTAGGCCCTTGAATCACGTTCGGACACCCATAGTAGCAGGACAAATGAATTGTTCTTTCATAACGCGCTCATTACCAGAGAGTGGGACACGGATTCGAACCAGTGTTGCTCTGCGTTGTCTTGCTTCCAAGACAAACACGTTGCCCCAGAGCTATCCTCTCAGCCCGTTATCCTCTCCTGTTACTGACTTAGTTCCTGCAGGCTGCATACAGTTACACATACCCATCCTGCATTAAAAGGTTATGAAATTCCCAAATGTTTTTGATGCTTTGCTGCACCAAGGAGTCAGGTATGAGAAGCAAAACCCCTTGCTTTGCACTGGATCTTCACATGAAACAGGAACACACTTCAAACACACATTACAAGTGACAATCATTACAATAATCAACTGAAGTTAGAATTCGGACAAAAATAAGACCAAAACAAACCTTTGTCAAGTCTTGAGCACCTGGACCATTGTTCATTAGATTGCCAACAGAGACAACCAATTACAAGTAAGGCACTCGCATAGGGGCACATTCTCAAAATGTGTTTGGGCTCAGATGATGAGATGCACTATCACAACTCATCAATTGCACCAAATCTCCCGGCACAAAGGGTATATCAATGCACACAAGAATGCACACATTCAGCTTCCCTTTTAAACCTCTAAGCGCTTTTGTACACATCAGAGGGTGTTTCTCCTTTTAAAGTGCACCCCAAATACTCAAATGGGATGTGCTTTAAAATGTGCAAAAATTAAAGCCATTCCTCTGCTCCTGGTTAGAACAGGTGCAGGGGAATGTGCATTGCATGAAAGGATAACTCCTGACCCTGCACATTTATTTGTTTACAGTGTTACAGCAACGGGTTGAAGCACCAGTGTCCCACTTCTATTTCTATCCCTCGACCAGGGATAGAAATGTTTTTATTTATTGAGCATTTCACAGTGACAGGCCCTTTAAGAGGAACACCCTGGGGTCAGGCAATCCAAGGATTGCAGGTGAATTGCCATATAGAAGAATGCACAGTCCAAGAGACATATGCATGACGCGGGAAAGCTTCTCTGTGCTGGGGTTTTTGGTGCTGTGCTGTAAGTTCATCTAGGTGGCACCAAGAGGGAATCGGTCCTCTGACAATACTCTTCATGAGAACTTTTGACCAATTCCATTCCTGAATAGTATGTCAATAGTATGTGGAAAAGAGATCCTTTCTAGTTTTGAAGAGAGCACAAATAAGATCACGCAGACGGTTTTCTGAAAAACTGACACAATAGTGCAAGTTTTTATCAATATAGCGCTCTTCCAAAAATATATCTTACTAAAGAAATTGTTTCTTCATTTTATATTCATAGATTTAAAATTGCCTTTCAATAGTGTTGACAGAAGGACATTGTGGGCAGTTCCAGAAGGTTTGGGAGCTCAGAATGGTTTGTTGGGAGCTATTAACAGGAATGTACAGAGACAATTCTGGCAGGGTTAGGTATGGCCAGGGACATGAGTGCACCAGCTCTTTTAATGTCAAAATGGGAGAAGATGGAAGTTAGAGAAGGAACAGTACTAGCTCAATGTGTATCCCTCCAATATATCAACAGGGTTACCGACAATATAGAAAATGTAGATTGAGGAAGGTCCAATTATTGGAGGTAGTAAAAGGGTATTTTAATGTACTTAGATGGTGTTTTTTATTTTTTATTTCCAAAGCCCTTATGGCCATTAGGAACCAACTCGATATTCTGCATAACTTCTGCATGCACTGCACATTTAGAAAGTTCGTTTAGCAATGCCGGTGAGAACATTTATCAGGCATCAATGTTTGATTATCTTGGGATCAGGAGAAGATTCAATGACAGCTGGTCTGTGCATACAGAGTGCTCCAGATCTAAATGTACCCAAAGATCAGGAGCCATTCGGTCATTTGCTAACCGATTCCAGACTAACCTATTTCTCCAATGATGGTTGTTTATAAGATAACTAGTGTACAGGCACGTGTACACAGGCCAAAGTTCAGGTTTTCATTAACACTGTAGGCCCACTATAGATCCTAAGCCTACAGACTCCTCTAGTGGTGACAACAGGTGGAGCTATGAGAATTGTACTACTGTATATCCTAAGGCAATAGCTCCCTCTAGCGGAGCATTCTGTGTATTCGGGCAGCCTCTACTGCGCATGACGGCATTGGACAAACATACATCTGGCCTTGTATCATAGTAAGATGGTTAGATCAGTGACACTTTACGGGCCGAACTCTGAGGGTATCTCTAACACACAATGCCTAAAATGGAAGAGATTGTATTTATTTATTTATTTATTTATTATTTTGTGCCTGCCTAAAATTGCTGCCACTTTGCAGTTCATATGGAGTTGGTCCTACGCAGGCTTCACTACTTAGCTCGGCTAAGAAAGATCCACTTTGCTTTGGTTGCAGATATACTATAAGAACTGCTTGTGTGGCGTTAAGTACATTGGCAAAAGTAAGTCCCATCCCAAATGATATAAAGCCAGTGAAAGCGTTTCATGATGTGTGGCCGTGAGACACTCATTATTCCGCCTTAATATTCTCCCATGGGCTGGTAGAACTTTGAAGTGGCTATCAGGTAATTCTGAACACTGCCCATTATGTACTGGAGACTGCAGTTCACTTGATTATTGTTTGTCCATATTACAGACGAAGCAGGTCGAAATGGATCTTACCTATTTTAAGAAGAGAAGGGATCGGGCAAACTGGTATAGCGACACAACTTTTCCAGTGTGTAAATGCTCCATATCTGTTATTTTATGTTGCTAATCTTCTAGGATGTATTTGGTCACTCAGACGCAGATATATGGAATTGATTGCTATTTAAAGGTACAATTTCTATGTATATTTTCCATCATGCTTTTCATGTATGTTAATAGTAAAATGTAGTGTTTGGGGTTTATATTGGAAGTATTCTATGCACTATGTGCCATTGGTATATGGTGTAAATTGCTAACTGCAGCAAGTAATGGCACCACCCCCCCTCCGCCACCCCCCTTGTAAAACTGAGACAACGCAAGGTTGTGGCTAGTACACAATCTTACTTGTCTATGAGTTTCAACTGGGGGGGGGGTTAGGGAAGTGGCTCAAAAGCACCCAGCGACCAGCCTCTGCTTGGCACTACGGAAGGTGACCTGAGTCATGCCTGCCTCTATGGGTAACCTTCATGATATAAGGTCTGTGATAATGAAGTGGGATGAAGGGGACATGAGTCGTGTGGTCTTCATACAGCATCGGTTGAAGATGCGTGTTCATGTCCTGACCAATAGTTGGGGATAACTGGCAAAAGATTGTTACTAGTCTCACTTGACTTGGTGATGGCCTATTGCGTAAAGGATTTCAACTCGCAAGTATCCTGTGGTCGTTCCCAATCAGATTCCATCCCGGTCTTGCTAAAATGTTGAGGGTCAGTGTCCAAAGATCATGACTGGCATTACTTGATTAAAGGCGGTCTGAGGTGGCCACTTGTAGCAGTGCAGATTGACGTATTAGAGCCGCTCCTCTCATAGGTCGATAACGAAGGAACGGAGCGGAGTGTTTTGACGGGGCAGCTACTGCGCACCCTGCCCATCAAAAGGGCCAAAGCGAGGGGGTATTGGCTTCCCACATGTAGCACCCAAATTATGGAATGCTTTGCCCAACGCACTCAGTGCTGAGACCTCCCTCTCAGCATTCCTCAAAATGTTAAAAAAAAAACACACTATTCAAATAACTCAGCCTTTTCACACCTCGCTTCCACACCCCGCCCCCACCCCCTCACCTTAGGCATCCCCTGGCTACTATGTTTGTTTTTATGCTGGACTGTTCATGTAATCAAGTTTGTATTATATATTGTCATGTAACTCAGTATGTTTTTTGCAATTACGAACGTTGTCTGTAACAGCGCCACAATGCCCACGGGCTGCTGCACGCTTTATAAATGCTAATAAATAAATAAATAACATTCTTCACAGTAACGGTGGATCTTTAGTAGATTCTGTTGGAGAGATCCTGTGGTAGTATGGCTTGGTCTTCTGTTGTCACAACCGCAGTGTTTTGGTAACGGCCCACAGTCCACCAGCCAATGGCTCATGGCTTTGGAGGAGGAGTGGAAACTGAGTACTCCCTGGCAAGCAAGACAATGGACACGATGCAGGAAACGAGACAGGGGAAGTGACCCTGTTACTGTTTGATGCTGGTGATGCTCTACTGATGGGTAGGATTGTTTGTAATTATACATACATCAACTATTGTGATACTGATGCCAACTAGATGATGACCTGTTGCAGTCAGGAACTCAATTGCCAGGATCCTGCGGTCACGCCCGATCAGAGTGGGCCGGCACAGTAGCAATGCAGTGCAGGGAGGAGAGGCTTTATCCCTTTTCCATACTCTACCAGTACCCACTGGGGCCGGAGGCAGACAGGTCGAAAGAAAAATAGATTTTTCGACAGGTGTGCATTCTTGAAAGGCATTTGGAGCATGTGCAAAGTCAGGGCTTGATTGCCTTGTGATGGCCTGGATGATCTTTGCTGATGCAACCTCGAATCACCTGAACATCAGGCGATTCGTCCAGGCCGAACTTCAGATGACCTTCTTAAAATGTTCATCTGAAGTGTGACCTCATGAACATATGTACAGCATTCCCCCCAAAAATCATAACTTGGCTACTGAGCTGTACTGCTCACGATGCCACTCATGACGTTGCAGATGACATCACAAGAAATAATAGTGTGCATGCTATTTGCTGATGACGTCACAAATGTCATCCATGACATGACTAAAGACATCACATATGACATCGCCAGTGGGTACACGTTGTGCAACAAATATATCACGGGCAGTTTGGTATGTTTAAGTCAACAGTCAATATTAATGGGACAATCATTAAATGGACAAGAACGTATGGTTTGTGTAGTGTATACACTTGGAAAGAGAAAGGAAACGTTCCCATGGGGCAAAGTAAAAAGAAAACATTAAAGTGGTTACCTGCACATTACACATTTATCATAGACGTATATCAAGCACAACTACCAGCCCCCACATTCATTAGAGAGTACACACATGGCATAGTCCACTTGCACAAGAGACATGCCCTAGAACCTGTTTATATAAACGCTACTATAAAACTGTGAGAAATGAGAGCATTAAACCACCCGACCCAGGTAATAGCTACTAGGAACAGTGTTACAAATTAAAATGTCTTAAATACACATGTGTGGATACCAGTCACTAAAGAGAATGTTCAAGGCACTTGGTAATATATGGCTTGCTTGTTCAGTGCTATTTTTTGTTGCAGTGTGCGCCTATCGTGATGTCATATGTGATGTCATGGATGGCATCCTTTGTGACGTCATAGTTGACATCTTTTGCGACGCCCTCTCATGTGATGGAGGCTTCATACACAGTACATTCTGGAGGACGAGTTATGGTTCCTATTTGTGTTTTTTGTTTGCATTCTTGCGACTATAGCATCCCTTTAACAATGTTATTTCACTGATATTGCATATGTTTTGCAACAGCAACTAAGCCATAACATCCATTTAAGCAATGTGTTAGTGGCCTTAACTGGTTGCCACTTCACCCCACACCTAGCCAATCCTCAGAGTGTTGTCTGGGGCTACTTTCCACGTATTCCCTGCCTGTGGGCCACCATGGCCTGTAGCCAATGCACCCCCACTTTAGGTCCATGGCTCACTGACACTTTGCCCAGGCATGGCCTTCAGCCATGCCACAGGCCCCACCAAGCTATGTAAAGTGCCAGTGTACCTGGCCTACTGTCTATCCCAATGGCTACTTTATCCCTATTGTGGGTCGCTGGGAAGGCCATACCCCGGGAAAGGTGACGACTGGTCATGGCTTGCAGACATGATGAGAGAACACTTTATTTCTGGAACACAGCCTTCTGGCATGCCCCACGCTCAGCCAAGACTATGGGAAATGCCCAAGACTACTTCTCCCCTATACCCAGTCCAGGTGTCACTGTCATTGGCCTTCAGACATTACCAGACTTCTCCAAGTCAAACAAAGAGGTCACTGGGCCTGGTCTCTGTTATAGTGAGGATCACTGCAATGCAGCTTTGTGGCTCACTGTGCATGGCCAGTGGCCACTTTCCAGAAGGCACG
Source organism: Ambystoma mexicanum (assembly GCF_040938575.1). NCBI lineage: Eukaryota > Metazoa > Chordata > Amphibia > Caudata > Ambystomatidae > Ambystoma > Ambystoma mexicanum. Next base: position 1,042,913,032 of record NC_090941.1, read on the forward strand.
GTCTTCTGCCATGACCCGTACCCCGCCACGTCAACCAAAGTGGCCAATGTACCCCATTGCAGGTGTATAGGCCACTGTCCATGGCCTCTAGTCATGGCCAGAAGCCACTTTGTCTGAAGCATGGCCATTGGCAATGCTCCAGGCCCTGCAAAGCCATGTGAAGTAGACATTGAGCCTTCAGCCACGCCGAGTCACCACTTTACCCAATGAGGATCTATTCACCACTGGACATGACCTGCAGCCACATCCAATGGCACTTGCCCCAAGTTCTGCTTTTGGCTTGCCCCAGGCCCGACCACATTACTCAAAGTAGCCACCTGGCATGGCCACACACCAGGCCTATTGGTGATTTACCCCCATTTGGGCAGGTGGGACACTGACTACATTGCATTTGACATGGCTTTAAGCCATGACCCAGGTCCCACCAAGCCACTTAAGGTAGCCATTGTACATGGCATGCATCCTAGTTAGGTGGCCCCTTCACTCAACTTCACGGGTCAGAATCTCACTGGCCATGGCTAACGACCATGGCCAGTGCCACTTTACCAGGGCATGACCTTTAGCCATGGCACATGGGTATTATCATTTTTTTCTGAATTACAATTTGGCAGAAGGACATTTTCCCCGCATTTTTACAGTTTATTTTTTACTGCAAAAACAGAAATATGGTGGGTGTGGTTTAGGTATATACAAATGAGGAGTGGGGGTAGATGTGGGAGGTATCCCTCTGTTTATTTTGCAGTAAAAACTTCATTTTGACATATGCCCCACCACAGCAACCAAAGTAGCCACTGGGCCTGGTCCATGGGCAGGCCCGTTGGCCAATTTACCGAATTGCAGGCCCATAGACTACTTACCATTGCATACAGCCATTACCAATAGCCAATTTGCTGGATGTATGGCCTTCCGCCATGCTCCAGGCTCCAAAAAGACAAATCAACCAAACAACCATGTCTGGCATGTCGCTAGGCCCCGGTATCACTTTACCCCAGTGTGTGTCCATAGTCCGCTGGACATGCCCTACCGCCATGTCCAATGGCCACATTTCCAGGGCATGGCTATCAGCCATGCCGAAGGCCTAACCAACTTACCCAAAGAAGGCATTGGGCTTGGCCTACAGCCATAAGCAATAGGAACTTTGCCTGGGGAAAATTTTCATGGGGAATAACCATTGGCCACGTTAAACCATTGCCGGTCCATGGATCACTGGACAGATACTACAGCCATAGACAATAGTCAATGTACCCTACAGTGGGTCTGTGGGCCATGGCCAAAGGCCATATGCCAGGTGTATGGCCTCTAGGCCCCTCCCAAACCTTAGAGAGCCTCAGGGACACCAAAGCGGGATGCAATATGCCCCCTTTCGCGCACAGAGAGGTTCACGAACCCACTACCCGGTCCACAAATGTTGCAGTAAAATCTGTTCTTTCTTGCTGGCTTTGAGGCATATAAGACCCCTCCAAGACCCTCCTCCCCAATCCTAAGTAAGTTAAGGAAGGTCCCAAAGGGGTGTAATATGTATCAAAAATGGCAGAAAACCTGATAAATGTTCTGACAAACTTGGATGACATGGAAAAGGTTAGCATACTACAAAGGCAGTATTTGGGGGAAAACATGTTTGTATTCCAAACCAATCCCATTACATGTTTCCTAACTAGCCAATCAGTTTCCAGAAAGTAAATCTGTGAAGCCCCAAAAATAAATCACTTTTTATTTTACCTATTTCCTGGGAATTCTTTCCAAACTGCTCTACAGTCTAACATCGAATTGGTGGAAGCACACTTTCAGGACCAGGCCTCTGCTCCTCCTGAAAACGTTATGCTGCAAATCCTTCCAGCAGTTCAGGCTGAAGGTACAAATGGATTTCTTCCAATGCAACTCAATTAGTTTTTCACAAGCTTTGAGATTGTGCTAATAACCGTCATGACGAAACCGCAAACAATTTTCCATTGGAAAAAACACTTCATTTAAAGACAGTCAACACAACAAAACCCTTGAAAACCAGCAGGTGTTGGAAGTTACGACAATATTATCAGCCCCCCCTGTTGATGTCATCAACTATGTCATTTCTGAAGTCACTGCTGATGCCATCTGTGATATCGTCTATGTGCTAATAGACTGAGCAACAGCGGGATTCCAGAGTTGAGGTTGTCATCACTTCTGAAATCTGCTGAATTTCATGGGGTTTGTTCAGTTGAATTGTTTTTCATAACCGTTGCTTGGCTACATTTCTTCCACAGAATGCATAGGGACTAGTTATGTTATATCTTACCTCCCCTATTGTAGTAAATAACCTTGGCCCACATTGCCATCTGCCGTGGATACTCGCTACTTTGGTCTAATTATGATAAAAGAAGGACACCCACTACCCATTGTCTTCGGCCATGGACAGTGGTCATGGCCTACAACTGTGGCCCATATCCCCTTTACTAATAAATAGCAATGTCCCACTGCTTGTCTCGGGAGGATAGTTCAGGGGCAACTTGCTCGCCTTGGAATCAAGAGGATACAGAGCAACACAGGTTCGATCCCCAGGTCTGCGGTATTAAGCGTGTTATAAATAACCTGTCATATATCATATCACTGGCTGTGGCATCTTATTACTTTGCACCAATTAGGGTTCAAGGCCATGGCTGCTGACCACTTTTAATCAATTATTTTATTATTTTTATTGTGTTACAGCTGGACATTGGACAAAGTACAAAGCAAGCTTTTCACAAAAAAGAAAAGAACAGCACAATTTTTTGAAACGCATAAAAACATCATTCATCCTATATAAACAAAAGAAAACATAACATTCTTACATTTATACACTTAATTCAAGCTTCTCAAGGGGTTCCTCTAAAAAGTTATACAATGCTAAAACGAATGAAGTGCTGTCCCCCAACATGAGCTGAGCCCAGAACAAATCTCCCGAGGTCTCCCCCTTACTCCCCAGGTAACCCATATTAAAATGGTCTACGCTCTGTTAGGCTAGTATAAAAGAGCGCTCGCTGTTTCAATGACTCTGTAGAAGATTTCTTACATAGTAGGCAAACTGAAGACCGTTTACGATTACCAGCCCATTTATTAGTACGGTCCAAAGTGGGTAAGATGTTCCGTTTGAACCGCAAGTATAGGCTTCATGCTCTGGCTGATGGAAACAGGGAGATGTATTTAGACAGATTGCCTCGTTTTCTGAGGAAGATTGCATATTCCCTATAGGACGGGTAAGCCCCCACCTTTTGTATTGCGCAACTCCAGTCTGACATGAATAGCTTCTTTTTTGTCATGGCCGGCCTATTCACCAATTCCTCCTCAGTTGAGTTAATTTCCTCCAACACAGCAATCATGGAAGTTTTGAATAGAACCAATGAGGCAACCGTCTCATGCGGACAGATAATCCCCACGTCCTCATATAGTGAGTGCGTAGGGGGCCCAATGACCTTAGCATAGCAAGTCAGTTGCCTCCACAGATACCTTGCCCCCTGAGAGATCAGACAACATGTTGGATTATTGCATTGGGTAACCCTTGCGTAAAACTCAAGATCTTCTTCCAAATCATACCCTGTATAGTGTAGAGGATGTCTCTCAGTTCTAATATTAAGGAGTCCAGCCCGCATATGACTATAGGTTCCACCTTGACTAAGTAATGCTTTATTAAAGGCAGAAGAGAGAATCTGCAGAGTAAACTGTAGACCCTCTTTAATTGGGAGACCAGAGGTTTCGCCTTTGCCTTCAGCCCTTCCCTAGTCTCTGACATAGAACAAGTGTTTGTTAAATTATAGCCCAAGTAACAGGTGGTCAAGACTCTTTCAGGTCTTTGATCTCCAGAGGTCCAACACATGGTCTTTGGTTTGGACACGTTGGAGAAGATCCCCACCTTAGACTTGGATCCGTTTATCAATAAGTTGTTTTTAACCGCGTACGAGGAGAACAGATCTAACTTCCTTCGTAGACCAACAGGTGTCCGATCAAAGAAAACCAGATCTGCAAATGCCATCCAATTCAATTACAGGTGCCCCATTCTGACGGTGGAAAGGTAACCTCCATCCACAACGTGTCTATGTCGGAAATATAGGCGTTAAAGCGTGACAGGGCCAGTACGACCCACATGGGTTGTGACTGGCACTGTATAGGCCCCCTCCTTGGTGAGTCTCACCCTCAAAGATGTATTTTGACGCAAATGCCCCACCAGGCCCACCAGTTCAGTAGGAATGTGCAAGTTCAGCAGTTTTGACCATAACACAGAGAGATTTACGTGGTTTAACGTGGAACTCTTGTCCAGTGAGGCCACGTATGCGGGACCGTGCACACAAATAGCAATTTTTTGCTGTTGATTATGGTCCAGAAGTCCAGAGAATTTACGTGACCTGAGCATCACCAGCATACCCCAGTTGTCAATATTCAGCCTGCTTAATTTGATGGTTTTAATGTAATTCTTATACAGAGTGTAATCACTCTCCTTGCCCTCTGATACGATTCTGGGGTATGATGTTCCTTCATCAGGGGCCTCAATTATTGTCCTTTTAGTTATTTCGCGTTGCCAATCCTATGGTCATAAGCACCCATAGGAAACCCCGATTGAAGCAACTTTTTTGTGCCTCGAACTACTCTAAGACACTGCAGCATCAAGTCGTTGAACGTTTCTGTCATTGTTCCCCTCTCAGAGATTCCCCCAGCCTCGAGTTCCCCATGTAGCACCCTAGTAAAATGTATACAAGTGGAAGCATTCCATTTGATTGTCAACCCCCAGCTCCCCCCACCCGATCAACCTCACAAAATGCAGAAGGAAGGTGGTGGGCGTTAAAGCTTACTGGGAGATTGATGACCAATTCAAGGTTACATGGTCGCTAATCAATCAATTTCACTGGAGGACGAAAAGCGTCCAATTCACGGGAAACTAATATTTGGTCGATCAATGACCATGCCCCCCCCCTCGTCATCCCACATGACTTTTATTAGTAAATGATCATGTGCCAACTGCCATTGGTCATGGCCAGTGACCACATCATTCCACTGTGTCCCCTGCCACTTTATACCACGTTGGGTAAATTACTGTGTCCCACTGGCCATGGACTTCCATCATGGCCACTTGCCATTTTTCAAATGTAAGGGTAAAAACACTGCAATCCACTTTTCAATCTTTTGCCTCTTTTTTTGTTTCCAACTCTTTCATCCCATTCTCATTTTCTCCAGAGAATTTCCCACAGGAACAGAATTGCCAATCCTTTTGTACAGGCTTCCATTGCCGCAAGAAGGGCTCCCCTGGAAAAACAATGTCTTTTGATTACCACAGTAAAATGAAAAATCTTTTCATTAAAATGTCTTTCACAACCCGATTTCAACTCTACCTGTGCAGCCCCCCTCCTTTGTTGCTCTCACCAGTGTACCCCTACAGTGAAAGTTCTGCCTGGCCTTATTCTAAGATTATTTTGTCCTATTTCTTCCTGATGTGCTTCGATTCCTGCTTGACTCAAGATTTACCCATGGTGATCCTGTGAGATTCCAGTGGAAAGAAACATTTTCTTACTGAAAAAGGCCCTTCTGGCTCCCCCCATAATGTCAAACTCGCCATTTGCTTCTCATGAACCCTCCCCAAATCCTTTGTGATGTCAAACCTCACATTTCCCTCCTCCAAATATAATTTTGAGCGAGTTTTCATTTGATGTATTGTAGGAATGTCTCACGTCAAACAAAAAAGGGGCGCTAATCATTTCTGAAAAAAAGTCTTAGTACTACAATGCGCCATGGAAGATGCATAAAAGTGTGTTTTGGACCGGTGCATATAATGACGTTATGCACCTGTTCCACAGGCAACACCGGAGGGTAACGGTCCAGCGACCGACACCAGCGAAGTGAGGGTGGTTAACGTAGGCCCCAGGCTGTTACTCCCCTGTGTTGCCCATGGTTACCAAAGCGGTAACACGATGTAAGCGATATTCAATCAACACTACAGCTAAGTCAATGCCTAGTCTGGGATGCTGAGGAAAACCCTTATTGATGTATTTTTATATCCAGTTCAGTACTCTGGATGACAACCCTTGTATAACACCCCCCTCTTAGAATCCCCCTGACCCCACTGAGCCAAGAAGTAGGTTTGTTTTGCAAATTAAAAGGTTTATTTGAAAAATTAAACAATATATATATATATCACACTTTTATAATAAATTAATATCTAAAAATACACTTAGACATATGATGTTGATCAACAATGGGTAATCTGGCACTAGCACACTTCTTTACAATCAATGAGGAGTTAGTATAGGATGGATAAAGTAGCAAAAATACTTTTATGGTTTCAAGGGAAAAGCAATGAGGAATAAAATGCAGTACAGAAATACTTGATATGATTTTAGCAAAAGATAAGATAATCACTTTTTCTCTGGCAATTCACCCCCCTCCCCTATGCAATGTAAGAAATGGAAGGAGATGGAAAGAGGAGCACACAGTTCTCAGGAATGCAATCAAATGCAATACGAAATTCAGTTCCCCCCCAGCAAGCTTAGAGGAAACAGGTAGGAGTTTGAACCACAGGCCCAAAATGCTTTTAAATGTGATGGCAATGGATGGGAAAATGTGCCAACTGATTTTAATTCCCTCTAAAGATTCAGGGTGAGTGGGAGATGCGTGTTGGTATTAGTTCAGGCTCACTTTAGCAATGCTCTATGAGTTATTACCAAGTTGCGAACGGATTTTAACAAAAGAAAGAATAGAGCTGCTATTTTGACAAGTGGAGAAATTGAGCCAAAATCTCAAATCGCGGTAAATTACGCGAGTGCGGTAAAGGTATAAGGAGTCGGTTCTAAGCTTTCAGAGGAAAGTTAATGTGTTCCTAGCCCAAACGGTTCCAGAGAAACGGACGATTAAATAAAGGTAGTTTTTCGGATTTAGAGTAAGCTCAAAATGACAGGTGACAGCTTGCAGCTGCAGAATTGACAGGTGACAGTTGTGCAGCTTTAAAAATGACAGATGACACGATTTCTAGGAGGCAGTTCTACTTAGGTTAAAATAGTTTGGATTAGATTATTTTAACTTAGAGATTGGTTCTGCACAGTTCTGCTAGGTACTCACAATATAAATTTGAACTAGGCCTCGTCACGGATCTGGTCAACACATCCGGCTGCGGTTCTGTCTGCTCGGCGGGTCAATCAGGCACCGGTTCTGCTCACAGCGATCTGGGTCAGCTCTGCTCTGCTGGTCTAGCCTCTCTGGATTCTGGATGTAACACTGCTTTCTGGGTACTGCTACAGGTTCTTGCAAAAATTCTCAGCAAAACTTCAAACAGCTCGCCCGGCTGTTGAATAGTTTGGTTAGATTTGAGGCCTGCTGAAGAGGATTCAGCTGGTGGATTCAGGCCTCTCTGCTACAAATTCTGGAGTTAATTTCTGCTACAGGTTCTGGAGATTGATGGATTTGAAGTCTGGATCTCCGGATGTAAAGTCGGTCAGCATGCTCCGCAGCAAATAGAATAGAATGTCTCTACCTTTCCTTGCAGTCTCTTTTTATGTGTTTTGGAAAGTGGGTGTGTGAGTTGGTCATAACTAAACCTGCCCTTCTCACTTATCATTGGCCAATTCCTCCTCTCTCCCTTGATTGGGGGAAGGAAATGTGAGTCAGAGTGATGCTGTAGGTTTTATGGTCAGAGGGACCTCCCCTTGTCAGATTGCACACAAATCTATTTCTGACCCAAATACATATTATCTATGTACCATTTTTCTAATATTATAGGTCCAGTTAACATATTTTCTGTAGCACCAAACCATCCGATCCCTGTCTTTGTACGATGTCGTGTCCACTGATGACAGAATTCTCCCCTTTTCATCCAGATAACGACCTCTCAACCTTTCCAGATTTTACACAAATGTGCCCCAGGGATATGGGTTACAGATGATAAAGTGTCAGATTTTTAACATGCATACATTTGGAGTAACAACCTTTTTTCCGCTACTATCCCCAGGAACATACCCCAGGGTCCTAACACCTCTTAAAATGTGCACAGAAAAATCACAAGAATAATGGTATTATTTATATAATTTTGACCAGTCCGCACTATGGGTTATCTATCTTTTTAAAATTATGGCCTGGTCAAAAAGGGGTGTGGCTTCCCACATCACAGGGTGGAATAACTGGTTTATCCACTTCCCCCAAGCTCAGATGGCTTGCAGAGGCACTGCCCCTCCCAGTTTCCCCTAAGAGGAAGCCACTTTACGGCCCCCCCAATATAACATTTGCCTGAGTCCAGGACAGGCCTTTGTTCAACTCCCTGTAGTCCCCAGCTGCCACTCCCCTTTCAATCAACATGGCCATGTGACCTCAGGATGCAGCCAGGCCTGGCAGCCAGGCCTGGGAACACAGCTGTTGATCCAGTTTCAACTCCTGTCGGGGGTAGTTGTCAGGCAAAATTCAGTTTCATTAAGCCAGGTTTCAGCTAAATGTCACTTTTTGTTCCCAGTTTTCTACATTCAAATCAAACTGACAATTTTTACATATACATTAAATAATTACTTCCTTCAAGTCATTTCAGAATATAGTTTTACATTGTATCCACCTCTTAGCAAGTCTTTCCTTGGCCTGGTTTTGTTTCATTTGTTCAGTTTTACACAAAAGTCTGGTGGTTTAAAACGCTGGCTTTCTGATAGTGGTGAGTACCGTTACTGCAACCATTTTTGGGATTAAGAAAATGAATTCCCCACAGTTCTGAGTTGCTTTTTGGCAATCAGCATTGCCATTCCCAATGGTTTCAGGCTACTGTATGTGTAGCCCAATGGTGGTTTTAGGCAGTGCCCTCCTGTGCTCACAACATAGGCAAAAATGGGTGGCAGCCTATTCTTCATGTTTTCCCTGTGCACTCTCTGGGGAGTTCTGGCCATCATGATGTTTTCCATGCCAGTACTGCACAGTTTTATGGTAGGGCTTGGATGCATGGGTAAAAGCATCCCACAACGAGGTGCTAAAAAAAGATAAAAATAACAAATGTCCTTCATTGAACGAGACACTGCTCGTGTCACGTTGAATGAATGAAAATCCTTTGTTAAGATGGTCGCCATGGTTGTGGAAAGCGGGGCTCCATACAGAGCCCCTCTTAAATCACGATGGTGGCCTGGAAAAGCGGGTGTCAGTGAAGCTGCTGTGGCAACAGTCATCGCCACCACCACAGCAATCAGGTAAGTGGGGCAGGGGAGGCGGGTTAGGGAATAGTTTAAAAAAAAGAACAGAAACGGGCGGGTGGGAGTAAGATGGCGCTGCGGGCAGGGGAGTCAGCAGGCGGGATCTGTGGAATGCGAGCTGAGATCAGAGTTTTCATCCCGTGAACCGGGGCACCTGATCGGCTGCACCGCCCTGGTGCCAAAGTCAAATAATACCCTCTAGAATGATTACTTTGTTTTAGTTTAGATTCGTACATCATGCTTGAATAACAAAAGAAACCAGCCACAATGTGTTCGAATGAGAAAAGTTTGATCGTGCTATTTTACAAGTTGTACATTTCAGAACTGCTCCTATGTTTAGGGGTGGCCAACAATCTCCTCTCAAATGATATGCCAAACAAAGGGCCTGCATTCACTCTTCCAATGTCGCCCCACCGTGAGCTCTCTGCAACATGACCCAGTCTGTCAACAAGCAGAGGAGTGCCTGCTCGAATAATCATACACCCTAGCTGACTACCTCCCTATTCACCCCCACCTCCGTACGCTGCAGGCACCATCCAACATGCCACCATAACCTTTCCAGTTACAAGCAGTACACTCCCAGTTTGACGTCATAGCTCATCTTGCATCACCAAAGGAACATTACTGTACCTAAAACTGAAGGTCGTTTTCGAGAGTGAGCTCAGCAGAGATTGGCCCGTTGTGAACGCAGGATAGCACAGTGACAACGTGCTGGTCTTGGAAACAAGACCACCCAGAGTAACATAGGTTCGAATGCTTAGAAATTGAACTCGGGTATTCAGCACGTTATACAAAACCAATTAAATAAATAAATTAACCCCAATGGCAGTCAATTAGTCTGTGAGGATTTTCAGAATGAGAACGCATGACCAAACAATGAACTTCACTAGTGATTATGCATTCTGAAAACATGGAAGATGAAAGCTCTCGTTATCGATATCTCAACGTTTAGGATGCAATGTTTAAAGATGCTTTAAAACAAGATGCATTCTGTAAACCATATAGAAAGCAACATGCTAAATCAATCGACAACTAAAGTCATTCTGGAATGGCAACACTTCCAAGTAACGCACATCTAATAACATGTTTAATAAAACGGACTGTCTGAACGTCACTCATGTCTTTCTTTGACTGCAATGTCACAATGTGTTGTGTCCATTCGAATAGCGAAGCGTATGTGAAAACTCACCTGGGTGCCGGTGAAGGAGCCCTTTTGACGAGATAGATCATGAGCGCAGGAAGAGGATTTGACAGCGTGGGGGAGTTTATATAAGGTGTCTCTCCGTCCTCCAGGGCGGTCTTAATCCCTCTAAGCCTCAAGCATTCAGGGGAGTGTGCAGCTTCTGAAAGGCAGAGAACGCATCAGTCCTGGAAAACAATGAGCACGAGGGGAGCAGGTGCAAAGAGTCCAGGCGTGCTAGAAACGCAAAAGGTAAGTGGGAGCTTGACAAACACTGGCATTCAAACTATTAAACCGGAGGAAAGAAGTGTTGTGATTTCGCTTTCACATACAACAATATTGTATGTATCTTTTTACCTCACAGTCTGCCGGATGGTCCATTTGACCCGCTAAAAAGCAGTTCTTTTAAGCCATATGGGCTGTTGGGCGTTGAACTATATAGACCTGTGTCGCGTTCTGTAAATGTGGAATGTTTTGCCTTGTTTATGGATCAGCATTCCACACGGGCCAGTTGGTTGTTTGCTTCCAGTTGGCGTGGCTGTCCTGCTGAGGGTTCAGATTAAAGTACAGTATACTTACTTTACCGTGCCTCCGTGGATTTCTTCATTGGCGACGAGGGGAACGTCAGGAGATCTGAACCCTCATACGCTCCACGCGTGCAAGATCCCTGATCTTCGTGGGATCTAGCTCGGCAGCATGTGGCGAGCTGCGTGGCCCGTTAGGCTGAGTCGAGAGCTGCTGCCCATCTGATTCGTGGCCCGAAAACTGGGGTGCCGCGGAGCTGCTGCAAATCCGATTTGCGGCCCCGGCGACTGGGGTGCCGCGGTGCAGGACCAGATTCCCCTTCAGGAGCCTAGGCTGGGCTGCTTTCAGATGGCAGCGGGCTGTCGAGGGGCACTCCACCTCGGCTCGGCGCGGCTGTCATCGCCGCAGAGGCTGCTCCCAGTCTGGGGCGGCCGTGAGTGCGGACTTCGCCGCCGAGTCCACCGCGACCGGCCGCGTGTGCTGGAAGGTTGCTCCCAGTCCGGGAGCGGCCGCAGGAGGAGCAGCCACGGCTGGGATCTACGCTGTTGGTTGCGTTTGCGGTGGAAGCAGGAGCTGCGTGCAAGGTATTGGAAGCATCAACGGTTTCTGGCTTGCCCTGGTGTTGGAGTTGTGATCGGGACTGGGTGAGGGCACGATCATACCCTTTCCTTTCACGGATGTGAGCTGCTGGCATTGGTGAGGCGGGGCTAAGGAGCCAGGTTGCAATCACGTTATTGTGATCACGTGACACATTTCCCTGCCATACGCCTGCAAGAGGCATGTGGATCTCTGGGAAAGGCTTATTGTTGCCGGGTGATCCTGCTGCTCCACAGATACTGAAGACGTTGTGCTCAAGGACCTGGCCTGTGATTAGACGCCTCGCCTGGGTGGTGTGTGACAAATCGCTTTTCAAGGTACTGTGGCTGGTTGGGTGAAAGGGGTCCACTAAAGCACTGTGACACTGTACATTTTCACCGCTGCAGTTCTAGGACACCAAGGCACAGGGCAGTGCAGCTGTGGAGGTGGTGTGCTGGGTTTTCTGCTGAGTTTCGATGGCCCATAACTTCCATTCTGTTGGTGCTGTCGGGGGTTGAGGCATGTTTCATTCTACTGCCAGGCCGCCCCCGGAATTCTTGCCCACTCCAGGCGAGACAGCGTCCCCATCGGACCAGTGGATTGACTCCTTCAATGTGTACCTGAGGGCAGCTGGTGGTGCAAAGTTTGACGATGAAGAGAAGGAGGCAGCACTCTTGAACTGCATTGGCACTGAGGGCTTGCGGGTGTTTCGCCATTTACCAGGGGAGGCGGTGACAGTGCCTGGTAGTGGCGATGGTGAAAGAGTAGAGAGTGCATATGAGACTGCATAAAAGAAGCTGGAGGATTGTTTTGGCAGGAGAATAAATGTGGCTCTGGAGCTTTACAAGTTCTTTTCCAGGGCACAGGGTTCGGGTGAATCCATTGACGCATATGTGAAAGCTTTGAGAGCTCTGATGGCTACCTGTAGGTTTTCAGGAATTCTGGATGAGTACATTCGAGACCAGATAATGATGAAGACCAGTAGTCAAAAGATTAGGGAGAGACTATGGATCGAAAATGACCCGCCATTGCAAAAGGTGGTGGAGATTGCAAGAGCGATTGAGACATCTAGGGCGAGTGTACAAATTGTGACCGAAAAGGAAAGTTCCAGGGATGCCATCCAGGCTATGTTACCTCGCAGTAGAGGTAGTGGCATGGATAACAAAAAAAGGTTTGACAAGAGTGACAACCAAGGAGGAAGGTTGTCCAAACCTAAAGAACCCTAGGAAGTGTGGTTGGTCTAGTCATTTGACTGGTTCTAAGGAATGTCCCGCGGCCAACATTGAGTGTAGGAAATGTAAATGTAAAGTTCATTATGCCTGCATGTGCAAAGTTAATGCTGTGGTGGGTGCGGTGCTGGAAGGTGGTGTCTTGGATCAGGTGTGGGCTCCAGGTTAAACCTGAGCAGGGTGTGATACTGCATGTGTCACTGAGAGGTCTGTGGGTTTCGGTGTTGGTGGATGGTCATCCTGTTGATATGCTGGTTGATTCAGGTTAGCCCTACACTACATCATCTCTGGAGGTTTATGCGGAGGTATTGGGCAAGGAGGTTTCAATGTTGCACGCATCTGATATCAATCCTAGTGCGTATGGACAGAATCCTATTAGAGTGTTGGGTTATGACCAAGTGTGCATTGAATTCAAGGGTCAGCAAGCTATTTGTAAACTTTATGTGGCGCTCAAGGGTACAAGTGTGTTGGGGTGGGACGAGCAAGCAGCCTTGAACATTGAAATTCATCCAGGGTATTCAGGAGGTGGATGGAGCTGCTGAGAGTCAAATGTAGCCTGTGGAGGTGGGGGTTGTGGGGGGTCAAGTGACATCTGAGTTGCTCAAGGCGGAGTACCTGAAGTGTTTTCGGATGTTTTGGGGAGGTTTAAGGGATTTTCTCACCGTATTGTTTTGAAAAGGGGTACAGTACACAAGGTGTATAGAGTGAGGGGTGTCCCAGTGTTGGCCAGGGATGGCCTAAAGGAGGAGTTGGACAAATTTATGGTGTTGGGTGTCATTGAGCCCATTGAGTCTTCAGAATGGTTGTTCAAGGTGGTCTTGGTCAAGAAAGGGGATGGAAATCTTAGGATGTGTGTGGATCTGCGGGAGTTGAATTCGAGCATTTGGGTGGATCGCCATCCCATGCCAAATATAAATGAACTGTTGCTTACACTCGGTAGGGCCAAGTGTTTTTCTACATTTGATCTTTCCGCTACATATCACCAAATTGAGTTACACCCGGATTCCAGACCACTTAGCTCTTTTGTGACCCCGTTTGGGGCATATCGTTTTTGCTGCCTGCCTTTTGGCCTTCTGTCGGCATCAGACGTGTTTCAGCGGTTGATGCATGAGTTATTTGGTGGCATGCTGGGTGTGTTCTACTTTCAAGACGACATTTTGGTGTGGAGCAGTTCCAGGGAGGAGCACAATGCCATAGTGCGTGATGTGATCAGAGTGCTGAAGGTGAAAGAATTGACGGTGAAGTTGGCAAAATGTCAGGTGGGTGTGGATAAGGTGACCTATCTGGGCCACATTCTTAGTGAGGAGGGTATCAGTCCCAAGGCTGATTTGGTGGAGGTGGTAAAAGACACCCCTGTGCCTTCCAACAAGGAACAGTTGAAGGAATTTTTGGGTTTATCAGAATACTATGTGAAATTTATTCCTAATTATTCTGAGAAAACTGTGGCAATGAGAGCTTTATTGAAGAAATGTGCCAGATTCGAGTGGTCTGACAAGTGCATGGAAGAGTTTAATGCAGTGAAAGATGATGTGGATAAAGCCCCGTGTTTAAGGTCTTTTGACCCCAAGTGCAAAACCATGCTTACTGTGGATGCCAGTGAGGCAGGGTTGGGCGCAGTGCTAGAGCAATGGTGTGAAGGGGAAGTGAGACCAGCGGCATTTGCATCTAGGTCTTTGAAGGGGTGGAAGGTAGGTATTCCGTGATTGAGTGGGAGGCTTTGGCGGTAAACTGGGTGTCAAAGCACTTTGGAAAGATTTTATGGGGTATTCCATATGTGGTCAGGTCAGACCATAAGCCGTTGGTGCATGTGTTTAACACTAGGGGTGAATGTGTCTCCAAGGATAGCTAGGTGGATCGTGGAGCTGCAGGAAAACAACTTCACTGTGGAGTATTTGCTGGGGAAAAGGAACATTGTTGCCGACTGCTTATCGCGTTTGCCTTTGCCTGTGTCTGAGGGTGTTGGTCATAAGGAGGTTGGTAGTGGTCTGGAGGAGGAGTTTCAGATTGCGTGTGTCATTTCCGCTGTTGATAAGTCTGTTTGGGCCTTGGAGAGTGGTAGGGATGCAGAGCTGTGTTGGGTCGGAGAAGGTTTGAGTAAGGGTTTGGGAGGTGGTCATGAGCAAACCAGAGGGTAAAAGGTATGTCCATGTGCTGAAAGAGTTGGTGGTTGGTCCCTGGGGCGTGTCTAGGGATGAGAAGTTGATTCCACCGGTTTGTTTGAGGGGTAAGCTGTTGGAGCTGGCTCATGAGGGGCATTTGGGACGCTCTTTGACCAAGAGGAGGCTGCGGGAGGAGTATTGGTGGCCTTCCATGGATCAAGCTGTTGAGTTGTTGGTGAAGGAGCGACAAGAGCAGGGTGGTTCGCCCCAGCCTGTTCATGTGGTTGATATTCCCAGGGAGGTGTGGTCTAAGCTGGCTCTCGATATCATGGGTCCCTTTGAATGCTTACAGCCGGAGTGCAGGTTTTTATTGCTGTTGGTGGATTACACCTCTAGATGGGTTGAGGTGGCGGCATTTGGCAGGGTGACCGCTGATTGTGTCATAGCTTTTCTGGAGAAGATTTCCGACAGGGAAGGTATCCCGGCCAGTCCAGTTACTGATAATGGGGTACAGTTTACCTCTGGAGTCATGAGAGAATGTCTGGGTCTGTGTGGCATTGAACACTATCATACTGCTCTTCACAATCCCAGTGCCAATGGGCTGGTGGAAAGAGTCAATGGGGTGATTAAAAGTGCTATTCAATTGGCCATTGCTAATGGGCTGGAGTGGCAGGAAGTGGTCTAGCAGTACTTGTCGGCTTATCGTAGGACTCCCTCAGTGAGCACTGGTAGGACGGACGCCCTTCGAGTTGATGAGGGGAAGGAAGCCGGGAACTACTTTGAGGTCCTTGGCATTGGGTGGTGGTGGCCCGTGTGAATTGGATCTTAATGGTGTGCAGTGCAGAGTTTTGGCACACCAGGAGGTTCTTCAGTTTTCCCAAAGGGGTAGGAAGGAGTTGCGGGTCAAGGTGGGTGATATTGTGTGCATTAAGAAACCCATATTTGTGCATAAAGGGGGTAGTGCATTTTTGCCATCTAAGAGTGTGGTCAAGTGTGGTAGGGGCTATGTGCAGTTGGAGGATGGTTCCAAATGGAGCAAGAGGAGGGTGTGGTGTTGGATGGCGGCCGGATAGGGGGGCTGCTGGTGGAAGTGTTGGGATGGAGGATGATGTGAGTGATGTGTTGGACTTCACGGCTGAGAGGAAGGATACTCGCATGTTGGAGGAGAGGGGTGGACCATCTAGTGGACCGTTCGCATCTGGGGGTGTTGAGGAAGGCCAGGTTTTGGATGAGGGTGATAGTGAGGAGAGGGTACAGTCTGGCGAGCTATGTGTTGGGTCTGGTGAGAATGGGGGTGGTGAGGTGCGCCCTGTGAGGTCTTGTGGGCCTCCTGTTAAACTCAGGGATTATGTGTGTTATGGTGACACCTCGTTTTTGCGTGTCAGCAGGATTTTGGGATTTGTTCTTTCTTATCTTTTTGTGATTGTGTTCACTGCATGGCATGCATCTGCAAATGTTATTGTTCCTGTGCTTTGTTGATGCTGCATTGTGATTTCATCTTGCATTGTTATGTTAATAGTATGATTTCATCTCGCATTGTTATGTTAATATTATGATCTTTCATTGCCATTTTATTGTTTGTTTTCTAACTGTGTTTCTTCACTACTGTTCCTTCTGTTTTGTTTGAGGGTGTAAGGGGAGAAGATATGTCACATTCTGTACAGGTGTATTCTTCAGCTGGCGCGTGTGGAATGTTGTGCCTTGTTTATGGATCAGCATTCCACACGGGCCAGTTGGTTGTTTGCTTCCAGTTGGCGTGGCTGTCCTGCTGAGGGTTCAGATTAAAGTACAGTATACTTACTTTACCGTGCCTCCGTGGATTTCTTCAACCTGTTTCACAAATGTGTCCACCACAGCAAATCCAGAAATAGCCTGAGCATCTTGGATTTGCCCTTGCTTCCCTGTAACTTATTAGCACATATCAGAATGTTCAGAGTGCTATCAATAACTATTATTAGTACCTGGCGCAGAAAAAAAAAAGAAAATAACTTATCTGTGATTGACTACATTCCGAGCCTTACTACAGGGTAATTCCATGCACACAACGGCGTGCAGCTCGTTCCGGTCGCGAAAGCATTTTCATTCCAGAATGGCCACCATGGAAAGGGAGAAGGGACTACCTGTAGTCCCTTCTCCCTTTCCATGGCAGCAATTTTTTTGTTTACTTTTGTTTTCTATTCACTTCAATGGCTTGAATGGAAAGGGAGAAGGGACCATGTGTAGTCCCTTCTCCCCTTCCATGGCAGCCATTTTCTTTGTTTACTATGGCTGCAATGGAAAGAGAAAACAGACTTTTTTTTCCTGTCCATGGCACCATTTTTTTTGGCTGCCAAATGCAACGCCTCTCGCAGTGGGAAAAAAACCTGCCACTAGTACCTCGGTCTCCTTGGTTATAGAAATTCACCCAAAGTTGATTGGCTGGCTGGCTGTCCTCCTAAGACAGCCACCCTGCTGTGTGAGTGACAGCTAGTCTGCCAATGAATGGGAAAAACTTGCATAAAAGGCAAGTTCTTTTACAAGGAAGGCAGAGTTGACCACTGGACGACGGATCCAAAGAAGAAATTGGAAGAGAAGCTTGCTGCACCCTCCTGGACCGTTGGTTTGCTCGGTGAAGCCCTACTGCAGTGTTGAAACTACACATTTTGAATCAACTAGAGAAGCCCGCAACAGACAACTTCTTCCCTTGGGTTGGTGGGACCAACTGACCCCCAGACGAACTTGACTGGAACCCCTCTCCCTGCTGGCTGTACTTCTTTGCTGCTTCTGGAACAGAGTGCCATGGGACAGGAACACCAGGAACGAGTGCATCATCTTTAAGCCGGACCTGAGCTCCAGGAAGATCCTAAGGACTCCCTCAAAGCAGGACGACCCAAGCCAGAGCCATTTCATCAGAGTGCTGGACCCCAGAAGCAAGTGGAGCCCACACAGTGTCCAAGAACCGCAGTGGTGCTATTTGCCGGTAGCTGAAACCGTGAAATGTCGCTGATCTGGAGTAAGTCCATTGCTGCCACTGACCTTCAAACCATATTGCAGGCGTCCCCAGATGTCCTCCCTCCTATCCCCATGACTGAGGCCCAGGAACAACTGGATCTGCAGGACTACAACAGGAACAGAAGCCAGCTGGAGCCCTTTCTTCAGACTCAAGTTTTTGTCTAACTAGGGGTACTTACCTCTTGTTGTTTGTAGCTTGCATGTTCTCACTGGAGACTTGCATTTGCTGCCCTTTGCTGAGTTGCTTGCAGCTTCGCTTTTCACAAGCCTCCCCGCTTGTGGCCCAACAGTGATTCTTTTTACAACAAATCTCTCTTTAACATTGTGCAAGACGTTTGTGCTATTTTCAAGAAGTGTCTCAGCTTCCCTAAACTTTGCTCAATTGACATTGGCTGTCCTGGCTCCCTGAAGACTCTTCTTACCCGCTGACTTTTAAGTTACTTGTATAGCTGGGAAAGGGTTAACCTATATTTCACTGGGGGATTGAAAAGTGCTTGCTTGCTTGGAGAAACTGTTTAACCTTTGTTTCCTTCCCTAACCTATTCCTTTTTCCACAACCTCAGTATTGCATTAAGTGTAAACTTGGTATATCAATGTCCACAGTGTCCTAGCAATTGACGTCACCTCAGGGTGTAGGAAATGTGTGTGGGACATCCCAAAAGGGTATCTACATACTTAACTGAAACTGAAGGAGTGCAGTTTTGAAATGTATTTTATTGTTGACAATTGTCCTTTCCAAAGAAGGCTTGTTTTAAAACGGTTACATTAATAAATAATTATTTTAATAAGAAACCTTGAGTATAAGTGTTATTTGAATACCTGTCATTGTGAATCTCTATGTTACACCTCTACAGCTCACACTGACCCCTCTTGAGATAAGCCTAGCTGCTCAGTCACCCTACCAATGTGTGTAGTACAGGCCTATACCAAAGGGTGGGTTACCTATTGCCAAGAGGACAAGGCTGGTGGTGTCTCCCACAGGGTTACTACATAAAATCTTACCTAACAAAAACCCCAGTCATTTTACTAATTCATTTGTCTATTGACTGTTCTCACTCTTGAAGCAAACATGTTCTACTTCACTAGTAATGCTGCTAAATGTGCATTGTGTTGGGATGCACGTTCAAGTTCCCTATCCCCCAAAACGATTCAGGTTGCGGAAAATATATAAGAAATCTGAGGACTCGTAGAATGTCAGATGGAGGGGGATGGGATAGGCTATTGGCTATGTAAGGCCAATGCATCGACTTGGGTGTAGTGGGGTGGGTGGCCAAGGAGGGGTGACGGGGAAGGGTTAGGGAATATGAAAGTTAGAGGTGTGAATGAACACAGTAACAGCCATGTTTCACGGTAGAAAACACTGGAGCTTTGCCCAGACCGCAGTAATAGCAATAGTGTATCCTGGCACCCAGAACAAATACACTTTCACATCCCTGTTCCCAGCCCAAGCATCAGATGAGAAAGGCCTTCAGAGCACACCGACACACTAGCTATTGTCTCATGTTGCACGCCCATGCAATCAGAAAGGAATGACAATAGCCCAGGGCGAGTAGGGCAGCACCTGTCCATGAAGGACGATCTCCTGGGAGCTAGAGCAAAGGTCCTGAGCTGCCAAAACAGTAATCCCAGATTTAGGGCACTAGCATCCCCCATGATAATGGTCACTATATTTAAACTGCCAGATGCCCACAAACAGAGCTCCTAAATTATTTACAAAATGACTGATTAGTGGTGGTTTGGAGAAGCCGAGGTGACGGTTTGTGCTGGAAGAGACTGCCAATGGGGGAGCATAGAGCTGGATGTCCTATGATTTGTAGTACGAGATGCACTGGGTGAGGCCAAGAAATGTAGGTCAGTGCCAGGGAGGCATGGCAGGGGCACCCAAGTGTTTGGAATCTGAAGAGGGCCAATTTGCCCCTGAGAGCATCCACTGAGCTCATGTCTAATTACCGGGTGGACATCACATGAGGTGTTTGTGGCAGAGAACCTTTCTCAAGCAAGCCACCAATCATGTCTCTAGAACATAAGGTGGAAACTGCAACCAATCATTCAGCATCCCATACGGAGCGGGTGGTATGTACATAGGGGACAGCCAATGAGAATGGGGAACTAGTACTGTATACTGGTTGTGTCACAGGTGACCGCAATCTCTTTTAAAAGGGGTTGTTTTGCTTTAAACTAACCTGTGGACTCCGTGGGAGTCAGGATTAAATGTCTCTACTGACACATACCTTTTTTCTTTCTGTACAAGAAATACAACTTTATTATCCATGCAAGAGGTGCACCCAGTCTTTTTCCTTTGATGATTGTTTTTATTCTGGTTGTCTGGTAGTCTGCCTGACAGAATTTGGTGACCCTGCAGTGATTCCAGATTTTCCGCTGAGACAGAGGATTCCTGGCTGCACATCTGGAGGGCTTGCACCCACCTGCAGCAACCAGTCCCTTGTGCGCAACATGGAGTGGTTTACAGGAGCCGTGTTGCCAGAATTGCAGTCTGTTGTTTGGAGAGGGGTGATGTTCCTGGATTGTGTAGGCCATTGATGGAACCCTGTGACGGAGGAACTCGGGAGAACATGCAGACGCAAGTGCACATTTTGCAGGAGAAAACAACAAGGGAGGGGTAGAGAGGATAGGCAGGACTGATTCAGGTGTGTGGAAGGATGTGCTGATTGAGTGATTGAGGTGTGGGTGTGTAGCAGAAAGACCACATGGCGGTTTGGTTTTTATCTGTATTTTTATTATGTGGGTTAAGAAGATGATGCAGTAATGAGATACTTCTCGATTGGGTGAAGAAGACAGCGATGTAACTTTAAGGTGAAAAAGGAAGAGGGGTAGAGGCTCTGCATACTGAGTGAGCCTGGGTTCTCTCCGCCCGATATAAGGTGGGCGCAGGAACGAAAAAGTAGTTTTTTTGTTTGGTGTTTTGTATTGATTTGGTTATTGTTTTGGTGGGGATCAAGGAGGTGTGCATGTCGGTGGTGTAGAAATTTGCGGTGCTGTGTGAACTGAGGGTGCAAGTGTTAGGCTTAGTCGACAGCGAGAGTGTGCAGGAATGAGATTTGTTTGAGGGAATAATGAGTGTTTGGGGAGGGGCACAGACAAACGGGTGGCAATATTAGGGGTGAATAGGATGGGTCGACGGCAAGACAGAGTTCCTGCTGGATCGGACTACTGAGAGATGGGCAGGGTCTGCCCAAGATATTTGACCAGGGGTGGCCGAAATGGCAACAAGCGCCCCATTAGAATATATGTGTGCGGCTTTACTACTGTACACGGAAAAGATGTTTAAATACCACAAATAATAGGTGGCAAGACGAGGAGAGGACTGTTTCAACCTTGGCCAGAGCAGAGGGACCAATAATACAGAGGTTTGGGACACATGTATACATTCCTAGCATTGAAATACAAGGGGAAAAAGTTTGAAGAATAGAACAGAAGTGTTGGAGTTGTGCAAGATGGTGGAATGTTCCCACAGGCCAGGTAAAGCCACCAGCGGGGGTGCCAGCATCAGGGCCCAGGTCGGCCCCATGGCCCACCCTGTCCAGAACCCCCTGCACCGCCTGCATCAGAGCCCACAGTATATACCCCCTCTAGTGCCCCACAGCCCATATTAGGATGTTAACCCACCCACATAGCCTCAGGATACACAAACCCAGTGTACATCCCTTTACTCGCCACAGCACCACCTCCCCAGTCTGTACAGGCCCAGTATCAGAACCTTCCAAATCCATGGCATCAGTAGCTGGACAGGGAACAGAGCAGGGGGGTCAAGATGAGAGACCACACAAATAATGAGAGGAAGCATTGAATAGAAGACAGGAAGAGTTGGTATGGCTGAGCATGGACAGGAGGGATGGGCAAAAGGGACCTAACGGGCTAGACGGTCAGAGGAGGAGATGGGAGGAGACCTAGGGGAGGGGGAATGGGACATGGTGGATGAGGTGAGAGGGAGAGGATCCACCCGTGATATCAACATGAGTGGAAAGTTTATGGGGGCCCAGGTTGGGGAACCTGTATGGACTCATTGCAGTGGCAAATTGTACAGTACAGAGAAGAGGAAGGTGAAGAAAGTGATGGGAACGCAATTACCCTTATTGCATAAAGGACCTGGGAGAGCTCAGTATGCTCCATGGTCGCATATGGATACGAAGAATCTGATAAAAGCACTGCCATCTCTCACTGCAGGGGCAGGGAAGTGGATCTACGCATTTGAAAATCAAACCGCTGGCGTTATGTTAAGTGACTTCAATTCAGCACTCCAACTAAGTCAATGCCTAGTCTGGGATGCCCAAGGGAAGCCCTTATTTTTATATTTTTATGACAAGTTCATAGATCTGGATGATAAACCCTTGTATAACGCCCCTC
This sequence comes from Ambystoma mexicanum, assembly GCF_040938575.1. Lineage (NCBI taxonomy): Eukaryota > Metazoa > Chordata > Amphibia > Caudata > Ambystomatidae > Ambystoma > Ambystoma mexicanum. Next base: position 1,042,935,146 of record NC_090941.1, read on the forward strand.
TCTTTGAATCCCCCTGACCTCACTGAGCCAAGAAGTAGGTTTGTTTTGCAAATTAAGATTTATTTGAAAAATTAAACAATATATATATATATCAAACTTTTATGAATACATTAATATTTGATAGCACACTTATGAATATGACAGTGATCAACAATGGATAATATTACACTATCACACTTCTTTAATTACCTAGGAGTTGGTATAGAAAGGATAAGGTAGCAGAGAATACATTTATGGTTTCAAGGAAATGCAATGATGGAAAGAATGCAGCACAGAAATAAATTGATATGGTTTCAACAAGAGATAATATGATCACTTTTCCCCTTGTGGCAATTCACTCCCCCCCAATGCAATATAAAGATGGAAGGAGAGCACACAATTTTCAGGAATATAATCAAATGCAATACAAATTCTAGTTCCCCCCCCCCTAGCAAGCTTAGAGCAACCGGTATACTTTTAAAACATTCAGAAATACTTTTAATATGATTTGCAGTGAAGTGAAAATATGCTAAAATGATTTTAATTCCCTATAGGAGATTCAGGGAGGGTGACAGCTACTTTGAATTAGTTCAGGTCAACACTAGCAATGATTCATGAGGGATTATCAGGTTGAAAATGAATTTCAGCAATGGAAGCAAAAGACAGCTATTTTTAACGTGTGGTAAAACGGAGCCAAATTGCAATTCGTCGCACTTTTTCCGAGTGCGTCGAGCGCGATTACGGAAAAACTATAAGGAGTAGAAAGTTTAAAATGAAAGTTAAATCTCTCTCCTAGGATGTGCGGTTCAAAAGATACAGACAATTTAGTGGAGGTAGATTCTCAGAAATAAAGTAAGATTCAAATGGCAAATGACACTTTCACAGGTTTGAAATCACAGAATGGACACACGATTTCTATACAGTTCTAAATAGATTGAAATGGTTTGAATTAGATTATTTTAAACTAAGAGATTGGTTTGCACAGCTCTGGCTGGATACTCATTCCTAATTTTGGAAGGAATGGGCCTCATCACAGATCTGGTCAACAGGTTTAGCTGCAGTTCTCTCTGCTATGCTGGTCTGGATCTCTGGTTCTGGCAAAGGTTCTTGGCACTGCACAGCGGTCTGGTCTGGTCTGCGGCTGGGATACAGCTTTGCTTTCTGGGTCTGGTACTGGCACCGCGGTCTGGTCTGGGTCTCTGGTTCCGGCAAAAGTTCTTGGCGAGAATCCAACAGCACAGCCCGGCTGTTGAATAGTTTGTTAGGTTACTGGATTCTGAGGCCTCTGAAGGATTTAGCTTGTGGACTAGGCTTCTGTGCTACAAGTTCTGAAGTCTGGATTCTAAGTTCTGGTTCTGGAGTCTTCTGGCAAAGCGCTTCGCAGGAAATCAGTTTGAAGTGGAAAGTGAATGTCCCTACCTGGGTCTCAGGGGCTCTTTTTATGTCTTTTGAAAATGGGTGTGTGCGTGGGCATAACTAAGCCTGCCCCTCACAACTTATCATTGGCCAAGTTCTCCTCTCTCCCTCGATTGGGGGAAGGAAATGGAGTGTCATCGTGATGAGGTATGTTAATGGGTCAGAGAATCCTCCCCTTGTCACTTTGCACACAAATCTATTTTTGATCCAAAAGCATATTTATCTGTGTCCAATTTTTCTAATATTATACGTCCAGTTAACATTTTCTGTAGCACCAAACCATCCAATCCCGGTCTTTGTAAGATGTTGTGTTCACATCTGACAGAATTCTGCCCTTTTCATCCAGAACACAACCTCTAAACTTCTCCAGAATTTACACAAATGTGCGCAAGGAATATGGGCATCAGATGATATAGTGTCAGATTTTTAACATACATACATTTGGAGTAATACCCTATTTTCCGCTACTACCCCCCAGAACATACCACAGAGTCCTAACATCTCTTAAAATGTGCACAGAAAAATCACAGGAACCATGAGATTATTGATATAATTTTGAAAATTATGTACTATGAATTATCCATCTTTCAAAAATTATGCTCTAGCCCAGAGGGGTGTGTTTTCCCAAAGCACATGGGGAATTTCTGGTTTTTCCACTTCCTCCAAGCTCAGCTGGCTCACAGAGGCAGTGCCCTTCCCATTTCCTTCCAAGAGGAAGCCATTTACGAACCCCTGATTTAGAAATTGCTTGGAGCAAAGGGAAGTTCATTGTTCTGTTTCACTGCAGTCCCAGGTACCCCTGATTCAATCAGAGAGGTGTGATCTCCTTTTGGTGGGGAAGCAAAAGGCAGGCCAGGCCTTGAATGCAGTTGCTGGTTAAGTTTCAACTCCTGTCGGGGGTAGTTGCCAGGCAGAATTCAATCTCCTTAAGCCAGGCTTCAGCCGAAGGTCACTTTGTTCCCATTTTTCTTCATTCAAATCAAACTTACAATTTTGACACATGCAGCTAGAACGCTGATTCTAAGTTCAAAACTATGACATTTAAACACTTGCAACCTATGTGACACTCAAAAGTAGGTCACTCATTTATTTTAAACATTTCGATTTTAGTGGCTTTAATCCCATTTCACTGAAGCTGCTGACATCCACAGCTCAGCCAGTTTTGTTCTGAACATATTTTAGTCTCTTCATCTTTCCAGATTTGGTATGCACACAAGACTTCATTCGACCAGACGTCTGCTGTGTTCAGTAAGATTTTGAATATCTTGCAATGTTTGAAATATGCATTTTGAGCTTGCATTCAGAGAAAGAAAGGTGATTTCAAAGCGCTTTTTGAGCTAACAGGCACTGCTGTTTTTCGTTTGGCACCACGTTTCACTCATGGTGCTTCTGGCCCATCACGCTCGCACTGGTGGGTGGCGACCATTTTGGTGTGTGCAAAAACTGCGCGGTTTTCCTGGATTCTGGCGCAATTGTGGGCTTTCCGGCCATCTTGGATTTTCCAAGCCCACAGCACCAAATGTTGCAGCATAATAACTTGAACGTGGGTCGATACACCTGACAGTTATTCTTGCTGAAGGTGATCTACAGAGTTTATTTGTTGTGCTACTGGGAGACCTGGGCAACAACATATGGGTGAAAGCAGGGTACCCTGGATTGCGGTTAGGAGAGGACATCCATGATGGGGCCCATTTTAATGACATCAGGGCCCCATAATGGCACACAATGCAAGATGCTGAAGACCCCGCCCAGTATATTTTAAAGATCCAGGACATGGGGGGTGGGGCAGAAACAGGTGAATCCTGGGACAGGTCGATCCCCTTCTTTTGTTTTGTGGTTAAACAGGGGCTTCCCAAGGAGGTACATAAAGCACTAGATTAGATAGTGGGGATAGAGGCAAAGGGGTGGGCAAAGATACAGTCTATAATTATACACCATTTCAAAAGATTGAAAGAAAAGGAGAAGGAAACGACCGGTATAAGGGGCGGTAGTAGCAGCCTTACAAGATGCACAGACAGAGCATTGGGCAGTACAGGTAGATGTGATGACAGCATCTGCATGGCACGGAAGATACGTCTGCAATTGTGGGTTTCAGCCACAGTACCAGGGCTTTAAGGAGGGAAAGGACGATTTGGGGGTCTAGGGCCAAGGGGGGGGGAAATACAGGACAATGTTGGATATGCAAAAGATTAGACATTTTTCACAAGAATGTAGAAGCAGGCCAGCCTCATACCCACAGCAGTATGCTCCTGTGCCTACAGCGGCCCCACACAGTGCACAGTCTGCCCCAGTTCCACTTCCGCCAAAGTTTTTTCCACAGCTGCCAGCACAGGGTTCTCAGGACTCAGGTCCATACACAGTACCTCCTGCCCTGCCCCAGATGCCTCAAATACCCAAAAGTAATGCGGTTTCCAACGGCACTGTCACACATTATCAAGGGGCGAGTGGGATGTGGGTAAATCCTTTCCTTTTCCCGGGGATGAACACCTACCCAGATTAGGACAGCGCAGAGAGAGCCTTCACTGCCAATCCAGAAGAGGAACCCTTGCTGGGCTTGTAGATAGGTGACAAATGGTTCATTTTCATGGTGGACACAGGTGCAACTAAATCATGTATAAGTGAAGGACATTTTCTGTTGTCACGTGAGGTTATGGGCACACAGGGCTTCTCTGTGGCAGTGAAATCGGTTCCATTCACAGAAGAATTGGCTATAAAAGTGAGGGGACAAATGGTACAGGCCTCCTCAGTGTTGTTTTCGACAATTGTCCCTGTCAATCAACTTGGACAAAACATTCTCAGCAAGCTGAACATGACTATCTTCTTTACCTAAAGGGAGTGCTGCGTTCAAGTCCAGGAATGTGCCATATAAGAGCTATCATGGTCATTTATGTTTTAGGGAGTGAAATGGCTGCCCAAGGGATTCAAATCCACCCAGATTTGTTCATTTATGGGGTCACAGTCTTGTTGAATGCAATCCCGCAAGTAAGCAACAAATGTTGGCAGATACCCTCTGATTTCATATTCAGGCCCGCTCTGCCCCATGAACAGGTAGCAGGGACAATTTTTACGTTGGATATTGATGGAGTGGTGGTGTTGAAGACCAGGATTTTTCTAATAGAGACAGATACAGATGAAGGACAGTGGAACACAGTGTTGTGCATAGGACTGACTAAACCATTTAAAGAATTGACTGATGACAGATTGATTGACCTGTTTGAATACAAGGACGATGACAGAGAAATAGTGCTAGATTTGTGTGTTCCCTGCGAGATTATGATACAGCATCGCCAGGCCCCGTCCCCCATGTTCATAGCAGAAAGTGTCCCATCATTTACCCAATAAGACATTTCATGAGTCTCTGATATTCTGTGGATGACCGACCCCCATGATGTAGGGCTCTTGTGGAGTGTTGCTCGAATACAAATGAACCTTAAGCCAGGACCAGAATTGCATCGAGTGAAGCAGTACCCATTATCCAAAGAAGCAGAAGAGGGAATGAATGACACTATTACTGCGCTCTTAAACCAAAGCATTATTGTGCCCTCCAACTCCCCCTGCAACACTGCTATAAACCCCATTAAGAAGTCAAAAGGGTCTAGTTGGAGAATGATTCAGGATTTGCACCTTTGGAATGGCAGAGTGCAAGCTGAATTTCCAGTGGTCTCCAACCCTGCGACAATACTATGCAATATAACCACACAAGCAGGCCATTTTACTGTCATTGACCTGAAAAATGTATTATTCTCAGTTCCATTGCACCCAGACTCCCAATATCTCACAGTGTTTACGCATGGCGGAAGGCAGTTCCAGCACACAGGATTGCCACAGGGGTACTGTGAGTCCCCCAGTATCTTCAACAGGGTTTTGCATGCAGACTTGTGGAACCTACACCATGTTGAGTACCATCATACAGTATGTAGTTGATCTATTTGTCTGTAGCATCAACAAACAGCAGTGCAGGACTGATTCTAACATCCTCTTGCACCTGCTTGCAGACAGAGTATAAAAGTGGTAATAACAAAGATACAATATTGCCAACAGGTGGTGCTATATCTAAGTCAGCTTATTTCAATTAATGGAAATAAAATAAAACCAGAATGTTCTGCAGCAGCATGCAGCATGCCCCAACCAGTGACAGTTAAAGATATGCAGACATTCTTGGAGTTATGTCATTTTTGCAGGACATGGCTCTTTGACTATACAACTTGCACACGCCCACTGCTACAGACCCTTAAAGATGCTCAGAAAGCAAAAAGCACAATCACATCGATGGAAATCAAGCTCGCGTGTTTCCAAGAATTGAAAAATGTTATTGCCACAGCCCCTGTCCTAGCCACACCTGACAACACACAAGACATCTATCTCTATTCACATTTAGATGGACAGGAGATGACGGCTGTACTGATATAGAAGAGCACGATGGGCCATACACCATTGGCATACTACAGCTGCATACTAGATTCAGTTATCCAGGGTTTATTCCTATTTGAGCAAGCTCTTGCTCTAGGAGCTTTGCCATAGAGAAGTCAGCCACTATTACGATTGGGTGTTTAGTGATGTTATATGTAGAGCACGCAGTATTTGCCATTTTGGAACGGTCCAAATCCACCCGCACTAAACAGCGAGCGTCAGAATATGAGGTTATCCTGTATAGTCGTAACATCCATATCGGACGGTGTAAAACTGTAAACCCTTCTGACAAAAAATATCACTGATGATGATGCGGTACATGACTGTGCAACTTACAAAGAGCCCAACAATGACATACTAAAAGCATGTGACTGTGCCCTTGAAAATGGAGAAGTGTTCTTTGTTGACGGGTCAGCGACTATTGACCAGGTGACAGGGAAGAGACACATGGGTGCCACAGTGGTCCATCTAGAAGACAAAGAATATGAAGTTCTGGTGCAAAAGAGGTTACCCATGCACTACTGCACGCAAGCAGCTGAACGTATTGCTTTAAATGAAGCTCTCGAGGAATTTCAGGGCTGCTGATTAACAACCTGTTCCGACTTGGCTTACGTCACAACCACAGTTCTTACATGGTTGTCACTATGGAAAAGTAGGGGATTTAGGAGGGCAGATAGATCCCCTGTGCGGCACACTGTTTTGCTAGACAGGTGCCGCACACTGTTTTGCTATTGTGGTCCACTCTAGTAGCAATGGTAAAATGCATTGTGCCTACCCGCAATATGGGCGTACTTTCATTCAGAAACGCTGCAGCAGATGCAGCTGGGATAGAAGCAGCCTATCTGCCAGTACCTGAATAGCCTAAGATTTGAAACCTGCAAGTACAATTGCCAGTTCCCCATACATCCTTATCAATAAGCCAAATAATTGAACTGTAGTGTCAGGACCCACAAGAGGACACATTGTGGAAGAAAAGAGGTTGTGTGCATTTCCCTACAGATTTAATTTGGAGGCAAGGCACTACACTGCAGATGGGGAGCAGGTGCAAGTGGATCTAGGTCACCTGGCCTAAGCCCCGCCCACCTGGTGCCTTCCTGCCTGCTGCTCTTTTTCACCACTTAGCAAGCCCCGGTCAACTGGTGCCTTCCTGCTTGCCGCTTTTTTTCACCACTTAGCAAGCCATGCCCCGCTGGTGCTTTCCTGCTTGCCGCTCTGTTTCCCTACATAAGGAGCGCTCCAGCTTCTTTTCCTTTGCAGATGGGGAGCAGGTGCAAGTGGATCTAGGTCACCTGGCCTAAGCCACGCCCACCTGGTACCTTCCTGCCTGCTGCTCTTCTTCACCACTTAGCAAGCCCCGCCCACCTGGTGCCTTCCTGCTTCCCACTCTTTTTCACCACTTAGCAAGCCAAGCCCACCTGGTGCCTTCTTGCTTCCCGCTCTTTTTCACCACTTAGTAAGCCCCGCCCACCTGGTGCCTTCCTGCTTCCCGCTCTTTTTCACCACTAGCAAGCCACGCCCACCTGGTGCCTTCTGCTTGCCGCTCTGGTTCCCTACTTAAGGAGCCCTCCAGCTTCTTTTCCTTTGCAGATGGGGAGCAGGTGCAAGTGGATCTAGGTCACCTGGCCTAAGCCCCACCCACCTGGTGCCTTCTTGCCTGCCGCTCTTTTTCACCACTTTGCAAGCCCCGCCCACCTGGTGCCTTCCTGCTTCCCGCTGTTTTTCACCACTTAGCAAGCCCCGCCCACCTGGTGCCTTCCTGCTTGCCACTTTTTTTCACCACTTAGCAAGCCACGCTCACCTGGTGCCTTCCTGCTTCCCGCTCTTTTTCACCACTTAGCAAGCCCCGCCCACCTGGTGCCTTCCTGCTTGCCGCTCTTTTTCACCACTTAGCAAGCCACGCCGACCTGGTGCTTTCCTGCTTGCCGCTCTGTTTCCCTACATAAGGAGCGCTCCAGCTTCTTTTCCTTTGCAGATGGGGAGCAGGTGCAATTGGATCTAGGTCACCTGGCCTAAGCCACGCCCACCTGGTACCTTCCTGCCTGCTGCTCTTTTTCACCACTTAGCAAGCCCCGCCCACCTGATGCCTTCCTTCACCATCACTGTCTTGTGGCCAATTCTGGATTTGACTTGTATGGACTTCATTCATTCACGGTGCGTCACTCTTTCGCAACTCTCATGCTGGACTTCCTTTGCATCGTGTACTCACGGTGACCCTGAATCATGCTGTTCCCATCTTCATCTTGTATCCTGGCTTGCAACATTATGTGTTACTACTGACTTCTGCAATTGTATTCGCTCTCCAATCTTGCTTCTCCACTCGTTTTGACTGCTTACTCTCTTTTCTCTCCTCCTTTCCCTTCTCCCTTTTCCTATCTCCTCCCCTTACTTTCTTCTATGCACTTACTCTATCAGAATTGTCCCTGGACCTAATATGATAGCAACCTCGTCTGTTTCCTCCACCCTCCCATTACTGTTTTTTCCTCCCCACCATCCCTACAGCACTATCTGAAATGTCGTCAGGCCTAGTATGATAGTCGCTTGTTTTGTTCCTCCCCTCCCTTTCTGCACCCCTCTCCCTCACCTTTTGTTTTTCTCTGGCTCTACCAGAAATGTCGTCAGGCCTAGTACGGTAGTTGCCTGTCTGTTTCCATTTCCTCCCCACTCTCCCCCTCCCTTCCTTATCTATGTTATAGCTCTTGCACTATCTGAAATGTCGTCAGGCCGAGTACGATAGTTAATTTCACATCCTTACTGTTCATGGCCTGTAAGAATGTGGTTGTATTTTCCTTTGTTGCCTCCCTTGCCTTGAAGCGCTTTGAAACACATTGTGTACAGGCGCTATATAAATAATCGATCATATATCATGTAAGGCGGTAATGCCTCATGAATAGGTAATGGTTGCATTTGAGCAACTGCCATACCTTTCCTTCTCATGTGTCGAAACATCACATTGCTGCGGATATACAAGAGGATTGGGATGTGCCGAATGTGCAAGAATAGTTAAACATATTCATTTCATATTGTATTGTGTGTCAGACCTATAACACTGGGCAAACACTGCAGACAATTCGAGGAACGTTGCTTTACCCTATTGGGCCATTCTGTGAGCTTAATATCGACTATGATGACATGTGAGAACGGTGCAACCACCATGTGCTAATAGCCTTATTGACCTCGGGAGGGGTCATTATCACTTGGGATAATGGCCCTTCCCCAGGCTGCGTTAACAAAGCCCAACATTGGATCAATTTGGAGCTGTCTGGATCATCTTTGAAATGCTCATCTGTAAATGTGATTCCGCTCGGGCAGAAGGAGGAAAAGGAAGAGTCCCAAAATTCTACAATCCAGGTGAATAATGTGTCTTGATCATGGGAGATCGCAAAAATTATATACTTTGGAAGTAGATTGATTTTTAGTTTGAGTCATTTGAGTCATGGAAATGATACATGTTTCTCTAAATTGGTTGTATTTATCTTGTAGACCACGAAGAAAGAAATGCTCTGGAATGATGAAATAATTTTTCTCCTCATGAAGTGGGAATTCCGAAACACATAGAGCTCTGATTTATATATTGTATTATTAAAATAACTGTGTTTCCGAAATAAATTCGACTTTGATTTCTTTGTTACCACAATACTCACAGATTGTAATTAATTTTGACTGTATTGCAGTATAGTTGTGTGCAGGGGAGGCGAGGGTCCCCATCTTTTGGGACTCTTCCTTTTCTTCCCAAAGCTCCAACCTTGCCCTCAAAACTCCAGAAGAACTAGGCCTACATAGCACTCTTCAGAATCCTCCTGCTGCTTCTGAATTATTTTTGCTAATTCATCTTCCACTGTTTGAAAGTGTTTCCTAGTGCTGGGTGAACTTCTACCTCACCAAGAGAGATAACGCAGTCCTATAGTTGTCGAACGTGCAAGTTCTCGCAAGATTCATCAGCAGTTCAACATTGTGCTCTCACACTGATGCGACTTTGTTAGGTGGGCTCAAGTTTGTCAGACCAATCAGAACCTCAGGATGAATCGGCGAGAAAACTACAGCCACAAATTCTCTTGGAAGGTTTGTCATACTTGTAAAAGTTTCAGCTTGCTTTTAGTTTCACTGTGGGTTGTTATTTCCCGTCAGAGGAAGAGTGGGGAAGATACATGTAGGAGAGACCAGGACAGCCGTGTTAAATCGGTGTCAGACCCATTGGGTTGTGCCTTTTTAGACATTCGATTCCGTGAAATTTGTGAAGTCCCTTATATTTTTACACCCCACTCCCGTGTGAAACTCTTTGTCGAACCCTTCATGTCACCTTTTGTAAAAACCTTTTGAGACATCCTTTTCTGAAAGGCTTTCTCGTATCCTTTATCCCTCCATACAAAAAATACAAAAACCTTTGTGGTACCCTTTTAAAGTTTTGTTCATTCTTTCTCTTTCCCCTTAAAAACGAAACACAGAAACCCTATTCCTGAAATCATTCATGGCAGCCTGTGTACATTTGTTCTAATAATTTCCCCTTACCATAGCTTCCTCGGCTAAAAAAAAATTACAAAAAATAAAACCGTTGTGAAATTCAATATTTTTCTGAAAAACCTTTTTATTTACTCCTTCATCTAATCAAACGAATATAAGAAAAGAGGTGTGAACACGTTTTTCGACACCTTTTACCTTAGTCCCACCACAAGTCACTATTGCAGATCATCTCTTCCATGTTGTGATTTATCTGAGAATGTCTTTGGTTATGGTTAGAGTAAAAGTTCCTACTGGATAACTTTGAGAGCATTTTCTCTTTGAATGATGAGGCGAGTGCTGGGAGAGCTGTGGTCATAGAGTCTAGACAGCTAATTGAGGCAGCATAACATGACGAGTCTGAGGCCAGACAGGAGAAAGATGAGGCTATTGAGGGACATCAGAAGAAGAACTATGCAGAGGTAGATGCAGGGCTGGAGGAAGAGCATGAGGGTGTGAATGTGGGGCCGGAGCAGGTGGACCATGAGTATGCAGGAACATAAGGTGGAGTTGGGACAGGATGAGGCACATGTAGGGATGAAGAGGAGTGTGGAAATGCAGGGCATGAAGAAGGTGGTCAGGGGGGGTTAGCCATAAGAGGAGGAAGGCATGACCATGCTGATGGATCGCTTTCTGGAGGGGGGGGTAAAAGGTAGGCCAAATGATAGGGCAAGGGACAGGTAACTGACTCTCCTATGTATAGTGTTCTCCTCCATCATGTGGCCGTATCTAACCCTGCCAGAGGGGAAGACACGAGCAGAAAAGTTATTTGCAAGCTCTGAAACAAGAGTGTGAGTTAGCACAAGGCATGTGAGCATTACACACTAGGAATGATTAAAATCCAAAACCATATCGGCAGTGGCACAAAGTGACCTAGAGGACCCGGGTGGCATCCATTGCTCTCATCTCCACGATACAGGCCAGTGGTGCAGAGGAGGCATCAGCTAGGAGGTATGTAGATGCTGGTTGTTCTATAACTTGTCATTGAGTGTAGCGGTCTGAGAACCACAGCCAGTGGCAAGGCATTGTGCAATGAATAAGTCGAAAACATTATGTCGAAAATTACTTTTTTTTGAGTTTCGAGGTTAAAAAAAAAGGGGTAAAAAAAGAGGGGGTTGGCAGGGGGGACCCCCCCCATTTCGAAAAAAAAGCTACCAAAAAAAGAAATTCTACTTTTTTTTTCGACTTTTATTTTATAGACATTATGACTTTCAAATTTATCACTATAAACTAGGCAAGGCCACAGCTGCATTGGCTGCAGTTATTGGGCCGAACTGGCTCCATGCCCCTTTTTGCCAGAAGGGTGTCTCCCTCTCCCCAAACAGGCCAGTTACCATGATCACCATTCCCAGCTGGTGCCGTGGGTAGAGTGGGGAAGGTTCAACAAAACAACAATCTGTAAATTGAGCAATGGTGGAAGGCTAGTAGCAGCTCTATGCAGAAGCAGCGGTTGTGTATCAGAGGCACAGAGAGAGCTTGGCTTTGCAACTATTGTGTTGCGAGAAGAACCAAAGAAATGCATTGTATTTGCAACTATTGTGCAAAAGAGAGAACACGCTCAGGTTGGCTGTTCTCATGCAGCAAGGAGTACCTACAAATCTCCATTTATGTGGCACTTGTGATGGAAGAACCCAAAAATGCTAGTGTTTATGTCTCCCACAATATGTGTGATTTGAAATGGACAGAGAATCAGAAGTTGGTCTTTTCTTTCTCTCCGATACCAATACTTGTCAATGGTTTCATTGAATGCTAATTGAATGTTTTTTTTAATCAAACTTTAATCCGATAGCTGCTTTACCTTTTTGGATCAATCAATGTCAACGAGTTTCTAAAAAGCGAAGTAAATATACACTTATTGTCTAGAATAGTCATTCATACCGGTTTTGTATTTGCCTGAATGTGGACATTTGAATGAAAACATTACCGAGACAATATCAGGCTGTTTGTGTTTTCCTTTCTGTAGACAAGCTGCCTGCAGTGATTCAAAGAGTTTGTCTGTGGCTACCCCAGCATTTTAAGTTAGGCTACCTCCTTTAATTTCTTGATTGAAGCATCCTAGATTGTGGTATGTGTTTCTTGCATTGGGGGTCATTAATTATTGTCATTCTTCTAATAAAAGGTTACTTTGAAAAACATATATCTTCCATTGATAGATGTCATTGCACCAAGTACAGTTGTCTTGTCAGTCGTTTGCAATTCATTGCTCATTGACATTTGTTCGAAGTGAGACACCACAAGTCTTCTCCTGTGGTCAGGCAATTCTGATGGCATCACTGAAGGTTAGTTCTTATTGTACACTCGCAGAGGGATTCTATGGCTGTCCTAATCTAATGAGAGCAGCTGCTTACTAAACCAGTACTCTAATGGATCATTACCCCTACCCATGTGAGATGCAGCAAATAGAGAAGCATCAACCCTTTGAGCTGCTGACAGGTCACTGCATGTTCTTGCAGACCCATTCGGATTGAGGATTCCCGACTCAGTGAGGAGTTTGTGTTCCAGGCTTTGCAGCCTATCGGTTTCTTTATCTTGTGTAAGAGACCATGGGAAGGTACTTTCTGATGATGGAGGCAATAGTCTTCACCCATCTTCGCAGGCTGTTAAGCACCGGGATTGTTGCTTTGTCTTTGTGCCTAGTTGATGCACACAATTTGTTTGCATTAGTGTACCCTTGCACATTTTATTACTGTTGCATGCTGCCGCTGAGTTTGCATTTTCTCATCTGCCATATGCAGTTGGAAGCGCCCATGTTTACGTAAGTCAACATTCGCTTTGATCAAGGTTAGAGGTTGATCCTCTTGCAAGATTAAGACCTCATCCCTCACCAGTCTCTGGTCAGTGTTAGTTTTAGCAAGTACACACGTGGCAGTAACCTGCCTCTTTAATGGAGAATGCCCATGTTAGGTTTGGCTCCAGCCATTGCAATAATTGTGCAAGGCGCTAAGTTGTTTATTTAGTCAGTCCAAAAGTGCAGGGGAGAATTCCAGTGACAATTGAGTTCTTCGAGTTGTGTGGTGCAGTCGTATAGCACATCTGAAGTTGGAGTTGCAGCACACATTAGTTATTGTTTCAGGACTAAGCTGTTCGCAGGTGCTTTGAGTGAAATGCAGAATAACAGTTTGTGTCCTTGACGATAGCCAAGTACTATAGTTGTGAAAGAAATATTTTGGTGTGAACGAAGCATGGAGTAGAGACACTGCCAAAGCCTCAAAAGGTAGACTGTAGTTATACTGCCCCCTAGGCAGTGTTGGGACAATTGGATCTGCAATAAAATGACTTTGTAGTATGAATACATATTAGAAATGAATGTCCAAAGATAGGAGCATCAGTTATGTTTTTCATGAAGTCACCTGGTTCCCAAGAGATAGCAAGACGAATGTGTGCTTGCAATAGGAACATGTTTCAAAACGAGAGTTGCCAAAAATGTTGCAGAGAAAACTATTATAAGTACTGGGAACAGTTTGGATTGCCAAGTTGCCATGCGCTCATGGGAGAGTATATTACTATGTCTAATTTGCTGTCTTCACTGTTCACACGCACTGCATGATTGGGTTGTTTCAGTGGAATTGCACAACAGAAGTTATATGAATTTGCTTTGACCAATCAGGGTTTGCCATTTTAGTAAATGTTACATGTACAACTTTAGCCAATCAGGAAGTAGTATTTTCCCATTCACTGCACAATTATGTCATTCATAGGGTGCTGCACTTAGGATGATCCTGGGTAATGTACTAGCTAATAGGGCATGCTAAGGTGTAGTGCATTTTGATTTGTATATAGGTGGGAGCCAGTAGGGAACGTGGAATTAACATGTACTTTACATGCAATGTATTCTCATTTTGTGGTTTTTGTCTTTCAATACTGTAATTCAATGTGGGCAGATCAAGAGCATTTTTTGTTCTATGCAGCTGACTGACCCTCCCGGCTGTAATTTGCATGTATGAAAGCTGTTTCTGCAATCGTGCACTCCATTATTGCTTTCTTGGCTTGATATTTCCCATCAGTTTAGGGGCTTACCATACAGCTTGCATTGAACAGAAGCTCACCCAGTGTGCAGTGACAGCCATGTAGTCAATGCTATGTCCACAGTGAAATTGATTGTCTAACCCTCTAACTATCTAATGCTTTCCACAAAGTAAAAAAGAGTCTTGTTGTAAAACATAGGTATAGCCTTATGTGAAAAGTAACAGACACTGATTTTCTTTTCAGCATTGACAGAAATGTGTAATAAGCCAACAGAAACCAGGTTTTTCTATGAAAGAATATATCTCAATGCCAGTAGACAACATTACCACTAGGTTATCACTAAGCAACCAAAATCTACCTGGTAACTCGTAATATATTTGTCTATTCTCAAGAACCCCTTTCTTTATAACCTGGTGAACAAGCGAATCACTGCAAGGACTGCATGCACGATGCACTGTTGAGGAGCGACATGGGGGTTCGTTTTTCATATGACGGCAAGCAGCAATGTTTTCTGGGGTGGTGGTATGGTAATTGATGGCTGGTATTGGGAAGGATACAGTTTAGGTCTTGTGCATGGTGTTACATCAAATATGGTGTTAAAGACTACTGGCCACATTCTCAAAACATTTTTAGCCACAATTGATAAGATGCACAAGCAGAAAAGGAAACCGGTCCGTTCTCAAATACCATCTGCATTGGCACATTTTAGATGCGCTCATTGCGATAACCTTTTTTACCCCCTTTGCATATTTGTGCACATCAGGGGGTGTTTCTTTGAATTTAAAAGCAGATCCTGAATTCACAAACAGGATGCGCTTTTAAATGTGCCCACAGGACAGTCATCTACCTGCACCTGTTGGGGACAGGTGCAAAGGGAGGCACAAATGAGGACAGGGCCAATTCTGATCCTGTCATGATTTTTTCATTCAAGTATGGCAGCCGCGGATTAAACTGTGGAAGTCACATTTGCATTTCCATCCCCCAAATAGGGCCCTTTAAGGGAAATTAATTTTAATACGTTATTTTATATGTGTGCTTTTTTCACCTGATCACACCGAATTCAGATCTGTATTGAGTTTTTCAGTGGGACAAATGATTCACATGTTACAATCAACAATCTTCTGAAAGTGAAACGCGCTAACACAACCATGTGGCTGCTGTGAGCCTATCACACATTAGTGTAGGGAGCATGCTTCCTCCCAACACTTATCTATGGAAGGGGACTGGACAGCGGATGTTTGCGCCAGCGTCCTGCCCTCCTGAAATGCACAGGTCTCCTTTGAGAATAAGAGGACCTGCACCTTTCTGAAAACAGCACAAATGAAATGGTCACATTCTCTGCACTCTCATTTGAGATCTGGCCCATAGTATCGGAGTTGTTCCCAGCCTTCCCTATCACACAGAGAACGCAGGTAATGAGATGTTGTCATTCTTTACCCCATATGAAGACAAATCATACTGGATTCTTGGTATGGGCTAAGAGGTGCCCTGTGCATCTGGATGTAAAGGCTGTGGCGGCAGTGGTGGTTGTGAAATGACAGCCACGTGCAGATGTTTGGCACTCCCAAATCTGCCATCCTGTGTTTGTAAGTCAATGGGCAAATGTAGAGAAGTACCTTCCCATGTCTCCATCTGTTATCAGTGGGTTTCAAGAGTTACAGCCTGCGCTTGCTCAGCGATATTCCAGGTGAGAGGAATGGCTTCAAAGCACTATACTACACACACCTACACACACCCACACACACACCTACCCACACACACACACACACACACACACACACACACACACACACAGCGTCGTGAAACAGTGATCTGGTCATACATCTGAAGCAGGCACCCAAATGAATGGTTTCCCTCCTTTCCCTCTTCAGATAGATTAGGCTGAGGTTAGGCTATGCTGTTTCGGGATGTGGACGTGAGTGCAGACCAGTACAGAAGCATCCCAACAGCTATAGACCTGTAGTACCAAAGTACAATTAGATGCTGCACAGGCCTCTAATGAAATATAGATTCTTCACTAAAATGCAGACAATGGGTCACAAACACTGAATAATCCCAACCATGTAAAGCAAATGCACAGATCAGGGCACACTAAGATAGAGACAGGAGGGAGGAAAGGAACAGCAGAAATGCAGAAAAATAATGCAGCTACCAAAGATAAGAAATGTTGATTAACCGTCACTAGTGCCCAAGGTTTAAAGGCCATGCCGGTCAGTTCCTAGAAAAGTCTTTCTAGGTGCTTCTACTATGCGCAAAACACTGGTTCGTAGTGAGTCCATCGACAGCCAAACCATCGATAACCATGCCATTGACAAAAAAGCTTTGGGGGAAAAAAAAACATTGAATGCATTTTTTATTTTTAAATGGGTGGTTCTCCCCCAATCCCCCTTTTTAAAAAAACATTAAAACACACTTTTACTAAACTAAACCCTTTACCATTTAAAAAAATGCTTTTGTTGGGGGTTTTTTCGATGCATTTTTTTCAATGGTATGGTCTGTCGGTGCAATGACCGGATACCCAAAACACTACCATAGTCTTTTGTAGTTGGTCAAAAGTGTTAAGCAGGTCTTGATCGTTTTAGGGCTTGTTCAATGACATGAGTCATGGTTCAAAGCAGGCCACGGGATTGGAGAACCGGTGCAGGTATTGCTGTCCACTTGCAGCTCGAGCAGTTTGACAGTGTCAAGTTAAAGGCAGCAGTGATTCACGTTGTCAGAGTTAAATCAATCGAGAGGTGGCTCAAAGATTAAAAGCGGGATGGTTGAATGCTGAGAGTTGGGCTTGCATGCAAGAGTTGGGCTTGCATGCAAGAGGTGTTCCTGTGCATGCAAGAGGTGGTCCTGTGCATGCAAGAGGTGGTCTTGCATGTACAGGATCAGCAGTGAGTGGTTTCTACTTCAAGGCTCGACTGGATTCCCAGCGGCTCAACGCGGTGAAGTGCACAGGTGATGGGGAAGTGCGATATAGGCGTCCCCGGAACAACAGGCAGAAGTCGCATCAGATGTCTCTTTAGGCAAAATATCAAGCCATAGTGGGGGAATAAAATATGTCGGTAAACTTGGTTTTGATTTTTAATGTCATCCGCTCATAAATCAGTCGATCTTTTGGATAAAAGTATACATTTATCTTTACTTTAGCACTGTCCTTGATTAAAAAGGAAAAGTTAACCTGCAATCAGATGAACAATTTAGCTGGGGTACTAAAAGTGTCACCCAGTAGTGCTAAAGAGTAATTTAGCTCAGCCGCGTGTTTGTAATTCTATACCACACCTTCTCTTAGCTTCTAATATTGCATCAAGAAAGTAAGACGCATCAACAAACAGCTGTACAATTGAACCAGTTTCCTTAGCAACAATAGAGCTTTTAAAAAGGGGACCCAAAGACACTGCTGCTACTCATCGCTTGCATGTGCACATTTTAATTACATGACACTCTTAGAGGTGGCCAATTCACATTTAAGCTGCTGGACTGTTGGGAGACTGCAGACAGTATCTAACAGGTTAAAGTGTATGCAGGGCTGGAGTTGCTCTTTTTTTCAAGAATGTTGCCAATACCTTGTACAGCGAGCTAAAACTGCGGGTCTCTGAATGTTAAAATCACAGGCAAATGTCCCATACCCACTACAAAAATAGGATTCTCTTTTTTGTGAACACATTCTTAATGGCCTTGATGAAGAACTCTTCACACCCGATTTTACCCAACATAACCTGCATTTGTAACATTCAAGGAGAAATTGTAGAAAGAATTGATTGAATAAAGCAAAATGATCCAGGGGGCTTCCTTTTAAATGCAAAAAGATCTGGCTATCATCTACATAATTCAGAAAAGCAATCCCCAGATATGCTAAGTGGTGACGCAAAAGCTTGCCATATGTATATTAAATTATAAAAGAGGAACACTACAGGACATAACATCTGGCTCAGGCATATACGCCTCAATTTTGACTCTAGAAATTCTAAAAGGTTAGCAAAAACTGGAACCAGAGTACAACCACATCTGTCACCAAAGCAACTTCCTATAAATGTTGCAACACAATTAAATGGTCTAGAATATCAAATGCTGCAGACAAATCAAGCAGCACAAAGATACCCACATCTGCCACCTGATATCTTAAAATGGATATTTTTCACATCAATAAGTGCCATCTCTGCACTGATTGATGCAGACATTAATCTTCTTAAGATAGTTGCTTTCATGGTAGATGTAGATATGTTTGTACTCCGGTTCCAGTTTTTGCTAACTATTCAAATTTCTAGAGTTAATATTGAGGATCAAATATCTAAGCCAGAGGTTATGTCATGCACTGTCCCTCTTTTATAATGTAATACACATATGGCAAGCCTTTGCATGACGACTGATAGGTAAGCACCATGATACACGAAGTTGACCTGTAGAAAAGGCCGTAAATGATGGCGCACTTGCGAGCATTTTGTAAGAAGAGTAGGTCTATGAAATAGAGTGATCCTCTAAAACACTTTTTTTTGTGTTGTAGATATGTATTAATGTTGGACAGGATCCAAATGTACATAGACAACTATTGATTACGATTAAAGTAGATCACTATGTACTGATTTTATTATTTGTAGTGTTGTGGAACACAGGATTCCATATTTGGGAGATCAAATAATGGCATCCGTCCTGATGAAGGCTGTCTAAATTAGAGCATAGCTCATTAGCTCATGAGGCTAAAGCACTCGTGTCGACATGATTTTTTATGACAATGTCATTGATATACATAGGACAAATAGGATAATTTATGGGGTCTATGGTATACTAAAATCCTTGGAAAGGATGAGTGTGAGAAGGCTATACAAAGAAGCCGTGTGACGGGACAGTTGGGGAATATACACAACATTGACATTTTTTCTGTACCCTGTGGTGATACATTCATGTTTGTAACGTGTTTGTTAAAAAAAAAGAAAATTTGCTGATAAATATATGTAACATGGATGTGTTTTGATAGCTGTTTCAAAAACATTTTAAGAACATTTGTTTTAAGAGAATTTAACTAATAAATGGACTTATAATTGTGAACTAGTAGGGGAAGCACATACATACATACATATATATATATATATATGACTGAGCCCCAGTCTGAGGAAGAACTAGGAGTCACAGGACCCCACCACTGCTTGAGCAGTGCTGCCCACAGCCTGGGAGAGGCTAGGGTTGAAATACCATGCAGCACAAAGAATCGCTGCCCACTTTCCTTCGTTATCATCTCGAGCAGATTCAAAATCTGCCTCGCACCCCACATTTCGTGGGATGCTGCACTGTTCTCGCCGCCGCCATCAGCCTAGAGGAGGCTTTTTCCATTTCCAAGATGGCCGATCGCCATCACTCGCTGAGCCACACCAGCCTGCTGATGCTCTAGGGCCGCTCCAATTGGCCGACTACTCCCAACCTCACAGCCCGCAATGACAGATTAGGATCCAGGTTCCCCACCACAACTACTAGACCCAACTCCAAACCTAACACCAAAACCAATACAAAGCACAATGCGCCAAATAAGGCCACACCTCCCCCACTAAAAGGCGCCCTACTCAATGTCAGATCCCTGGCTGCCCACCCCACAGAAATTGCAGACATCATCCTTACCAACGACCTCGACTTTCTAGCCCTAACAGAAACCTGGCTTCATGAGGCGTCTGGACCACATTTATTGCTAGCCATCCCAGACAAATACTCTATCCTCAGAGCTGATAGACCCAACGCCAGAGGTGGAGGTGTAACGATCATTTCCAAATCCTCAGACCTCAGACTAGCTGCTACAGTCTCACTCACATCCTGCGAGATACTCACAGCCAAACTACAAACCTCCCCCACAACCACGATCACCTTCCACCTCATATATAGACTCCAAGGCCCCCCTGGGACCTTTGAAGAAGACATCACATCCCTCATCACCGAATATTCCAAACCATAAGCACGAATCATGATCCTCTGGGACTTCAACCTCGGTTACCAAGACCCGAACGATGCACATGCTGCATCCCTAGCCAATGTCCTAACCAATCATGATCTCACTCAACTCATTGTACTCCCCACCCACCAAAAAGGCAGAACCCTTGATTGGGTAGCAACCTACAATTGCAATACAACCTGTAAAGACCCCCAACTTTTGGCATGGACCGATCACATGATCCCTCTTGAGGTCAACGCCAATAAGGTACTGCCCAATAAACACCCCCTGGCAACAGCCTGTCCACCAGGAATAAACGCAACATTACTGCTGAAGCCCTACTACCACTGGTCCTACCCACCCTCAATGCTCTCCCAGCCAACGCAGAGCTTAACCTGCTGATCGACACCTTTAACGACTCCATGGCCAGAGCAATGGATACCGTTGCACTCCTGAAAATATGCAAAGTCAAACCCAAAGCTCATCTGAATCCGTGGTACAGCCCTGAGCTCAAACTACTCAGAAAAGAGAAAGCCAAGGCTCAACACACTTGGAAGACTAACCCCACCGCGTAAATCAAATCCAACCTCACAAACCGATCCTCACTTTACAAAATCGAGATAATCCGCACTAAAAAAAGATGTATACAACACCAGGATTGTTCAGGCAGGTTCCTCCACCAGAATTATTTAAAATTCTGACGGAACTAGAAAACCCTATTTCACCTCCACACACCTGCCTGAAAGACAAATCTTGGTGCATCAGCATCCAAAACGCCCTCAAAAATAAAATCTCAGGACTCCAAAACAAAATTGAGGACAAACGCCAACAACTCTCCAATAACAAGGTCACCAACCCTAGCCCACCCACACCCAACAATACTAGTTCAGGCTTCTCGTTTAAGAAAGACACCATCCAGAAGTTCAAAAAATCATCACCTCCTTGAAACCCTCAAACTGCAAAGGAGACAGCTGCCCTGCCCAGATCATAAAAGATGCAGCCAGAGAGCTCTCCTCCTTCATCACCAAACTTATCAACCTATCCTTCACCAATAACTCGATCCCTAGCAACTTAAAACAATCATGGGTTCTCCCACTCCTAAAAAAACAATCCCTCGACCCAGCCATACCCAGCAACTACAGGCCCATCACCACAGTCCCCTTCCTACTTAAAATCCTAGACAGAGTTACTTCATCCAAATTCAGGAATACTTTGAATCCAACATTGCTAGGAATACGTCAATCTGGCTTCAGACATCAACACGGAACAGAAACCGCCCTTGTTGATCTCAAAAGCCAGATTGATGAAATTAAAGATAAAGGCAATGCCGCAATCCTACTCCTACTGGACCTCTCAGCGGCTTTTGACCTGGCCAGCCATGAAATCCTTTGCAATCACCTTGCCACCGCAGCCCACTTCTCCTCCTCTGCCATCACATGGATACAATCCTTCCTAGCAAACAGAACCATGCGGGTCTTCGCCACAACAGCTGCAGCAGACCTCATCCCCATCACATGCGGGGTCCCACAAGGATCCTGTGTATCCCTCACTTTGTACAATATATTTACAAAGCCTCTATTTGACCAACTGGACCATCTGGGTGTCACCTACACAAATTACGCAGATGACACCCAGATACTCCTCACCATCTCTGGTAATTACCAAGAAGACTCTGCCCGGATCAACAAAATATTCTCCATCATTCAGGCATGGATGGCCTCGCATGGTCTCTGCCTGAATGATGAGAAGACAGAGCTCCTCATCGTCGGCTCCCCCAACACCCTAACCAAACTTAATCCTAGCTATTACAACATCACCATCGATGGCCACACCATCCCTATAGCCAAAAGCGTGAAAACCCTTGGCTTCTATCTAGATGCCAACACCAACCTCACCAACACACCAATATGACCGCCTCAGCCGCCGCCTACACTGGCAAGCTCACAGGGCGAGCAGACCATTTCTATCACCCAACAGCTGCCTCACCCTTGCCAGGGCCCTCATACAATCCAAACTAGATTACTGCAACAGCCTGTACCTAGGTGCTAACAAATCTATACTCAACAAGCTGCAGGTACTGCAAAATAACGCCCTGCGCGCAGCCCTCAACATTCCTAGACGAGAGCATATCTCCCCTACCAGGAAAGCCTGCAAATGGCTATCCATGCGCCAAAAAATTGATTTAAAAACCATCTGCCTCACATAAAAGTCCCTCAATCATCTAGCACCACCATATCTAGCTAATATATTCACCATGAAACCTGCTACCAGATCCACCAGATCCTCCAACACTCTATGCTTGACAGTGCCCAGGTTCCACCTAAAAAGAGCTGGAGGGGCAAGCTTCACAGTACTTGCCCCCCAACTCTGGAACACCCTACCCCCCCCCCAACATCAAAACTATCGAATCCTTCCAGATCTTCAGGAAGCAGGTCATCAGCTGGCTCCTAAACAAAGAATAGCCCCACTAACACCAGACCTTACACCCCCGTGCAGTAACTGGTTAGGTACTGTATTCACATTGCTAATTGTATATTGTGTGTATTATATGTGCACTGTATATTGATAACTGTATATATATGTATATATTATAAGTATGTAACACAAAGATACTTCTCAACACTGTAACCATTTTCTTAAGCGCCCTTCTACCCCTGGGTTTGGAGCGCTATAGAAATAAAATAAGCAAACAAAAAAGAAACAAATTATATATATATATATATATATATATATATATATATATACTTCCCCTATATATATGTCCGGAGTATCGCCCTGATCATTTGCTTGTGTTTATATATATTTTGGCACCTGGGGAATCAGGGAATTACCAGGTAGCCCTTTAGTGCAAATATAATATTTATGTTGCAGACTTGTTGGAACATAAGCAGATGACCTCTTCTCCCTAGTCACAAAAATATGGTATTTGTGATGCACTCAATCATAGCAATGGGATGCAAGCTCCTGCCTCCAACAAACTCTGGCCCTCCATTTCCTAGACACTGACAATACAGATAGCTTCACTTCCATGTAGGGTAATGACTGGGTAATCAGAGATAAGCAGAGATATAGTCGTTAAGTCCACTAACTCCAGCAGCCCAGTCAGATCACAACTATAATCTCTGCAGAGATACAGGTTACTTGTCGAATCACCCACTGAAAAAACTCTAGTGAGGAAACTAGGGAGATCAGTGCAATTTATAAATATTACTACACTACCTTTCAAGAGGACTAGCTCACAGACCATCAGGATTGTGTGCATGTAGGGAGGGAAGGAGATCCAGACAAACCCCCATGCTGGCACCTACATGCCAGTAAATAACTAAAACCCATGAAAGAGTAAGAAGAAGAAGAATCGCTAGTACAACTATCCTTGCTAAAATGTGGGTCCTTTCAGAAAAAGGACCTTCCTAAATGTTACTGTGATGATCTATGATTGCAACACTACTTCAATGCTGAAATCAGACAGCAAACATATTGCTATAGACTCAAAGTTGGTGATATGCAAGAATACAAGTTGGGGGCGTTGATTGGGCATCTTTTGTCCATGAAGACAAAGAAACCTTTCCCAAGTCAAAGATACATTTCAATATAGAAGACAGAAGAACCCATTGGCAGACTATGGACATGACACATTTTCCCCACAATTGTTATCTACAGGACAGACTTTCCAAGGTTATGAGACCTGTTCCCAGAACACCAGGGAAAAAAGATTGAAAGGGTGGAATCCAATGAGCCAACTGAAGTTCCCCGCAATACCTGAACATTATATCAGGAGTGCTTGGGTGAATAGACACACTGAAAAGTACCCAACAATTAGTGCCATTGCCCAATGAATGCAAACTCATAAGAAAGATAGTCAGTTTCTCACGCTATTATAAAGTCAGTATCGTACAGCAAAAATAAAAAAAAAAGTAAGAATAAAAATAAATAAAAGTATCTACATTTACATCTATCAGAGATCTAGGTACAATTATTAAAATTAAAGCTAAGGGACTTTCATATTTACTTGCACTAGATTGTTAAATTGATATACCTATGTACATTTCTCCTGCAGGTAGCTAGAACTCATTGATTTTCTTTTCAGGAGTGGGTTCCCCCCCGTCGCCCCCCCCCCCGAGAAACTTTATAGCTCAGATCAAGCACCTACGCTTATATAGAACCAACCTATAGATCCACTAGTATTTTCACATTTGCTTCAAACTGCCTTATACGGAAGTTTACCACCTTCCAGATTTGAATGGTTGCAATTATAAGATTCTTGTTCTGCCCACCTAAACATCTCAACCAAAACCTTTCACCAGCAATATGATTAAAATCCTGTTCATGGTCTGCTAGATATTTTTCAAAATATTTCTCATATATAGATCGCATGTTCTTACAACAGGTTATCACATGTCTTATGGTTTTTTTCTCTTGTCTACTACCACACATTCTACACATTCTTCTTTCCTCCGGGATATTTAACCAGGCACCTCGTACACCGAGAACATTAAGTCGGTTAAGCCTCACATCAAGGAAGATTTTCCGATTTACCTTTGAGGGCATAAGCTTTAGATAGAACTGAAGTTTTTTATACAGGAAAGGCAGTTTTGCATATGAACCTAAGGAGCCAAATTCTGCAACCCTATCATTACTATGAGCCCAGTCCCACTTTTCCAAGGAATCTTTTTGGGCAGGAGGACCCAGGACGGGAAGTGTCTTCCGTGTGGCAGCGGTTAGGCCATGCCATAGATGTGGAGCGGCAGCGGGCAGAAGAGGCACGGCTCACGATGGTCAGGGCGGAGAACTCCAAATGGGGGGAGCCCTGAGGAGGGCCGAGTGCCTCGAGGCAATTTGCAGGGAGTTGGAGGAGAACATGTCATCGTCCCTGCAAACCCTCGGGGCCATGGAAGAGGACCGCCTCCGGGACATTGAGCAGGAGTTCGATGATGCCCTGGCCCGGGAGATCCAAAAGTGAGCCGTCAGACTAGCCCGCTGCCCTTGTAAATAGTTAGATAGTGTTAGGTTTCCTTTGGTTTTTTCTTTATTTTGGTTGCGCTTGGACAATGCACCACATTTCTATATATAGTTTTTCATTAGGTAGTATTTTTGATAGGTTTCATTTCTTCAGTTGGGATCATGGACCCTGGATTGTTCATCTGCATATAGTTCACTATTGGATTCATCTCTTTTTTTGGATTTCCCCATGGAGCAATGGTTTTCACTTTTGTTTTTCGCTTGGATTTGCTTTGTTGGACTGTGACTTTGGACACCTTTCCTTTGGATTATGATTTATTGTTTTTCATTATTTTACGGACATGCAGATTTTCTTTTTTTATTCCCATTGTTGTTTGTTTGATTTTAATTCCATTCATGTTGCGTTTAATACATTTTTTTCTTCATACTTCGATGTGTGGTATTATCTCATTGGTTTCATGCATGTCATGATATGGGTTTTCACATTCACTTGCAACCATTGTGTGTGTGTGACGGACATGTGTTCATTTACATACTTGCCATTGGGGTTGTATCATGTAATTGCCTTTTCTATGTGGGTGGATGCAATACTTGGTTGGGTCTTTGGGCTGGGGAGGCTGGCCATAAGGGCCATGATTGAGGATCGTCATGACCTGGGGGCAGGGGGACATGTGTGGGGTCCTGCTGGCAGGTGCCCTGCACTGCTGGGGGTGGGGGTGCAAGGGGACATGAGTGGCCCCTGACTGCTGGCGGGTGGGGGTGCTGGGGGACATGAGTGGGGGCCTGCTGGCAGGTGCCCTGCACTGCTGGGGGTGGGGGTGCAAGGGGACATGAGTGGGGGCCTGCTGGCAGGTGCCCCTCAGTGCTGGGGGGTGGGGGTGCTGGGGGACATGAGTGGGGGCCTGCTGGCAGGTGCCCCTGACTGCTGGGGGGTGGGGGTGCTGTGGGGCATGAGTGGGGGCCTGCTGGCAGGTGCCCCTGACTGCGGGGGTGTGGGGGCGTAAGGGGACATGAGTGGGACATGAGTGGGGGCCTGCTGGCAGGTGCCCCTGACTGCTGGGGGTGCTGGGGGACATGAGTGGGGGCCTGCTGGCAGGTGCCCCTGACTGCTGGGGGGTGGGGGTGCAAGGGGACATGAGTGGGGGCCTGCTGGCAGGTGCCCTGCACTGCTGGGGGGTGGGGGTGCAAGGGGACATGAGTGGGGGCCTGCTGGTAGGTGCCCCTTAGTGCTGGGGCGTGGGGGTGCTGGGGGACATGAGTGGGACATGAGTGGGGGCCTGCTGGCAGGTGCCCCTGACTGCGGGGGGGTGGGGGTGTAAGGGGACATGAGTGCGGGCCTGCTGGCAGGTGCCCCTGACTGCTGGGGGTGGGGGGTGCAAGGGGACATGAGTGGGGTCCTGCCAGCAGGTGCCCCTGACTGCTGGGGGTGGGGGTGCTGAGGACATGAGTGGGGGCCTGCTGGCAGGTGCCCCTCAGTGCTGGGGGGTGGGGGTGCTGGGGGACATGAGTGGGGGCCTGCTGGCAGGAGCCCCTGACTGCTGGGGGGGTGGGGGTGCTGGGGGATATGAGTGGGACATGAGTGGGGGCCTGCTGGCAGGTGCCCCTGACTGCTGGGGGTGGGGGTGCTGGGGGACATGAGTGGGGGCCTGCTGGCAGGTGCCCCTGACTGCTGGGGGGTGGGGGAGAAAGGGGACATGAGTGGGGGCCTGCTGGCAGGTGCCCTGCACTGCTGGGGGGTGGGGGTGCAAGGGGACATGAGTGGGGGCCTGCTGGTAGGTGCCCCTTAGTGCTGGGGCATGGGGGTGCTGGGGGACATGAGTGGGACATGAGTGGGGGCCTGCTGGCAGGTGCCCCTGACTGCGGGGGGATGGGGGTGTAAGGGGACATGAGTGGGACATGAGTGGGGGCCTGCTGGCAGGTGCCCCTCAGTGCTGCGGGGTGGGGGTGCTGGGGGACATGAGTGGGGGCCTGCTGGCAGGTGCCCTGCACTGCTGGGGGGTGGGGGTGCAAGGGGACATGAGAGGGGGCTTGCTGGCAGGTGCCCTGCACTGCTGGGGAGGTGGGGTCCAAGGGGGTAATGTGTTGGTGATCACTAGTGCAAGGTGACATGTGGCTTGGCTGGGGGCATGCCCATGGTGGATGGGCTACCTGCGGGACATGACCAGGGGTGCAGGGTAGTCCCCTGTGGTGTGGGCTGCCTGCAGGGGCCATGGAGGTTGTAGAGGGAGCACCTGGGAGGACCCACATTGCCAAATCACGTGTAGGACTCCCCTGCACCCCCGAAATAGATGTACCCCACTCGCACAGGGCCTATCACGTATGAAACTTCCTGCGCACCCCAGAAATACAGGTACCCCACTCGCACAGGGCCTATCGTGTGTGAAACTTTCCGCGAACCCCAGAAATACACGTACCCTGCTGGAATCGCGTGTGAACCTTCCTGCGCACCCCAGAAATACACGTACCCCACTCGCACAGCGCCTATCGCGTTTGAAACTTCCAGCGCACCCCACAAATACACGTATCCTGCTGAAATCGCGTGTGAAACTTCACACGCACCCCTGAAATACACGTACCCAGGCCAATCGCGTGTGAAACTTCCCGCGCACCCCTGAAATATACGTACCCAGGCCAATCGCGTGTGAAACTTCCCGCGCACCCCTGAAATACATGTACCCAGGCCAATTGCGTGTGAAACTTCCCGCGCACCCCTGAAATACACTTACCCAGGCCAATCGCGTGTGAAACTTCCCGCGCACCCCTGAAATACACGTACCCAGGCCAATCGCGTGTGAAACTTCCCATGCACCCCTGAAATACACGTACCCAGGCCAATCACGTGTGAAACTTCCCATACACCCCTGAAATACACGTACCCAGGCCAATCACATGTGAAACTTACCGCGCAACCCCGTGATACACGAACCCAACTCGCACAGGCCCTTTCGCATGTGAAAGTTCCTGCGAATCCCGTAATACAAGTACCCTGCTGAAATCGCGTGTGAAACTTCCCACGAACCCCAGTAATACACGTACCCCACTCGCACAGGCCCTTTCGTGTGTGAAACTTCACGCGTACCCCATTAATACACGTTCCCCGCTTGGCCTTTGCTGTTTGGCAGCCCTGTAAACTGGTCCAGGGTTAGCGCAGCCCTTTGCGCTGAATTGGGAATTTTGATGGCTTTTCTTTGCGCGAGGGCATTCTTGGGGGCATAACTGGCGCTGCTGCAGGGTCGCTGTGCCACTCTGCGCCACGGCTGGTTTTGGAGGCTAAAACCCATGAATATGCTGTGCGCGGAAATCGATTTTAGCGCACGTGGCTGGCACAGACATTCGCACGCGCACACTGTGCGCCAGCAGCGTGCGTCACTTTTGTGCGAAATTGTATGAATTACCCTGTTAATTTTTTGAATAGCCATTAATACACCCTCTGTAAAGAGAGGGAAAGTCGACCAATTTGCAGAATTTTCAGAAGGAGTAACAGGTGGCAACTTACTCATATTAGAGGCCGATACAGCCAAAGATTTGGCAATATTGTTCTGGATGACCGCTATTTTATTGCTGAAAAAGAGAGAAAGGTCATCACATAGTTTTTGGGTAGGTTTAACCCTAGAAGTAAGGGTTTCTGAGTAAGCCAACGATTTAACAATAGAGAACAACATTTTAGGTTGACACAACACTGTTTTGACCTTAATGGGAGAAAAAAGCTGCTTGGGCAGTTTTAATGTCTGCCAGATAGGTAGAAAGGCAAGCTTTATAAGTTTCTCTAGATTGAGGATCATACGTTTTATACCATTTACACTCAGTCTGTCTCAGTTTGAAGCGGGCAGCTTTAAGTAGGTCTGAGAACCAAGGTTTAGATGGAAATCTACGCCCTTGTACCAGTTTCAAGGGGGCAAAGTTATCTTCTGCGTCTTGAAATATCTGAGACACTGATAGCAAAGATACTGACCATGGGGAGTCGCACTTAGTAGCTATCTGGCTGCTGAGATCTTTAGTATCAACCGAGCGCCATGAGCGCAGCAGCATTTTCGATAGCAGAGTTTTAGTCGGAGGACTAAAAGACTTCAATACGCAAGTTATTAGATAAAGATCAGACCCTACCACAGCTTCTATGGTGTTAAGGCTCAACAGACATTCTTTTGAAAAGATCAAGTCAAGGGTATTAACCAATATGTGAGTAGAACCACGTACCAGTTGATGCAGTTTGAGGTCCAATAGACTATCAAACAAAGAACTCATCTCAGCAGGTCTGGAGGTAAAACGTAAGTTAAGGTCTCCCATCACTATTAGATTGGTATAGCGCAGACACATATCAGCTAGTAAATCTAAGAGGAATTCCCCAAAACTTCCTACAGGACCAGGGGGGTGGTAAATAGGCAAGAAATCACACACACAGAAGGGTCAAATAGCACATCTAAAAAAGAGAGCTTCCATATTCAAGTCATGAGAGCAAGGAAGTTGGGTGAGGTCATATTGTCCACCTCACCACCATGCTGTGGGGGGAGGGGCGGTCAAGATGAATAATGCGATATTCAAGCAGAATAGCTTGAACCAATGCTGGCAAAGAGCTTGGTACAAGCCAGGTTTCGGCCAGACATAGTAGTGACGGCTGCCTGCTCACTAAAAAAATTGAATATTTCACCAGTATGGGCTCGAAGAGAGCGCGTGTTCACTAATGCTGTTTTATCAGGGGCCAGGCAGATAGGCATTAGGCTTTTTTCCAGCCAGCTGGCAAGATGGTATCTGCTGGTGCGAGGGAGAGCAGGGAGCATCTACTATAGTGCCCCTCCTGACCCTCCCTTGCATGGACGGGCACAGCCGGGATTGCCTTAAGCACGCTTTCAGCATGCTAACGGCACACCCGCTGTGCCGTCCACTGCGCTCGCGGTCGATCTGGCACATAAGTGCTGGGATCAGCATGAAAGCGAGGCTAAGATCCTCGAATAATGGGGTAGAAAGAGGACTAGATAACAGTCCTGTCCCGTAAGCTAAATGCAGAGGAGCTGCTGTGACAGCATATAATGTGGTACGTGAAAATAAAATTAGACAACTTATCAGTATTACACAGTTAAAATAACATCATTTATGGCAATAAAACCTAATTCAACAGATTGGGCCTGAGGCTTTAAACTGGCAGTCCACTAATGGAGCAGCCTCACCTCTCCTCTGGAGGGATTGTGGAAGGTTTAATAGCTGATACATCATCACATATGATAGAATATAATGCTGCTAACCCTTTGTTAAGAAATACAATTATGGATGGATGTCAATTCCTTAAAGATAACCCTCAGTAAAATGAATATCTTGCTGGTAAATGAAAGAGCAAACTATGGATCTCTTTATGCTGGCCATCCCCTTTTGGTCCATGCACGGATTTTAAACCCTCTGTTAAGAATTTAGGCATTTTGATGTATCCTGAGCCAGTGATGACAGGGAGCATGAACTAGGCTGACTCAGGTAAGTGTAAAAGGAAACAGGTTTTATTCTTCTTGGTTACATAGCAGTCAATGAAAGGTAGGAGAGTAGGTAATAAGCTTCTGCCCTGGTTCCCAGTCAATCTCCCAGTCCCAACCGACACTCTCTAGATTCCTCAGGCCGCCCACACTCAAAGCTCCACTTCAACATTCTATGAGGCCCCTGCATACACTCAGCCATTCACCACAATCATACCAGGATACCACACATTCCATCTCGATCGTCGGCCGCTCCTTCAAAAGCCAAACCTCCTCTGTGACTAAAACCTGCTTAATACTAAAGAAAAAACACACATTCTCCCAGCAGGAAATTGTCATAAATTCTCTTCCCTCCTCCCGCTTGGATTATGGAAATAGCCGTTACCATAAACTTCTGAAATATGCTATTACCCGGCTTCAGATACAAACAGAACTCAGCAGCCAGACTAATAATGAAACCTGATCACATCAGCCCAGCGCTCCGCTCATTGAATTGACTTCCCGTAGAGAAGCGTAATATTTTCAAAAGCATTTGCACTGTCCATAAAAGCCTGCAACACGCCACCGCTACCCGGTT
This sequence comes from Ambystoma mexicanum, assembly GCF_040938575.1. NCBI lineage: Eukaryota > Metazoa > Chordata > Amphibia > Caudata > Ambystomatidae > Ambystoma > Ambystoma mexicanum. Next base: position 1,042,966,305 of record NC_090941.1, read on the forward strand.
AGCATAGAACATCTCAAAACGTTCCTTTTTACATGGCTTTTAAACTGTAGCTGTACTGATGCATAAACATACGCAGTCATTTTTATCTCCATTGTGCCAAGACACCTTTGGGTAACTCGTTGCACTTCATCAAACACCCAGAACTTCAAAAGACATGCTTCTATAGGAAAGAAATGGTCATTTTCCTAGAGCCTGCCTACACACAACATTTTCAACGTTACAAAAATGTGCATAAGGGAAATAATGGACCCAAAAAGGATTCAAAACGGAGACCAGAGCTGGTGGTCATTTCTTTCCATGGGGCCGAAAGAGCGGAGAGAACCTGGATGCCCAGTGCCCTACTATTGTCACACAGGGGCTGATTGATGCTCACAAGACTGAGAAAAATGCAAGCGATGCATTCTACCACTGTATTTTAATATAGCAACCTTTGCAATAGAACATTGGGAAGGGTTGGCATTTCTCTCGCTAAATAAGACAAAATAATACATTTCCTAGGATTGTTCCAGCAACCAAAAAAAAAAACATTTAATTCACAGACTCAGACAGGGGCTTACAATTCTGTGATGCTTTGCACCAAATTAAATGTCACGAAGCACCATATTCACCCAACAATACAACATAGGGGGTGTTAGGGAGAATTCTCTGTTTCGGCTGAATTTCCTAACCTAGTGAGTCCCCCAGCAGCTTTGCTGGATTTCTGGAGTTTGTTTTTTCCATCCTGCCAAGAGTGAGACTCTTTTTTTCTCCCACTCTTGGACATGTATGTGTGTAATTCCGTTGAATGTCAATGTGTTCTATGGGGTCTTTTACTCCATAGGGTCTCATATGTTTTTCTATGTGTGTTACACCGCACCCTACATGCCGTAACACTGGGGCATCCTAGCGGACCTCCATCATAGACTCCATACCCGGGGACTGACTACTGTCTCCCCGGGCATGTAAAGTCACCATTGGCTTTACTAGACCTAACTTTAATAACAGAACTAGTACAAACCATCTTATTGTGGACGTGCTAGTAGGGGTAATTCGATTACTCCAGGGTATGTTACTCGAGAGGGCACTGTCCCGTCCCCCCTCGTCTTTGTTTTTGCTATGTCACCCCGAGTGGGACGGGTATGCCCAGACGTGGGTCCCGTGCCTGCTGGGCCTAGAGACCCAAGCTACTCCTCACTGATGAGCCCCAACAAGGGTGAAACATGTTTGGGGATGCTTGTGGTCTCGTGCAGAGGGGATGTGGCCTAGCAGTTCGGGCTGGACTGCCCCTTTTGGGGTGGGACCAAGCCTGATTTGCATATGGTTTTTCCCTTCTGTAATGGCTTGGCAGGCGAAGAACGGTGGTCTGGAGGGTTGCCCAGAGCATTGCCAGTGGTTAAGATTAATTCTAAAACCTTCCAGCCATCACCTCTTTGTTTTTGCTATGTCACCCCGAGTGGGACGGGTATGCCCAGACGTGGGTCCCGTGCCTGCTGGGCCTAGAGACCCAAGCTACTCCTCACTGATGAGCCCCAACAAGGGTGAAACATGTTTGGGGATGCTTGTGGTCTCGTGCAGAGGGGATGTGGCCTAGCAGTTCGGGCTGGACTGCCCCTTTTGGGGTGGGACCAAGCCTGATTTGCATATGGTTTTTCCCTTCTGTAATGGCTTGGCAGGCGAAGAACGGTGGTCTGGAGGGTTGCCCAGAGCATTGCCAGTGGTTAAGATTAATTCTAAAACCTTCCAGCCATCACCTCTTTGTTTTTGCTATGTCACCCCGAGTGGGACGGGTATGCCCAGACGTGGGTCCCGTGCCTGCTGGGCCTAGAGACCCAAGCTACTCCTCACTGATGAGCCCCAACAAGGGTGAAACATGTTTGGGGATGCTTGTGGTCTCGTGCAGAGGGGATGTGGCCTAGCAGTTCGGGCTGGACTGCCCCTTTTGGGGTGGGACCAAGCCTGATTTGCATATGGTTTTTCCCTTCTGTAATGGCTTGGCAGGCGAAGAACGGTGGTCTGGAGGGTTGCCCAGAGCATTGCCAGTGGTTAAGATTAATTCTAAAACCTTCCAGCCATCACCTCTTTGTTTTTGCTATGTCACCCCGAGTGGGACGGGTATGCCCAGACGTGGGTCCCGTGCCTGCTGGGCCTAGAGACCCAAGCTACTCCTCACTGATGAGCCCCAACAAGGGTGAAACATGTTTGGGGATGCTTGTGGTCTCGTGCAGAGGGGATGTGGCCTAGCAGTTCGGGCTGGACTGCCCCTTTTGGGGTGGGACCAAGCCTGATTTGCATATGGTTTTTCCCTTCTGTAATGGCTTGGCAGGCGAAGAACGGTGGTCTGGAGGGTTGCCCAGAGCATTGCCAGTGGTTAAGATTAATTCTAAAACCTTCCAGCCATCACCTCTTTGTTTTTGCTATGTCACCCCGAGTGGGACGGGTATGCCCAGACGTGGGTCCCGTGCCTGCTGGGCCTAGAGACCCAAGCTACTCCTCACTGATGAGCCCCAACAAGGGTGAAACATGTTTGGGGATGCTTGTGGTCTCGTGCAGAGGGGATGTGGCCTAGCAGTTCGGGCTGGACTGCCCCTTTTGGGGTGGGACCAAGCCTGATTTGCATATGGTTTTTCCCTTCTGTAATGGCTTGGCAGGCGAAGAACGGTGGTCTGGAGGGTTGCCCAGAGCATTGCCAGTGGTTAAGATTAATTCTAAAACCTTCCAGCCATCACCTCTTTGTTTTTGCTATGTCACCCCGAGTGGGACGGGTATGCCCAGACGTGGGTCCCGTGCCTGCTGGGCCTAGAGACCCAAGCTACTCCTCACTGATGAGCCCCAACAAGGGTGAAACATGTTTGGGGATGCTTGTGGTCTCGTGCAGAGGGGATGTGGCCTAGCAGTTCGGGCTGGACTGCCCCTTTTGGGGTGGGACCAAGCCTGATTTGCATATGGTTTTTCCCTTCTGTAATGGCTTGGCAGGCGAAGAACGGTGGTCTGGAGGGTTGCCCAGAGCATTGCCAGTGGTTAAGATTAATTCTAAAACCTTCCAGCCATCACCTCTTTGTTTTTGCTATGTCACCCCGAGTGGGACGGGTATGCCCAGACGTGGGTCCCGTGCCTGCTGGGCCTAGAGACCCAAGCTACTCCTCACTGATGAGCCCCAACAAGGGTGAAACATGTTTGGGGATGCTTGTGGTCTCGTGCAGAGGGGATGTGGCCTAGCAGTTCGGGCTGGACTGCCCCTTTTGGGGTGGGACCAAGCCTGATTTGCATATGGTTTTTCCCTTCTGTAATGGCTTGGCAGGCGAAGAACGGTGGTCTGGAGGGTTGCCCAGAGCATTGCCAGTGGTTAAGATTAATTCTAAAACCTTCCAGCCATCACCTCTTTGTTTTTGCTATGTCACCCCGAGTGGGACGGGTATGCCCAGACGTGGGTCCCGTGCCTGCTGGGCCTAGAGACCCAAGCTACTCCTCACTGATGAGCCCCAACAAGGGTGAAACATGTTTGGGGATGCTTGTGGTCTCGTGCAGAGGGGATGTGGCCTAGCAGTTCGGGCTGGACTGCCCCTTTTGGGGTGGGACCAAGCCTGATTTGCATATGGTTTTTCCCTTCTGTAATGGCTTGGCAGGCGAAGAACGGTGGTCTGGAGGGTTGCCCAGAGCATTGCCAGTGGTTAAGATTAATTCTAAAACCTTCCAGCCATCACCTCTTTGTTTTTGCTATGTCACCCCGAGTGGGACGGGTATGCCCAGACGTGGGTCCCGTGCCTGCTGGGCCTAGAGACCCAAGCTACTCCTCACTGATGAGCCCCAACAAGGGTGAAACATGTTTGGGGATGCTTGTGGTCTCGTGCAGAGGGGATGTGGCCTAGCAGTTCGGGCTGGACTGCCCCTTTTGGGGTGGGACTAAGCCTGATTTGCATATGGGTTTTCCCCTTCTGTAATGGCTTGGCAGGCGAAGAACGGTGGTCTGGAGGGTTGCCCAGAGCATTGCCAGTGGTTAAGATTAATTCTAAAACCTTCCAGCCATCACCTCTTTGTTTTTGCTATGTCACCCCGAGTGGGACGGGTATGCCCAGACGTGGGTCCCGTGCCTGCTGGGCCTAGAGACCCAAGCTACTCCTCACTGATGAGCCCCAACAAGGGTGAAACATGTTTGGGGATGCTTGTGGTCTCGTGCAGAGGGGATGTGGCCTAGCAGTTCGGGCTGGACTGCCCCTTTTGGGGTGGGACCAAGCCTGATTTGCACATGGTTTTTCCCTTCTGTAATGGCTTGGCAGGCGAAGAACGGTGGTCTGGAGGGTTGCCCAGAGCATTGCCAGTGGTTAAGATTAATTCTAAAACCTTCCAGCCATCACCTCTTTGTTTTTGCGAGTTTTGGCTGGTGGCAGTGGAAACTACTTGTTATGTTCGACCCCGAATATAACCCTATGGGATTCTTCCCATTGTTGGAGATTGATACTGTTTCTCGTTAATCTCTAACGTACCACCGGTCCACTTATCTTAAATAAGTTTATCGGATGGTATTTTCTGCCAGAACTCGGTTATTAAAATGGCGTCTGTGTTCGTCTCTGTGACTCCTAAACCAAAGGTTGAGCCCTTTGTTCCACTTTTGGCGGGCCTCTGTACAGAGACCCTCCAAAGTGGTGCCATTCTGTCTGGGTTACCACAGGGGTGTGGGAGGGGGTTTAGGCACCCTGGACCGAGTTGCCTTGCCAACTCTGGTCGCACTCTGGTGTGATTGGCCCAAGTGGTGAGCCTCCCCGCTCACCACTTAGCGTGTGTTGATTGACAGCTAGACTGAATGAATGGGGGTTTTCTGCATAAAAGCAGGGCTTTTGGGACTGGATCTTCAGAAGTCGCCACAGGACCTAAGAATCCGACAAGGGGAAAAGTTGAGCCGGACTGCAACGACGACACCTCCGGTGGAGCCCTGCTGAACCGACTCACCACTTCCCGACGACAGAGGAGATCTCCCTGCCAGAGAGTCTCTTCCCCTGACTGGTGGGAACAACCAGTCCCCTTTGCTTTTTCTTCACCCCAGGACGCAGTGGTTGAATTGCCCGTGCAGAGCACCTCGGCAACCGGATAGCCACTACCCCTGTACCGTGACCAAAAGGTGGTGCCTTGTGATGGAGCACTCCGCGGCTGGTCTCTTCCCTGGTGGTGCACCGGACTTCACTTTTTCGACGACGAGATCATCTCTACTCTTGGCAAAGACCCGACGTGCATCCACCACCAGGAACAACTGCCCCCGCCTGAGCTGTCTCTCCACAAACAAGGTACCGTGTCTGCCTGGCTTCCCTTTCGATCGGTTCGTGGGAGGTGTCTTAATCCTCTCCTTTCCGTTGGGTCGCCTCCAAGCTTTCTCACATATTGTTCTGAACTGGTTCAATCTGCCGATAACAATTTGCTACAAAGACTCGAACACATTTCCACTAAGAGACTTTTTGGGACATATCGCCTTGCCTCTCTCCGAGTGGGCCTGGCCTCTGAACTTTATGATCTATTGTGGTTCTTGCCTTCTTGCCTTACATTTTTTTTTCCGTGAAGTATTGAACTGTGTTGATTTCGTAACCTGCTTATTTTCTCTCCCGTCCTGACTAATATTAGAGTGCCATCTAGGTTGAGGCATACACCTCTGTCTGTAAATAAGTGGTGCTGGTAGAACCTAGATTTGTCGAAGTATTGTTAGGGGGATTGATCGTTTCTTCTTCGTAGAGTAATTGTAATTGAAGTGTTTGCCGTGATAGTGCCAAAGTGTTTTCTATAGATGTGCCGTTATAAATAAATACCTTTATATCTTTACACTGAAGCCTTGTTGCGTGTTTGCTTGTCTTACTGTGAAGAATTGCCCTATCTTGTATACTCCACATACTGCTTAACTCTTCTTGAGGGAAGTCTGACTGCTCAGCCACAGCTACCAAGTGAATATGTGTGGTACAGACCGCTACCAAGTGGGTTTACTGCCAAACACCTGTAGTCCTAAATCTTTTGCAGTGGTCCCAGAGGGAACTGCACAGGTTTCCGCCTAACAGGGGGGCCTTTAATTCGATTTTTAAAATCATGCTACTCAGAGTACCCCCTTATCTGCAAGCTCTTCTTTGCTTCTAAGTAAACAAACCATTTGAATCGTCCCTTTCATTTATCTACAACTTCAAAATCCAACCTCTTCTGAATTACTATGCCCTTGTGTTCTGAATAGAAACCCTTTTGTTTCTACCAGAAACCAGTCAATTTCATTTTGATATGTCATACAAATACATAGATTTCCTAATAGCCTTCCAGGTGCATCACCTGTTCAATTAGTTTACCATAAACTAAACTGTTTAGTCCGAATCATCTGGTATTTTGAATCAGAAAGTGGAGTGTTTAGCTTTGAGGAGCTCTTGTTCCTTGTGGGTCAAGGCCTTGCACACGGGCCATGCTAAATGTTCATTCATTTGTACCAGAGAGGAGTGGTGGAACCCAACTCTCCTTACTGCCACCTTCCTTCCTCTCCATCATACAAATGCTGCTGCATTGCGCTGGCATGGATGTTCAGCGTGTCGCAAATGCAGGGGATCCCTATGTGGTCCGCCTGCTTTATGCACTAGCAGCAAAAAGCAAGAGGACCCCATAGGGATTCATTGTGCACGCTGCCTGCCATCAGAGCATGGCATGCATCTCTCACAATTAAAAGTAAATTCTGCCTGGCAAGCGAGCATGCAAGGCAGCGTTTATTCCGAGTGCAAAAGTGCAGGGCAAAATGTGGCATACAAGAATTTGCAGTGCAAACGTAACGTCTCCCCACCGTTAAATTACCCTTAGGAGCAAATTCTGCTCCTCAGTGTTTCATTTTGAATCTCCATATATTACTCAAGAAAATACTGATACAGTGTTCTCTTCAAAACAGAAGTATCAAGCAATATTTAAGTCATAAGTTAATGTAATTTTGCATTGATAATTGCTTTCCCATGTTGATATGCATCTGCATTAATTGGATTTTGCCGTGCCTCCTTTCTTCCTGGCAAAGTAGAACTGTTGACTATGTTTACGAATTGGATTTACCTTGAATATTTAAACTTTGCATGGAGAATTGTATAGTGAATGGTTGGATGTTTGTGCAAATAGGTTAAGTACATTTAATCGTCCTTGGTAAATGAAAATATGAGTGACACAAAAGCAGGTGGGCCATGTGATCATTGTAGTCTGAATTCAGCTGCATCGTTTTGTAGGTGATTTGCGAAGCGCTGTGGGTTAGGGGACAACCTATAGTTTCACCAAGTAATGTATTAATAAAAGAAAAATTGATAAAAACAGCCCGTTTCTTGGCCACATTGTAGGGCGGGATACGCGTTCCATCCTTTGTTCTGAAAGAGCCATTATACAATTAGATCAGCATCGAAAAGTAAAATAACCTGAAGAGGGCCACTTAAGACTAAAAAGAGAGAGGTAGTGCATATTGCCATCCATGTAGAAACGAGAGGGAATTCAGGACCCAGAGAAAGAGAAGTTTAAGGAGCATTAGGACATGAAGGCTGACGCACCTTGCAGGATAGGAGCAAAGGTGAAAAACTGTTGTGATCATCTATATACCGAGAAATTAAGTTCGAATCTCCAGATTCTGAGAAAAAAAAACATGTTGTTGTGGGAACTGCTGATGTTCAATGTAAATTCCCAAAGCAAACTACTTCTTGGTAAACCACCAAACTGAGGAATCCACTTGTGAATCTGCTGCATCCTGGGATCTTGAGTTCAAACTCCCAGAACGAACTACGACTTTCTATGCAACTTCTGCACAACAGGATACCGAGTTCAAAATCAGAGAAAATTACTCATTGAAAAACTGTTGCATGTTGAGACATGAAGACCAAAATTTAAGAGGATATTGAGTTAACTACTAATTGTGAAACTTCTACATACTGGCAAATTGAGGGAAACTCCCAGAGTGAGATGATGAAACTACTTGATCTGAAAGTGCTGCATACTGGAAAATGTGCCCAAATTCTGAGAGTGAATTATGGAAGCTCTTGTTCCGATAATGAATCGTACTCCATGAGCTTCCTTCTGAAAAGCTTAGATAAAATTGGACACTCAACTTCAGCACTTGGTTGCCTCGCACAATCTACTTGGAACATGCCAATTGTGCTTTTGCCTTATGCACAGTACAGAAACATCTATGCTAGACATTCAATCCAATATACTGGACATTCATGAAGGAGGCAATGCAGGGATATTGATGCTTCTAGATCCTTTAGCCCACTTTGACGTTCTGGATCATAACATTTTTATGGTACGTCGGTCTATGTTTAGGTATTTATAACGCGCACCTGGTACCCGAGGGCTAACGGACGCAGACTTACAAACAAAAAACAAAGAAAACAGGGGGAGATGGCCAGAGTCCAATTTTTTTTTAAAGCAGAGCGTGTGATATATGGATTTTAGAGAGCTCTCTAGGCGAAGAGCAGGGTCTTCAGCTGTTTCTTAAAAAGTTCTGTTGAAGCTATGGTTCTTAGCATGGGCTGAAGGGCATTCCAAGCCATTGGGGCTGCCACTCCAAAGGACCCCCGCCGTGCCTTATTAGCATTGCTGTGCGGAACCATCAAAAGATTAGCATTATCGGATCTTAAAGCCCTGATATTGTGTTTCATGACAATAGCTTCTGTCAAGTATGTTGGCATTTTTACCTATAATGCATTTGTCTAGTGATCTTAACTTGAGTCCACTGTATTTTAATTGGATTAACTTTCTGTGAAGTAGATCCGCCAAACTAGTGTTGGGCCAATCATCATCTAATGCTCACCCTATCTTGCAAGAAGTCCCACAAGGCACTTCTCTGTCTCCCTTACTATTTAACTTGTATGTTAAGCCGCTTCACAATTTACTTCTGGAAAATAAAATCATGTTTCAAAACTATGCCGATGATACACAACTGCTGATAATTTTGTCAGGCAACAAGGCTTGTGGCACCTGCCTGATTAATTACACATTCAACCGAGTTAGCAGTTGAATAAGAAAATGTGCTCCGTCCTAACAATCAGAAAACAGAGTTACTGTTGTTGGCCACTCCAACCATGTCAAAGAAACGGGGGGATGCCGATGACTTCGCCCATTCCATTCCCATTATGAAAAAGTTTAAGACTTTTGCATTTTCCTTAACTCAGATATGAGCATGGATGCTCAGATGTCCGCCACCGTCAGTGCCTGCCATTACTACATCCGGTTGCTCCAACAGATCAAGCACTTTATTACGGATACCAACGCTGCCATCATGGCTAGAGCAGCTGTAAGTTAGACTAGGGAAATGCCTGATTGTTAGGGGCTCCTGCTTATGGAGTTGCACGACTCCACTTGTGCAAAAGCGCGGCCCCTGGATTAGTGTCCAATGCTGACAGGCATTCTAACATCTCGCCTGTATTGAAAGAAGTAATTGGCTTCCAATTGTGCAGAGGATCAAATTCAAAATGTTAACCATCACACACAAATACTTATATGGCAAAGCACCCGATTATCTCAAAGAATGCCTTAAATTGTACAAGCTCATCCATGCCTTACACTCTTGCTCTCAGCACTTATTGTTCAGTAAGCGCATCAAACGCACCGGAGCGGGTGACAGATCTCTTCATGCTCTCGCATTATGGAGCAAGTTACCAATGTGCGTGAGATTTGACTATACACCCTCTACTTTCAGGGAAAAGCTGAAGACTTTTCTCTGCATTCCTCACGTAGATGTTGACTGGTCCTTTATGTATTAATCCACGGTGGACGACTTCTTGTTTTGTTTGGTGTCTCTTTGTTTTGTGTTACAGCACTTTGATGCCTACAAAGTGCTGTAACAAAATGCCGAATTCCAAAATGCCGAAAGAGAATCAAGAAAACTACTACTTGTGCAACCTTCTACATGCTGAAGTATGCAGTCAAAACTCCCAAAGAAAACTATAAAAAGTACTGCCTGGTGGTATGTTGACTCCAAATTCCCCGAGTTAACTGGAAATAAAACAATTTATTCTGAAGCAGCTACCTGCTGGGACAATGAGTCAAATATCTGATAGCGCCCTGAGAAATGGAATTTGTGCGGAAATTCATTAGATTCTGGGAGACTGACGCAAATGTCATAGAACGAACTGAGAAAGTTGAATCTGGCAACTGAACAAACACAGCCCTGACCAGTCAACTTCACAAATACCTTTTATTTTACTCAGCAAGCTGCGCACAGAAATCAGAATGAGTGCTCAACTCACTGTGCTATCTGAACGGATAACTGTATACCGGGCACAAAAAGAATGGGTTTCGGCATTTGGATGCAGCATTAAGTGCAGGGGCAACACTGATTACTCGCCATGGGTAAATTGGTCAAATTTCCTACAGCTTTAAGACACAACAATTGCTCCTTGGTTCCCTAATCACTCACGCACCTCTCAATACACATTGGGAAACATGTTAATGCTCTATACTTACCTCTATCATTATTCCAAAATCTCAGTAGCCAATGCAAGTAGCTACAGCATTGGGAGCCAACACTTTGATCCATGGTTTCCAGAAATGTAGCTTCCTAGTCGCCCCTCGGTCACATCCATCTCTGGTGTTCACCGACACATGGCAAGGGAGCCTTTGCACTCACTTTGTGCCAAGGAATCCTTTACACTCACTTTGTAGAAGCGTGAAAAGAAGTGTGAGCTGATTCTGCATATTTGTTGCGTGCATTGATTGAACTATGTAGGACATTGCATTACTAAAGACTCATCCTATACTATTCCATCACCACTGCACAAGGTAGAGTGTTCGCACACAGGCATGAGACCCACAACATGCAACAAATATTCTCTTTTTTGCATCCCATATGTTTTGAATCAACATAGACCTCTAACATGTCCTGCTTGCCAATCCATGTTAAACTTTTTAGAATATACAAGGGAGGGAATTTCTAATTGCATGGCTTCTCAACAGCTCCAATTAGCCAACCAGTGTCTCCCGCGGATGGAATTTCACTGTTGCTCAACACACATTCACCCATGCATTCAGTCATTAAATCAGGTTTTTATCGAATCATTAAAAAAAGTGGAGGCAAAACCAAGGGCAGTGCAATTAGGATACATTATATTTTACAGTTCCCCGAAGAAGCAACACAAGAAAATGTTAGACCATGCATGACTTGCAGTGATGACACAGGTCACATTTAATTTATTACAAATCTAACAGCAGAGTGAAGTTATATTGAGCAAGGAGGGATTGTTCGAAATCTTGCCATGGTGTCTCTCAATCAATGACAATGACCACTTTAGAGTTTGAGACACTAATGGTTTGGCAAAAGAGATATTGTTATCTTTTGATCCAAGAGACCCATTCATCTTCTCTTTAACTTGTGTTACAGGCCAGTTGACTGGTTAGGATTGCAATTGACTTTTGAACTATATCTCTTCTTCGAGAACATTTTGACTATCCTTACTCGAATCTGTTTCGTGTTGATGCCATAGACAATTGGGTTTAAAACTGGTGGAACCAAGAGGTAGATGTTTCCCATGTGAATGGAGATGTGAGATATGGTGCTGGGTCCAAGCCTGTGTACCACTGACAGGCCAATCAGCGGGACGTAGAATAAGACCACAGCACAGATGTGGGCCGCACATGTGCGAAATGACTTGAAGTTTGCTTCTTCGGAGGATAGACATAGTACAGTCTTGATGATTAATACATAAGACAAGGAAATGAACAGCAAGTCAATTCCCATCACTGAAATAATGACAAATAGGCCGTAAACAAAATTGACTTGGTTATCTCCACAAGCTAGCTTCATTGCATCCTGATGTAAGCAATAGGAGTGGTTAAGAACATTATGGCCACAGAAAGGCAGTATTTTAAGGAGGATGGGAAGTGGGACCATGAGCGTCACACCACGCACTAGAATGACCACTCCAATTCTTCCACTCATTCTGTTGGTTAGAATTGATGTGTATCTGAGTGGATGGCAGATAGCCGTGTAGCGATCAAAGGCCATGGCCACCAGAATCCCAGATTCTATGGCAGATAGAAAATGGATGCAAAATATCTGGATCAGGCAGGTGTCAAATGAGATTTCTCTGGAATCAAGCCACAACAGAACCAACATTCTAGGCATCGTGGTGGTGGCCAGGAGCATGTCAACAACTGAAAGCATGCAAAGAAAAATGTACATGGGTTCATGAAGGCTTGGTCCTGTCTTTATGATGAATAAGATGACGAAGTTTCCAAACAGCGCGATGATGTACATTGAGCATAAAGGGAAGGCTATCCAGAAATGGAAGTCCTCCAGGCCTGGAACTCCACTCAGCATGAAGGTGGCTGAGCTGGAGTTGGTCACATTGTATGTCATTGCTGCTTCTTGCTGCCCAATCTGGTTAGAACACAGCCTCCATTTTCTGCAAAACAAAAAAAGAAACTGGTTAATAAAAGGGTCACTGCTTTGATGCTGAATAGATTTATATAGGATTGTATGAAATTGCCTAGTATTGTTGTAGTGTAGGAATGGCTCCATATGCATAGGGACTCCCAGCAGATTATTGATTCATGTATTGATTGATTTGGAACATTTGTGTAGTGCACCAATTCCCCATGTGGTCTCTGGGCACTATGCATCAAACTGCATATGGGGACAGCTGAGTTTTGCATTGAAACCTATAGGAAATCATAGATTGATTAGGCCATACTTCTAGCAGCAGGGTGCTTCAGATACGTTTCCTTGTGCTTCCAATAGCGGGTGCCATGATGTATCGTACACTTCTTTGAAAGATAGAATCCAGCTTTTGAGTGGATGACCTGGTGGCAAGGCATCCTATAGCCCGAGCAGAGACTAGAGGATCATTTTTGCATAGTGCACAATCAAGCAGACCTCTGCATAGACCCCTGCATTTTGGGCTCTCCTCTTGGCAATGGCACAATGACAGCCATTTGCACAGTCCAACCAGTAGTTGATGGCTCGCCTACCACTAATGTTGTATTTTTCAAGGAGGGCAGGATACGACGACTCCTTAGATTTCTGACATGGAAATAGGACAAGTACTCACCACCCTATTCACATTTGGTGAACATGATAGACTTGGGAAAGAGAAAGCCAAGGTGCGTTACCTTTCTAATTAGCAGGAGTGTCAAAGTTGTGGATAAGATGGACACTCAGCACTTTTTTTGTCAGCATCTATGCATTGGGTTAGCATTTTATTAAATACTAGAGAGAAGTATAGCCACAGCCCTTATAGAAAATAGATACAATATGGGACGTTGGCTAGCTATGATGATAGCAACATAGTACCCACTTTAAGGGTCACTGACGTAGGAAAAGCTCCCTTATAAATAATTTAATAAAACTATAAATCAACTGTTTTTTGTAATACACTGCCTATTTATGCAATATTAAATTGGAATGTTTTTTTAGAACTACCAGATATGTGTATACATTTTAGGATGAATATGTGGTTTATTTTTATGAAATTGTGTGTATTATATCAATAAAATATGAATATATAACGATTATCACTGACCAAGCTTACCCTCTCTTTCACTAATAAGAGTCTATCATATATACATCACATTTGCTTGCTGTTCTGTGAGACTACCTCCCTTGGCCTTTTGATAAAATGGACTGCAACCATATGTGACCTTGTCTCAAACAGTGTGAGTTCTCTATTTCAGCTATTGAGCTGCAAGCCTTGATCTCTCATCCAGGATTAAGCAGGCTGGAGACCTTCTTGGAGGGCCTCAATTCCTGAATTATTGATGTGAATTTGCATTTGGTCTGCATACAATTGCATAGTCACATAGATAGTTTGAGCGAGATGGGCATGAGGGAACCTCTGCAGGACTCTGCAAATTGTGAATTTGATGACTGGGGAAAATTGGATATTTAATCTCCGAGTCCTACCCAGCAGAAAAGGGCAAATCCAACTATGGGTGCCACTGGACACGTGGACGAAAAAAATACCAAGTGTTGATGAAAATGGCGTGATCAACAAAAGGCAGCCCGTTAAACTGCCCACCAGCGCCCTATTTCTCTTGTCAACAGTGGTCAGGGCAACCGGACATGGCTAGGTACGGTGGTTATTCTGGCAGCCAAAAGAATGTGTTTCATGCACACATACACACACACACACATACATACATACCTATAATGCCACGTTTTAAAGTAGCAACCATGAAGGATTCCTCCCACTTCTAAGCACTGTAATATCATATAGAACAATTACCCCATTTATTGATACTCAGTTTATGGGCCTACGAAGAACGAAGGAATAAGTGAGTGCTGCCAGGACTCGAACCTGTGACTGTAGGTTGCACACAGACATCCTGGGCAAGCTTATAATGTGCTGAGATAACACATCAATATTCTCTTCCCCTCAAAACTAGATACTGCCAGGCCATGCCAGGTGCAGCTTTTATATGGGCAGGTACTCTTCAGCTATACCAGGTATTGTCGTTGCATGCTCAGGGAACGGCAGAATACGGACTTGCCATTCCTAAAAACAGCAAGCTCCAAGACACTCATCATAGGCCCCTACACGAGGCTTGGTTGTTAGACTTGTGGCAGTGCTGGAGCTGTGCTGTGGAATGACCTGCAAACGTCACCCAGCTGAAGATAACCAATGGCCTTTCAGTAAGAGACTGAAGGACCCATCTCTTCAAGAGGCCCATCTATGCCTAAACCAGTCTCCCACTTGGACCGGATGTTTGAGCTAACTGAGCTTTGACCACTCAAATTGTGTAGCACTCTTGCTAAAATGGACCATCTGGTGCTGGGTTTTGCAGCTCCAGGCCTTGAGGGCCAGATCCATGTCAGGTTTTTACGATACCTCTCATTAATGTTCATGAGATAAATTTGCATATAATGATTCTAATTGTATGCACATTTTTTCCTCAGGAATATTAATCAGGGATATCCTGAAAAAACGTCAGAATCCCAGCCCTCGAAGCCTGGAGTTGGACAACCCTGATGGGGTGTGGCACTTATGATTTTGTACTTATCACAATATATACACACTTCTCCGATTGTATTGTACTGATCTGTACACATTACTATTTATACCATGTTCTTCATATACACCATCCTTCCTGAATTTTACTCACCTGGCATGTAATAATGCTGTCCATAAGATTACCTCTCTCTTTTCTCCTGCACCTCCCAAACATTCCTTTTGGGGCTCTTCTAAGTGACTAGATAGCAGCCAGTGCCTTATACATCAATGATACTAAGTATTGCATATGGCCCAGCCTCAAATGGGAGGTACTGTATTTGGTTGTTTGGTCAGACACGTCTACCAGAAGTGTTGTGCATATTGGAGGCAGTGGAGACAGCTGGAATGTTTTCAATTAATTATATATAACCTTTGGTGGTATTCCTTCTTGCACACAAGGTTTCGAACCTAGCATTCCAGACTGGACTTCCCCCCCTTTTCCCCAGATTGTATGATGTAGATTAGAATAGTTTTCGCGAGGATTTCAGATTGGAGGGGCAGAAGAGAGGTAGGTCTATAGAAAGACAGGTTGTTTGGGTCAATGGTAGGATTTCCTATGACCAAAGCCATCTTGTAGCAAGCTCGGGAGATGCCACCTGATAGAGACAGGTTGAAGACGGAGGATGGGTGAGCAGGTGACAGGAATACGTACTTTGGGACATTTAAGAGTGAAGGAAGCGTTATCGGAGAGGAGGTTGGTTTCCAGATCGACGTGGGAAGTAGAACAGAAATGGGACAGAGAAGAGCAAGTGGGGATAAGAGTACAGGTAATAAGCTCAAAGGGAGCAGGGATAGAAGAGTGGGCATGCTGTCCCATAAGTGATATGTTTAAAAGCAAATTTGGAGAATAAGTCACGAGTAGAGAAGGAGAAGGGTAGGGATTTCCATTTAGGTGGGCAAGAATGGATTGGTGGGTCATGAACATCTTGTGGGTGTTTGAGTCAGAGATGAAATGAGATCAATGAGCAGTTCGGAGGGCAAGGAGCAAGTCCTAGTAGGCTTTAAGGAGTGGTGAGGAGCAAGGTTTGTGCCATAGTAAGGAAAACGGCAAAGTCGTCTACAATTATTGCATAAGTAGGGAGATCCATGCTTGAGTGTGGTGGTCCTAATCTCTATAAGGACAACATGGGAAAGAAGCTTCTTAGAAAATATCTAATCGGAACCTCAAAACTGACTGTAAAGCACTGTGATTGAAAACAGTCCCATATTTGAAAAGATTAGTAATGGTGTCCTGGTTTAATATTTATTTTAAAGCTAAAGCTGAAGAATTCCACAGGGACCAACTTCTCATAAACAGCTCAGGTACTCATGTCCTTCGGTACATGGGATAATGCAGTGGGAAGCCACTAAAATATATTTTGTTTCCACATAGATGTCAGATTACAGTTTTCTCTTACACATTGTTCTGTGTTTTAAGCAAAAGAGTGTGTCTGCACCTCAATCAAGCTGGCGTTTAAGAATGTCCCACACTATCGCTATAGAAGACAGTTTGTTGCACAGTAAATAAGGCCATATTTTGAGGAGAGAATATTACCCTTGTCTTTTCTGACCCTGATGAATGTGAAACATTTAGCAAACGGACAGAAACATGTAGGGTTAATTACCGAATACATTAAATTAAAGTGGTGTATCTTGTAATAGCAAACATTATTTGCATTGCTTGTATGTGTGTTTCACAATGCAATTATACGTGTTCATTATATGCATATATGAATATGTATGTTGTTTGATTTCCTTATTGAGGATCTCGGGTGGCTGTCAAAAACTAT
Source organism: Ambystoma mexicanum (assembly GCF_040938575.1). Taxonomy (NCBI): domain Eukaryota; kingdom Metazoa; phylum Chordata; class Amphibia; order Caudata; family Ambystomatidae; genus Ambystoma; species Ambystoma mexicanum. The sequence goes on from NC_090941.1 coordinate 1,042,983,007, forward strand.
ATATTTGTATACACTTTTGTTTTGATGCATATGTGACCTCCAATGGTCAGGAGGGTGATGATGAATTGTTTATATGGAAGCATGTGGGAATAGCTTCCTTCCAACAAGTTATTTGATTCTATAATAAAAATTAATACAAATATGTTTTTTGTACGTGAAATGGACTCTGAATCTTAATCAAGGCCTACCTCCATCGAATGGCGTTGTGTCAAATGGAACTGTACCTCCATGGGGATGTTTCAAGCCCTAGTTAGGCCCTGGCAAAATGTGAAAGGGTCACAAGGACAAAGAACCGCAACACAAAAGTGCAAACGCCAGAAAACCTGAAACAATGAACTAACCAACTCTGATAACACCTGTAAGCTGGGCGAGTATAGCATAAAAGGGGAGACAGGACTTCAGAAACCAAAGGAAACCAAAGAAAAGAACCGTCCATGGTGTCTCATCACAGGTCAGGTTTGTTGAAGCCCGTATTCTCAGGCTCGGCTTTCCTGCTGCAAAAAACCCACCATTTAGACCCCCACTATTATTTCAGTCTCCCACATAGCGCAGGGAAAAGCCTGGTTCTTCCCCGACCTCGCTCAACTGCTCTAGCTCTTGTTGTGTGCAGGGGACATCTTGTGCATCACCCCATTGCATTCCCTCCTGTGCACGCTCCAGAATTCGCCCCAACACGTTCTCCCCACCCTATATCTCGCCCCTGACCTTATGCCCCATCCCAGACAGCACATCCTGCGCCTGACCTCACCTCATCATCGCCCCTCTGCCAGCCAGTGTCTGCTTATCACCCGCATGTACAAAATAGCGCGCATGCACCGTTTCCAAACAGGCCGCAGTGCTGCAAAGGTGCCATGTTGGGAAGTAGCCCATGGGAAAAGTAGCCAAAACGGAAGATACAAGGCCTTCCATTCAACCCCAATAATAGAAAGGGGTGCTATTCCAAGCAAGACATATTTTGCCACACTAAAGACTCTTGGAAGCAAGTCCTGTCCCAGCCTGTCCGGTCCGTGTCCTGTATTAGCCAGTGCCGGATCTGGATGGAAATGCAGAGATATTCACGCGCCACATCTAGAAAGATTGTGGAAATCTTAGCACATATCACGTCTAGATAGCGAGGCCAATAACCAACCCACTAACATATTCCACCCTCTGCATACACCTCCCAAACCCTAACCAAACAACCACAACCCTAAAGCACAACAGACCGCACAAACTTCACTATACCACAAAAACAAAACAAAAAACACACATAGCTTTGCACAACATCACACGACGGATACTGACCAGAAGGCACCCCCAAGCTCAGCGAACTGTGTAAACCGAACTGAGGCTGCCAACAGCACATCACTGCTCTCTTGCACTTATTCTGCTCGTTCCCACTAACTCACCCCCCCCCCCAGCCCCTTTCCTTTTCAGATCCGCCAGGGCACCACTCCGGTGGTGATAGTGCATGGTACAAATATCCTTTAACATTAACTAGATTCCACCAGCAACCCACGAGAAAGTACCCTGAAACCTTCACAGAGAAAATACATTTCCTTTAAGCTGTCGGTCAGTCCAAAAGTACCGTTTACACAATAGTTGTCTGCTTTGTTAAATCCTCTGGTACTGACTTTTTTTTATCCTTTTTCTCCTTGTGTACACAGACCGAGAGATGCAAGGTTAATTTCTATTCGATCTTTGCAAGACACGCAAGTTACTCAAGTAAAGCACAGTCGCTGAAACCGTTTTCTCACACCTTTCTTTATTGTGAAAGTCACAGAGGTGCTTTCCTAGGTTGGCATTTCTAGTGATGGATATTACACATGTTCCTCTAAAAAAAAAAAAAGGACTACAATTACTTTTTCTTTCCTTCAGCAGAACCATGTATCCCCCCCCCCACCCCGCCTGCAATCTAAACCTGTCAGGGCTTTTAATGCACCCCCCTGGGGACAGCTCCTAGAAAGTAAGTCGGCAGGAGCAGACGAGATGCAGATCGCAATCCCTCCACCGCCCCAATTCACAAATGGGGTTAGCTTTAAAATGCATAGGAAGCAAATACATTCAACTGCACCTGTTTGGAACAGGTGCACGCATGTGTTTCACTGAAAAAAAGTGCAGAAAACATCACAAAGCAACCTTGCCTGTGCAATAGGAGCGAGGGGATCCGTCAGGCAAATCAGGGTCATTTCAGCTCCTCCATTTGTATTTGTTTATTTATAACGCGCAGACCATCAGGCATCAGGGCGCAATTTGTACAACAGTTGCAAGGACAAACATACAGGCAAGGAGGTTACATCACAAAAATTTAAACAATACCAGTAAATAACAATCATACTAATTACATATATTACATAGTTTACAATGCACTAGGATTAACTGAGGAAGTATCCTAGTGTGAGCAAAATCGTTAGCAGAATTAGCAGGCCAGGAATGGAGTCAAGGGGGGCAAGGCCAGGGAAAATAAGACAGAGGTGTCGGGCATGTCTTAATGCTGGTCAAAGAGCCAGGATTTGGTTTTAGTCTTGAAGGTGTTGAAGGAATCTTCAGCTCTGATAGTATCAGGGAGGGTGTTCCAGAGTTTAGAGGCTAGGACAGGGAAGCTGGTGCCTCCCGCTTTCTGAAGCTTGAACCTGGGGATAGTTAGGCATTGAGTCTGAGCAGTTCTTAGTGGTCGGGTAGTAGAGTGGCGTGAAAGCCGACTACATAGATAGATCGGGGCCTTGTTGGTTAAGCATTTGTGCGTGAGGGCAAGAGTTTTTAGGGAAATTCTCTGCTTCACCGGTAGCCACTTTAGGCTGGTTCTGGCGTCTGAGATGTGATGGTTGCGAGGGATGTTCAGGGCCGCTCGAATGGCATTGTTCTGGGTAGTTTGGAGTTTGGAAAGGTTCTCTTGGCTGGTGCCTAAGTAAAGAGCACTGCAGTAATCAATTTTTGCCATAAGTGTTCTGGCCAGTGTGACACTGTTGGGGGTAGTAAGAAATGGTCTGCAGGCAGAAATAAGTTTGCACGTGGAGGTAGACCTAACTGCATTTGTTTGTCTCGATAGGGATAGGGTCGAGTCTAGGTAAAAGCCTAATGTTTTGGTGTCTTTCGAGACACGTATGGTATTGCTGTCTATGGTGAACGACTGATAAGACGGCTCGAGTTTGCTCAGGCATTGTGAGGTACCCAAGATAAGGAGCTCCGTCTTATCGTCGTTCAGACATAGCTGGTGCTGGGCCATCCAAGCTTGGATAACCAGGTAGACGTCATTGAGGGCCTTGGTGTCTGCCAGATAATCACCTGAGATGGGAATGAGTATCTGGGTGTCGTCCGCATAATTGGTGTAGGAGACACCCAGATAATAAAGCACATCAAAGAGTGGTTTCGTAAATATTGTAAAGTGTCGGTGACACGCAGGAACCCTGAGGTACGCCGCAACGAATAGGGGAAGGATCCGCCGCTGCAGAGGGTGCAAAGACCCTCATGGATCTGTTGCTCAAGAAGGATTTGATCCAGGCCGCAGCGGACGTTGAGAAGTTGGCAGCCGAGTGGAGGTGTCTGCAAAGGATTTGGTGGTTAACCCATGTATTTGTTTTCAAGTGAAACAATGGTGGTATGAAGCATTGCTGTCCCATTTTCATTTCCATTCCCAAAATAGACAATTTTTCTTCCATGTTTTATTTCCTACAAGCAAAAAGTAACCCTAATGCGCCCGGGTTCTGTAGACAGACATGAAAACATTCATCAATTGTTGATAATCAATGATCCTGTAGGTTGCTGTTCCGAGTCGCTTATCGCTTGATGTGCTTTGCACTCTGAAGTAAACTGCACTGAGAAAGGGCGCGTGTGGCTGGCTGACATACCCCAGAACAGAAGAGAAGGGGAGGTGAGAATTGGCATTCTGCAGCATACAGGGACCTTCTGTGCTCTCTCCCCACCTGTCACCACACCCTGGCACGGTGCAGTGCATCGGAAATCTCAGATGAGGTGCATCCTACGGACTTGAAATGCATTTGAGTTGTGTTCTTCATGTGACGCTTAAAACAAGCTGTCTCCGGTCCTTCTACGACCCAATTGATGTTTTGCAGATTTCAGTCAACCGTTTCATGTGTGAAGGGGCTAAAATACAGGGAAAAGGGAGGGGTGTCCACGTGTCATGTAGTCAGTAATGTCCGGAGGGTCCCAACAGGTAGCTATGCAAAATTTGGTGCAGATCGGTCGAATGGTGTGGAATTGTATAAGGAACAAACTAACAGATTTTCCGCTTTATATATTTATAGATAGATTTCAAAATGGCGGACACCTAAATGCATTCCCACCCCCGTTGGTGCGCAGAGCTTTTAATACTTTAGTGTTGGGAGTGCAACTATATGCAACGGGGCAGGACAGTTAACCATTATTCTGCTGCCCAGACCCCCTGAAGTATGTAGATTACCTTGGAAAATACTGGAGAATAAAGTGACGTGTGCATTTCTCAATCTAACAAAAAAAGTGCAACTTCTGCACATTTTGTTATTGTATTTGCTTTTGATAATTTAAACAAGTTTCTGCTGTCCAAGAGTTGTTTGCAAAAACTAGAAAGATGTGACTGAGAGATTAGAGAGTTTAGAAAACATAATGCAGGGGTTTCTTTCTTTAAATGGCCGTTCCAACGTTGACGTGTTCTTGGGACCACCCCAAACTACAGCACTTGAACTGCGGCTGTTCGACTGCACAAAGCACCCACATTGGACCCTGCACAATGCCCATTTGCTGCAAGGGCCTCTGCGATCCCACATGCCCGGCTGACCCTGATCAGCTCTCATCAATGTTCAACCCATGTCTGATGTGTCAGCCCACCCAAGAACTGTGACACTGAACTGTACCCTCCCCAGTTTACTTGGCCCTAGAGATTCGTTAGGTTATTATTCTCTACGTCTTCACCAAGATATCCTTTTTATCCTTTTTGTTAGTACCTTACCCACCACCCCTGGTACTAAACTCGAACTGCTACTTTCTCCAGTCTGTCACATCTACCCGGTCTTTCCTCTGGAGTTGTTTTTTATCCAGTAATCTCTTTTTGTTCTACTTGCAGATGGTGCATTTTATTAATGTGTTTGTTTATTTATAAAACAATGACTGGGAATTCCCTTTATTTGTAACTGTAATGCTTTGTTGTTTAGGTCACTTCTTGTTCACCTTCACACATGTTTTGGGAGTATAGCCTGTACTCGGTCCGCATTACCCCCAAAAGGCGAAGGAGGTATAGCTCTTAACTGTCCCTGTTTTACCTTTATGATTAGATTGTGTTTTGGTGTGTGCAAGGCAGAATCCAATTCGTCACACCCGTCTGCACCGGTTTGCTCTAAGACCGGCCAAGATCGATCTTCAACCCCAGTAGTTGCAGTAGATCAATAAGCTATCATTACGGAGATCCTTGATACATTCTCGCCTCACTACTCTCTGAATGAAGAAAGTGTTGGTACTTTATGAGAAGAGAACCTGTACCACACTATCCCTTTGTGAAAAGCTTATTGTTTACGAAATTCACTCTATAAATCAGTCTACAATTAATACAACACATGCTCAATGTAGCTAGATATCTTCAATGTTTTCTGGTGAAGACAAGACCAGCGGCTACATTCATACTAACTGATGTCATACGTGATTATGACTTGGACCTGATCTGAGTTACTGAAATTTGGTTTGCTGATTCGAGTGCCTCGATCTGTAATGAGACACTACTCGAAGGGTTTAAATACATCTCAAAACCCTGCACCGTTAGGCAGGGTAGTGGACCTGCAACATAATAAGAATTGGATCTAAAACGTACAATCCTGCACACTCTATTACCTCTGCCTGCTGAAACTCTAGTTGTTCATCTTCCATTGGACTCTTTAAGAGCCCTAACTATAGTATTAAATGATAGGCCGCCTGGTGTTAAAGGTCAGTTTGCCCATGACATCTTGGAATTAATATGCGACTTACGGATAAAGAACGAGAGCCGCTCAGCGACTAACTTTTGGACTGAATGCAAGAAACATAATAATACATCTATATTATATTGAGCTCCTTACATGATTTCAATTTAATGGCTCAGGTGAATTACCCCACTCATAGAGCAGATCTTATACTAGATCTTTGCCAGAACTCATGACCAACATGTTAGCATTCCGATTAAACCTTTAGGACACACTTCCTACAATTACAAGCCTCCTCCCTTTATCCTGACCTCTAAGGAAGCACTCCTGGAACCAGCTATCCACTGAAAGTGTTAAAATGAGATTAGTCACCTCTCCAGTGCCTCTGGACTCCCTTAATGTGGACAACCCTAGCACATTTTTGAATGAGTTAGACAATCACAGGCAAAAAATGGTGGACTAAGTGTCCCCGATGAGGATACCTAACACTCGTATTTGAGGAACACAAAGTAATAAATGGTTCACATCTAATCTGAGCATTCTAATGTGTAGGTAGGAACTCAAAGACTTTGGAATCAAATGACCAGCAAAGAGGTCCTGCATAACCTTAAAATTATGCAAAGGGATACAAAAATTAGGGCTTTTTTTTTTATATGGTCGCTAAATTTCCTCTGCAGCCAACATGACAAAGAAAGTCTTAATGTGGATGAGATCAACAATGGAGCATTAATATTACTGGTACATCCATGTCAACAATTAGTGGATCAACTAATGCATTTTTGAGAAAATCAGAAATGATCTGCTTACTGTTAATGGATTCCATCCGTTTAATCCTGGATCATGCAACTTACACAGCTGACTCTTTAGATTAATTTAACCCTTATATAAAATTACCTTAGGAAAGATTTTATCCAGATTTACATTTTCAGGCTCACCATCGAATATACCTCCTCCAATAGAAGTGCACAATATTTCACCTTTGTTTTTAGATGATATTTTGAGACTATGGGCCTCATTACACGGAAGGCGGTAATCCAGGGTGCTATTAGCACCCTGGACCATGCCGGTAAATTACCGGCACCGCCTTGGCGGAAAGGGGATTTACCGCCCCATTCCAAGGTTGGAGGGGCGGTAAATCCCCCTTCCGCCATTGCCCTTCCCCATTCCCATTTCTGCCCCATAGGGCTCTATGGGAATGGGGAAGGAGCTAATTACGGCACCGCAATTTTGCGGTGCCGTAATTAGCTCCGAGGTCCCTTAGCGGGTTGGTACTTAACGCCTGCAAGAAGCAGGCGTTAATTCCTCCAACCCGCAAAGGGACCTCGTAGTACGGCGGTAAGGGTTAACGGTCACCGTTGCCATTAACGGTGACCGTTAACCCTTACCGCCGTCCGTGTAATATGTATTGCCTCACTTTCATCAGGTGTTGTGCCTTATAAATGGAAAAGCTCTAATCAAACCTCTGCTTAAATAAAAAATTAAAAAATAAAATAAAAATAAAAACATCTAGACTCCTCGGTCTTAGGAAAAATTAGGACAATTTCACGGGTCCCTTTCTTCTCTAAGCAATTGGAAAGATCAATAGTTTCACAAATTCAACCTTTTGAGAAATCCAAGGGGATCCTTGATAAAAGCCCAGTTAGCCTGCAGGATCACATAGCTAGTTACTACCTCTGTGCTAGAGTTAATAAGAGAGAAGTTCAGACCCGTTTGTCAGGGGATGTGTTTGAGGCCTGCCATTTTCTTTCAGCAACTCTGCACTTGCGTTTCAGAGAGGGTACGTCAAAAATCATACCAAGAGTTCCGCTTGGAAGCAGGCTTCATATAGATCCTCATGACAGGGGCAAGGATGTCAAGAGTGTTGAAGATGGAGAGGTGAAGTTTATAGAGGGCTTTGTCAGTGGGAGTGTCAATGGCAGGGCTGTAGTGGGATGAATGCTGAAGCTGACACTCGCTTCTTGAGTCGATTAACAGAGAAAGAAACTGGCAGCGGCTTAGCAAGGGAGCCCAAGAGCTCAAGGTGAGAGGAGAGAAGAGAACTGTCAGACCAGGAGAGAGGGGTGGTGGTTAGATAGAGAGATGTCTGATGAGGCGAGTGCATCCAAGGTGTGTACACCTGAGTGGGTCAGACCAGGGGGAGCAATGGTGAGGGAGGAAGTCACAGAAATCAGTACAGTGGGCATGTCTGAAGAGTCAAAATGAATGTTGAGGTGGAGACGCTTGGGAGGTAGAGGTCATGAGACAGGAGGTGAGGTTATCCCATTCAGAAAGGTAGAGGGGAAACCAGGCCAAGGGGTCTGTAGATGGTGGCTAGGGTAAGCAAGAGGTTAGGAGAAACACTACGCCTACAGACGAGGCATTCAAAGGAGGAATAGGATTGAATGGGTATGTTGGTAGCAGGAACGCATTCAGGGAAGATCAGAGCCACTCCGACTCCAGTTCGGTTGTGGCCTGAGCTTGGAGATGACCTTCTGGCCCTCAGGGAGGAGAGTGTCAAGAGCAGTGAGAGCTGGCATTGAACCATGTCTCTGTGAGGGTGAGAACATTGAGGTCAACATTCTCCAAGGGGACAGATGTCAGAAGAGTGTTTAATGGCGGTGCAAGCATTGAATTTGTCTAAGTGAAGCTGGTTACCCCTTTGAAGGTTTTCTATGGAGGGGTACAGGGAGAAGGTACAACCATTGGTGGTGGTGAAGGGGCCAGGGGGGTGGCAGAAGAAGGAAGGAAGTTGATGAGGGCGGGAAATCACCTATCAAGATGGAGGAGATTGGGCTGGGAGCCCTGGGTCATGACAGTGCCATTTTGATAGACATTAATTGAGAAGCCTACCAAGAGTACTTCCCATCTAGTGCCACCATTGATAGGGGAAGAAGAGAAAGGGGAGAGGATTCAGACCATATGGGAGTCCATATGTCCAGAAAGGGGATGACAAAGAGGATGTCAGTGAAAGTCTTCCTGGAGGAAGCATTTACGGAGGTGCCATTGATAGGCAGGCCTGGGTCAGAGACCAGGAGTGCTTTCTTAAATTTTCCTTCCAGGCTTCGAGAAAGCAGTAGTATAGGTGATAGAATAGCAGTTGGAGTAGATAGGGGGAGATGGAGAGCACCATGGAGGCAGGAGGAGGGGAGAGCAGACAGCAGGATCTGCACAGTGCACAAGGAACACATCAGGCACCCTAGTAGCAAGACCGGCAAAGACAAATCAAGTTAACCATACCAACAGTGTCCAGGAAGGTTATAGTAAAAAGAAAACCTCACAGAGGTGCTATTGCGCAGCGAGCCAAGATAGTGGGCCGTGTCTGAGCTCTGTATCGCGTGGGGACTTCTACACTTAAACTCAGTGTATACGGATAAAATAACATCTTAAGGTGCATGCAGGCTGGCAGACAAGGAAGCTCCCGTAGCGCTCCCGAAGGAAAACTGTGCTCCAGTGCTGAAATAGATGGAATTCTACACAGAGGCCGAAAGGCAGTGGAGTGTTGGTGGAAGCACCTGGGAGAGGGATCCCCCACACCCCCAGGCATCTGACAGAGGCAGGGATGCATGTGGTTGTCTGAAACCCCCTGGAAGTACACCATTGACGGGGGATCACCGCCGGGATCGGAAATACTGCGGATACAATATGGAAGCATCTTGGAGTCCCGCAAATGTGCAACCAGACTGATCCCATACTGCAAGACAATGCAAAGGGTCATGGAGAACCAACCGCCACCGAAGTATCAAGAGAGTGCCCCTGACTGTATGCGAATGCTGCTGTAGAAACTGAACGACCTTACAGGCGGGCCCAGAACAATAAGCCTGCTGGCACCTCATGGGCTGAGCAGTCATTTTAGTGAAGGCATAAAGACTGTCAAGTGCCTGCCCACTGTATGAACATTTACATTTTGAGGACTTGTTATTATGGAACGTGCAGCAGCCCAGGCGCTAAAGCGGCTGTGGTGGATTGATGGGGAGGAAACTGCACTGACCCATGACCGGTGGAGAACACACCCAGGGTCCTACCTGGGCACATTAACAAGCTGGTGAACCCTGCAGAATTTACTGAGCTCAGAGTCCCAGGGTGGGCACTGGTGGTGCGCCCGAGCCACATGGGGAGGAGGACGTGGGAGCCATGACAAAAGGCTCTGGGAGCAAGAAAGGGGGGCACGATGGACCGATTCACCAATCCCAGCCCGAGACCCACTGAGGCTGCTGGCAGTTTGCCCAGTGATTCAACATCAGCTGGGGAATATCAGGTATCGGTGCCCATTGACTTACAGGTCATGAGGGTTCACCGTGATCAATGACAAGCTGGATGGTAACCGCCAACTGCACCACGATCCACGCTCAACTAGAGAAGGTAACCCAGCATGTAACCGAGGCTGAAAAACGCAACACAGAAGACACTGTGGCGTTGCTGCAGGTGGCGGTACCAACACTGACCAAAGACATGAAAGAAGTAAAGGCGAAGTGTGAGGATTTAGAGTCTAGGTCACGCAGAAATTATGTGCACTTCATAGTGGTCCCTGAAGACACACTCAAAGGTAATATGGAGAAAGCAACTGAAGACCAGTTGAGACCTGCTGGGTGATCCTGGGTGGTCCCCACCTTTTACAGTTGAAAGAGCACACAGAGCACGGACAGTGAAGCCTAAACCTGGAGATCACCCGAGGCCAATAATAGCTCACCTCATGAACTACCGTGACAGAGACCTGGTACAACGAGCTGCTTGTGAGAAACAAGAACTCAAGATTGGCTCAAGTGTGGTGCGTATCTTTCCAGACTATACTGTGGCAGTCCAACAGGAGACACAGACATTCACCGGAGTGAAAAAGCTACTGAGGGAGCACAACACTGCGTACGCCATGCTATTCCCTGTGAGACACCGCATCCACCATAACAATAAGTCTAATTCCTTCACACTCTCGGAGGAGGTGACCACCGTTATAGAAGCACAGATTTCAATGCCGTCCAATCGGAGAGTACACAACACTTGACATTGCTGTCTGCCAGAATGGATCCGACTACGGGCTAATGATATCTACTGACCGTCCCAGCCGCACGCTGAGCAAATAATGATTCATTGTAGCGCTTGGCCACAGGCGGTATACTTACACCCCATTCGCTGCAATAAATTTTGGCCTCTATGGCAGTGCTCTTGCAGTGTTTGACAGTTTTGTTGGGTGGTGGGGCGGGGTGTATACAGCCAAGGTTAGGGAGGCTATGAGGGAGGGGATGGGTGTTAATGGAAAAATTCACAAAAGGCACTTGGTGATGAACTGGAGGATGAAAGACACACAGGTCGATAAATTAGCAAACATGGTGACATTCTTTGATTCCGGATTATGCAAATGGGTGACAACAACTCAGGCATCAAACTACTGAGTTGGAATGTCAGGTGCTTTGGGTGCCCGACGAAGGCGCGTGAGATTATTGCATATGCGAACAGGGTTGGGGCGTATGTATTATACCTGCAAGAGACACATGCTGAGCCATCAGGCAGACCCACTTGCACCTGAGTGGGGGGATTATACATGTTCTCCTCCAAATCGCATGGAGTTATGATACTGGTGCATCGTTCGCTCTCATTTGAGGATCTGGATTCTACAATTGATGAGCTGGGCCAATTTCTGAGAGTACATGGCCAGTTGTGTGGACAGGAGGTCTAATAAATGTATGTGGTCCCAATATAGATGACCCTGAATTTTACGATGACATACTTATCGATGTGCATTTTATCCAACTGCCTCAGTGATATGTTGGGGGGACTTCAATATCATACTTGATTTGAAATTAGATTATTCATCAACTATGACTAGACCCCTTACGAATGCAGCATGCTCCAGTCTAACACATTGAGGATCTGGGTCTAGGGGTTGTGTGGCACATTCTGAACGTGGCTGGTCACTGCTATACTTACTACTCAACAGTACACAACATGCACTCATGCATAGACATGTGATTGATTGCTAAGACATTACTGAAATGAATCGCCAGGTGTCAGAACCTACCCCACACATTTTTGGATCAATCGCAATCGTATTAGCCATACAAATGGCGTGACACACTAGGGAGAGGGCACACTTGCGATTTAAACCAGCGGCCCTGGTAGACCTAGTATTTAGGTTGAATATGAAAGAGCATATCGCGCAGTATTTTGACATTAATGAGGGCTCCATTTCGTCACATGCGACACCATAGCAGATGTTTAAAACCTATATTAGAGGAATAGCTTTTCAGCTGAATTAGGGGTCCTATGGAATATCAGGAGAGAATTAAAACAATGTGAATTAGAATTGTCTCTACTACAGCAGCAGTACGCCAGAGACCCCACCCCACTATGGTGAAGCAGACATGCCGGGCAAGCTACTAGCATGCACCGTCAGGACAGAAAGGGGTTTCTCTCTCTCTCCCCCACCCCCGCATATCCCAAGTGTTATGCGGGTCTATGGCACTGTGGCAAACCTAGATAGGGCAATAAATATGGTATATGTATTTATTGCAAACATTACAGAGTGGTACCTAACAGAGTGTACAATACCACCGGAAAAAGACAGAAAAGATTAAATAAATGAGGAGCTGAGAAACAGGGTGAGTGATCTATCTATCCAGCAATTGTCTGAGTCGTGTATGCCAGGGCTTTTTATGAATTTTTTATCTGATCTGGCGGAGCCTGCTTCGCGGAAACCCCATAAGATCCATAAACATTCTTTTAATGATCAAATCATTGCCCAAAAGATCAAAATGAGGTATCATAGATCTATCCTAAAGAATTCGGGTTTATGTAGGAAAGCTTATAGGGCAGGAGTAGTAAAGCTAAAGAATAACTATAGGAATTGGCTTCGTGCCCATAAGCATCTGGTGCTACAGCAGGATGCTGAGAGAATGCTTTGTACTTTATCTCTCAGGAATTCCCGAAACTTCTGGTTAATGGTGGGAATGAATGAGGCAATCCATCATCAGAAACAGGATTCCATAATTCAGGAGGGGGTGTGGCTTGATCATTTTGCTAAGGTTTACGACTCTGAGGCTCCAGAGTGTTTGACAATGGATTTAACGCCCAATTGGGATCTTGAATTTAATGTTTTGGACCTAGAATTGTTAATTAAGAAATCTTCAGCCTCTAGAGCGTCTGGTCCAAATGGTTTGAGTAACTCGATTCTGAAAATGGACTCAGGTCACCTGGGCAAAGGTTTTAAAATTACTCTTTGGTAACGTTATTACCCAGAAGAGATTTCCAGATTCCTGGAAACATTCCATAGATATACCTATCTATAATCGCCCTATTTCTTTGCTAGATGCTGACAGTAAAATCTTTTCAGGCATCATCTTAGGGGAATTGGAAGCCTGGGCAAAAACAAAGGGTATTATCCCTAAGCAGCAATCTGGTTTTAGGAAGGGTTTATCTACCTCACTGAATGGGCTTGTTCTAAATTGCCTTGCTGTAAAGTCATTTACCAAGGGTGGCCCTACCCTTTTTGGAGCCTGGATTGACCTTTCCCAGGCATTTGATATGGTTGATAGGAATTTACTCTGGAGAAAAGTTGATGCCTTGGGAATTCCTGCTGGCTTACTTTCTATACTGAGCGAGTTGCACTCTAATAATTACATGCGGGTCAGACTCAGTAGATCGGGCTTGCTTTCTAATCCAATTAGGATAACTAGAGGGGTACGACAAGATTGTTCACTAGCTCCTTTGCTTTTCATCCTTTTTATGGTGGATCTAACTAATTGGTTGCATGATATTGGTTTAATATCTCCATCTATTGGCAATGCTAAAATAAATTGGCTATCTTGTGCGGATGATATAGTAGTCCTGGATTATTCGCAAGTGGGGCTACAACGTCTGCTAACCGTCCTAGAATCTTATGCAAAGGAGCACTACACTAAAGATTAACCCCTCAAAATGTAAGATCCCATTATTCAAGAGACCAAATATAATAGTAAAGAATTTTGCTTGGAAGCTGGATCAGTGTCCAGTAGCGGTTGTCTCAGAATTAACATATCTTGGAGTTGTACGAAGATCTTTCCCTACAAAGAGTAATCTGCTGTCATCTATTGATCTAAAAGTAGTGAAACTGGGTGCTCAGATGAAAAAAATCAATTTTAAGTTTGGCAAATTTTCTATCCTCCCACTTGTAAGATTCTACATAGGGAAGGTAGTTCCCATAATTCTATATGGTTTGGATTATAGCAATATTGCTTTGGAGATAGATTGGGATGTAATAGAATATAGGATTTGGAAATGTACCTTGGGTTTGCCAGATTGTGTTCCCATTGTATGTTTGAGCTATGAACCTTGTCTTTCGTCACATAGATCATGGCTAGAATGGAAGTGGCTGACTCTCTACAGACTAATCCTAGATCCCCCAAAGAATTCCTTATTTGAGGAAACGGCCATAGAGCTCCAACTAGGGAACAATGACTTGTAGATTGTTGCAAAAATGCTTAGAACTTTTGTCTGGCTGTGACTGTGATGTTGAGTTGCTTCTACATAACCCACTAAAAGTGAAAGAAAAAATGAAATTGGGTAATTGGATAGACACCATTGATGACATGCAAAAAACCAAAAGATCAGCCTCTCTGACAGTACTGGATAAACGTCTTTCAAGTATGCCGACTTACTTAAAGTCGTCCCCTAATCCTCGGTTTAGATCAACTTTTTTGAGATTTTGTTTAAACTTCCTCCCTACCCTAGAATTACTAGCTACTAGAGATAAGGGGGGACTTTACCTATCTGTCATAGGTGCCCTAGTAACGAAGTCCAGACCATCAAGCATTTATTATCTAGTTGTTCTGGGACCTGGAGTACTAGGGCCGGTCATTTTAGTAGATTTGTTTATGAGTCCTATCTCAATACCGAAGATTTTTGGGCAAGATTATCTTCTGGTAATGAGTCGGATTTATCAATCGAGGTGGGAAGGTGTTTAAGGGAACTGAAGTTAGTAATAGATTGAATTATCAGTGATTTGAATTCTTGCTTCCTTTTTTTTTTTTAGGATGTTTGCTGTTTTTGTATTCAGGATATGTACATTTCTGTTGGATTTTATATTGTTTTATTATTTATTGAAATGTGTTAAGTCAAATTTTGGCTATTGCACAAATAAATAAAAAAATAAAAATATATATATATATAAATGGAAGTGGGTAAGGGGTTAAAAACGGTTCGGGATGGGGTTGGTGTGGCATTATAAGGGTAGAAAATGAGCGGGCTTGGAAGGGAATTGCGATGAAATGTACCATGCTGTAATTGTGGACGGTAAAATCACATATAATCATAAATAGAGTATTCTATGATTTTTACTCCACCCTCTACGCTCTGAAGGGAGACACAACAACTCCTGCATTAGATAATTATCTGGTGGGGGTACCAACGACACCATTATTGAACAAGGCTGGGTTGACCCTGGAGAGACAGATTAGCATTGAAGAAATCATTAATCCATGAAGGACCTTCCTAATGGGAAAACACTGGGGTCAGATGGGCTTTCCTCTGAGTTCTACAAGGAATTCTGGGAGGAGCAGGCCCCTTATCTAATGCGATGAAGTCGGAAGCATTGAGTCATTGCCCGGCTGTGCGAGGCAATTATTCTATTGCTCAAATCAGATAAGGTGGCTAATGAATGTGGATCATCCAGGCCTCTATCGTTCATCAATAGCAATACTAAGATATTTGCCAGGGTCCAAGCAAAGCAGTTAAATTCAATGATGTCATATGGTACAAGAAGAGCAAGCAGGCTTTATACCAAACAGTTCGACATCACTAAACACTTGCAGATTTCATAATATCCTTGCGCAGACTCCACAAGACAGCTACTCAGTTGCTGTAGCCTTAGACATGAGGAATGCATTTGGCACTGTCTACTGGACATTTCTTCTTTGGGTTCTGGCCAATCATGGGTTTGACCCCAATTTCATAAAGTGGGTGCAGGAATTATATGCATAGTGAATAAGGGGTGATGTCTCATTGTACGGTTGAACAGCCAATTAGTAAGCAGGGACTCGTACTAGTAAAGCAGAGAGTAAGCTTGGTCAGAAAATATCATGATGGATACATATTCAGAATTTTATTAAAATTAAAATGAAATTGTAAAACATTTTGAAAACATTCTAATTTGACACAAATCTGATAAAAAATCATCTCAGAGAATTGATATATTTTTGTGATTTTTTTACAAGAGAACTCTTCTCATACTCAATACAATCAGTGTGAAAGACGCAACTATTGCTTCAGTAGATCTCGTTTTTGACATATAACAAGAGTATGGTCCTCTATTTTGTGCTAATTAAGTGCTAAACAAACACTAAAGTGCTGCTAGTCAAACATGCTAAATGTCAGAGATGTCCTAGACCAATCAATATTGATCACGGAACCAATTATCCTTTTGAAGTAGTTTCGACAATAGATATATCTAGTTATTCAATCACAAACTGATATTCATCTTCCTCAGGACAAAAAGCGAAGAGCATATTGTGAGGGACCGGAGGGGGGGGTGTATGTACTTCCACTCTCTATTTGGTAGAGGAGAGGCGCAGAGGACCCACTCCTGCCAAGATTCTCAATATTGGTACGTGGTCGAGCAATCAAGGCCTAGCTTCTCAGGAAGGTGATGCGGGCTGATTCTTAAGCACAGTGTAGTCCCAAGCACCCACAAAGGAATGACCACACAATGTATCGGTTAAAACACAGTCTTTATATAATTAATATTCAAGGTTATATACAATATCACGATAACGCACTTTGTACTCGGTTATCTATAATGGCAAATATATACGGTACCACAATTACGATTAGATCTGCATCAACGTTACGGTTCAATGGCACACAAATCAAGTTGTAAAGGAAACCCACAGTAGAGAAAAGAGGAAAGCAGTTGATAAGAACTATGGCAGAAATACTGGTCACTACCGTTAAACACAGTTCTGTGTGGAGATCCCCCCCACCTGGGCAACCTGTAGAATAAAGATACAAGCCCAGTCCATATATTGTTCACAAGAGACTTCCCAATAGTTCTGCAACCCCAAAGTACCTGGCGTTGTAGCGTTCCTCGTCGGGGAATCGAAGGCCCTTCATGAGTGTCCTCCCTTTAAGGCAGGAGTCACGGGTCGTTGAACGTCCGATGGAGAACAGGGTGAGCTACGACAGTGAAGTGGCAGCTTCATTCCTAGCAGTGCTCGTTGACTGGGAAGCGTAAACGTCCTGCAAGGAAGAGGCGTGCGGGGCACCTCAGTGTCGAAAGTTCTGTACCGCAAAGAGTTTGAAGAACTGTGGCCCAGCAAGGGTGTAGAGTCATCGGCATCTCTGTGGTCTTTGGGTGGCGGGAAACCCACCGGTGGATACTCCTTGGCGCGTCGACGGTCAGGCCTTCTCCAGCAGGATACAGTGGCGACGGTGCGAACGAGAGCGTCCTTGGATTCGAAAGTTCTTACGCAAATTGGAGCACGGCGGCTCCGGTCGGCAACAGCGGTCATCGACAGTGGTGGACAACTGTCTGGGCGCTTCTCCTTGGGATTCCGCAGCAGTCCCCGTCTCGGGTCGGCAGCCTGTCAAAGGTCTGTCTACCAGGGAGCTCTGTCAAAGATTGGCTGGTGCACGATGGTCCCTCGTAGCTCGGGAAGAGGGAGCCTTACCAGGTCCTCTCTGTGTCAGTCCTTGGAGACACAGCAGCTTTCAGATTGTGAAGGAGAGCAACAGCAATTCTTCTCGTCCAGCATAGCTTCAAGGTCAAGCTTCAGGTTACTCCAGTTACTCGTCGTAGTGGACTTCAGCTTCTGAACACGATTCCTAGCTGTGAGAGGTCCCCAGATATACCGTTAACCTCCCATTCATTCCACTGGGTCATACTCAAGCATCCAATCACAGCAGAGGGCATTCATGCAGGCAGGCAATCAGGCACACGGTGCATTCAGGCCATTCACTTCTCTCTAGACACTCACAACAAGTTATGTGTATTGGGACAAGTACCCAGTCATTCAACACTCCACACTGCATTCATACCAGTATCAGGCAGGGCTGTCAGTCATTGTGTCAAACACCAGATACTAGACACCCACAACACAGAATGCGTATTCGTCACACTCCATTCACCCAGGTCCACCCACAGGTGTACCCACAACATACGGTCGTTGGGAAGGCTCCAGCCAGTCTGATCAGCACTTCCCCACACTACCATATATGGAACTGTCACCCAACAGCCAGTCAGGGGGAAGGCACAGAGTCAGGGCTTCCCGGGACTTCGGGAAGATCAAGGTAACAGGCGATGGAAGGCAAGAGGCCATGGGGGCCATCTTGTCTCCATAAGGAATCTACCAATTCCAATGACAGGGCCTGGGCATCCCAAAATGGAGGATGCTCAGGGCACCAGTCAATTCAGCACGGAGCTGCCACCAGCCCGTACCCTGCTATGTGGGCCACACACAGGTGCCCAAAAACATACCCTAGGGGCACAGGGTTTTACCCCTACCCATGGGCGCCACAAGGGTATCCCATGGGTCTGTTCATCAAAACCAAAAGAGAGCTGCACCACCAGGAGTCACACATGAACTCCTGCATGGAAAACATGACAGAACACATGATAAAAAGCAGTAAAGGACAAGGGTACAGAAGCCTTGTCCCTCCGATGCATTTCCAGCATCACACATATATCGTCAGTATATAAACCACATATATTACACTGCAATGGTATCCAAACTTGTTCTTATTCATCAATGTTCTTGTAACACCATTCCAAGTTGAATGTAACCAAAATGCTCCTCGTCTCTTCCAATGTAGAGGCGGAAAGCAATTGCTTCAAACTCCAGCCCAATCTGAAAAGTTAGATAATACCTAATTTATCTCAATTAATAGATAACGTCTCTCCCAGAACTAGTTTTCAAACAAACAGTAGGGGATTGTTATGAAATCCATGTATTCCAACTTTGATACCTCCAGTAACATGGCTGAAACAAGACCATATTGCTAGGGTTTCCTGTCCTTTGCTCCATAAAGTTGTCCTCCATTGTTGCAGGTTGGTTTCATTTTGGGCTTAACGCTTGATGTTAACCGGCAAAAACGTTTTTGCCGGTTTAACGTTGGAGAAGTGTGACTCCAGAAAGCTTGGTCTGTTACTACTATGAGGTCAATTACCTACTTTGGTCATGTGCTTGTACCACATGTTGTTAGACACTCGAGCAGTGTCAGTAAGATATAGGTCTACTCCCCTCAGGTCTGTCAGCACTGCGCTTACCTCTCCTTAACTTGATTTCAGTGCTCTCCTGTCCACCCATGGTCGTTCCACCTGCTGGGGTCAGGAAAATGTTAGTAGAGGATACATCGGTTTCACTGGACATAAGCGATAGCCGGTAAAACAGCACAGCGAGTAGAGCACTTGCTTTGACATCTGTGCAGAGCCTGCCGATGTAGGTTTGAATCCCAGCAGGGCCAAACTCAGCCTTTCATCCTTCTGAGGTCGATAAATGAGCACCACACACCGTGGGTAATATTAAGCAGCACTCCGATGCCTGAGTGTTTGTAGCGATATATAAATGCAAATTATTTGTATTATTATTCTCCAGAATATGAATACAAATACCCTGATGGAAATAAGAGACATGACAAAATAAGGACATTTTTTATTATTTAATTCATCTTTACCTGTGCTGCTGGATCTTTGTGCAGCTTGAACATATCAGTAGCCCGCCATAAATGCGCATAATTGGGTTGTCAGATTAGTTTTAAGCCCTGTGGACCATGTAATTGCTCATGGCGAATATGAATAGCTGTTCCCACACAGTTCTAGTTCCAGGGATTCTTAGTACAGCAAGAACTGAAGGGTTTCCTTGTTCAAAGTTTTGGGTAAGCTTTGCCAAATAGGCTATGAAAACAAGGTAATATACCTTAGGTGGACGTGCTCGGAATTGGTTGGGTCTTCTAAAAAAAACTGGACAAATTGGCCCAAAAGGGTATCAGGGTGTACATCATTGGACAACATGAACAAACATCAAATATTACAGTTGCGTTTTCATGGAGAATGTATGTAGAGAATAAATTAAACAGTGTATCCTCACTCTGGATGTGTAGGAAGTCCTTGCCCTAGCTCTGCTGCCTCGAGCGAGTAACCATTGAGTGTCTTCCACTTGGCAGTGTAAGTTCAGAATTATCTTGTTGCTCCTCTTGCTAACGATTGTTGGCCCTGTCAATCTCATTGTCAGGTGAGGCCACAGCTTTGTAGGGCTTTATGTCTTTGAGCTGGTTCCAAACAGCTGTCCCTTCTAATTTCACAGCTCTTGGCCACCGCCTCAACTGTATATAGGCTGGTGAATCTGGGTGCGTCCCATTGATGGATGAAATTTCTTAAGGAGGACATGGTCCCTGGGACAAAAAGTTGTTCCGTCAGAGAGTCATTTGGGTCGTCAACGTGGTTTGCTTCCCCGCTGGCTTCAGGGCTTCCCTGTTGTCATATCTGGCGAGTGATAAAAGAGGCACTAGCAATCAAGGAAGTAATGTAATTGAACATTTCTTGTCCTAACACAGGTTCACTACTGTTCACGTCTTTTAGTGCCCTAGTGGGAGGAGCCAGGGGAGGTTGCATGCGCCGTCCTTTCACCACTTCATGTGGGGTGAAATGGTGGTCAGACCTGGGCTTGTTGCGCAATGCAAAGAGTGCTAAGGGTAAGCAATGGAGGCAATTCATATTGGTGCTCTCCCTTAGGAGGCAGTTGAGGTGTTTACACATCCTGTTTGTCTGAGGGTGATAAGCACAGGAGAATTTGTGTGGAAAACCCAGCAATATTGTAATGTGCTTGAACATTTAATTGGCGAAGTGAGGGCAATTGTCAGACCGCAGGACCGCACACATTCCCCATCATGGGACCACTTCCCGGACCATACATTTCGCTGCCCTCAGGGCGTCAATATGGGAATAGTGGCCTGCCTCAATCCACAGAGAGGATGGGCAAACAACCGCTATCATGTAGCTGTACCCTTGGCAAACTTGGATCATGTCAACATAGTCAACATGGAGATGTTGAAATGGACCCGCTGGGCGAGGTATGGCTCCTCTCACAACTCTCAATATATGTCCTGCAGTAAACTGCAGATTAGGCAATTGGCCATAAATTCATCCATGTGTTCTGCCAAATTAGGACAGAACCTTGTTTCTCCAATGTTGTGCGGCAAGCACTTCCTTCCATGTGTGTGTTGGATAATGCAGCTGAGTCAGTGATGTGTGCAATAATGCAAGTGGCATGACCACTTTCCCTGTTTTATTCTGCAGCCGTAGGGCATCTGTTGGAGATACTGTACATCCCCTTCTAATCCATAGGTCTTTCTCCTCCTTCGGTGCAGCTCCCTGAAACTCAATTTTTTGTGTTGTTGGTAATACATTGTACCCCTCCTTCAGTATAATTGTCCTTGCATAGTCACAGGCATGTGACAAAGCCTCCATTTAAAGGAGCTCCCCAAAATATGCGGCACACTTTGCTTCTGCGTCTGATGCTTCATTTCCCCTTGAGACAGGGTCCCCCACCTGCGTGTGTGCTTGGGATTTCACTATGGCTATTTGCTTGGGATAATATATGACTTCTACTAGCCTGCCCAACAAAAGTTATTGCTGTACTGGGTTCCCGTCAACTCCCCTGAAGCCCCTCATCCATTGTGACAGTCCTGAGTGTACTGTAGACATCACATACACGGAGTCTGAATACATGGTCACCTCCTTCCTTCTGCTGCGCTCCAATGCCAATTAAGGCTACGAGTTCTACTGCCTGTGCTGAATAATCTGATGGCAAATGCGCACTGACCACTACCTCACTTGTCACTTCCTCTCTTAGCCTCAGCACTGTCGTTCCTGTATATCTGATCCCATCTGTCTGGTCAATTGTCAAAGATCTGTCAATGTAATGCACATCTACCTCCTCAAGTGCATCCTCCTGTACCTTGGAGGTGTCACTGAATTCCTGTATGTTCTCTGTGTAGCCATGTGTGTGTAAGAGGTCAGTGAGAAAAGTTACTGGGTTAACAAGTCTGCACCTCACTACCATCTCATACCCTGATGCTCTCTGTGTTGTCAATGTGCTCTTTGGTTTCTCCAGTATTGCAAAGAGGGTGTGGTCTACATAAAGAGTGGTGGTGCACCACATGGTAATACTTGCTGATTTGTGCACTGCGAACGGGGCAACAGCCAAAGTTTGTTTGCAAGGATAGTGACCTCTCATTACGGGGACAAGCTTCCCATTGTAATATGCTAGTGGCTTGAGCCCCAAGCTTGTCTTCTGTGACAGTCCTGCGGTCATCACTACTACATCGGAGTGTGAGAACAAAAATTACTATTTGTTGTAGTCTGGATAAAATGCCATGACCCCCCCCTTTTGTTTTGACTGGGTACACAACAGTGTTGCATGGAAGTTCTGATGGAACTAGAATGCCCCTCTCCACAAATGCTGCAATTGGTGTTTTCTGCACCATCAGCATCCTCTGTGGTACCTCTCTGTAGTGTATCTTTGACCAATATGTCACTCTCATTTCGAACACCAGCTCATGGTCTGATCTGTTGTCTTTGAATAGTTCTTCATCTCTCACTGTGGTCAACCTGTACCCTTCAGCTACAGCGATCACTGCTTGCCATGATCTTCCTGTGTTATCCATCCCATGTACTGCTATCCACTCGTCTCACAATAATTGCCTTGATCTCCAGAGGTATTGTCTCTAGCGCCTCAATCAATGGCATTTCTGGTCTGAACAGATACTCATTTGGAATATGGCACATCTTCCCTTGAATCCCTGGGAGCCATGAAATTGCCATCTCAGTCCCGTATTGGAGCAACTCCTCGTCCACTGGCACCCCCCTCTATACCTTCCGTCCACAATAGGCTTGAATGATTTCCCTTACGTTGAGAAAGTGTTTCCCTGGTGTAGATCAAACTACCCCTTTGTCTTTGAATGAAATTGTCATGTTGAGTCTGCTCATAATGTCTCTCCGCAGGTGTCTGTCGAGCCTGAAGTAAAGGCAAAGATAAATCGTGATCCCCTATAGAAAGGGAGATATTTTCTGTAGAAGGAACCACTTCCATAGCCCCAGAGAATCCTTGACTATTCATTGCAATGCCTGACAACCTATAAGTTCCCTCTCGAATGCAGGACCTAGTCACCTCTGTGTCTACAAGAAAGGAAAATGTTTTGTCGTCCATCACCACCTCTAAGCGTGGTTCCTCTCCAGGGTTGGGTTTGATCGACAGGATAGAACAGATCAAGTCTGTCTGTGGGCTGTCCTATTGAGGGTATAAGGACATCTTGTTCCCTGAAATTGGGTTGTTCCCCACCATGGTAACCACACAGGTTCCTAACGGGGGTTGTTGCTATGTAGTCTATTTGTGACATTGTTCCGTCATTTGGTTGTGTGCTGTTCTGTATCTATGGTACCTGCTGTGTGTTGCTTCGAGTCTGGGTTGATTGCAAATACTGTGGTATGGGTGCTTACACCTGTGGTATCTGTCATGGGCTGGTGTGTATGCGGGTGTGCACTTAGTGTCGGTCCTTGCTGTTGTGTTTGTTCCTGTGTGCAATACTCATCCTGGTCCCCTTGATATGCTTGCTGGTACTCTGCACCCCCATTCTGTCGCACCCCCTCCTTCTGCACACTCTTGAAATGTGCCCCATCTGTCTGCATGGCCAGCACTGCGGTGGCTCCCTCCCTTGCCCTTAGAACCCCCCTGCATAATCCCCTGGGCCCTGCTGCACCTGTTGCCCATATCCTCGAAACCCTCCTGGGAAACGCCCCTTGGTTGTGATATATCTGTGGCCCATACCCACGTCTCCTGTGCCCCCCCTTCCTCGAAACCCATGCTGCATTTTCCCCCACCCCATGAATCCTCCCATTGCGGGCGGCGGTGCATACTGATGCTGTGGTACTTCTTGTGCTCCTATGCTTGTCGGTACCACCCCTTCTAACGCATACTTCAATAATTTCTTTTGTACTATCTTTGCTTCCTCTTGCTTCCTTTCCTCGTTATTTTTCCTTATTTTCTCCTGCAATAGCCTACAATGGTGTATTATCATGAGCTGTATTTCTGGCCAAGGTTTTGCATTCATACCCACACATTTTTTACGCTGTTTCTGTGCCGGCTCTGGCAGCCTATGGTACAATATGTGGTAAAATAATGCTACTGTTTTGTTTCACGGTTCTCGCGTTTCAAGGAGCCAAAGCTCTTGGATTGCCTGAATATAGTGTAAGTGTTCTTCGTCCTCCACCATCTTGCGGGCCATAATCACACTAATGTCTGACGTGTCCTTAAAGCTTGCTATATGGCAGCTCTGCAATTGCAAACATTGAACCATTGTCTGCGATGTCGTGGAAAGTCACGCCTGGCAACCCAGCTCTTTTCCATGAGTCATCAGAAGCTTCTCCGAGGATTGCCACTAGTAGTGCCTTTATGTCCCTCACTGCTAATCTCTGTACCGCTGTCATTCTTTCCATTTTGTATATCCCGCGGTCAAAGTAGGTAAGTTGCATCTCACGTGTTCCTTGTCAATGTGTTTCCATGATATATATTGAGTTTGCCCCCCCCCTTTTCCAGCAGTGGCATTTGTGTGAACCCTACCTCCCCACTCGCTCCTCTAGTCAGTCAGATCTGCCTGTCTGCATCCCTAATGTCAGTGTATATGTCTATTCGCTCTCCTCTGGGAAGTCACGCACAGTTGTCAGACCCCCCCCATTATTCTAGTGTTAGAACATGCTATAGCTGTCTCCCCCTTCCTTCATCATGGGAGGTCCCTAGGTCTCTCAACGTATGGGAGTACACTGTCAGAGTTGTGCGATGTTGCACTGGTCCGTGGTGTCTGACCGTCCCAATCCTTCGTCCCTGTATTTCTGCCCCCTTCCCATGTCACACTCCTTTCCGTGCTGTTCCCCGGGACCTATACCTCGGTCGCCCTCTTTTCCCATCCCCACTTTCCCCTCTACCCCCCACCCGCGTCATCTTCTGATTCGGTCTACATATCACTGCAAAAATAGTCCACAAAGCTCAGTCTCCTAGAGGTTGTGTCTTCCCCAGCCTTCCCCCTTGGATCGATCAAGTCTAAGCCACCCTTATCTCCATAGGAGCCCATGCCTTCTGCTGCTGTCATGGCCCTGCTTGGCAGGGTTGTACTGTCTGGCTATGTGCGCCTACCTCCTCCACCCATGCTCATGCCATCTCCCGTGCCTAGTGCCCATCGTGCTCTTCTGTCTTTAAGCTCACGCTCCTCCTCCTCCTTGCGTGCGTGCTCTTGTGCTATTCGCTCTGCCACTTACTCCGTTCCCTTTCTACAAACATTTGTTTTTCCTTCTCATCTGTTTCCCTCTCGATCTATTCTTGCTCCTTCTTCCTCCTTTCTCTTTGCTCCTGCTATTTCTCTTCCTCTCTCTGCTCTCCCTCTCTAGACTCTCCTCTCTTTCCCTCTCCCTTCTGTCTGTTTCTGCCATTATCTCGGACCAGTCCTTTGCTTTTCTGCTCCCCTTAAGGCCCTCTATTTCTTTGGTTGCTGCCTCTGCCTCTCCATTCGTCTTCCCTTCCAGCTTTAGAAGAATTTTGTCCCCCTACCCACTCGTTCGAGGTGATGCCCCCTAGCCCCTCCTTCGTGCCCTTCTGCACCTTGCTGCTCGCTCCTTTTTCACTGCTCGGTTGCCCCATTCCCTTCTGTCCCTCCTCCTTGGTATACAGTGGCAGTTTGCATATCGGGTTAGAGTACCCCTCTTCTGCTTTTAGATCTTGTAATGGTTACATTCCCTGCTCATCGTCTGTGTCCTCCGAGTTCTCGCTTGCAGGAGAGGGTGCGGGAGCAGCGGGTGGGGGCATGGGCCCATGCGCCTCCTGCTGGCTCAGCAACCACCGACGCCTCGCTGCGACCACCTCATCCTCCTGAAACATCCTCCACAACTCAAATATTGCCATGCAGCTTGCTAGCTTCTTCCCCTTATAGGTACCCTGTAAGTGTGTCAGTAGTTATTGCTGCACATCCTTGAAGAACTTCTGCATGGTGGCCATGGTTTGGTTAATTTTGCCTCTATGCTTTTAGTCCTTTCTACCCTATATTTGCAAATCTTGCCTTTATACGGTGGGAGGGTCTTACACAGGTGCTGTAGGGGCGTGTAGGGCTACAGCTGATATCCCCAGGCCTGGGACTCAAATCGGTTCTCAGCTCTCTGTGCACCGCCTAAGGTGATGTGAAATGATTATGTGTCTGTATTGTAACTGGTAGTGTACCACCTTTGCCGATGAGTGCGCTCCTACATTTGCAACACTTGTTTCATTCCTCATCTGGTTTGCTCAGACTGGCTCTGCTTTCCAACCACAGGTGAATATGCCCATTGTCTGACTCGGCTGCATCATGTACTTACAGACCACAAAATCAAGCTCTTAAGCCTGCATTTATGAGGATTTATTCAATTTTTCTGCAGCTGTTCTCTTGTCGTCTAATGTTTGCAATGCAACCGTGTATCTCTGACCTTGGCTGTGAGCCTGTGCCCTGTGCAGCCTCAATCAGCTCTTCTCATTCTCTGTGGCTTAAGGCCTTCTATAATTGTCCTTAGACTTATATTATTTCTACATGCTCACGTTATGCTAGATAACCTATATATTATTCACACATTGCCCTACCAGGCTCCATATATACTCCTGCAGTTCCATAGAGTCATTTGCTTCAAGCATCTGCAACCTTGCTCTGGATCTTTTGTTGCCTTGCGCTAGTACATTTGACTAATGAAAAAAATAATAAAAGCTTTGACAGTATGTATATGAATCCGTCCTCTAGCTATAGAACTGTAAGCATCTTCTTCATGTGTGCGAATGTGCGTTAGTGTAACGCGGTGCAGGAGTACGAGTGTGCTCCCTGACTAATGCTGCTATGTCGTGGTGTCACTAATGACGTCAGCATCATGGCTTCTTGGTGCTTAATCAAGACTGCCCATTAGGGTATTCCCATCAACGATCTCCATTTCTTCCCCTATATCTGTGCAGATATGTACTGGATTAGGTCTGCATGGCTGGTTTGGAGGTTACCTTTCTGTATATCAGTAACCAATCGTGCACTTTGGATGAAGAGCCAGAAACACTTGCAGCCGGTCATGTTTCTGAGGGTGAGGAGGGGCATTCTTGGGACCCTCTATTCAGTGGTAAGGCCAGCTTGCCTCAGAGCGTGGGTGATTTCATATAAATTAAACAGGTGCTCCACCCAGATTTTGCAGTGGATCACGATGTTGTCCAGATAGACAAAGCCGAAGTGGGAAAAGGGTTGCAGTATCTGCTCCATCAGCTGCTGGAAGGTCGCTTGGGCCCCAGGAAGTCTGAAGGGAAGGACTCTGAAGGGAAATAGTCTCCTGGGACTGGAGAAAGGTGCCTTCTCTTTATCAGAGGGTTATAGTGACACCTTCCAATAGCCCTTCATTAGATCAATACTGGAGATATAGACAGCTGATCCCAGTCTGTTGATGAGGTCTTCAATCCGAGGTATACGATAGTTATCAAACTGGGATACGACTTTCAACATCTGAAGGTCTATACAGAACCTCCACAACTGATCCGGTTTGGCCACAAGCACTATTGGTGATGACCACGGACTCCGATGGGTCAATTATATCTGCAGTAAGCATTTTCTCCACCTCTTGGAGGACCACCTCCTTCCTTGCCTCTGGAATTCAGTAAGACCTCAGGTTAATCACCTTACCTGGGGGTGTGCAAATGTAATGTTTAATCCCTTTCACTCACCTGGGTGCTCTATTGAAGACATCTGGGAATTGATCTATTAAATCCTGGATATCCTGCTGTTGTTGCTCTGGTAGATCAGAGAGGACTAGACCATATTCAAATATCTCCTCTGTTAATAAGGTGACCATTAGGACAGAAGAGGATTCTACCAGGTCCTCCTTCCACTCCTTTAGAAGGTTTATATGATCTATTTGGGTTTTGAGTCTTCTGTCTGTAGTTATAGGGACCTCTCCTCTAATATTTCACAAGGTGCGTACCATCATGAAAGCATTTTGTGCTCTGAGGAATGGAAAAGGAGCGTGGTTCTGCCTTTTTGACATAATGGGTCTTTTGGCTTTCTTGGGCCTGCCCTAGATGTTTTTGGACTTGGTGCCGCACAATCGCAATGTGAATGATTAGTTTGGACGTACTGCTGACCCCTTAGGCCCAATAGCCGTAGCCAAGGTAGAATCACCGGAACCTGCCCTGCTTGCACCCTCGTGTCTTCTCTGGGTCTTCTGTACCACCAGTAACTTTCGCTAGGGCTTCGGTACATCACCAGGGCTCCCTGGGATTGACGCTTGTCTCTCAAGCTCTTCAGGCTGCTCTCCTCTGCTCTTGCTGCACTGCAGTGTCTCGGCATACAGCTCCACTTGGCTCTGCTTCTCCTCGTGCATGGTCCTTCCAGCGAGGCCACAGGAGGACTTCTCAGCAGCTCACCGGCGTCCTCCATTCTTATCTTTCTTGGGTCTGCCGACCAGGTTCAAACTGCCATGCAGGACAGTCTCTGCCTCTGCTGCTTGCAAAGTTCTTTAGTCCATCAAAATCCTTATACATAGTGGCGAGCCTCATCCTGGCAATTGTTACAGTCCTTTGTTTCTTTTGACTCCTTGATCTCTTTGCCTCCTCAAGGCAACCTGGTACCAGCACAGTCAGAAACCTTTATGTCTTCTGTGCTCTTCTTCATCCTTGTTATTTTCTATTTTGTATGTATCCCAAGTACTACAGTAATACATTTGTCTACTCTCAAAGAAGTGACTTGGAATGGAAGAGTTAGGAAAGGTTAGCGTGTGAGATTGTTCAATGGGCTGTACCCTAGGTAATCGTCCTTGTCCCATGAATGGGAGTCCCTCTCCATGAGGTCCTCTGACATTAAACCAGTCCTGGGGGCACCGTTGGGTAGTGGCTTCACCTCCCTAGCCTCATGGGAAAGGGCAATCCATGGGGAGAAGTGACAATAGCTGGCGAATCGTCTCAGCAGTGACAAAAAAGTGGAAAGGGTTGGGGGGAAGAATGTGCCGTGCCACTATGTACATTTGATCGCCCCCAACATGACGTGCCAGGGAAAAGGTGTTGGCCTACACAACTAATTGACAATATTGAGAGGGGCACTATGACAAGATACCAGGTTTCTCTCAAAGCTTGAACCCTCCAGACAAAATAGATGTTGGCCTTCATTGTGAGGTTTCGAGTAGGTCACCTGTGCTACCGGCAGCCTACCGGAACCTCTGCTTACCGTTTCCACTGCATGAGAATACCGGGATAATCCAGGCAGCGCAGGAACGGTAAGTTTCCATTCCTGCTGGAATGGGAACACTGAAGCTAGTTAGTAACGGTGCTGGTGCTTCTGTGAAAGATCTGCTGGTAGGGGCTTTAACTGCCGCAAGGTCAGGCCTGCCCGTAGTTCACTGCCCCTACCGGCAGAATTATAGTTTGCCGGTCACGAAAAGCTGTCAGTAACTGTTATTACCAACACTTTTTTCCAGACCTGCAAACTAATAATGAGGACCATAGTGACTGACCTGAATGGAAAACGGAATAGGAATTGGGCAATCACTTTCCATAAACTCAAAGAACAACCCTCACCACCTCCTTGAAGTTTATGGTCTGATTAGTGACAGAAAAAGTGGAAATTGTTGGGGGAAAGAATGTTCAAGGGGTTGCAAGAGATCACACATACATCTACCTCTTCACCCTTTCCCAATCCTAAATGTATGCACCAAAGAGGACTCTGCACAATGACCTCATTGTGAGGATACTAGACACATTGTACAATCACTTCATAGCTCGTAATTGGGTAAATCTGTTGGCTCCCAGCTTAGAGAAGAGGTGAAAGCAGCTAATCAAAATCAAATATATGTAGAGGATCCCCCATATCTTCCAATTATGCCAGAAGCTCTCCTTAGACAGATCAAGGGGTAAACAGAAATAGGACACCTTCATACATGCTCCACAAAAACAGGATAACAATGCCAAAATGGTACTTCTTAGAAATAATGCGACAACAAGGTGCACACAATCAAGCCCAGGCATACGTGAGTGTATGGAAGCCCTGGAAATGGTGGGGAAAGGGAGTAAAATAGGCGAAGAAGGAGCGGGAAAGTCCTAAGTGAAGCAGCTCGAGGCAGACTAGTTAAATTAAAAGCAACAGTGAAATGCTTAGCCCACCCCACATGAGCATCAATTAGGGAGCAAAATGGTGTCTCAAAGGAAGAAGAAACTAGAAGATAGAAGAGTGGAGAAAGAGCCATATTTGGCCCATGTGTGGGTTTATCTGTTGGGCTCTCTGTCTTTAGACATCATGGTTCTATGTATATCGATTGATAAATTGAAAACCTCTTATGAATTACAAGTTAAATAAAGAGTGGCGCCGGATGGCAAAATGTTAGAATGAGTTATGGATGAGGCAGTAGATGCAAGCAATGCAGCCAGAGTGAATAGGTAGGAATGAAGTGAAGAGAAGAGATAGATGAGACCTGTCTAGGGTGTTACAAGTATTAAGATTGAGAGCTGAGTGCAGAGGGAATGGGAGAGCATTTCAAAGTGTTTAGGCTGGTAGGGAGAAGGAACTGAAAAATGATTTATCACCGGGTTAATGAGGAACAGTTAGGAGATGATAGAACGATGAGCACAGTGAGTGTGAGAAAAAGAAAAGGGGACAAGAGATGAAAAATAGGGAGGAGAAAGAGCGCACGCACATTTAACTGCAATACAAGATTGTTAAACCAGAGCCGACTAGGAAAGGGAAGCCAATAAAAATTGCACGCTAAGGAGAGATATGGGAGTGTGGTGGGAGTGGCGGGAGTGTGGTGGAGTCAGGAATTAGACAGATGGCAGAATTCAATTTTGACTTCAAGGGGGATAGTTCAAAAGCAGGGAAACTGAGTAAAAGGTAGTCTCAGCAAGAGGATATTAAGGTGTTAAGGGCCTTAGTGGCTGAAATATAAGATAACAAAGACCACTGCAAAGGTTGTAGAGCTAAGCCCGACAGATATGATCAAGAGAGGAAATATAAATAGAAAGAGACAGATGTAATTTTTAAAAAAATAGTATATTTGGTTAAAAATAAAACCTTTATACAATATACGTTTTCCAATGCACTCCTAGAAAAAAACAGAATATGCATATCAATGAATTCCTTCATTAGGATTCATTGCGTTCCCAGGCCTTATGGGGCCTGGGACCACAATACCTTCAACTCCTTCTCCCTAAATATCTTCCTTCTCAAGCACTTCGCTCATCCGCCTCCAACTCCCTCAGGGTTAGTCGCTTCTCCAAGCAGCGAGTTGGTGGTAGATCTGCATTCTGCTGGGGCCTCCCTCTGGAACAGCCTCCCTGCCTCTTTGAAACTTGAGGAGAACCATCGCTGGGTCTATAAGCACCTCAAGACCTTCCTCTTTGCTTCCGCTTTCTCTCGCCCTCTCTCCCTTGCTGATCTCCTGGCCGAATCTGATACTGCACTGGTTTATCTGGCTAACCTCTGATCTCGGGCCCAGGTCCCCCCCCCCACTCGCAAATTGCACACCTGCACTGCCCCCTTGCCCCTGGCAACTCTTGCACTTAGGGACTGTTTCTGTATCCCTACAGCCCCTACTAGCACTAGACACCTGATGTCTGCACTTACGCTTGCACTTGCCACCAGCTGGCTGCACTTCTTATCCTATTATTCTATTTATTATCTTTATTTAATTCACTGTCATCCCATGTACTGCACCCCCCTTGCACTTTTGCCCTTCGCCCTCCACCGCACTCGCGCAATCTCAAGGTCACCTGGCCAAGTAGGATCGCTGTCTCTGTCTTCCCTCCGTTTCCCCTCCCTTGCCTCGTTGCACCTTGAAACACTTATGTATAAGCGCGTTATAAATGCCATATCATATCATTAATACAATAAAAAGCATTGAAAGTACATTACAATGGAACAATCAATAATTCAGATATCATGATAACTTAATTCTAAAAATGCATCACACATAGTTTACTTTGATCCCTCCAATAATAATTAGACCTGATTCCCCTATAATTGAATCGTCATTTCACCAAAATCCATGGGGTAGCGGAAATGAAATTATATATTCGATAACATCCTAGGAAGTGTAATCACATAACCCTTTGATCCCCAACACCACAGGAAGTCCTGCAACAGGAATGTGGATGCCAGTTGCTGTGCAGGAAGAGACATCTCTGACAGTAAATAAAAGCTATGATTTTAGTAAAATGAATCAAAATAAGAAAGGTCACTAGTGAAGAAAAATAGTCATTTTCTTTAGTGCCCTTGTTAATATATGGTTGATGCCCAGGTGCAGCAATCAATTACCCTGGCTATGCACATCAGGGCAATACAGACTAACAGATGGCTACTGCCATTCTATGCCATGCGAAGCCTCAGAAGCCAGCAAAATACAACCTCCCCTGCCCATGTCCTGCCATCAAGGATGGTTCAGCCTCCTAGGTCAAGGTGCTGCCATCATCATGTATCACATGCTACCTCAAATACCAAAGTACTGCCGCCTTATTCCAGGGAAAGCCTTATAAATCCAGGATAAGCTTTGTATGAAAGGTACAGTGTTACAGACCCAAGCCCTGCCCTCTGATGCCCAGACACCACAGGCGAGATGAAACTTCACACCCCAAATGCAGTCATCACAAGTAAGGTACAGCATCACCTAATCAGGTGCCAACATCACATACCAAGTGCCCAATGAAATGCCCAAATACTGTCATCTTAATAGCAGCACTGCCTCAAGGCATTGAGATTCTGTAGCCTATAGAACAGCCAGAGACCCAAAATCGATCGCAGCCAATACTGCCCTCCCTCCTCTGCGCAAGGACTGTTCAATCCTTAGCATGCAGGTCTAACTCACAGTGCTTGCTCAGAGTGTTTGAGTAGCTATAACTAAACAAATAGCAGCACAGCACCGATCTCATTACAACCCCATGCCCTTCCCAGCACGGTCCCCAGCAAATCTGACTGAACTATGTTGAGTTTGTAAAGTTACATCTGATTGTCCCAGCTCCTAAGGTACCGGCACATAATGTACTGGTGGGGCTTGCACCCCAATAAACGGTATAATCTGAAGCCCATGAGGCTACATCTCTACTGGGGGCAGCCCGACTCCATTTACTTCAGTTAAAATGTGTAACGAAGGTCAATAGGTTCAATAGGACCATTGTAGCAACACAGCATGCATGTGTGCAGAGCTATTGCTCAATGCAAGGTTTATTTCCAAATTCTCGGTCTTGTTCCTAAGGGGCCTTTTTGCAAGTTGTCCCAGTATACACATTCTGTGCAAAACACACATCTTGCAAATACAAGACTTCTTTGAGCAGTTCTGTAGATGTACAGCCGGGGTGCACTGCTATTGTAGGACAGCCCCCATTCACTAATCCTCACACTGATGAGCTAAGTGAACAGTTCTCCCCGCCACACCCCCTGCTGCTGTTCCAGCGGCCACCCGGCAGGAGGAAGACTGAGCACCCTGGAAGAAACTATCAAACAGGACTTAAATCTAGAGCTTCCATCATGCTCACAATGTAAGTACACAAATGGGGTGGTAGATTATGTTGATTTATACCGTGCACTGCTACCATCCCTGAACCTAGTATGATGGCCACCTCGTATGTCTCCCCCCTCCAGCACTATCTGAAATGTTGTCAGGCCTAGTACGATAGTCGCTTGTTTTGTTCCTCCCCTCCCTTTCTGCACCCCTCTCCCTCACCTCTTGTTTTTCTCCGGCTCTACCAGAAATGTTGTCGGGCCTAGTACGGTATTCGCCTGTCTGTTTCCATTTCCTTCCCACTTTCCCCCTCCCTTCCTTATCAATGTCTTAGCTCTTGCACTATATGAAATGTCGTCAGGCCTAGTACGATAGTTAATTTCACATCCTTACTGTTCATGGCCTGTAAGGTCGTCATTGGATTTTCCCTTGCTCCCTCCTTTGCCTTGAAGTGCTTTGAAACACATGGTGTATAGGCTCTATATAAATTAACTATCATATCACATAATATCACCCACGGGCAGTCTCCAGGGTATGTAAAAACAGTTATGAAAACTAATAAAAATGCACATGTACTCACATGAGATGAGCAAGACGCTTAAAAATATGAAAAGGCAAGTAGCACGGCTCATCCAAAATAAACTTGTGCACAGCAACATTATAATAATGTTTCTAAAGAAGGCAGTAACCGTAGATCATGGATGTCAATACTGTTATTAGTGCTTAGTCTGCCGCTTTTTTTTTCTCCATCTAAATAAGCGATTTTCCTTTCAGCTCTGAGGTTTCTAATGTACATTTATCGCAATAAACACCACGCAGTTCTTTTAGAGCGGTTTCCTTTCTATCTTTTGGCACAGACACTGCAACCACTGAACCAGGGGTCGCAAAGGCATGTCGCAGAGGGAGAGCCAGGGGTAGCAGCGGCTACCTCTAGCAACCTACAATGGACGTCCATGGGTCTGCATGAATCAAGTACTGGGACAAGGAAAAGTAGGGGTCGGTGTAATGAAGATTACTAGAAAGTAATCATGTCATTACTCAGCATCCCAAATGTGCTTCTGTCACTGTGAACCATCCTGCTAGCTTGAGAGGATAGCTCAAGGGCAACGCAGTCTTGCAACACGGGTTTGATCCCTGGGTCCGCGCTTAGAAACCTCTGGGTATTAAGTGCGTTATAAATAACCAATTACAATTGTGTAGTCAAATGTTTAAAACAGTATGAGAGAGAATTGGCTGTAGGAGAAATTCCAATCATTCGCAGCTACTACTTATGTCTTCAGAAATCATTTGCCTCCGTCTACTCTCCTAATTTTGCTTGGTGGATTCGCGGAGTCATGTCCCTTTCGGGTATTGAGGTCTCCTTGTTCCGATTCATTCTTACATGGGTGGCCAGGGCTCAAAAACGTCTCTTTCTCTCTCTAGTGGATTCCTTCAAGACATTCCCAGATCAGCTGATTGGTCCAGTGATTCCACTTTCAAGACGTTTCACTTCAAACGGTGGCTGTCGAGGCGCTCTGAACATGCACAATCGGAGACTCTGTGCCTTTGACCTAAAATACTGATTTTCTTAGCTAGCTTTATATGATATGATATATGATATGGCATTTGTAATGCGCCTATACACAAGTGTTTCAAGGCGCGACGAGGCAGGGAGGGGGGGAACAAGGGGAAGGCAGACAACGATCCTACTAGGCCAGGTGTCATTCAGACCGCGCAAGTGCAGGGGTAGGGGGAAGGGAAAAAGTGCAAGGGGAGGGGGGGGGGGAGTGCAGTACAAATAAGTAGAATAGAAATAAAATAATAAATAAATAGGGCCAGCTGGTGGCAAGTGCAAGGTAATTGCAGACAAGTGCTGGGGGGTGGGGGGGCTGTAGTGATACAGAGACAGTCCCGCAGTGCAGGGGTTGCCAGGGAGGCAGTGCAAGTGAAGAGTGACTGGGCCCAGGACCGAGGTCGGTGAGAGTGGCCCAGATTGCAGAATCAGTGCAGTATTGGTGAAGAATTTAGCAGGGGAGAGGGAGAGAGAAAGCAGAAGTGAAGAGGAAGGTTTTGAGGTGCTTCCGGAACCAGAGATGGTTCTCCTCAAGTTTCAGGGAGGCAGGAAGGCTGTTCCAGAGGGAGGCCCCTGCCGCGGAGAGAGATCTACCCCCAGCTCGTTGCTTCGAGAAGCGGCTGACCCTGAGGGAGTTGGAGACGGATGAGCGTAGGGCTCGGGAAGGAAGATATTTAGGAAGAGAGAGTTGAAGGTATTTGGGCCCCAGGCCCCAGAAGGCCTTGTGGACAATGCAGAGGGTTTTGAACTTAATCCTCGCAGCCACTGGGAGCCAGTGTAGAGATTTCAGTCCTGGAGAGATACGGTCCCTGGGCTTGAGGCCAAGGACAAGTCTCGCAGTTCTGTTCTGGATGAGTTGCAGAGGGCGGAGAGTGGAGGCAGGCAGATTAAGATAGAGGCTGTTACAGTAGTCCAGCTTCGAGAGAACCAGGGCTCGGGAGACAGTGAGCTTCTGGGGGAAGGAGAGGAAGGGAAGAATACCTCTGAGGAGGTGCAGCTGGTAATGTGACTTCTTAGAGACGTCAGATATATGAGGAGAGAAGGAGAGTGTGGAGTCAAAGATGACCCCGAGGTTTTTTGCCTTGCAGGTAGGAGCAGGAAGAGGGCCAAGAGAGGCCGGCCAGAGAGCTGCAGGGAAGGAGGGAGTGGGTGTGCCGATGAGTAGGATCTCAGTCTTACTAGCATTAAGGCAGAGGTCATTGGCAGCACACCATTCCTGGATAGCAGACAGACAGTCAGAGATGAGGGAGGGAGAGGAGGAGGCCGAGGGTAGCCTGAAAATGAGCTGGGTATCGTCCGCATAGCACTGAAAGTTGGGGCAGAGGGCGGCGATGCGGTGGGCAAGGAGTGCCAGATACTGGTTGAACAGCCAGGGAGAGAGATTAGATCCCTGGGGAACGCCACAGGTGGAGAAAAAGATGTCAGAGAGGAAGGACCCAAGTTGGACCTGGGAGGGTCGATTGGAAAGGAAAGAGGTCAGCCACGCCAGAGCCTGACCAGTGATACCCAGGTTATCACGGAGATGCAAATAGCAATATTGATAAAGTCACAGAGGTGTAGATTATCTCACGGTTGCTCCCTCCCTTCTTACCTCTATTCTTTCTTTGTATTATGCAGTATATGGAGATTAGTGAGGAGTTTCATGGGAAATAGCTCTATGTTGCAGGCTGTTTGATTATATTCTGCATATGTGCAAGGAAGTCCAGCTGGAGTGGCATGATTTTAAAGACTCTGGACAGTTCTAAGCACTGCCTGGATTAACGTTATGCATGTTTATTATGGTCTTTTTATTCTGAGTTTATATACTATCCTGCCAGGTACTCAGACTATGAAGATTGAATCCCAGACTCACCTTCGTGATCCTCCCTCATCTTCGCATTCCGCCAATCTTTCCGGTCTCTCCGACCTCTCTGGAGAGCTTACTGATGATTTTCTGTTTGTCTGGGCTTCTGTCCTTTACTGATTCCCTTTGCTGCTTCCAGGGATTGTGGAGTCTCTGCACGGACTCCTGGCCTCTGAGCTGCGTGTCTCAGCTTCTGCGCATGCTCCAGGCTCCGCAACTGGATGGGAGCTGAGGCTTCTGCTTCTCGCCGGTGTTAGTCTGCAACAGAGCTTTTGGGAACACCTTTACCAGCGAGTAAGCGTCCCGTTCTTGCTACTGTCAGTGTCCCGTCTCCTCTACAGCTGCCGGGATTCGAATCTCCTACGAGGGTATCTCTTCACAGTCCCTCTTCCCAGTTTATGACATGAACGGCTTTGGCCGCTCTAAGTCATCAAGTCCGTGCACCTTGGTTCTGAAGAACCTGACACATCGCTC
Organism: Ambystoma mexicanum; assembly: GCF_040938575.1. Taxonomy (NCBI): domain Eukaryota; kingdom Metazoa; phylum Chordata; class Amphibia; order Caudata; family Ambystomatidae; genus Ambystoma; species Ambystoma mexicanum. Next base: position 1,043,020,191 of record NC_090941.1, read on the forward strand.
TGTGCCTCTTGCTTGTCCCAGAAGTGAGGTTCTCACTCCTCACAAGGTTGTTGCTGCTCATCCTCGTCCCAGGAATGAGGTCTTCACTCCTCATTAGGTTGTTCTTCCTCGTCCCAGTATTAGAGTCATCCCTGTACTCAATGTTCTTCCTCGTCATAGTGTTTCTTTGGAAAGTGACATTCTGCAGACATACATGGAAGTGTGTGAGGTTCTCACTCCTCACTAGGTTGTTGTTGCTCTTCCTCGTCCCAGTATTGTAGTCATCCCTGTACTCAAGGTTCTTCCTCATCTCAGTATTTCTTGGGGGAAGCAACATTGTCTATTCTGCTGACATACATGGAAGTGTATGGGAGTCTTGTGCAGGATAACAGGGTGAGGGAGGTTCGGGTGTAGGGGAATTATACTGTCTATCTCTCAAAGTGTCATCCATCATCCCATAGGGGTATTTCCCTCCCCTTCAGATCAACCGGCTGAGTACCATCCACAGGCAGACTATCGGGTAACAACTTCTCCTCCCTAGCCTCATCGGAAGGGGCTTCCCCTGGGAAGTAGCGACGATATCCTGGGAATCTTCACATTTCCCAAAAAACGAAACAAACTGAAAAACATTTGTCTATGATATGGAAATAAATTAAATAGTTTGAAAAGGGGGCCAAGCGTCACTTCCTGAATTCTGGTAGTCAACTGGAGGAGCTGTGCGGGAGCTTCCAGATGCAAACCTCCCCAAATTTAAACCTTCTGCGATTCCCCACTTTCTATCTGACCTACAGTTCTCACTCTCCTCCTTCACACCATATGCAACTTCCACCAACACTGTTTTCTCCAGCTTCCAATCCCTACTATACGACTCATTCTCCTCTCACTGCTTAATTGCACCCCTAAGTCTCAGCATCCTCAGCCATGTATCACCCCCATTCAGACGCTCCCTCTGCACAGACGTGTGTTGGCTGCTGCGCAAATGGAGGTGTACCCACATGCATGAGGGCCTGAAACTATACCTCACTGCCCGGAACTCGCTCAAGTCCACTCTTGATGGTGCGAAAAGGGAATTCTACTTAACCCCTCATTGAGTCTCACACCACGCTTCCTCGTCGGCTACAGGGCACCCTAAACTCTACAATGCAGAATGCCACATCCCATAGAAGTGTGAAGACTCAAGGGCTTAATTAAGCCACACAAGAGACCTGTGTTGGTAAGGATTACCCCACTGAAATTCTTCAAGGACCTATAAAGTTGTGTGACAGCGATTTGAATGTTGGCACTGAGCCAGTTGGTTTAAGAATTTAGAATCTTAAACTGCGGATTAGACCATGGAACTAAGGAATAACAAATATAACTATTGATGGAATTATCGAGAATGCTTTGGAGAGGTGTGAGGTCATAGATCAGGAAGAACTCAAGTAACAGTACAATTAATCGTGTGGAAGAGATCACTTGGAACAGTCTAAACATCCTGAAGAAGACTTGTGTTTTCAAGGTCGAAACATGTGTTGGCAGTGGCTGAATGTTAATAAATATCTGTATCTACAAGATTTGAGTAGAATCCAGTATGGAGTTGGAATACATTACAAATAATAAGGATACTATATATAAATATATTTAAAAGAAGAATCATGAGCATTTGGTTTAAGAATTGAACCTTACAGCTATTTTACAAAGCAATATGAAACACAGCCTTAAAACAGATAATTAACGATGAAATTTCCAAGCAACTTCACGGGGGTCATAGCACCCACCATCAACACTTTTATGCTAGAGAACTCATCGTCACAAGGATAAAATATATACAGTTTAACTAGAATTCTGGCTTTTTGTCCATTGATAAGAATACTTCCTTCAAGAATGATAGTAAAGCCAGTGTTACCGAAACTTTCACCTAGCAGTAAAATACTCCACCATTCATCGACAGACCGCAAAAATGCAAAAAGAATTTGTCCAGTCACCTGGTTCTTTGCAATTTCAAGACCCGGCACATTAATGTCAGATGGAACAATGTTTCCCACTGGCCTTTGCATAGTTTACATTTGTAATTTCTGACATTCTTCACTTTCCTTACTTCCGTAATTTCTCGGGTAAGCATCTAATTAAAACGAAAATGCATAAATTGGCTTCCAAGGACTCTGCTAGGGAATCTTTCAAGATAGCTCAATGTTTTTTTTTGGGTCTGTGTTCCAGGCACTGATGGCCATAAAGTTTCAGTTGTCTCACGTTTTCCCGAGTGTTGATCCAGTCAAGATCGAATAATTTTAGTTTCACCTTTCCCGGGTTCCTCATTAAGGTGTCTTCAGATGTGTTCAGGTCCAACAGAACCCCAAGGCAAGATTTTTTCCATGCCATAAGGACCATTTCGGTTTTGTGCGGTAACGCTGTATTCAATAGACTGAAGCCATCCTCTGGGGTTCCCAACAAGCACTTGCGACAAAAAACGCTAAAGCTTTCCACAGAGTAATAGAGTATAATGAGGGTAAGCCCAACTCTTCTCTTATTAACTGGATGGGTAGACATAGTGGTAATGACAAAACGTATCTCCAGACAATACCCCCCAGTTTGGCCCATACCGATGCCGAGAGGGTGAATGAGGCCTCTGCTTCGTAAATCAGGTTCAGAGACAATTTCATTGTATAGAAATCGATCACGGGCGTTAGGGAGAACTTGCAGAGTTTAGAATGAATTAGACGTGCTTGAGAGGCCAAGTTTCTGGTCTTGCTTCTTAAAAACGCCTTCTCTTTGCGCGTCCACTGCACTGTTATTTACACACATCCCTAGATCGGTAATAGTTGGAACTTCCATAATGTATTCCCCCTTCAGGAACCAAGTTGTTTAGTGGTGATCTTCTGAGCAATTCTGCCCTCCAGTGTAATTCATCTTGATTTTGCTACATTTACTTTTAGCCATTTGCTTCCACATAAGCAGCTAGGCTATTCAACTGTCTTTGCAACCCCACTTGTGAATTCCCAATCCCTTAACTTCTTCTACAGCTTCGGTCTCTCAATAGTGTTGAATGCCTGGGTGAGATCAATTGAGGCTAAATACATTTTTCCCTTGCCATTTTGCTTCACTCTTGATTTTAACAGATTAATTAAGAAGAGAATAAAAGTTGTTCCTATGCCTTTGACAAAACCATTTGTCATATCTTCCAGTCTTCCAGATGCAAACCTCCCCAAATTTAAACCTTCTGCGATTCCCCACTTTCTATCTGACCTACAGTTCTCACTCTCCTCCTTCACACCATATGCAACTTCCACCAACACTGTTTTTTTTGTTCTGTTACCCTCCCTTGCCTTGTTGCGCTCTAAAACACCCATGTACGAGTGCGATATAAATAAAATATCAATCCATCAATCTGACTCCAATCTGTGAGGGCCCTCAATATTAAAGCTCCAAATTTCTTACCCATAACATCGAGAAAGGCGATAGGCCTGTAGTTACTTGGATTTGACCTATCGCCCTTCTTGAATATGGGAATGATAACGGAAGAGCGCCAAGTGTCGGGAATTATCTTTGTTCCCTTAAGTTTCATGACCAAGTCGTACATCAAAGTCGAACATTTTTCCAGATCTTTCTTTAGTTAGCAAATCATGATACCATCTAGCCCTGCCGCCCTTGATTTACTCACGGTTTTAATTAGGTTCTCAATATCACGGCTCTCCGTTGGGAAAGACCATACACCCTGCATCATTTGTTCCTCCTCGTTCCCATCAATTTCTGAAGAAAACAGGGCACTAATGTGATTCCGCCAAACCTCAGGCGGCACTGTGTTGAAAATCAACGACGCCTGTGGAGCAGTTAAATTGTTGAGCACCCTCCACATTTCACAAGTATTTTTTGCGGGCAGTATGTGCAGCATATTTTTCGCATCTCGTTGAAGTAAGATCACTTGTATCCTCTAAGCCAATTTTATGTTGCCGTTTCAATTTCTTTACTGAGTAGATAACTTTAGGATAGCTCTTAGTTTCGTTTTCAGATCTTTCTTTTTTGATGCTACCTCACAATTGGAGTGATGTTTGGCAAAACCCTGGCGGGGTTCCCTCCCCAAAATCTCTTTGAATGCTGTCAAATGTATACCCTTCTCCGTTTCTCCCACTGAGGGCTTGCAAATTTTGAGTCTGTTGCGACAAGTTTATACTTGGAGTTCATCTTGCCCCTTTGTTGACTTCACCCCCGCCCATCTCTTGATTATTTCAGTCAAGATACCATGGTCACTGGAGCTTGACATCCCCATCTGTAAATTACACAAGCTAGCATGCATAATTTCCGAGGCAAATATATAATCCAGTATCTTTTCCTCCTTTCCTCTCCTCCAAGTGACTTGGGCGGGGATGTCCCCTTCAACGTGGCCATTGACAATATGAATATTTTTATCCTCCAATTCGGCTTTCCACGAAAGCCCTCTGATGACTTGTGAGGTAGCGTTGTAAGGGTCTGTTATCAATGTAGCTCTTTCGTCAAAGCAATGGATATTAAGGTCTCCACAGATAAGAATATCCAAGTTGTTGCATGTTTCCATAGCTTCCTCAAGTAGAGCATGGACAGCTCTTACAAATCCCTCCCTCAGCTGCTGGCGAGGCGACGTTCCAATGTAAATTTAGGATAAGAAGTGAAGAATATTAGCCCTGTTTAAAATTGGGTCATCATTTATCCGTAAGATTCTTTCCAAAAGTAGACGATGGGTGGTGGTATCCTCATTTACTCCTCGATGTTGACCTCCTAGAAGGGTCTTCTACTTTTTGAAGTCATATTGTCGAGTCCTTTCCTTTGTGCCTTCGTTCGTTTCTGCTCCATTGTCAGAAAGGGGCGACTTTTGTTTGTTACTCTCCTCATCAGTAATTTCATATTCCTGTAGTCCCCGTCTTCATCCATCTCAGAGTGTGACTGTGTTCTTGTTTTAACCTGTAAATCTGGCTGTCTTAGAGTATGCACAATTTTTCTTTTTATAAGACTGTTCTCCAGGCTGATTGTAACAGCCTGCATGTTGTCTCCTTCGTCATTAGTTATCTCTTCCAATATGCTAGGGCCTTCCCGATATTCTTCAGGAGCAGGGGTTTCTGGTCTCCTCTGATCTCCCTCCAGCTGACTTTCTTCACCCTCTGTGATAGTATAAGTAGAAAGAGGAGCTTTCTTGGGAGCTCTTGGAGCTAGGTCCCTATCCCCTCCATTGGCCAATCTCCTTTTCTTGTTAACTGAACCATAGCAGGTCAATCCAAGTTTCTTCCTTCCGTTTCCGAGGGTTCCCCTTCCAATTGGGAGATGTATTGGTTCACTGGTGATGGAACCTTTGCAGAATCCAATGAGAGTCACCCTTTGTTGCAAGATTTTTCTCCGGTGCGACTAGGGTAATACTTAATTTGCTTCCTTGAAGTTGAGGCGTACTTGCATCTTTAAGTTTGTCCATATCCCCTCTTCATTTATTTTTGTCTTGAATGCTGGGGTCTGTTATACTGTGCATGATACCAGTAATCTGTTCCATATTCCTATCCAGATTACTTTGAATGGCCGTAACAAAACCCTCCACGAAGACCATCTTAGAATGGAGCATAGCTAAAATGGTCGATTGATCCCTTTTCTGGTCATTTAATGATTCATGTAATTTCATGTAAGGGTTTAAAGTTAATGTAAAGGTTGCTATTAGGTCAGCATCTATCGGGGGGTTGTTCTTTGTCTATTCTTCCATTTGTACCATGGCCATGTCCATTAGAAGATCCTCATCCAAAGGTGAAACGTCTATTACTCGGTGAGGATCCTCAGATGATGACAGAGATTTTATTAGTACAACTGAGCTCCTCTGGACGAGTATTTTGATTGGACTGTTCATCAGTTCTGTTCAGTCTAAGTTCAACTATCGCCGGGCTAATAATGGGGGCAGGCTCCCATTGCTCTTTTATTAGGTTAATGGTATTTATGTTTTTAAGCTATCCCTCGATTCTCTAACATGGGTTTTCTTTGACCCCCTCTCTCCCAGCGTCACTGATGAAGACTGTAAAGATTTATTATCAGCCTTCCAATAAAAAACATCTCTGTTTTGAGAGCAAAACCTCTGATGTGAGGGAAGGCAGCTTCCAGAATTTTTTGCCCGTCGATTCATTGGGTCTGGTTATTGCAGGACGCGAAGAGGAGATCCCAAATTTGTAAACTGTAGGATATGCTGTCATGGGTGGTGCTGTTAAATCCTCTATGGAAGATACTGCATTCACCCTATACATTTGGGTCCCTTACTGGGGCCAACAGCAGCACCCTGATCTGCTTCTGCAGAGGATTAGTGATGGCAGGTTCCTGTTCATCACTAACTAGCACTGCATCATTTATCAGCTCTTCGATCCAGGGTCTTTTGTGGTATGTCAGGTGAGGCCGTCACATGGCCTACTTCTACCCTGATGGCTATAGGGCAATGATCCTGTAGTATGGGACCCCTCGCAGCTTCCATTATTGGTACCTCGAACAGCACCTCTGATGGCACCTCAACTGAACAATTGTCCCCTCTTTTAGTCTGTTCATCCACATGGGGTGTCAGGTGGCCACCATCCAGTTCTTCCGGGCTGTAATCCATGCCTTTTTCACCACCCTGCAAACTGGAGGGAGTCAAACGCACCAGTTTTATGATCCAATCAGGGATTATTTTTATGGCACGCACAGTTCGACTGTCATGGCTTGGGAGTTTCAAATCTAGTGTTCCCCAAGTGATAGCGCAAATTAACTCAAGCGGCACTCAACTGACACTCAAGCGGCACCCAAAGTCATTCCTGGGATCAAGGGGAGATTCCCAGTCTCCCAGCGTGTAGGGGTTCAATCCACATGTGTTTGGGAAAAGATTTACCCTTGTGGGATACTACAAGGTCTAAGTTCCAATGCCCATTGATCATCAAATGATTACCCAGAGTAGCTCGGCTGCCACTGAGCGGCGCCACTGGGATCAAAGGACAAACCCCACAGTCTCCCAGCCACACGTGTCTCCAGACGGTAATGACAGAGGCCAATTCAACTTTCTTCCATGGCTGAAAGGCTGTGCACAGATGCAGCCCAGACACGAGAATAACTGATGTTTGTATTTGGGCTATATACTTACAGCTTGCTGTTCCTATACGTTGACTTAAGTGGAAATAAAATGATTTCCTTGCGGTTAGCGTTAACACTCTCTGCTGACTGCCAACTGCTTCACTTTGCCTCCACTTCATGGCCACTTCATGGTGCGGAAGTGGTTTTAGCAGAAATCAGGGGGTGGAGCACGTCCACTCTCACAGCGTTCCCTGAGGCATTAAATATAAACATGCCTTGAGGTTTTCCACGCTGTAGCATTGATGCAAGTTAATGCAAGCTCGAAACAAAAAGAACAGAATTCACAGCAAATGAAGCGGGCCACTGCTTCACTTTGCACTACATATATTTAGTGTGTTGTGTATTGGGTTGATATTACAAATCTCTTGACACCCTAAATCACTCCTCACTCATCCTAATTCTATGACTATCAACTCCACTCTCACAGCTAATGACCTAGATGAATACTTTCCAAAGTGAGAGAAACTCTCCTGACCTTCCTCACACTCCCTCCTACTACATGTTACCCTCTGCCTACTGTACCATCATCCTCTGACTCTATTTCATACTTTAGTCACACTAATACTGATGAAGCGCCATCTCTACTGATGAAGGGTACCCCCTCTTGTGCACCATCAGACCCTTTTGCTTCTCAGCTAATCAAGCCTATTGTCCAATTAGTGGCCTCTCACCTCACTGAACTCTTCAATGTCCTTTGACTCTGCTTGCTTTCCTTCTGTTTTAAAAACAGCCACGGTCATCCCACTCCTAAAAAAGCAATAGGCTGACCCGAACCTACCGGCTAACTTTTGCCCTGGGTGTCTCCTTGCGCACAAAGTGCTCAAAAGAGTTGTGTTCAACCGTTTTACCAATTTCTTACACATCCACAACCTTTGAGACCCTATACAAACAAATGTCCACTCTTGTCACTCCAAGGAAACTGCTCGCATGAATTTGCCCAACTTCATCGCTTCTGCTAAGCACTCCAACATATCCTCCATCCTAACTCTCCTTGACCCGTTTGTTGAATTGACACCGTCAATCACTCTGATCTACTTAATATTCTCTTTCTTCTTGGGATTCGTGATCAAGCAATTGCCTGTATTGAATCCTACCTTGCGCCTCACCAATTCTATGTCTCCTGGAGCAACAACACCTCTCAACTCACTCCTCTAACAGTTGGTGTTCTACAAGGCTCTGTCTTGAGTCCACTCCTCTTTACACTCTACACATCTGCTCTTGGGGCACTAATTCCTCCTTTAGGTTCTCATAGCAACTCTTCGTGGATAACAGCAAAATCATCTTCTCTTTTCCTGAATTGTCTTCTGAGAATAAATATTGGATGGCTTCACAATCTCTGATGTTAAACTATCAAAACAGAGTTGCTCTTACCTGCCAAAAATCCTCATCACTTCGTCTGCTTATCCAGTTCCCACCTGACCCTCTCCCCAACTCTTCTTCAGCTAGAAACATTGGCTTCATCTATGACCCTCACACCTGGTGAGTGGAGGCTGCGAGAACCCTAGGAGAATGAGACTGCATCTGCAGAGGTGGCCCTTGTCGTCAGCCGGCACTATGCTGAGTTCCCAAGAGGCGCTGTAAGGAACTCATGGTGGCAACAGTAAAGACAGACAAGTGATCACAGTTCAAGGGTGTTTATTAAAATGTAAATTCAGGCCGGAAAAACCCCTAAACCTAAATCTAAGATGGGAGCAAGCTTCGACCATCAAATAAAAATAAGGCAGTCCTTGTGACATTGTGTCAAAATAAAAGGGCCTATGCTAAGAAAAACCTATTGCCAATCATTACTCTAAATACAAAAAGGAAGTGTGGGATAATGTTCTCAATAAAGAAAAAAGTGTTCTGAAGACTAAGTCAGTATGTGAGTGTCAGCGGTCTCCCTTTCCCACGTTTTGAGCACGGGACAAGGTGAATCTCCGGAGCACAGCACACACTTGAGCTTTCCCAGCACGAGTCGACAGTTCCGTATCAGCTATCGGGTTCTTCAATGGTTAAGTCTCTTTTCAATAAAAGTCCCTTGCTTTCGAGGGCCTGATGCATTTAACAAATAAACACAAAGTTCAGTTCCATATATGCTTTGGGTTTCCGCTTCACACCCGAGTCTCCCTCTTCTGGGCGCAGACCCCTCACCAGTCGTATTCAACAAAACTAAACAGTTCCTTTTCTCAATGAACTTTGGGTGATGACTTTTCACCACTGGATCTCCCTCAGCTGGGCTCGGACACTTTGAGAAGGGGGACAATTCACTTCCCCTGGTCTTCCAATACTTCTTGCATTCACGATTCTTAATATCATTTTACACAGTTCTTCGGGCTTTGACCCTGGTTTTCAGCTTCCCTCTGCCAGGCTCACTTTCACCAACCTTTACAGACAGTTCACTGTGCACACCCCTTGGTCGGGTTCATTTCGGTGTACACACTATTCTGGTTGTCTGCTTCCCTCTGCCAGGTTCACTCTCTCCAACATTTATAGGCAGTTCACTGTATTTTCGGGACTTTAGACTTTGTCCCCTTTTGTTAGCATCCCTCCACCGGGTTCACTCCAGCCAACTTTTGCACTGTACTTTTCATGTACTACGTTTCACCATGCGGGATTCATTTTCCATATCTTTTACAATCTGTCGGTTTGAGACTTTCAAAAGGTACAGAGGATTTTTCAAGACCTCTGTATGACCACTTTGACCTCTCTTCACCTCTTGCCAAGGCCTTCTGGTTACAGTAGTCTGTACCATTGGGTAATCACCCCGAGTTACCTGTGTGAGTGTCCACGTGGTGCCAGACGCCTCTGTTGTGGGCTTTCAATAGTTTCTTTAACCTTTCAAAGTTCAAATTAGCCATTTGCTACTTTTGGTTCAACGCAGTTCGGTTTCTTATCGACTCTCCCCTCAACTCACCAGCTACGATGAGTCACTTGGCCTTCCTTCTCTTTGGAATCAAGGTTGGTACCACTGAGAGAAGTCTCTCTCCCTGGTTTGTTAATCAGCAGAGAAGGCTCTCGTCTACCATGCACATCTGCTGTAACACACGCAGGCTTTTGTTTGCGGCCTTATGTCTTTATCACTTCTCTGCTTCTCACCCTTCTCAGTATTCGCCGTCTTTCGCCTCCTCTTGAACCTCTGTGCCGAGTTAGCTCTCACGTCGTGCAGTCTGCCTTGCTCGTCCTCTGCTCTCGTACTCCACCTTTTATACCTGTGCGGAAAGGGCCGTCAGGTGTGTGTGATTCTGGTCAATTGCCTGACAGTGCCTCACTCTTGGGTTGGGACATGTCAGTTAAACCATTTTATCATTAGTCCCTTGTCTTCCACGGGGTACAAAGTGTTTGTGTCAAAAGGGGGGGGTTGTCCTCAGTAATTATACTCTTCATCCTTTGGCAAATTCAGAATGGTGACATGGAAAGGGTTTTTGAAACATACGAGAATGACCGGGATTATTACCATGAAATAAACAAGGTGGATTGTGGGGATGGTAATGTTTTAACTGAACAGGTTGGGATCGATATGATATTTTATTTGTATCACGCTCATACACACGTGTTTCAGAACGCGATGAGGAAAGGGAGGGGAACAAGGGAGGACAAAACAATTATCTTACTAGGCCCAGTGACATTGAGAACATGCAAGTGCAAGGGAGAGGGTAGAGGTGGAAAGTGAACAAAAACTGGTAGTGCAGCCAGCAAGGTGGCAAGTGCTGGGTTTAAAGCGCAGACAAGGGGTGTCTGATAAGTGCAGGTAAGGGGACTGTATGGTTACAGATACAGACCCAAGTGCAAGGATTGCCAGGAGGCAGTGTGGATGTGTGGCTGGGGGGGGGCAGGGACCTGGGCCCGAAATCAGAGGGTAGACAGGTGCACGGAGCCAAAGCAGACAGATCAGAAGGGGAGAGGAAGAACGAAGGCAGAAGCAAAGAGGATGGTCTTGAGATGCTTCCGGAACTGGCGATGGCTTTCCTAAAGTTTCAGAGTGGCAGGGAGGCTGTTCCAGGGGGGGGCCCCAGCCGAGGAAATAAATCTACAACCAACTTGTTTCTTGGAGAAGCGACAGACCCTGAGGGAGTTGGAGGAGCGCGTGTGCGAAGGTATTTATGGAGGAAGAGTAGAAGGTATTTTGGAGCCTGGCCCCAGAAAGCCTTGTGGACAATGCAGAGGGTCTTGAATTTAACCCTTGCAGCAACTGGGAGCCAATTAAGAGATTTCAGGGCTGGTGAGATACAATCCCAAGGCTTCCGGGAAATAATAATCAGAGGGACGGGAAGAGGAATGACCGGGAGTATTCGGGTAGGCAATAGAAAACCAAGGATTATGGGAATTGTGTTGATTGATGGCAACTGGGTTTAGGGCTCCTAGTTGGTTTACCAGGGGCATAGGGGTGGTTGGATTTATATTAAGGGAGCTTCTTTGGGTGGAAGGGGGGTAGTTGTGGAATACCCAAAGAAAACCTCAGGGACTTCACCCTACTCTACTTCCCCTACGTAGTACTGCATCTCACCTGGGGTATTTCACCGAGCATAACACCGGGTTCCCCATCCCAAGTGATCCTCGCTCGTCCACCCCAAAGGTTGGGATCTGAGGGCGCCAGCCCTCCCCTGACCTCACCGGAATAAGGGATCCCCGAGGATTATTTGGGAGAATACTCAGGTTTCTCACAGCGCCCACAAATATTCAAGGGTCACCAAAGTTAAGGATCAGTAACTCAATTTTTTTTTCTCGGGGTTTCAAACGCATCCCCTCAAGAACATTACAAGAAGCCCATCACATTCTGCAAGACAGTGTACCTATGGAGCACAGCAGTGATGTTACTCAGGACAATACCACAGCTGGCTTGTTAACTTTTTTCATTTGCATTGCCCTTTGCTCGTACAGAGAGAGCATGGTGTTCATAAGCAGTTTAAACAAAAATCCTGGCGCACGAGTAAAGGTTTTCCACGCAGTGATTGAATCTACGCCAGAGACTGTTTTGTATATCATTTGAATGGGCTGCTAAGAGGCCTACTTTGTTCTTCTAGCCATGTTACTATTGAACAAAAGCCAGCAGTATACTTAAGATTTACAATAATTATTAGTGTTCCAGAACACAGTGACACTCCTAAATAATGCAGAATTATTTCCATTGCTTTAAACTGGGTTTTATTGCTTTTCTATTATGATATGATAGGTTATTGATAATGCTCTTAATACCCAGAGGTTTCCAAGCGCGGATCCGGGATCGAACCTGCGGTGCTCTGTGACGTCTCGCTTCCAAAGGCGAGCATGTTGCCACTGAGCTACCCTCCTGAGAGTTGTGAGATAATTGCATGGGCACAATCACAATGGCTGTTAGTGGTATCGAGAGTGATCTTTGGTGCCCCCTCCCACCAAAAAAATATTCAACCCCACTTTTGTGTCAGGTGAAAGGAACGCTTCTTATTAAATCACCATCACAAACCTATTTGTCAAATTTAACAGTGTGTAGTCATTCGTATGTTGCCAAAATGCTCCGATTCCATGCAAAGCAACCAGGTGCTATTTCTCCCTCTCCCCTTTCGCTTAAGTTAGGTGGTTTATTTAATTACAGAATGTGGGAGATTTAGTCACTGGAGCTCATTTTAAAAGCTGTGGTTTTACAAAATGAGTGTAAAAAACAGGCGTGAATGGCATACTATAATTTTACACTTGTTTTACCAATCTGGGACATTTTAAAACACGTTTGCAGGCGGAGCGGGAGACAGGATGGGAAATACTTCTCCACCTCCTCATTTCCGCTACGCCTGCAAAGCCAGCTACTTTTATGCTGGCAGGAAAATCCCCTAAAACGAATGGATTCCCATAGAATCAGACTGCATTTAGCCCCTGCGAAAAGCAGTTGAAGTCCAGAGGAATCTATTGCAAATTCAGCCTGCAAAGCACACTTCGCAGATTTATTTCACATTTCTTACCAAACAGAGTGTGACATGAAAGGGGAAAGGTGTTCTGGGTAATATGTGTGAATCACAGTTGTACGGTTCAGTGTCTATGTTCCTCATTAGGAGTCCACCAGACTCGTAAAATGTTACCGGCGCCTGAATTCCTGGTACCAGGAGATTACAAGTCTGGCGGCCCAGGAAATCAGGCACTGGTAAAATCTAAGTCCCAATTCCCATAAAGTCGCATAGGATTCTATGGAAGTGGGGACTCGGAAGCGCTGGCACGGTTGTTAACGGTGTCTGCGCGTCCGTGAAGGGTCTGCCTACCATGGCCGCTGAGCCTGGCAGGGTCAGACCGGTCAGGTACAACGACCGCAGCAGGCAAACACAGTTTGCCAGTCCAGAAACAAGGGTGCCGGTGAGCTTATAATAAATATATTTTGCTTCATAACATGGATCCCTAATGACCAGTGTCATTTATTAACTTTTACATTCTCTCTGAAATATCGACAACATTGGTCTGTGAAAATATTTCCCTGGTAGTGAAGCTGCTTCCAGTTCGTTCCCTTCCCTCGTTATAGGTCTCGAATTTCTGAGCAACAATTTGTTACCCTCATTGCTGCTCAGAAATGTATGCACCCGCGAAGCATTCGAGTTGTCACCTCTGCAGGCAATTTTATGCCTTTATACGTTTGAACTACTCACTGAACCACAAGCCTCGGATGAAGAGCCGGTTGAGCTCGAAACACGTGTCAGACTGTTGTGATCTCTCTGAATAAACATCAGACCGCAGTTAATGTTCGCACTTCCTTGGCGCAGTGTATCTGTGCACCCTTTATATGTATATTGGCTTTACAGATTACAGTATGTATTCCAGTGTCTCAGTATGGTGCATAGCGTGTTTCAGTGTTGTAGGTTTTTACTGAATACCTTAGCTCTGAGTGAACTTTATTATAGATTCAAGTTTGTTAAAATAAACACAATATCACCAAAACATGTTTGACCGTTCTTTAACGCCTAATTAGGTAGCCTTCTGGTTTTAATGCACCTCCCTGCAATATCTCCATCAGCGACTGAGATGCTGCAATATAAGAACAGAGTTGGGAAAGTGGGAGTGTTGCAGCTAAAACATGAATGGAATTTTTCTTTGAAAGAACGAGGCTATTCCAAAACACAGACTGCAGACCATGAGCTGTGTTAGGACAGGCACCGCTGCACATGGTAAATATATAGGGCCTCATTACGACTTTTGCGTAATGGGTTAACGGGCTCCGCTAATGGAGGAGGACCCGTTAAACCCGTTACGCAAAATTACGAGTTCCCCTTGCGGGACCCGTTAAGGACGCCTTGTAAAACCAGGCATCCTTACCGGGTCCCGCGAGGGGACCAGGGAGCTAAGAACGGGCCGGTCGTAATCGGCCCGTTGTTAGCTCCCTCTCCCATTCCTATTGAGCCCTATGGGGGCTCAGATGGGAATGGGGAAGGTCCGGGCCCGGGTTCCCAGAGGGAGGAATTACCAGGCCCTCCGAACTCAGAATGGCCCGGTAATTCCCCATTCTGGGAACCCGGACCCGGTTTTGGTGGGCTACCGCCAAACCCGTAATGAGGCCCATAGATTTAGACCAGATATTCTGTGCAGCCAGCTGGTATTTTAAACACCTGCTTCCCAACTTGTTCACTCTGCGATTTAAGATGCTCAGCGTTACATGAGGAGACAGCTTGTGAGAATGTAGCATTCTACATGTTGCACTGTAACACTGAAACACCTCATGGAATTAGAATTCCAGTCTTTGGGAGATAAATCCCTCTACCTGCACAACTGTTACCCGAGTGTATTGCAGCGTCAGACTATGACAGAGAGGCCGAAGGTAGGTGAAATAAAATAGCAATGTCTATTTTTCAATATTGCGTTTCGGATACAAATATGACCCCGTCACAAATAAATGCACGTCAAAAAATAAGAGAACACTTCATTTCAAAATATATATTATAAAAGCACAAAATAAAAGGAATGCATTTACAAAATCATCCTCCAATTCATCAAATAATCCCAAATTACCCTTCAATAAAATTAATTTAAGATGAAACATGGAAAAATAAAGAGAAAGTCATCCAAAACATGTTAAAATATCCATCATACGTCCAGTTCACGTGCAATGTCCTTATAGTTGGTAACTTCCAAGATGTTTAGGCACTCAACATTATCTTGTACCACATTTCCTTAGGAGAAATTGTCTCATTACATGGCCAAAATAAAAGATGTCAGAGGTGTGCTAATCAGGCTCACTCAACTACTTAGTGTTCCAAGGTTTCAACCTTGTTCGTACAATTACAGAAACGACAGATTCTGAGGTCATGATCCACTTTATTCCATGCACCCAGAATCTTGGTAGTTGGAACGCGATTCAAATAAATCTTCAAGAACAATGCTCTCCAGCAAGCATCTGGAAGATGTCATGATATAACTTGGGATTTAATACAGAGGTTTCTTCTCCAAAACTATATTAGAACATAGCTTATATTTGTTACATACATTAATTGTCAATATCCAGTCATTTTGCCAAATAATCTTTTTTTATCACTTCAGACCTGGACATCATCCTATCCAGAAAAGCCCAGAATGATTAACAAACAATTATTACAAATCCTATCCGCCTTGACTTTTTAGCAGGATCAGCATGGATCCCTCCTGTGCAATCAGGATCTTTCTCAAGATGGATAGGACTTTTCATGTTGCAATTGGCCTCAAATGTATCAAGCCTAATTCAAATCTAAAGATTGGATGAAAATCACCCATTGGTAAGAAGACGCACACCAGAAGAGGCCCTCTAATTTAACCTAGGTGATTACTTCCAGGTCAAGGAGTATGCAATAAATGGGATCACCTTGGTTTTAAACAATTTCTTAACCAATAGCTTGAAAATCTTCCATATTTATTATCCACCAAACAGGCTTTGATGGTCAAACCTCTTATTGTATGTAGCAGAATAGTAATGAGATGGGAATTACTAGGATTGCCACTTCTATTAAAACCCAGGTAAGTAAAAGACTCCACCTCCAATCGGGCCCGATTCAAATACCAGCTAGCAGAGTGACTCACTCTTTTCTTGCAAGGCCTTCTAACTACAATCTTAGTTTTCTTTGTATTTAATGTTAAACCATTATTCCTCAGATATAACTGAAGAGCATCCAATTGTCTTTACAAATGTACAGGGTTTTGATTTAACAGGACTAAGTCGACCCAGTAGATCAATCAGTTCACCTCTGTCAACGACACACAGTGGAAAAGGTCTAACTTTCTCGAATACATCACCTATAATTGAGATAAAGAGGTTGACTGGGATCGGGGCTAAGACGCAACCTTGTTTTAGGCCACGACTATTGGGCACCAACAAGTATAACATACCATCCCTATTCAATCGTATCCTCATTGATGTCCCAAAGAAAGGTTTTTAATAATTTCAACATTGTAGGGACGGCACCTCCAAGTAACTGTTTCCCCCATAAAAGGTGACGATCTACACTGTCGAAAGCCATAGCAAAATAGATGAAGACTATACAAAAAATCTAGCCTTCTCGATAGGGTTGGGCATAGAATCCATTAATAATTGCTGAGTAATCATACCGAAATCCAGTATCAACAATATGCTTTGTCTTTGTCTTCCTTGTTTCTCAACACACTCCCAACACACTCCCAACTGAGATCAATTGCATGTACAAAGTTGGGGTGAGACCAAATATCAGCAGAAAAGCCTGAGCCGTTCTAAAAGGGGACTCTTTCAATTTTAGGGGTGGGGTTTAAAAAAACAGTGTAACCATCGATTAGGGGTTTCGCTAACAGCCATGTTTCCTGGGGCACAGAGTGGTTTGCCACATTTTTTACAAAAAATATGTTATTTTTGCATTGGAATCCCCTCCAGCTGCGGCACCGCTTGACTGGTCATGATCATTCCTCATGGAAGTCGGCACAGGAGTAACCGGGGATCCCAATTTACTAGTTATGGGGTGGACATATGGTCCACCAGAACCCGCAAACCCTCACCCGTCTTTGGAGCTCGGGACCCTAAGGCTTCGGGGGGGAGAGACACATCCAGTTTTGCTTCCCAACTCATACATGGAAGGCATTTCATAAAAGAAAACTGCAAATCACTCAGCGCTGGGTCAAATTGATCTGGCTGTGAGAGGTTACCTGCTGCAGACGGCTGGAGACTGCACTGTGCAACACTCTTGTGTCCTCTGTGCAGCGAGGGTTGTTTACACGATTCCAAGTGTGAAAGAGTCCACAACACAACAGCAGACTGTACTCGCCCGCATTATCTGTCCAGACTGTACTTGCCCGCATTATCTGTCCAGACTGTGCTCGCCCGCATTATCTGTCCAGACTGTGCTCGCCCGCATTATCTGTCCTTGCTCTAGAGTACATATTTAACTTTCAACAATGCTATATAATTTGCCTTCAACTCTCGCCCCTTTTTTCTGCAATACGGGGTTGAAACCTTGCAACTCACAGATCATACATTTGTGCCAATTCAATTTTCATAATCTCTTGCACAGGGAAGTAAAGTCGGAAAACTGTCAATATGTGGAGTTTCTTAAATGAATGAGACTAAAGCTAAATACCACCCAGACGAGGCAATGCTCCAGGAGTAGAGAACTCCCTCACAGATGGGTGGTTGGATAATCACTTCTGTTAACTCTCCTTTGAGATGTGGAACTCAGAGTAAGTTTAAAATGATCCACATCAGGCTTCAGAAGGACATGGGTGTGATCGAAGCATAGATTGGCACCAAACCGTTTCAATGACTGACGAATGGCAACCAAGGAAACCTACATTCCCTCACATGATACATTGAGTTAACATGCCTTAATGCCAGTAAGACCGAGATTCTACTCATTGGCACACCCACTCCCACCTTCCCTGTAGCTCTCTGGCCGGCCTCTCTTGGCCCTCTTCCTGCTCCTACCTGCAAGGCAAAAAACCTCGGGGTCATCTTCGACTCCGCACTCTCCTTCTCTCCTCACATTTCTGACGTTTCTAAGAAGTCACACTAACAGCTGCACCTCCTCAGAGGTATCCTTCCTTTCCTCTCCTCTCCTTCCCCCAGAAGCTCACTGTTTCCAGCGCCCTGGTTCTCTCGAAGCTGGACTACTGTAACAGCCTCTATCTAAATCTGCCTGCCTCTACTCTCCGCCCTCTGCAACTCATCCAGAACAGGACTGCGAGACTTGTCCGTGGCCTCAAGCCCAGGGACCGTATCTCTCCAGGACTGAAATCGCTACACTGGCTCCCTGTGGCTGCGAGGATTAAGTTCAAAACCCTCTGCATTGTCCACAAGGCCATCTGGGGCCAAATTACCTTCAACTCTCCCATCCTAAATATCTTCCTTCTCGAGCACTTCGCTCTTCCACCTCTAACTCCCTCAGGGTCAGCCGCTTCTCCAAGCAACGAGTTGGGGGGAGATCTCTCTCCGCAGCAGGCGCCTCCCTCTAGAACAGCCTTCCTGCCTCCCTGAAACTTGAGGAGAACCATCTCCTGTTCCGGAAGCACCTCAAAACCTTCCTCTTTGCTTCTGCTTTTGCTCTCCTTCTCGCCTGCTAAATCACTGAATCAGCAACTGGGCCACTCGCCAATCTCGGTCCTTGGCCCAGCCACTCTCCCCTGCACTGCCTTCCTGGCAACCCCTGCACTGCGGCGGGACTGTCTCTGTATCCCTACAGCCCCCCTTCCCAGCACTTGTCTGCACTTATCTTGCACTTGCCACCAGCTGGCCCTTATTATTTATCTTGTTCATTACTAACCCTGTACTGCACTTTCCCCTCTCCCTTTCCCCCTTGCGCGTTTCCCGTCCCCCCTACCCATGCACTTGCGCGATCTGAATGCCACCTGGCCTAGTAGGATCGTTGTCCGTCTCCCCTTGTTCCCCCCTCCCTGCCTCGTCGCGCCTTGAAACACTTGTATATAGGCGCGTTACAAATGCCATATCATATCATAACAGTGGCTTAAAGCTAAGCCACATTTAAAGCTAGGGGAGCTTCTGTTTAGCTTACATAAGGATTGTAGGGAAGCCCGACTCTCTGTAGTGGGATAACATTGAAGGTATGCTGCACAAACACCACACTCTTCTCATGAAACAAATGTTCCATCTTCACCCATCAGATCACATATGCTTCATATAAGTTAAGCCACACGTGAAGCCTTGATCAAACCTTTATCATGTGATTTGGTTGTAGTGTTTATACTTTTACTAATTATCAGCCAGATGGCCAATTATTTATTTCTAGTACATACATAATATATCTTGAAAGCAAATCTTGCCATCAGGATTTGCAGGCTTGATGGGCAGTTATGCACAGTTCTAATGTATGGAAGATTGAAAGTGGTTACAAGCACATGCGCCCTTCTTACAAATGCACCATTATGACAATTAATAAGCAGAATTTGAAAGACAAACAGATTGAAACAATGAACCATTGACGCATATAAAACCATCCACATCTCTGAACACCAGGTATCAATACATACCCCACACCACCAAATTGGCCACTCATGAATAGATTGATGCATGGAATAATGGACACATGCATGGACAATGGATGACATATGTTGGGTGGGTGAGATGTTTGAAATGATAGGTAGCAGGGGGAGTGAATGGTAAGTGCATGCATGCAAACATTATCCATTCTATTTGCGAGACAAATGTCCAGTCCTGGTTTTAACGTTGCATTCTGGGACTTACAGTAATGGGCCTAGAAACGGGCGCGTTACAAATAACTCACTTATATCATAGGTTTATAATTGGGAAATCTAGACCCAGAATGGAAAGTTAAAACAAGGACTGAACTTGTGTCCCCCCAAAAGCAAATCAATAATGTTGGCATGAATTTAAGTGGTGGGTGGATGAATGAAGCATGACTGCATAGAAGGATATGTACATAGTTGGCTGCAGGCCCGGCTCCAGGAATTTTCTTCTGGGTGGGCCAGGGTTTCGATCAGGGGGGCCCACATTTGATTGGGTGTGGGTGTATGAGTACCCTAAACAAAGTGCTGGCGTTGATCCAGATTTCCCAGATCTGTGATCCAGCTAAAAATGTCTTCCCATATCTGCAGAAATACATTGGCACTCCTCTATAAAAAATAATAGTACATAGCAAAAGAGAAGCAAGAAAAATAGTGTTGCAACATCAATCTACCTATGTTCCCTTCCCATCTGCTCTCCCCTTTCTGTTATATCTGATTCCCCTTCACCTTTCAACATCCAGTCACCTTCCTTCAGCTGCCCTGCCCACCGTTCCCATTTACCTCCCCTCCCACCTATTCACACCAGCACCCAGCTTGCCTTTCCTGGCCAGGCTTGGGAGAATTGAGGGTGATGCCTCATCTTCCTCCTCTGAGAGGGCTGAGCAGTGTGATGCCCAGTCAGATGGTGTCCGCCCAACAATACCATCCTGGGCACTGTGGCTACTCCCTGCCGGCCCGGAGGAGATGCGTGTGCTCCCTCCAACTTGTTGTGAATGATAGAGCGCGCCACAGAATACTGAAGCAAGGAATAAGAGATTTTGTTTCCTACAAAATAAAAAAAAATTCAAACTTCTTTAAATTTCAAGAACAGAACATACCATGTCCAATCAATACTAGTAGCCTTGTTGATTTTAACAATATTTTGAGCACATCATGTCCTCCAATAACATACACATGTATACAATCCTCCCTTCACCCACCGATTCCACAACCTCCTCCCCACTCCTTTCCAACTGAACCCCTACAGTAGTCCCAGTCTGAACGTTTCTCATCAATGGTTCATGTCCAAAATAACATTTTAAACAATGTTATTTTTTGTTGCATTGTTGCAGCACATTTTAATTGAGTTGACAGTGCAAGAGAGTGCTAGGGCTGTAAGAGCTGCATCAGGAGGCAGATAGTGCTGGTTGAGGGATTAGCGGCCTCCCGGTATCGCTCCTGGTGGGGCGTGCCCCTGTACATCATTGTCTGTACATACTGTTTACATACTGGATATAATATGCAATTGTACATGATGACTCTTTGTTTGATGTGTTTACTTTGATTTGCTATTGAATGACACAATTTTGTTAAATAAACGTGGCCCGGATATTTTCATAGTTGTGTGTGTGTGTGTGTGTGTGTGTGTGTGTGTCCTAATGTCTGGGCTGCCCATCTATTAAACCATGAGTGAGGCTTTTTGGAATAGCTTATAATGCGAACTGAATCACTTCTAGGGGCACCTAATTTTAACAGGTAAGGCATAGTGAAATTAAAAAATATGCCAAGGATCACACACTTTGGTCAAGTGGTAGAGCCATAATTTGAGCCTAGCCTAAAATTTAGATACTCGACCACACATCTTCAGAGCTCAAGTTGTTACAAATATGTGTTGAATTTTGGCTTTGAATACCTAAAATAATACTAAATGTTATACAGATTACTTTAAAAATGCACAAGTCACATGATAAACCAACCTGAGAATGTATTCATCACTATAGAAACATGTTGATGAAAAGATTAAGGAGGGCATTTTGTTTTGAATCCTAAATTGCACAGAGCGTAATTCTCTTGTTTGCACTTTTTTTGCAAAAGGGGCCATTCATTAATTTTAATTGTATCCACCTAGTACTGGAAAAATAAAGAGCCGAAAATTGCCTTTGCTCTTTACCACTACGTGTCTGGAAAAGCGTAAGTCACTTCAAAAATGAATGATTGTGGAAGCCATTACCAGGTGTAAATGTCAGGCAGATCCCATAGGAATCCATTGGTTTTACTCCAATGTAAAAATAAATGCTGGTGGAACACCAATAAGATTTGGAAGAGGGACCTTGTGAAGTCCGATCTGCTCGCCAACTTCGCCTGTCAAATCATACAAAATCCTTCAGCTCATAAAAAGTGGAGCTAAATGGATTTAGCACCACTTCTTCCACTCCACTTGACCTGGAAAATTACCCCCCACGACTGTAGCTTTATTTTACCCATCCTGAATGGAAGCCTACAAGCTCCATCACAGCAATTAATGAGAATTTAGGAAAAAACTCATACAGACACAAAGTGAAATGAAATGCATGACAAGGTTATTGTTCTGTATCCCCTTAATTACCAATCACCCGACAATCACAGTTAAATAGCTTCTTAAAACCCTATACAATATTTTTTTCAAAGTGCCAAAGCAATGTTTACTGCCTTTTTACCTTTTCTTCTCATCTCTAACCACTTCATGTTGTAAACAATCTGCCTCTGAGACACTTTAAAAAGATGAGATCTCACTGGTAGGACCTGATCAGACCTGGCTGTTTGTATTTGAGGGGAGAGAGTAGAGCCGGGGGCCAAGGGGCATTGGCTTTTGTCCCTTGTCCAAATACTCCACCTCCGATTAAACTCTTTAGAAAATATTTAAATACTGCTTTTTAGTTATACAAGATGTACACCTTTTATTCTTTGCCCGTAACATTATAGAAAAGGCTCTTCTTTTTTGTTCTTTTACGGGTGTTCATGTTTCATTTCCGGCACTGCCTAAACATCCAGCACCCAGGATTTACATCATACTTTCCAAACAAATCCCACAACACACGACAAATTCTGTTTGCATGCAAACTCTGTAAAGTTACTCTAACAGAATGAGGTTATCAAGTCAGTACTTAACAGTTTGAATCATGAAACGTTCTGGCAGAGTAGACTAGGCTTTCAAACAAAGATACATTCTATTTATGTCGGAGCCCCACTGGTAAGTATGCATGAGAAGATCTGAAACTGGCCAATACTTGCCAACCTAGCCTTATCATTTTCAGGTAGGGCTTTGTTGGACCAGCTTAGTGAGATGCAGCTCGATTCCCTAGGAGTAGCAAGCAAGATACCCACATCTGGGCATATACACATTCACTTAGGGAGACAAATGGAAGCCAACATGCATTGGCAAAGCTAACAGCTTGGGCTTTTCATTAGGCATGCAGAGGCATTTGCCAGGCACTGCCATAAGGGTATCACCTGGTCATAAAATGTGAAAAGCTGGAAAATGGTGTCAGTAACTGGGCATATGATCGCATGGCAAATGTCTGCTAATACCTATATGGATGCCAAAACTGCTGGCTTTATGATTGCTTGTTTAAGACAGGACTTCAGTGCAAGTCACAGAGGCATTGGCACATATATTGCTTATAAAAAACAACTGGCTGAGGACACATTAAGAGAATGTTACTACACGAGGTGCTCATAAGCCGGTAAGATAGCTCAGCAGGTTGAGCGCTCGCTGCTGCAATCTGAGCGTGATCTGCAGGTCGCAGGTTCGAATCCTGGCAAGGACAACTCAGCCTTTCATCTTTCAGAGGTCGATAAAGGAGTACTACTTTCGGTTGTGCGATATTGTATGTAAATATGTGCTCTGTAAAGCGCTTTGGATTAAGGCACTATATAAATAACGCATCAATATCATTTACAGAGGCAATTAAGTAATTAAACACTCAAAAGAATGCTTAGATATAACACTGGCAGGCCCCATACAGCAACACGTTCGGTGTTACTTTGTGATAGAGCTTGCTCAAAGAGTTCTAGAAAGGTTACGTTTTGGTGGTGAGGCATTGCCATGGCTAGTCATTAGGTGGGCAAATGACCAGACACACCCATAGGATGTGTCTTTCTCCTCACATTTTATTGCCATCCTATCTGCGTTCGACAGCATGCGTTCTGGCTGTACCTAATAGGTAAAAAGTCTCTGAATCAATTAGAACCACCGTCATTGCTCTGGACAGCCTTTTATACCATTGTTTGCATGTCAGTCTTGGCCCTGTCACTAATGTCAGAAGCCCTTCCAAATCTGCTACACCACAGGGCCAAAACGTTCATGTGGTTACTTGTGTTCCAGTGCAAATGGAACACGGCCTTGTAATTGAGATTCAACTGCACCCTTTGGTGGCAGCACCAAAAGTCATTTGCTAATGGCTTGTACCCTTCTCTAATCGCACAAACATACTACTGAATTATGGCATGGAATGTTGTGCAGAGCAACGGTAGTGGTAATGTTCAATGAAAGCATTGCATCTATCACTTTTTGATTTTACTACACTCTCCCCTCCAGAATTACATTTTTGTTACTACCAACCTTATCTTTTCACTTATACTCAAGTAGTAATGCAGCAGAATATATACTTTGAATGTAATTTGTAAGGCCCCCCCCCCCCCCCGTCTGTTGACACCTTCTGCAGAAATCTGTGTTCAAGCAACTTTATTTGTCATTTATAGTTTGAGGTAGTTAACCATTTTATTAAGCATGTTGGGAGAAACCACTATATTCCTACAAAAAACAAACAGATTGCTTGAATAAGTGTGCTACCTCACTTAGAGATGTCAATGGCCCTCCATCTCCCTGGTCAATTGTACTTTCATGGCTGTGGGGCATAAATCATTGTCTAGGGCAAGAAAACGAACCCTGGCCAGGCCTCCTGCAATTCAGCCTCTCAGAATGATGTCTCGGAGGTTGCTGCTGAATGTTTAGAGTGACATCCATCCCCACTCTCTTGGTTACCAGTGGTGTAGAACACCACTGACATGGCCTCCTTTCTAGGGGGGCCAGAGGCTGGCTCTGGGGGGGGGCCGGGCTCCCCGGCCCCTCTGCTGGAGCCGGGCCTGGTTGGCTGAGCCAAGTGTACCTATGAGCGATTTGGTGGATGCATAGGTGGATGAATATATAGGAAGATGTGTGGCTGCCTGTGGTGAGGGGAGAGTCAATGGGGAATTGAGTTAGTAGATGGTTAAATGAGTAGGTGGGTGGTAAATATGCATCCAGAAGTGATAGGATGCAATGGAGTGTGTGTGTGTGTGTGAAGGGTTAAGTGGACAAATCAATGTATAAAGAGGAGAGCAGATAACAAATGAGTGAATGGGGAATTGGATGGACGGATGAATGGACACATCCATGCATGGGTGCACGAGTGGGCAAGTAGATTTGTGAGGGAGTGGATGTCTGGGTATATGGATGGATAAGTGTATGGTTGGTTTAATGGATGATACATTGAGGTGTGGATGGATGTGCGAGTGGCTCAATGGGTCTGAGAATGGTGTAAGGGTTTGGAAGGAGATTGACACAGGTGGCATGCTTTTGGGCAAAGGCATATTTATCAACAAAAAGAAGTGGACCACCTACCTATCCCCAACTCTAAGAGGGGTTTCCCTACATCAACAAAATACGAAGTAAATGTCTGAATGTCTAACTAAAACGTCCACCATCCCGTCTGAAAACCTTATGTCTATCCCTTACACTTACAAACTATACTAAACTGGCCCTTCTGGGTCCAGTAGAATGTCTCCCTTCTTCTGAATGGGTATAGTTCACAAAGTAGGAGGAATGTCTCCATTCCCCTGGCCTTTCTCGGGCTGGTATTTACAGTTCAACAAAAGGTGGTGTAATGTCTCTCCCTTCACCTCACCTTTTTCTCAGGCTTCTCTCAGAAGTTTAACAAAGGTGGAGAGGGGATGTCTCCCTTCCCCTGGCCTCTCTCAGGCTGGTATTTACAGTTCAACAAAGCACCCTCTTAGTGGTATACTCCCCTTTGACGTACTGCATAAGGTTCCAGACCCTTTTGCTCGTGTCACAGACCCCTTCAATATGGTTTTTCGTGTTTGGGTCGGAGACCCCTTCATGGACCCAAGCAGCCCGCCGTACCGCGTCGTCAGGCTCCAGGTCTGTGACATTGGTCTGGGGCTTCTCCGAGTCTTCCAATGGCTTTTCTTTGCCTCCTAGGTTTGCACTGCCTCCAGCGGCTCCACCACACTTCCACAGAGCTGGGCTGTGTGACTCCGCTTGTCGGCGTTGCACAGCATTCTTCCAAATGTGGACTTCCTTCTCCTGCTTGTTCAATATTGCCAGTCCTTGGTAGAGCCTGTAGCGATGTTGGGTCACCACTGTCCACGTCCCGCTCAGCAGCTTCTCTGTCAGCCTTGCCGGCTGTGGTGCTGGGACCTCCCCCGCAGTGCCACTGTGGAGGAACTGTATCTCCCGTTAGTCCTCCTTCCAAATTTAAGTTGATCCGGGTCTGACGACTAGAATGTTTGGGCGAGTTCTTGGAGCAGTTGTTCAGGACTCCTCTCCTCTTCTTCGTCACAGTATCTTGAGATGACAGTTCAGTGGAGTCAACCATATTCTTGTCTCAGTAATACTAGTATTATTGGTGTGGCATAAGTACTTGAGAGAGTTTATGGGGAAAGAGGAAGGCATGGTGAGATAGGTGGGTGATGGTTGACAACACATTGGCCCATGATGTCCTCACTGTATTCAGAGGGGGAATCCCTTCCCATTAGATCCTCCCACTGAGTACCACCCCCAGGGGGACCATGGGGTAGCGCCCACATCTCCCTGTCCTTGTGGAAAGGGTCTCACCATCAGGGAGAAGGGATGATATCACATAATTCATCACAATGGGGAGGTGGGAGTGTGGATAGATGGATACAAGGTAGAGGGGTGTGGCATAATGGATGAGTGGGTGGATGTGTGAACGAGTGTTCAAGTGTAAGGGTAAATGCATGAAAGTGAATTTATATGTAGATGGATATGTGAGTGGACACATTAATGAATGCTTTGTGATTCAGTGGGTAGAACAATGTATTTGTGGAGCAGTGGGTGGATGGGTTTGTGGGTGGATGGATGGTGAACTTGTGTACAGATAAGAAATTGGCTCCACAGCAGATGTACACACCCTCCACAGAAACACCCAGAAATGCATGAAAACACACACAGGCACTCCTAGCCACAATAGTGTAACAAACACGTGGTACAACAGTGGCACCAGCAGCACAAACTTCCAGAATTGAAACCACTGGCATAACACGGTGAACATTTCTTCTGGCTTTGATCACAAGCAAAGAAAGGATTCCTACATCTACAGGTAGAGGTGAGCACTTGATTTAAATACAAAAGCATACATCACAGGCAGGAGTGAAAGTGTCCTGTGCAGCAGGAGTACAAGCACAGCACAGCTAATGCACAGCAAAACAACAATTTTCTCACACACAGAACAAGTCTAATAGGTGCAGTGGTAGTGCAGACCTCTCTCACAAACCGGGCAGGCAAAGTGTGTGAAACAGTAGTGCAGGCTTCTCTCACACAGAACAGGTACAGCATGTGCAGCAGTAGTGCAGGCATCTCTCACACAGAACAGGTACAGCATGTGCAGCAGTAGTGCAGGCATCTCTCACACAGAACAGGTACAGCATGTGCAGCAGTAGTGCAGGCATCTCTCACACAGAACAGGTACAGCATGTGCAGCAGTAGTGCAGGCTTCTCTCACACAGAACAGGCACAGCGTGTGCAGCAGTAGTGCCGGCTTCTCTCACACAGAACAGGTACAGCATGTGCAGCAGTAGTGCAGGCATCTCTCACACAGAACAGGTACAGCATGTGCAGCAGCAGTGCAGGCTTCTCTCACACAGAACAGGTACAGCATGTGCAGCAGCAGTGCAGGCTTCTCTCACACAGAACAGGTACAGCATGTGCAGCAGTAGTAGTGCAGGCGTCTCTCACACAGAACAGGTACAGCATGTGCAGCAGTAGTGCCGGCTTCTCTCACACAGAACAGGTACAGCATTTGCAGTGGCAGTGCAGGCTTCTCTCACACAGAACAGGTACAGCATGTGCAGCAGTAGTGCCGGCTTCTCTCACAGAGAACAGGTACAGCATGTGCAGCAGTAGTAGTGCAGGCTTCTCTCACACAGAACAGGTACAGCATGTGCAGCAGTAGTGCCGGCTTCTCTCACACAGAACAGGTACAGCATTTGCAGTGGCAGTGCAGGCTTCTCTCACACAGAACAGGTACAGCATGTGCAGCAGTAGTGCCGGCTTCTCTCACACAGAACAGGTACAGCATTTGCAGTGGCAGTGCAGGCTTCTCTCACACAGAACAGGTACAGCATGTGCAGCAGTAGTGCCGGCTTCTCTCACACAGAACAGGTACAGCATGTGCAGCAGTAGTGCCGGCTTCTCTCACACAGAACAGGTACAGCATGTGCAGCGGCAGTGCCTGCTTCTCTCACACAGAACAGGCACAGCATGTGCAGCGGTAGTGCAGGCTTCTCTCACACAGAACAGGTACAGCATGTGCAGCAGTAGTGCCGGCTTCTCTCACACAGAACAGGTACAGCATGTGCAGCGGCAGTGCAGGCTTCTCTTGTACAGAACAGGTACAGCATGTGCAGCTGTAGTGCAGGCTTCTCTCACACAGAACAGGCACAGCATGTGCAGCAGTAGTGCCGGCTTCTCTCACACAGAACAGGTACAGCATTTGCAGTGGCAGTGCAGGCTTCTCTCACAGAGAACAGGTACAGCATGTGCAGCAGTAGTGCCGGCTTCTCAGCATTTGCAGTGGCAGTGCAGGCTTCTCTCACACAGAACAGGTACAGCATGTGCAGTAGTAGTGCCGGCTTCTCTCACACAGAACAGGTACAGCATGTGCAGCAGTAGTGCCGGCTTCTCTCACACAGAACAGGTACAGCATGTGCAGCGGCAGTGCAGGCTTCTCTCACACAGAACAGGTACAGCATGTGCAGCGGCAGTGCAGGCTTCTCTCACACAGAACAGGCACAGCATGTGCAGCGGCAGTGCAGGCTTCTCTCACACAGAACAGGCACAGCATGTGCAGCGGCAGTGCAGGCTTCTCACACACAGAACAGGTACAGCTTGTGCAGCGGCAGTGCAGGCTTCTCTTGTACACAGAACAGGTACAGCATGTGCAGCAGTAGTGCCGGCTTCTCACACAGAACAGGCACAGCATGTGCAGCAGTAGTGCCGGCTTCTCACACAGAACAGGCACAGCATGTGCAGCAGTAGTGCCGGCTTCTCACACAGAACAGGTACAGCATGTGCAGCGGCAGTGCAGGCTTCTCTTGTACACAGAACGGGGGCAGCACAGTCTGCGTGTTGCTCTTTCATGCCTCTCAGAACGCCTTCACTCCCGTTAGTTGTTCTCACTGCTCAGCGTTCTGGTTCAGATGAACCCCCAGGGACCTGGGCTGAACCATAACCTCACTGCATGAAATTCAGACAATATCTCAAGACCCACTACTGGATACAGAATGGCACCCTGAATCAAAGAGTGTACTCAATGGTACCCCCTGCATCATTTAATTAGTTTGTAACTGCATCCCATGTATGAATAATAATGCCGTCTTCCTATTGTTCTTCTAACAAATGTGTTGTTCAAAATTATTTAATTCACTCTTAAATATCTCTCATTTCACCATCTGTATACAATAGTACAACAGCGTGGAGATGGGTGATGCTTACATGACAGTCTATTAGACATGCATCCAAAGCCGCCTACAGCATGTTCAGCTCAAAGCGTGGACTGGGAACCCAAAGTAAGAAGAGTTTCTGGGTTCTTACCCAAGAATATTGGTGCACATACTGACTGTTAAAGCACATGTGTTTCCATGTAGGTATTAAAACGTTTGTGACATAACAAACATTGGCATAGCCAACTGTTTTGGCTTTTCTGCCAGTATGAGTTGGGCATTCGTCAGCACTGCCATAATTGTACTTCATGACATAAAATGGCGACAGCTGGAAAATGGGGCAATTACCTGGGCATAAGATAGCAGTGCCGGACAAATAATACCTATACACATACTTCATCAATGCTTGTTTTAACAGGCCTTCACTGTGTTGGGGAGAATTTTTATTTTAGTGTTGCATTCCTCCTACCTTAGAGAACCCCAGTTTTTTTTGCTGGACTTTAGGACTTTTTAATTTTAACCCTGGAGTGAATGAGACCTTTTTCTCACTCTCTCAGTGTTTTGACCTGATTTGGATTATCTGTTTCCTTTGTTTTTGGAGTGTGACAAACTCAGTAGGCACCTACTTTTTGTACTGTGACACACAGCACCTTCAGTGCAGTCTCACAGAGAATTCCTTTAGATTTTTCATAAGGTTTAAATACCTTTTCTTGGGTGAACTACAGTTCCCAAGAATGGTAAAAGGAAATTGACTTTACTTACCTTTTCTCTTTGTAGGTCCAGCATACCCCATTTTATGTGGAGTGCTGGGAGGTTACTTAGTAGCCCCTACTTACGCATTTAACATTTTATATGTTACCCTCACTACTTTAAATGGCTGGTGGCAGAGGTTTAATTTTCCCACCGTTGTGCTTTTCTACCACAGGCTGAATCCTCAGCTGCAGCATAGCACCCATGGTTGACCATGGTGTCAAAATGGCCCTAGTCTTTTTTTTAACCATTTCTTGTTTTTTTTGTCTTTCTTGGGTTTTACTCTGCACACCCAACTAGGTTTCAGCCCTTTGTTCATTTTGCCTTTGGAAGGCTTCAGTACTGAAACCCACCTCTGGCTCATGGTGGCTGAAAGGGCAGGAAGTGAGGGAGGTTCCCGAAACTCCCCTGTCCTTTGTCTCCAGGGTTACCTGAATACTTCCAGTCCCGATTGGCTGGCTGGGTGTTCTTGCAGGACAGCCACCCTGCTTTGTCAGTGACAGCTGGGTTGTGCATGAATGGGAAAAACTGGCTTAAAAAGGTTCGGCTCATTGATCTGAAGACAGAATCGAACACTGGGAAGAAGAACCAAATGAAGAAACCGTGAACAAAGCTTGCTGCATCCTCCTGGACAGTTGAACTGCCAGCTGATGCCCTGCTGCTGTACTGAAATTCAGCTCTGGAGAAAACAACTTTTTCCCCTGGGTTAGTGGGATCAAGTAATCCAGAGACGAACTTGACTGCAAGACCTTACCCGAATGGCTTTACTTCTTTGTTGATGCTGGAACCGAGTGCCAGGGGTCGAGAAATCTGTAGTTCAGTGCAACATCTGTAAGCTTGACAAAAAGCACCAGGAGTCTACTGAGGATCCTCCCGAAGCAGGACGACCCAAGCTCGAGTCACCTCACCAGAGTGCTGGATTCAAGGAGTGAAGGAAGACCAACCAGTGTCCAAGATCCACAGTGGTGCTATTTCCCAAGCGCTGAAACCGGGAAGTACCACTGATCCGAAGAACACCCGTAGCTGGCGCTGACCTTTGAAGTGCTGTGCAGGAGTCCTCCAGACGTCCTCTGCTTGTCACCACGACTGAGGCCCAGGCACACGGGATCTGCATCAGTGCAACCAGACAAAAGCCAGCTGGATCTTCTTCTAACCAAAAGGTACTGTTCTGACTTTGGGGTACTTACCTCTTTGTCTGCAGCTTGATCTTCTCAGTTGAGACTTGCAGTAGCTGTTTTTGTTGAGTTGATATCAGCTCGAACGTTCAGTGATTTTTCTTCAACAAACTCTCTAACTTTGTGCAAGACTTTGACTATCTAAGACGTGTCTCAGCTCCATAGACTTTGCTGCAATTGACTTTGGCTGTCCTTGCTCCCTGCAGACTCTTCTATTCCATTGACTGATTCTTACTGTCCCTCATACGTGATGAATTGGTTTTTAACTAATATTGCTGGGAAAGGTTTTTATCTAGACTTCATTGGAAGATGTAAAGTGCTCACAGGCTCTGATAACCTGTTTAACCATTTTCCTTCCTCTAACCTGTACCTTCTACCAACCTCTGAGTTTACAAAGAGCAAAAGTGATATATAAATGCCATTACTGTCTTAGTTAGTGAAGTCACCTCAGGGTGTAAGAGGTGTGTATGAAGCATCTCTAAAGAATATCTATTTGCTTTGCCTTGATTGTGAGAAAGTATTTTGAAGTGTAATTTTATTGATGCACTTTTTAAAGAAGGCTTATTTAAAACTGACTGTGAAATAAATAATTATTTTACTAGAAAACCGTGAGTGTAAGTGTTATTTGGTTACTTGTAATTGTACTTGTTTATTCATTTATAGTGTGCAGCAGGCCCGTAGGCATCTGGGCACAGTGCAGGTTACATAGTTACACATGACAGTACATCAAGAGAACATAAATGTGTACAAATATATACAGGCAAAAAGTGACATCAATATACGCTTCTAGCTCTAATTTCTTATTTAGGTAAAGTCTTCAGAAAAGAGTACGGGCGGCAGACCCAGGGGTCACCGGTCTTGCGAGTGCAGCCACTTCTTGATGTTAATCTTGAAGCAATGGAAAGGAGATATAGCTCTTAATGGATCGGGATGGAATTCCATAATTGCACGGCCAGGACGGGAAAGCTGGCCCCTCCTGTTTTCTTACGTTTGAACTTGGGAATTCTAAGGCTGTTAGAATGTGCTGTTCTGATGGGTTCTGTAGAGGTGTGTTTGGTAAATCTGTCATTGAGGAAAAGGGGAGCCTTGCTGGACAGACATTTGTGAGTGAGGTTGAGTGATTGCACTTGATTCTGTCGTTTATGGAAAGCCAATTGGTGTCACGTCTCACGTGAGATATATGCTGAGATTTCGGCATGCCTAGAGCTGCTCTTAGGGCATTGTTTTGGATTGTCTGTAATTTGGAGGTGTTGCGTTTGCTGGTATCTAGATATAAGGCATTGCAGTAGTCCACTTTGGAGAGGATTAAGGCCCTTGCAATTGTAATACAGCTTACTGTGCACAGAAATGATTTGCATGGATGAATCAATTTACACGTATAATTGGTAGCATACGCTGTAGCGTTTATTTGTTTGATGAGGTTTAGGGCCGAGTCCAGGTAGAAGCCTAGAGTCTTCACCTCCTTAGAGATTTTGATCTTGATGCCATCAATGAGGATGGAGTTGTATTGGGTAGAGAGTTTAGACAGTCTTTTTGGGGACCCAATGATTAGAAGCTCAGTCTTTTCATCGTTGAGGCATAATCCGTGGGTGGCCATCCAGGTTTGTATAATGAGAAATATTTTGTTAATCATGGTTACATCCTTGTCATAGTCTCCTAGGATGGGGATGAGAATCTGGGTGTTGTTAGTGTATGAGACACCCAGATAGTCAAGTATGTTGAAGAGGGGCTTTGTAAATATATTGTACAGCGTTGGGGAGACGCATGAGCCCTGTGGTACTCCACATATAATAGGTACTGGGTCAGCTGCGAGTGAGGGTGAGAAGACTTGCATGGATCGGTTACCCAGGAATGAGTTTAGCCAAATGATGGCTTCCTTGAAAAAGTGGGTGGCTGTTTTAAGGTGATTGCACAAGACATTATAGTTGACAAGCTCGAACGCAGCAGACAAGTCCAGCAGGAGAAGGATGGAGGCTTCATCTTTGTCTTTCCGGTTGTCTAGTTGATTCTTCAGGTTAATGAGGGCCGTCTCAGTCCCATGTCTCGGCCTCAAACCTGACTGACGAGTGCCCAGTAGGTTATTGATCTCAAGATGAGCTTGAATCTGGAGATAGGCAGCTATAGTCAGGATTTTGAGAAGAAAAGGTACGGTTGTGATTGGCCTATAGTTGGTGGGAGTGTTGGGGTCTAGGTTAGGTATTTTTAGTAGGGGTAGAACCCAGGCATCCTTGAGGTTGGTGGGTACTGAGCATGTTTTGAAGGAGGAGTTGATAAATGTGGAGATGAAAGGAGTCAGATTTTTAGCGGCTTCTTTAACAATCGATGCTGGACATGTGTCTCCTAGGCATTTAGACCGTTTGAGGAAGGAGATGATCTTTTCAGTCTCATTGTTAAGAGTACGTTTCTCACAATATGGCTTCTTGAGTGTCTAAGGCAATTTTGTGTAAGGTGGTTTTTTTGGCATTCATTTTTTCTTGGAGCAAGGTTATTTTATTGCAGATGGTGTTTTTGATGTCTGTACACCAGGATTTATTTTTGATGCACGAGTTCCTGGGAGTGACTGTGGTTTCTAGCCCCCTTAGGATATTGTATTGGTGAATTTCAATGCTACAGCTCTACAGCTCACATTTATCCCTCTTGAGATAAGTCTGGCTGCTCAGTCACGCTACCAACTTGTGTAGTACAGACCTATACCAAAAGGTGGGTTACCTAATACAAAGAGGCCAGATGTTTTGTAGTCTCCCACAGGGCTACATCAATTCTTGCCTAACACACTGCATGCAGGAGATATAGATCAAGTGGCTGAAATTACACTTTATTGATCCAAAACAAAATGGCATGACCTGCTGAAAAGCAATGGTCTGGTGGTTTGCCAGAGATTAAGATTAATTCAAATTCTTCCAGCCATAATTTTTCTACTTTGCTAATGCCACCCAAGAGGGGTGGGTATGCCCAGACGCGGTTCCCGAGCTTGCTCTGCGTAAAGCCCCAAGCAACACCACACCACACTGACAATGGCCAATGAAACAAACATGTCTGGGGTTGTTTGTGGTTTCGTGCCGAGGGGATCCGACATCACAGTTCCCCCTTTGCGGTAGGACCAGGCCCTATTTGCACATGATCTTTTCCCTTCTGTAGCGGCTGAAAGACAATGTTCTGGAGGGTTGACCAAAGCAATGGCAGAGTTTAAGATGATTTCAGAGCCTTCTAGCAATCACCTTTCTATTTCATCAAAGGTACACCTGATTATGACTTTTATTGCACCGGTTGTACACTAAAAGCTGCAACTGAGCCATGAACTCTCAACTGAGTGCTTAGCAACAACACTGGCAGGCTACAATTTGACGTGACTCCTTTGCACAGGTAGCTAAAACTAAAATGGATGATTATGTGTTTTGGGTGGGGAGGCACTGATAGTGGATGGTAATGTCCATAGGGATTAGGTGAGCCATAGGCAGTCAACGTGGGAGTGGGGGGACAAATAACCCAACACCACCAACTTGTCCCACTTTACATGTCATCTCCGCTTAGCTGTATTTCAATTTAATAGTTTTGGCTCATAGGTGCTGCTTAAGCACCACCGATTAGTCAAAACTTAAGACTGATATAAGACACTTGTTAAGAGTCGGGGGTCTAACGTAGGGAAGCCTCCAAACAGGTTTTGCACTTCAAAAAGGATGCAGGAGAGGTTGAGAGATGGACGCACAGAGAGGTTGTGGCTGTGAGTGAGCGTAATAGCAGCAGAAAATCAGCGCAACCACACTAAAATGAGTCCAATGATGTAGAGGTAAGCTGGGTAAAATATTCAGGAGTTCCCTCTGCCAGGCCACCGCTGGCCACCACTACTCATCCCCAGCCAGCTTCCAAAGAGACTCCTCGCAACCAGACTTATTCATAAACTGGCCAAGTGAAAAACCAGCATCCCCTGGACTTTCCCATCGATGAACAGTCTGGTTTCAGTTGTGTAAATAGGAATTTTTGTCTAGGTGGGCGTGGAATCTTCTCACCTGTGCATAGGGCAGTGGTCCCCATTTGTTCTGCATGCGCCCACAAATCAGGTGGAAGTTCACACTTGTATACTCTATGATGCACTTTTAATCAAAATGATACAAGACACTATTTTAATCATGTGCCGCCTTAAATCTTGATCTTCACTCGTGCACAGGCAGTGCGTTATTAATTGCCTTTATTTATTTTAGGTGCGACACGCTGTATTTCTACCACTTCAACGTATTTGGAAGGGAACAGATGCGCCGGCGCGCGCCGCATTTCTTGGGCCACTATTTGAGAACAGGGCCAAGTGTCAGCAGGAGGTTCTTCCATTCCACTAGCAGGGGAGCTGATTTATGAATTTCCCGGTGGGTGCCCAAATGTAGGAAGAGACATCACCAGCAGTTATATGACCGCATTTGCACTTAGTCACCAACTTGGTGCAAGGGGGTGGGGCCGCAGAACAGTGGAAACATTGGCTAGCTTGTACTGCATATAATAAAGTCAAGTAAGAATGAGGTTTCAGCCTTCCAGTTGCATTCCAGTAGGCCATCATTGCCCCTACTCCACCCCTCTATAATCCTCCAGGTTGTAGTAGCCCTCAAAATGCACCGCAACACAAGTACGATGGGAGAACGACATGCCATCCCATCCTGTGAGTGTGTCAAACCTCAGAGCAAAAACTGTGCGTGTGCCTCCTACCTTGGAGCACAATCTCACTAATTTGGTGCAAATCTCGCAAGTGGGTGCATGGGAATCCCATGCGTGTGTGTGGGCTGCAGACCCGGGATCACATGCTCACTTTTTCAGTGTGAAACTCTGGCCAAAGCTCTTTGGGCAAGCATTCGGGATGGATAACAGTGTGATATATTGAGTGGGCACCTCACTCCTTGGAGCATAGTATCACCTGTTGCTGGTAATCTCACAACTGAATGTACAGTTTCACTCTTGGTAATCTCAGTGACTCCATGTATATTAATGGAGTCAGTCTCCCATCTGGAAAGACAATTATATATTCTGATATCTTACAGGCACAAGCCTTCTATCTCTTGCCCCATGCCGGCTTCTAGCATCCTGAGCGGCAGTTTATAGACAGCAGGCAGCTCGGGACATGTCTGTTGCAATTGAATGTAGCCAGATCTACTACTTAGACACTGGGAGAGTGCCATGAATCCACATTTGTGGCGCAGAAGTACTCAACATACAGAATACAATGGCATAGTGTTACAGTCCTGCTGAGAAATGACAATTCGGTCCGTTTAAATTTAAAGCAGAGTGGCTGAGAATTACACGCACTGTGCCATTAAAAATAAAGCAGCTGTGGTGGGTGGAAGTGCTGCTTCGGTGGCATCAAGAGTATGCAATTCCCTGCCGGGTAGTGTTGGTAATTTCCTATTGAAGTATAGCAGCCCTATTGAGAAGTGCCATTTAAAGTGAAGCTGTCCAGTAGAGTGCTACCCCATAAAAGGTGTAGAAGCCTCTGTGAGAAGTGGCAGTACTGTGCCAATGGTGAGAAGTCTAGTATTTCCACATTAACTATGCTTAAGCACTTTGAGTTATTGAATACTGCTGCTACATTCTGAGTAATTCCATCTCTTTAAATATATTAGCTCTTGTATAACCACGTGTAGAGTTATTCTGATCAAGACGAAATCAGACGTGCTCAATAGTTGTGGTTCTGTATCATTAAATGTACTTCAAATCTTCAGGAGGATAGCTCAGGGGCAACATGCTCGCCTTGGAAGCAAGGCGACACGGAGCAACACAGGTGCGATCCCTCGGTTCGCGCTTAGAAACCTCTGGGTATTACACGCATTATAATTAACCAATAAAAATAAATAAATTGGCCGAGAAGTGCTAAGCCTTGTCAGAGTCCAGCAGCTCAACTGAGAAGTGCTGATGTTGTCCCATCAAAAGTATAGCAGCCCCACTAAGATGAACTAGCATTGCCTCAACAAAAGCATAGTATTACCGCTGAGAAGATTCAACAATTATAGAAGCCCTGTTGGGAAACAGCAATACTACCCCATCAAGAGTATAGCGAGCTAACTGAGGAGTACCAGCATTGCCCCATTTCAAATATGGCAGCTCTACTGGAAAGTGCTGACTCATATAGATTACACATCCCTGCTGAGAAGTGCTGTTACCGTCTCTATAGAAGCCCAATAGCTCTGCACCATTAGAGTTGCAGCAGCCCTGCAAGTACTGTCCCATTGAATGGTATTACACTGAACAACGATAACAGTATGGCAAGGTCCATACTGGATTCTATGTGATAATTCCGCATTTTGAAGAACAAATCAAAAATGTGTGTGGTCTTCAAAATGCCGAATTATCACATTCTACTGCCCACCCAACCCCGCTAAAACCCCGCAGGAAGGTGATCCCCACCTAACCCCACAACCCCCCAACCCACCCCCACGCTGTTTCCTTTCTTAGAATTCAGGGGAGTTCCCTCCCTCAACGCTTCCGTTCCCCGCCCATAGCATTCACCCTCACCACGTGCACGCTCAGAGACATGCAAACAGTCTCATTTGCTCTCTCCCTGCCCCATCCCTCCGCAGATGCAATGGATGCAATGCAAGAGGGGAGCACAGATGTAAAGGTACACCCAACCCAAAACGGTTTTTAGAAATTGAGGGACAGATGCAAAGGAAGAGCCTCAGAAAAAAAAAAAAGGAGCCTCTGTCCCTCAATGTATAAAAATCGTTTTGGGTTGGGTGTACCTCTACATCTGCGCACCACTCTTGTCAAGAGGGGTGCGCAGATGTACAAATACACCCAAAACGATTTTTAGAAATGGAGGCACAGATGCAACCTCTTGCTTTGCATCTGTGCCTTAATTTCTAAAAATCGTTTTGGGTTGGGTGTACGCTTACATCTGTGTGCACCCGTGCACAGATGTAGAAGTATACTCAACCCAAAACGATTTTCAGAAATTGAGGGACAGATGCAAATTGAGGCCCGGCTTTTACCTGGGCCACCAGAGAGAGACACAGTATGGATGGAACAAAGGGCCATCCATACTGCGTCTCTTCTCTGCGGGCCGAGGAGGGGGAGGGGGCTCAGCCCAGACTTCATTCTGCCAGGTGGGTGCCCGGGCCCCAGAGCACCCGCGTACTCCGAGCCCCTGTCCACTAGCTATTGATATCAACTTAAAGGGGGAGGGTGAGGATCCCCTACGTAGCCTGTGAATATAAGCAAGCGACTGAGCAAATGGTGGAAGACGACAAATCCCTAGAGGTATTTAAGGAGATTCCCCCCAAGGAATTCCTTTTAAATAATGGTTCGAAACAAGGCATTTCACAACACTTTGTTGGATATTTTTTGTTTAAAAAATAAAATAAAAGGATTTACACACATGTGATGGCAGCAACAGTCACCCAACCTGCTGAGTTGCCATTCCAGTTTATTGCCTCAGAACTTATTACTCAATTTACAAAGAAGTCAACATGTGACGCGGATGACTTAATACTGGCCATTTTTTTTATTTTATTATTATGGTAAGTAATTTACTTCAATGTAATTACTTTGAAAATTCATCGAAGAAATATAAGGGGTTGTGGGTAAAGGGGTCGAAAGGGGGTGGGGAGGCACTTGGGGCAAAGGTAGTAGTGTAAGCATAGATGTATTTAAAAGGCCACCTAGGCCCAGACCTAGGGTGGCAAATTACTGCAATTTACTGGTTGTCATTTTTTAAATATAAAGTCAATTTTGTTTCTCCCAGTCTGGCTGATCCACAACACTGCAAGAAATATTGAGCAGTTAGCAGTCATTCGACTTTGACAGCTAAAGCTTTAGAAGGCCAAACTTGTATATACACTTGATATTTGCAAAAGCGTTATTGTTATGGTGACTTTTCTTAAAAAAAAAAAATAATAAACACGTACCAAAATAGTCGTGCTTTGGGTATTTAGTGATTCAGTCATACAACTCTCGCAGACGTATAGGACAGACAAGGCTCATACGTTTTACCAACACACTACAATATGTTCACCAAGCCACTATTCAACAATTTTGACAATTTGGGTATCACCTACACCAACTACGCAAACGATACCCAGATTATCCTACCACTTACTGGGGATTATGGAGAAGATCCGGCTATGGTGACCAGAGTCTATAGTATCGTTCAGGCATGGATAGCCAACCATGGCCTGTGTCTGAACGATGACAAAACAGAGCTCATTATCCTGGGTACCACAGCTTGGATCTCTAACCTCAACCTTAATTACTTGGTGTTCATTATCGATGGGAATACTATCAAAGTCACCAGAGAAGTAAAAACTTTAGGTTTTTACCTCGACTCAACCTTATCTTTTACCAAACAGGTAAACTCACTGGCCTCCTCTGCGGCCTACACATGTAATTTAATACGAGCAGGAAAACAATTCCTGTCAGTTGACAGCTGCTTAATCTTATCTAGAGCCCTCATCTTATCTAAACTCGATTATTGCAATGCTCTGTTCATAAGGGCAAATAAACAAACCATCAACAGAATACAAGTGCTCCAAAACAATGCTCTTAGGGCAGCCTTAAGCATCCCTAGAAGAGCACATATATCTGAAATAAGAAGGAATTACAAATGGCTCTCCAATTAATCTCAAATCGGCTTCCCTCATCCACAAATGCTTAAATAACAAAGCCCCTCGTTACCTAACAGAACGATTTATCAGAAAAAATTCCATCAGACCACCAAGAATAGCCAACCCCAATTGTCTTCAAGTGCCAAGATTTAAACTGTCCACCATTGGAGGGTCCAGCTTCCCAGTTAGGGCAGCACAACTGTGGAACTCCTTACCACACACACTCAGATCTGACCGAACGTTTATCAAATTCAGAAAGAACACAATCAATTGGCTCATAGAGAAAGACATGGAACCCACACTCTCCTTCGGCACTATCCCAGCCCTGCCTGTATGTTATGTATCTTTGATACATATCTGCTAATATGTAAATGTTTGGTAGTTATGACATGATGTCTACATACTCTATACATGTACTGTACTGTACTGTTTTACCCTCACTCTGTAACGCTGAAGAAATGGTTTTCACCTCTGCTCTGTAACATCTGTATCTAAGCTGTAAGTTCTCTTTTCACCTGCGTCCTCATACCTCGGGGTCCGTTGCGCACAACAAATAAACAAACAAAGCTCATTGGTCATTCTTATCTTCACAAAATGCTCTTTAATATGCAAGACAGCCAAAACCTTCTTGGTTTTATTGGTGCCACTTATTATCTTAGGAGTTCTTTCTAATCTGCACACACATACACTGTGTTAAGCAACCACTTTTAGATTCAAATACACAATATGCTTTTTTTAAACAGCTGCAAAAATGAGGGTTTTCCCTAAAGAAAAGTACAGGTTAAAAATGATGCATCATTTAAAAAATATGAAACGCATGCCTATGCTTAAGTCAAGCACAGGGTTCCCAAAAGGTGGCACTAAAATGATGTTCAGAGGCAAGCAATCATTTCCCTCCATGGCCCCACATGTCGGTGGTCTGGCCACCCTAAGGGTGCAAGCATGACATAGATCATAGAGAAGTTAAAATAGCGAAGAATACATCTGAATGCGCAAGTGCATCAAGAAACCTGTGAAAGGATTGCCAAAGCCATAGAAGGGTGAGAACGAAAACTGTGTGCCAAAGGTACACATTGTTGCACAGCTGCAAAGGCATCCCGTAAAGATATCCATTCAGCCATCTTTACAGAAGCTGCTCGGTAGTAAGCAGGCAAATGGCATCCTTGCTGTGTTTATCATATATCTGATGACATTCTTCTGCACGCTGTGTACTACCAGGTGAACTAACTGCAAAGTATGTCACACAATGTATAACTGCTGTGTATGAGTAATCTTTACATTCATTATATTTTAAATGCAAGGTAGGACGTTTACTGTGTAACAGTACTTCAAACGACAGCAGAACATCTATATCTATACCCACACATCTCAAAATGTTCCTATGTATAGTACAGTCCAACCAACTCTACGGAGTAAACAAATATTTTAAATTACCTTAAACGCATGCTGGCAAGACCCATCGCCTAAACCACACCCTCAAAGGTAATATTGTGCTGGAACGGCCAATCCATTGCTCAATTTTACTCTTTGTGTGTTGGGTATTTTGAACAATTGCGCAAATAGCAATGATGTACACAGTATGTACAACATCATTATGGGAAATGCTGTTGCTTCTGTGAGAAAATTGAGGGTATTCTCACTCCTAGGGAAAGGCCATCACTTTTAGATCCTGACCCTGGGGGTAGAAAAGCAAGAGAGGATTGCCTGGGTGGAGGGACCCTGAGAATTGGGAGTGGGGTGCCCTCAGGCGAGACATAGTATCCCCTTTTCCTATTAACAACCTACCTAACGCAACCCGACATCTATGGGTTATTATAAGTCAGCTCCCTTAATTTTCCCTCTTGTGACACTTGACAGTACTGAGATGAGGAAGAAGCAGCTGGGAGTAATGGACACTATACCATTTCCCCTACTTTGGTACTGAGATGAAGAAGATGTCTGCAATGTGTTGTGAAAGTCAGGCAGGTCCCCTTAATCGTGGTCAGGCAAAACTAATTGAGAAAGAACACATGCAACCTGTTAGAGGGTTGCAGGTGTATAAAAGGAGGAGGAAAAATCAATGCAGAGAGGAGCAGCACGGAGGCCTCTGATCAGCAGGGAACCTTATTGGAAGAGAAGCAAGCCGCTAGAGGGAACTGCTGTGGGACGGTCCATTGTGTTCAGCATGCCAAGACGCTGGGGCCTGCAAGGCGGAGTGGTCTGAGAAAACGTGGCGTCGGAGCTGGGTCTCCATGCTATGGACTGAAGGCAGAGAAGGGAGCCGTGCGGAGAGGCTGTCCCCTTTCCTTTATCAGAAGTACTTGTTCCCCTGTGCTAATGAGCCGACACTGGAGTGCCTAAGGGGAATGAATTGGACACCTGACAACAGAAGCAGGGGTTTGTGTTTTTTGCGCTGCTGGAAGAACTATTGCGGAGACCAGCGAGTTTCTACCAAATGAGAAATCTGGTGCGCGAATATTTGAACATTGTCATTGTCACAGAATACTTTGTATC
This sequence comes from Ambystoma mexicanum, assembly GCF_040938575.1. Classification (NCBI taxonomy): domain Eukaryota; kingdom Metazoa; phylum Chordata; class Amphibia; order Caudata; family Ambystomatidae; genus Ambystoma; species Ambystoma mexicanum. Next base: position 1,043,062,330 of record NC_090941.1, read on the forward strand.
GGGTGGTTGCATGTCTTAAGAAGAGCGTTTTTGAAGGTTTCCAGTTCAATGTCAATTCCATTGTTGAATGTTGCAGCGTACAGAAAACTTTGTATCGGAGTGGTCGCGTATCTTGAAAATAATATTTTCTTTTTTTTAACCTCTATTTTAATTTTAGAAAAATAATCCACAAAACAACAAACATTATACATTAGGTTAATAAATCAATTAACCTAATGTATAATCAAGTCATCAGAACCATACATTTGTAATCAGTATAACACTAAATGCAAAACAACTGCCTAAACAATAAGAAGAATATTTTCAAAAGATTAGAATGACAAATCTTTGATAAGATATTGTCAAGCGTACCAATAATACACACACCAACACAAGACACAACAAAACATCAAAACCACAACCCACCCCAACTTAATGAAATGAAACATAAGCAAACCTAACTCTGGTCAAATATTAAGCATATAATTCATTAAAAAGCACTCCATTGTTCATTATACACTTCATCTCTATGCAATTTACTAATTATTTTGGCAAAAAAAAATAAAAAAAAAATAAAATCAGTTGCTTATTTTGCGAGGAATGAGTTGGAGATTCCACTTTGGGCCCGGAATGAAGAGTATATGAGACTGTTCCACATTAAAAGTCTGTATTATTTCGGTAGTGTACCCAGGCAAGTTGCAAATTTGCAAGCATTGTTAGCCACTAAAGATGCCGTCACTTCATTGATATTGAGTGGTGGACAGGGATTGTTTATGTACAGGAAGGCTTCCATCTGGCAGAATCTAGGCTTACAAATTGATAATAAGATGTTGTGCTGGAGGAGTTGGATCAACAGAGGCATATTACTGGTAGAAGATATTTGGTGTGATGCGGAGATGCAAACTTTTGAACTCCTACAGAGGAAGCTCGGCTTGCAGAAATGGGAAGAAAGGAGGTATAATTTGTTAAAAACATTGTTAGTTGAAAGAGGAAACATGATAAACACTCCTCTGATTCAGAGACCTGAGAGGTGTGATTTTATTGTGGCTGTTCCCCATAAGGTGTCCAGTTTTTTTAGACTTTTCCGGTTTGATCACCATTCAATGAATTCTTGGGATAATCTGAGACTTGCATGGTCTAATGAGTTAGGAGTAAATTTATCTTTGAAGGAATGGGAAAATATTGGAAAGTTCCAATTAAAGCGAAAGTAGACCTGGATTTACATTACATTCAACAGAGGATTTTAGGGCGTCTTTTCTGGACTCCAGATAGAATGAATAGATTTGGACTGAGTGATAATGAATAGATTTGGACTGAGTGATAGTGATAAGTGTTGGGGTTGTTTCAAGGAAAAGGGTACCATGTTACACATGTTAAGAATTGTACAAAGGTAAATGGCTTTTGGAATGCTGTTTTAGATAGGGTTGACATGGTGTGGATTATTACTTTTCCAAGATGACCTTTGGCTGTACTTCTGAAGTCCCCAAGTTTTGTTTGACATTTGGACTATGTGATGTTGAGTTGGGTTACTAAAGTGCTTCTGGTGGCCACTAGACAAATCTTGCGTGTCTGGAAAACAAGGAAAAAGCCATGTGTTGAAAAGTGGCTATTGCATGTGCAGCTCCTTTCCCGTTTTGAGAACAAAAGAATATTTTCTAAAGTCTCAGAGGTCTGGGCATTTCAATTAAAGTGAAACAAACAAATATTAAACAACGGGCTGAATGAAACTGAACTTTAAGACAAAGCAATACCTATTGAATACCGAACTGAATAAAAACGTAACCATTAAGCAGAACTCTATACTTGTTGAATCCCGAAGTGAAGGGAACTTTAGAATTAAGCATAATTGCTGTATTCTGAATGTCGAAGTGAATGATTGATTGATTATTTATATAGCGCCTATAAACAATGTGTTTCAAAGCATTTCAAGGAAGGGAGGGAACATGGGAGAATACAGTGATATTCTTACAGTCCTTGAAACATATAGAATGTGAAAAATAACTATCATAATCAGCCTGGCGACATTTCAGATAGTGAAAGAGCTTTGGGAAATAAGGAGAGGAGGGAGGTGGGAAGGAGAATGAGACAGACAAGCGGCTACATTACTATGCCCGAGGACAATTGAGGTAGTGCCGGCATGTAACAATAGGTGGGGAGAGGTAGGGTTGGAGTAAGGGAGAAGGAGAAGTACAAAACAAGCGACTATCATACTAGGCCTGACGACATTTCAGATAGTGCTGGAGGGGGGGGGGGGGACACAAGTAAACAAAGGGGGGAGAAAAACCTTTAATGCTAACATACTAGGTCATGGACAATTCTGATAGAGTAAGTGCATAGAAAGTGAGGGAGGGAGACGGGAGAGGAGGAAAGATCAGAGAGTAAAATAGTGAAAGAGAGCTGGGAAGCGAAGGTGAAAGCAAAAAATTGTTGCAGAGGTTAGCAACCCAGAAGACAAGAGGGGGGGTGAAGGGAGACACCGACATCAAGGGGGACCAGAGGGTGGAGGGGGGAGACACTGACATCAAGGGGTCCAGGGAGGGTGTGGAGGAGACACAGACATCAACGGGGACAAGAGGGGGTGGGGGGGGAGACACGGACATCAAGGGGGACAAAAAGGGGGTGGGGGGAAGACACAGACATCAAGGGGGACCAGAGGGGCGTGGGTAGGGGGAGACACGGACATGAAGGGGGACCAGAGGAGGGTGGGGGGAAACACGGACATCATGGGGAACCAGAGGGGGGGTAGGGAGGAGACACAGACATCATGGGGGACCAGAGGGGGGTAGGGAGGAGACAGACATCATGGGGGACCAGAGGGGGGTAGGGAGGAGACACAGACATCATGGGGGACCAGAGGGGGGTAGGGAGGAGACACAGACATCATAGGGGACCAGAGGGGGGTGGGAAGCGTAACTGTAGTGGACAGGGAGCAGACAGGGGCATCTGTGTGGACTTTGGTGTACTGGGCCGGCTCCCGCCTCCCAGTTGCTGCGATTGGTCTATGTAGACCAGTGCAACCAATGGAAGGGGAAAACCAGTGGCAAGCCTAATGCACACCACAAATGAGAAGTTGGTGCAGCTATCTTGAAGGCCATAAACACAGTGCGGCACAATTGCAGGAAAAAAGAAAATAAAGTAAAACCCAGGGTATGGGTAGAGATCAGCAATGAAAATGCTCTTAACGCGATCAGCGCGTTGCCGGAATGAAGATAGTCAATATTGTATTTGAAAGTCACAAGCACGCCGCATGCGCAATGGATGCCAGAAATGAGGTCCTTACCAAGAAACAAATGTTCATTCAGGTGGATTGTAGCAAGCAGGCTTTGAAATCTAAGCAAAACCATTACATGTTGAATTCGGAATTTAATGGAAGATTGAACATAACTTTACAAAGATGCAATTATAGGCCAAGGAACTAGAACAAGTAGCCATGAGGCCCACCTATTTTGTGATAATGAGATGAACCCTGAGACTTAAGGAGCTACATTTTTCTGGAACGAGTTTATACTTGGGGAAGGGTGCGGAAAGAAAGCTGCAAGCTGGAAGAAGCTCAGAACTTTATTTTTTTTACACCATTTCTTTGGTTGCTGACACCCCTACACATTGTTTAGCTTAGTTGTGAGGGCAAGGATAGGTTTTGGACACAGACAGATTCTTAGGCGTTAGGGAGAACTCATTTCTGTGTTAATTCCCTTCAACCTTAGAGACCCCCAGCTCTTTTGCTGGACTGACTTTACATTTTTTATCCTGGAGAGAGTGAGCCCTTTTTCTCACCCTCTCATGTATTATTGAACTCTGTGTTTCTATAATTGTGGAGCCTGACATTCTCCATAGGCATCACCTTTGCATTGTGACACACAGCACCTTCAGTGCAGTGTCACAGAGAAGTCCTTTGGATTTCTGTTAAGGTTTAAATACCTTCTCTTAGATAAACTACTGTTTCCAAGAGCAGCAAAGCGAAATTTACTTTACTTACCTTTTTCTCTTTGTAGACCCAGCACACACCATCTTATGTGGAGTGCTGGGTGGTTACTTTGTAGCCCCTTTGTCTACTTTCTCTTGTAACAACGTTTAGCTTACCCTCACTATGATTAATGGCTGGTGGCAGTGGTTTAATTTTCCTACCACTGTGCATGTTTACCGCAGGCGAAACCCTCAGCTGCAGTATTGCACCCATGGGTGCCCATTTTGCCAAAATGGCCCCGGTCTTCTTTTCTCGCCATTTCCTGTCTGTGAGGTCCTTCTTGAGTTTTATTCTGTGCTCCAAACCAGGTTTGGTCCCTTTCCTCGCTTTGCCTTTGCCAGGCTTCAATGTTGAAACCCGCCTCTGGCTCCAGTGTATAGCAGGGCAGGAAACCAGGAAAGGCCCCCGAAACTCCCTGTGCTTAGTCTCCTTGATTACAGGAATGCACCCGAAGGTGATTGGCTGGCTGGCTGTCCTTGGAGGACAGCCACCCTGCTGTGTGAGTGAAAGGGTGAAACTTAAATAAAAGGCGAGGTCTTTTGGGACGAAGGCAGAGTCGACTACTGGACGAAGGAACCAAAGAAGAAACTGGAAGAGAAGCTTGCTGCACTCTCCTGGACCATTGGTTTTCCCGGTGAAGCACTGCTGCAGTGCTGAAGCTCCACATTTCTAATCGACTAGAGAAGCCCGCAAAGGACTACTTTTCCGCCTTGGGTTGGTGGGACACTGAACCCCAAAACAAACTTGCCTGGTACCCCTGTCCCTGCTGGCTGCACTTCCTCACTGCTGCTTGAACCAAGTGCCAGGGGTCAGAAACCCCAGAATTGAGTGCATCGTTTTTAAGCAGACCAAAGCTCCAGGAAGATTCAACTGACCCCCCTGAAGCAGGACTATCCAAGCCTGAGGTACCTGTCCAGAGTGCTACACACCAGAAGCGAGGGGAGCCCATCAAGTGTCAGAGATTACCGGTGGTACTATTGACCGTTAGCTGAAACCGCAAAGTGCCGCTGAACTGAAAAGAGCCCTTTGCTGCTGTCGACCTTTGACCGCAGTGCAGGATCCCCAGATGTCCGCCCTCTTGTCCCCATGACTGAGGCCCAGGAACACTGGATCTGCAGGACTGCAACAGGAACAGAAGCCAGCTGAAATCTCTTCTTCTAACCAAAAGGTACTGTGTTAACTAAAGGGGTGCTTACCTTTTCTCACTAGAGACCTACAGTAGCTGCTTTTTCTGCAGAGTTGCTTACATCATGGCTTTCACAAGTCTTACAGCTTGTGGCCAAATAATGATTCTTTTCTACAAACTCTTTATAACAAGACATTTGTGCCATCTTCAAGAAGTGCCTCAGCTCTTCTAGACCTTGCTCAATTGACATTGGCTGCCCTGCAGACTCTTGTGACCCTTTGACCTTGCGCGTATCTGTCCCTCCAAAACGTCATACATAAGTTACTTGTATAGCTGGGAAAGGGTTAACCTATATTTCATTGGGGGATTGCGAAAGTACTTACCAGTCAATAGAACTTGTTAACATTTGTTTCCTTCCTTAACCTATTTTTCCTTTTTGCCATAACTCCAGTATTGCATTACGTATCAAAGTCATCGATCAATGTCCACAGTGTCCTAGCTATTGAAGTCACCTGAAGGTGTAGGAAGTGTGTGTGTCATCCCAAAAGGGTATCTACTTACTTAACTAAAAGAGCATGTTTTTGAAGTTATTTTATTGTTGCAACTTGCCCTTTCTAAAGAAAGCTTACTTAAAAGAACTGACTGTTAAATCATTTTAATAAGAAACCTTGAGCATAAGCGTTATTTGAATACTTGTCACTGTGAATCTCTATGTTGCACCTCTACAGCTCACATGGACCCCTCTTTAGATAAGCCTGGCTGCTCAGTCACTCTACCAACTTGTGAAGTCGAGGCCTACATCAAAGGTTGGGTTCCCTATTGCCAAGAGGACAAGGCTGGTGTAGTCTCCAACAGGGTTACTACATACAATCTTGCCTAACATTAAGTTGAACCCTTAGGCTCAGACTTACCTTAGTTTCTTTCAGGTAGGGAAATCCCATTTTAGAATAGGGCAAGCTAGGCTTTTGTACAATCCTGACATTTATTTTAATAAACAAAGTTTATTTTGAACTTTTAATCTGTTGTCTGTATTTTGCTTCATAATACCTTTACACTTCCCACACATGAATGAATGTTCAGGGTCACCCTTATCCATTACTCCACCGTGAGAATGCACAGCCAGAGATTCCAAGCATCTTCTCCAACTGTCTTTACTCCACTGAGGTGTTTATGCCGATGCAGAGTATACACATTTCACTTGTGATTTTGCCGAATTTTAATGGTGTTCCAGCCCAAAGGGATTGGAGGTACATCGGCTGTGGCAGGTAACTTGCCTTATTTCCATTTTCGCCCTGCTGACACCAGAGCTGTAACCATAAGAAGGGGGTCGAGTTCTATTTATTCAACATTTTTATAAGATGTGCCTGTACCACTTGCATGTATTTCATATCTAAACATTACCATTTCACAAGACCGTATGTAGAAATGTAGTTATGTTGCATTCATATTACAGACCAGTCTAGGTGCTTCTCATAGAGTGACAGTGGGCAATTTGTGAGAGAAACCAGATATTAGCATTCCAACCAAAATTCCTCATTCCAACCTTCTCTCACGTATGTCCAGTTGGCACAGAGTGTATGCTCTTATCCCTTCCTCTAAAGGATTGTTTTCGCACTTAACTGAAAGTAGACAATTAGCCGTAAAAATTACCTCTAGTGCACTCAACTGTAGAACACACTGCCACCTCCAAATTGTGGGCAAAAGAGATCTGAAAGCACTCTTTCAACTAACAGAAGACGACAGGCTTGAATTAATAGAGATGAAGCAATAACTTTGTAATCCCTGCAAACCTAAAAACGCCTTTATAATGTTATGGAGCTAAAATGGGGGACAAAATGGAGGTGAATGGGCATAGTTTGGAAGTTTGTTGAAGGGGCGAAATCTGGTGAAGGTGCAGATTCTGGCAGATGGGGAGTAAAGTTGGGGTGGGCGCATGCACATATTTGGGCCTAGGGCAGCAGAAAGCCTAAATACGCCACTGAGTGTAAGGGAAGGGGGGGTCAGAGAGGAAGCCCCCCCCCCAATTTAAAGAAAATGTGACATTTCAAAGAAATTACTTTGAAGTAAAATACTTCAAAGTAATTACTGGCCTCGGAATGACATGGAATCATAGTTGAATACAATACCAAAAACTGTAAATATCTTGAAACAAATGGGCCATGTGCCAACCCGCATTTCTTTTTCCCAAAGATCTCAAGGTCTATGCCAACAGCAGACCTGGTCATAGGGCAGGGCCATAGTGGCGTGTCCAGTTTCTTGACTGGGGTGGCACTTATGCAGGGGTGGCATGAAATCAGAGTGCACACACAATGATCATAGTTTAGGATAATGGGGTGGCCAATCAGATTTCATGGGTGGTTCTTGCCAACTATGCTGCCCAGGGCTGGCGTTAGTTGTAGTCCAAAACGTATGGAGAGACAAAGGCTGCAGACCACTGTAGGCAGTTGATGGGTTAAACGTCCTCACAGGTTGACATTACCCATCTTAAGTGTTGCAGCAGGCCCATCCATTTAACCTCTTAAGTCGGTTTACATAATTGGTAACATTTGATTACCATTTTCTACAACTATTTTACTCATAACCAACACATGTAACAAGAAACACATTAAAGCACATTTAAAAAAAATTAGTTTTAAGACAATGCATCTGTTACATGGAAATTGATATTGCAGCTGATCACAAGCAGTGATGAAAAAAGAATACTGCTTCTTCACCTATGCCAAGTCTAAGTCTCACAAACACTGCAGCGTGCCGCTGCATCTATGAAACCAAGAAATGATCCAAGACACATGGGTACATATCGCACTTCATGCTTGTGGAATATAGCTGAAGGCACGGCCACCCACCCGCACGCATCTGCTATCATACACTGCTCTAAGACACATCGCACAACACCTGTGCCATAAGAATGCTGCTATCCCCCGCAACAAAAATGCAGTCTAGCTGCACACATAATGAGGCTCCTGATCTCACATACTCTCCAGACTACCGCACAGCACTCATCCACATGCCATCTCGACAGGTGTGGCTATCTGGGACTTGGCCACCCCTACCTGCCTTTGTATTGGCTAAAATGCACTCACGTCCTCTGACAAATTTCTCATACCTGGACTTCAGTCCCCCAAGGACGTTACCCAACAGCACTTTGGGACCATACCAATGGGAAAAGGTGATATACAAACAGCAATTAAATTACATTACTTGCAGTATCACAGGATTGGTGTTCCTGTGTAATGCTTGCGTTAGAGAGCTTCTTCTCCATGCAGGTGCACTGGGCTGTTACAATACGATGCATTCATGTTGCAACTCTAAGTCCGCCGCACTGCCAAATAGGGTCTTTACCTTTCAGGAAGGGACTAGAGGGGGATTCAATATGCACTATTATTTTCATGCAGGTTTCTCAGCTCATTCAATATCGCTCACCTTCACAATCATTCAACCCACCTACAAAATGACTCCCTCACCCAACCTACCCACAGCAGCGAACACCGTCTTACTCGTCTGCACATTCAGATACTTGGCCATTCATCCCACTCTCACTCACCTAACTTACCCACAAGATCACTCACTTTAATAACCAACTTGCACATTCACTCAATGATATATCAATCACTTAGCTCCACATCCACTCAAGGACCAACTTGTGTGGTTATCCCCCACCCAATGCTCTGCAGCCCTTAGTCTCGATTCGGATGCTGGACATTTTACCAAAATTTACTGCAGCAGATTTGTGAGGATGTAGAGTGAAATATGGGAGATTGTGTTGGGGTGAAGGGTATGTTTCAGGGGACGAGACAAAAGGGGTACTTAGGGCTGGACCCCGATAGAAAGGCTACTGTAAAATGCAATGAAAGGCCCGCATTGGTGAAATGGAGTAGCAGACTTGCATGTTCATGCTGCTGCAATAGGTAATATCAATAAGAACCGTATTCTACGGATGACACTAAAGGGGCAGTTGATGTTGATCAGTTGCCATGATCAGTACAGCGCCGGGCAGAGCCTAAGACGGAAGCTGGAGGACGCGAGTGAATAGATTAAAAAGAATAAGTTTTACTAAGCCACCGTCCTATGCTGACAACTAATACACCTCCGCAAGGAAAAGAGGTACCGAGGAAAAACACCAAAGGAATACTACCACCTAGGCTAGCGACATCTCACTCAAGGCACTACTCGGTGTTTAGCCACTCCACCTACCATGTAAAAACATAATTCACCGCTCTGAAACAACTAAGAGAACCAACTAATAAGGAATAACTCCACAAGGACATAGAGCCTCCTACAAGAGGTTGTTTAAAACTCAGTAAAGAGCCAAGAACAGACCAAGAGGACAAAGTCCTGCTAGATTCAGGAAACTACCTCCTAATGAGCCACTCGCCCTGACAAGACTAGCTGCAGAAAGAACATTCATGTTCGTTATCTAACACCACCAACAGGCATTATCGAATGATATATGCATTTATAGCACTTCCTGCTGATGTTTTTACTGTAACTATTTATATACAGTGACACTACTCCTGAAGAAAGTTCTGAGAAATATTAGAGAACTGAAACATGTCGAGTCTTCTCCATCTAGTTTAGCATTTACTAGTTTGATGAAATAGTTACCCCACAACAGGGGTTTATGATCAGTGCAAGGCACTAATACATTTCCTGCAGGGATCACTTAAAACTCACTATTAGCCAACTAGACATTTGCTATCAGATTGTGTTTAAATCTATATGTCACGAGTAAATTGTCTGTTTTTAGACTGCTTTTTTAAGTTTGAAATGTATTTTTCTCTAAACTATTGAATATTAAAATGTGACTTAAAATGTACCACTTACAGCATTGATGTAATGAATACGGACTGTAAACTGTTGATATGAGCCAACTACCTCTTATGTTTATAATATCACTTGCCATGGACATAACTGGAAGGGTGTAAAGAGAACTGCGGCTAACATAGACAGTATATGGATTGCTCTAGATGAAGAGGAGGGTCTCGGTGTGCTGGAGCATAAGAATCCTGTATCTTTTGCAACAAATAACTGAAGCCAGAAACACCCAAGTCGACTAGTGTAGTTAAAATGGTAAAAACTGATTGCAATATCATGTTCATCGTGCACTGCACTCTGAACTCAACCTCACTGTCCCATACACCCCTCTTGCTTCCACTCTTCCCCCCCCCCCTTCTTGACTCGCTCCACTGGAACCCACTGCTCGTAACAATCAAAGCCAGTCCAAGTGTGAATCGTCTCGGGTAATAACTTCGACGAGAAAAAGTGGCCAAGTTGGCGACTTTTTAAATAAAATTCAATTATGATGCATTTCAACCATTTTACCCAAATGTTCTAGGATTGGCGGTAATAATATATAATTATACCCTTCCTAGAATATTTGGGGAAAGAATTTTGGTAGCCAGGAAAAAGTCACCAAAACCTGGCAACTTTTTCACTGTGACATTATTACATGGAACCCTGTGGATCTCTTCAAGGTTTGGCTTGAACTTCACCTACTTGCTAAAGACGGTGCCTCCCTTTGCTCTACCCAATCTGCTCTAGCAGACCCCACCACTGCCTCCAGTGACACTTAATACTGTAGTTGTGTATATTTAATTAGTACTCCTCTTCAGTTTGAAACACTTGATCCCTGACGTTAATTTTAGTCACCAGGTTTTCTTATTTACATTTTGTTTGTTAATTTTGTCCGTTGTATATGTCTTAACTTAGACGCTTTTTTCTTGCCTTCTGCACAAGTCACTGCCTTTCAACATTGGCAACACCAGCACCTATTCTGAGACATGCCTCATTTAATTTTCTTTAGGCATAACCAGCATGTAACGGAGTAAGGGCCTGAATATAGAGACAGGCCTCACAATATCCTTTGAGCAAAAGCAATAAAGAAATGTGTTTTACAGTGACAATGCAGGCATATACTGTGACAGTGTCTTGTGGTTTTATTTGGGCCAAGTAGATGTCTAGACAAATGTCTTAATTTTGTACCCTCATCAGCTGGCACACTACTTTTTCTCATCTTTATGCTATTGCACAGGCATCCTTAGTGGGAATGTTTCCGCCATCTTCAAATGTGTTATTGTAAGCCATTTCTGATCGAAACTGACATCCCTGTTCTTCAAATAAATGCTAATATAAATCAAGAGAGGAACGCCTGACCCACTGGTGGCAATAAGTGTAAAAAGATCACAAAACATCAAGTATCGGTGTTGCCTCTAAAGTGTCAGCATAATCATAACGGCTTGTGATGAATATTGTGAAGGTGAACTAGTGGCAGCTGGTGAATCTTTATAGTGTTGTGGCATGTTCCATCTAGAAATGGGTGCCTGCTACCTTGTTTGTATTTTTGCAAGGAACTTGGGGTTGGTCACCCTAGGTTACCTGGGGGAATCCAGACGTGGACCCCTTGCTCACTGTACTCAGAGAGGCACAGCTCCACCTCACTGATGAGGCCCGATTAAGCCGAAACACGTGTATGGGGTTGCTGCTGGTACTCTTGTTCAAAGGAGGTTTGCCTGGCATTTCGGTGCTGGCTTGCCCTTGTTGGGCAGGAAAAAGACTGATATGCAAATGGATATTCCTCCTTTGTAAAAAGTACAGTGAGCAAAAAGTGATGGCTGTGGTCTCTCATGGGAACAAAACACAGAACAGGTCATCATGCCATGTTCCATCTAGAGAGGGACGCCTGCTACCTTTTTCGTATTGTGGCATAAATAGTTTGGCCGTATTGGCTCAAACAGGTGCAGAGAGTGAGCCTGACCCAAAGCAGAGAGTTTGGGGGTGTTCTACGCCCTGTGCAAACATTTCATATAAGGGGTTGAAAAGATGCATTTTGCAGTACAAATTTCAGATTGAGAGAAAATACATAGGATTTACAATTGGATTTGTAGGGGAAGACATGGGGCCAGACACGAAGACTGCAGTAGACAGGGGTGGACTGGGAACTTAAATGGGCCCTGGAAATAATTACTGGGGACCAAAAGAGGCCCTGGAAATAATGTTCAAAGTGGCCCCATATGACACTTTTTCAGCAAGCCCAATGCTTTTCCTAGGAGAAAATGTGGAAATACCACACAGAAGAGGCCAAGGGTGCAGAGGCCCACCTGGAAATCTCCAGAGTTCCCTATAGGCCAGTCCACCACTGGCAGTAGGTCACATCGCTACCACTAAGGAGCATTCTACAATCAATATTCAATCTACTTGGCCCAAATAAAACCACAAGACCCTGTCACAGTATATGCCTGCATTGTCACTGTAAAACACATTTCTTTATTGCGTTTGCTCAAAGGATATTGTGAGGCCTGTCTCAATAATATATTCAGGCCCTTACTCCGTTACATGCTGGTTATGCCTAAAGAAAATTAAATGAGGCATGTCTCAGAATAGGTGCTGGTGTTGCCAATGTTGAAAGGCAGTGACTTGTGCAGAAGTCAAGAAAAAAGCGTCTATAAGTCCAAATACCCAAATGGATACGGCAAAGCTCATTATCCTACTGCTCCCAGATTATAGGCCCCAAAATGTGTATTAGGGATATGTTGTGCAACACACTTCAATTAGTAATCCAAATGTACAGAGGGAAAGAGCACAACATGTTCTTGTTCCTCTCAGAAATGCTGGCCCTCGGCCTTGCCACCAGTACACTTTCTTTGTTCTATTTTGTTGAGGTTGCAATTGCACTATCAGGGCGATCATTGTGTCGCAGGAGGCAGAGCCACACAGAAGCTGCTGCTGATGCACTGTTGAGCCTGCTTTTTACAATGACACTACTTCTTGCCAATGGCATCCAGAAAGGCCTGGAGCTCTGCAGGTTAGGCATAGCAGCTTCAGAAGGTTCAGAGGTCACAGGTGCCCCATCTGACAGCTGGTGTGACAGCAAAGTGCAGTGGCTGCATTTAAAATCTGCACCTCTGTTCCTAAACCACATACTTACGATGAGCTGCCATCTGGCAGGCAGTTTTTCTCTAAACATCAACCATACTCGAGTTTTGGGGTATGGAGGCTTGAAGATCACATAATTATTAGTGCCACATCTGATCTGCATTATACACACACCACTGAGAGCTCAGGCCAGCTATGTACAGGATTTGTGTATTTTACCTAGACTGTCTTTGCTGCAATCACCAGCAGTACAGTAACCAGCCTCTCTTTGATCCTTTGTGAGGGCAGGTAACACCTCTCTTTAGCACAGGAAGCTCTCAGCAGGAGAAGCCTAGGGAGCAGGCTTCAGATGGCACACCAAAACAAAAAGGACCAGCCTCACACCAGGATATTGGATAGCAAATTACCTTTGATGGTGTCGGCTTGGGAAGAGGGCAGTGTTGAGGGCAGTGTTAGTCTATCGAAAGGGAGCTCACATATGTGGGGAAGGATTCCATCACCTTTCTTTTCTCTAGACTTCTTTCCTTCTTGCCTCCTCCACTTGCTGAAGTGCAAAGCACTTTGGGTAAGATGCACTATGGTAAAGACCACTTGTTATCTTAGCAGTGATTGGAAACAAAAGAGGCTTGCTTATCAAATCCCCTGTGTACTTTAGACTTAATGAGAAAGGGGTATCTCAATCTTTATTGGATTCCTTCCTAGACTGCAAGAAGAATTATTTTGGCCGCCTTCTGGGAGAGTTGTTCTTTCCAAAGTCTCAGCCATTGAGGTGAAGGAGCACTCAAAGTTAGGGGGAAGCTTGGCTCCCTAACGATACACTGGCCCGTTTGGGGTGAAGTGCTACTGGAGCAAGACCTACCTATATGCCAGCTACCCTGGTACCCAGGTTCTCACTGGTGGTGAATAACTCTTGCAGCTGTTGGCCAGCCTCCCCCAGCTTCCTAAGCCCCTGGATTGGGACTCTCAGCAACTGAAGGATCAAGACAGCTGGTCTACTGCATTTCAACCACTTTGTACCACATCAAAGCATCTTCCACTATGTACATTCGATCCAACAGGATGCATAGTATTGCCTTTGTTCTTTTTCAAACTTCAGAGAATTACCCTGGGTTAAACAAAAAGCTCACGCTGCTAAAGCCTCTGAGCAGCCACGTTCTGAACACTGCCTTGTACCATCAGCATCTTCGTCACCAAGACCATATCAAGTGCCATACTGATCCTGGTGGCCTCATGAATCTGCATCCTTTGAACGTCACATTAAACTTGGTTTGAACCACTTGCACACAATGATAAGAAGCCTGGTCGAAACCGTCAAACTGCCAATAACTGATTAAGCTGTTGTACGAAAGCTGCAGCCCCCTTGATCCATTCTTTGGGACCCTGGAAACTGGTTAAACCTTCTGTGCACATTTCCTTTTTACCAACACTGAAGTGGTGTATTGCCCTTTTCTCCCTGCTAAGTATCCGGATTGCTTGCCTCATTGCATTCTGCATTTCTCGGTCTTTCTTTTAACGGGGTGGGTATTGTTGTTTTCTAATAAATGGTATTGCATTGGTTGCGTTTATATAAAGTATATATATTTTTATAGAACTCTGATTCGTATGCATTTATTTTGGACTGTTGTACTATTGCTGTATGACTTGCTACTGTCATTACATTCACACCCCTCTTAATAGTATAGCCTGCCCTTGGCCCACGTTACCACAAAAAGCAAAGGTGGCATATCGCTTATTTGTGGCCCATTTCATTGTTAGGATTAGGATCACACTTGTTTTATAGAAATGTGAAGGCTGAATCCTTGATTCTATTTCACGCCAGCAAACCTTTCCACTCCCTGACTAGCAGCATTTCTCCAACTATGATATTCCATATGAATAGGCAAGCTTCAAATGCTTGTAGGATTGCCGATAGCAAGGCATGGCTACATGGATCCAGGGTCCTTATTTCTGATCGTGGCGAGGCGAGAATGGGGGCCACCACAGCTAGGCTTTGATGACTGCAGTGCATGGAATGTGATGACTCATGCTGGCAACATTGGCTATGTAAGCCTCACCCTTACAAGGCAGGGAGTGCACAAGAGACTGGGACCCTTTTTGGGGATGTGTGTCTATATGAGATGATTTGACGAGGCTGAAAAATGTCTGCCTTTGGTTAGTCTGTCCTGGAATGGGAAGTTTGTATCCGTTTCCTTTGCTTTTGTGGTGGGCCACCAAACTGGGTGTGGATTACCTCCCATGCAGCGTTCTACGAAAACTGGGCCAGGTCAGACGAGAATGAGCCATGGATTGTATCTTCTGATCAATATATTGAGGATTTACTATCCCCCATGGCCTTGCTAGTGTCTAGGCCTGTCCATAGAAGCCCAGGAGAGGCGAGGTGACTGTCCTGTGACCTGATCCTTCACTCCGCTCCATTCTCCAGAAGACTCTGCTGGAAGGTGTCATGCTTACTCCAATGGGCAGGTGTCCTGTAGGTGGGAAAGTGGGATAGCTACCCCTGTAAAGGAAAACATCAGTTTCTGGTATGTGTGGTTCCGTAGGTGAATTGTGTACCAATTGAACTTCTCTCCATCCCTGGCAAGACTAGCTTGGAGCCCACTCAGAAAGACTGCTTTGGTTGATATTCTCGGAAGATAAGATTGCCTAGCGTCAGAATGTTCTCTGGAAGTATTTTTAGCAATGTGTGCTAGGTATAGGGATAAGTTAACTGTGTTTTTGACTGTTTAATGTCGTTCTTTGTCCTATTCATCTGTTGTGCGTTTATGTACAGAGGATATGTTCATTAGAAGTCCTTCCTTTTCATCGGTTCTTTGAGATTTCCTGAGGTGTTCCCTGACCGTCTGGACTCCAAGGGCTAAAGTAAGCATTATTGATTAGTAGAACCCCCTTAACTCAATGTGGGAAAAGACTATTTTATTGAGGAAGGTCAACGTCATCAATTTAAGGATGGAAGAAAATACTTATTCAGGTTGAAGGAGCTCAGAATTATGTTGAATTTTGATTGATGGTTGATGTTAAAATTAAAGGGCTATAGGAAAATTGTTAGATTTCCCAACTATTTGATTTCTCTTCTATGCCTCTAAAGTTGGGGCAGCGTCCACCACATGTCCCGTGTGCTGGCTTCCTAATTCCCATGTGTCTGTGTGCCAACCTTACTGCAGGAACCAGTAGATGCCCTGGGATATGAAGCTTGAAAGAGTCCAGGCTGAGCTCGTTGGCAGTCTCCAGGGGTAGTAGCTTACATTCAACATGAAAAGAAAATGGCAAAAGCAGGGCCTTGGCCACTTATTATAATAACAACAATAGTAATAATAAGAATTGGTCTTCTGGATTGATCAGGCTTCTAATAAAATATATTATTAGCCACATTTTTTTGTACTCAATGTATTGACCTTAGTGGGATGAAATCCTAAGTCGCCCCTGCTCTGGGATTCAAACTTGCAGCTGCAACATATCAGCAACCAGCTCTTTACACACAGCTTCCATCAGACATGAAACAGAAGGTTTATTTACATACTACAACAAAATGAAATAGTACATATTATGTTTAAAAATAACGGTTTCTTTGTTTTCTTTCCTTGGTGTCTAGAACGTAGGGTCCAAAAGTTAATTAAATTTAAATGTCCAAACAAGTCATGTTGCAGTACCAAAATGGAGGCTTCCAATCATATTGGGCAATACTGGCAAGATGAAAAAGGTCAGGAACAGCATGCAGTCAACGGGAGATACAACTGTTGTATACTTCTTCCAATGGAATGCCGTACCTTGCTACACGTTGAGAGCCAGATAGTAAAGGACGCCCTATACCAACCAATGAGCCGAATGGTAACCAGTCGGCTTGTGAGGAGTTCGACCATCCGCACGGGGACTGTGTGCTCGCATGGGCTTTTTTGATTTTCTGAGAATGAAAATGAATGATGGGAGATCAACCTCTGAAAATGTGTGAGGCCATTCCGCACACATTTTCTCTGCTCATCGCAAGAAACACATAGTCACGTGAACTCCAGGAGGACACAGCCTACAGGTTCAGCTGGAATGTGACAGCCACGGGTACATCAAAGCATTTTACATGAGAAAGACTACTAACACCCTGACTGTCATACCTGCCTCCCCATCCGGCTCCGTTGCTACACCTACACGTTCCTGTTTCCCAGTGTCATCAGCTTTGAGAACGGCTAGACCATTCTATACTCAGTGGAAGCTGTCCGGGAGACGCTATTGCTAAAATCACGTATCACATGACCAGCGCAGTGACGTCTACGTACGTACGCATGTCAGCTGACACCATTTAAGGAAGCGGAAGCTTTACACATGCGCTTCTGATCGTTGTTTGTGATCCTCACGTTCCGGAGCTTGTCTGCTGTTCCTCGCAGACGCCTGCCTTTCAAGACACTTGTTTCGGAGATTTCTGCTGCTGTTTCCTTGCAGTTGCCATACTTACCAGGGTACAGTTGCCTTCCTGCGTTCTGACGCAGATTCCCGCAACTCCAGTTCCTTCTCGAGCTCGGTCCTTTCCGTGCTCTAAGCGGCACTCCTCCCCTCTCCTCTTTCCAAACAGAGTCGCCGCACAGCCCTATTCTAGGCTACACCATCATCCCGCTCTGCCTCTATCTGTTTCAGACCCTGCAGAGTCCCACTCTGCATACTGCTCTGCTTCAGACCTTGCAGAGGCCAGCTCTGCATTCCACTCCGCTCCAGTCTACCAAGACTCAGCTCTACCTCAGTCAACCATCACTGCCTTACTTACCAAACTCCTACTGCTTGGGCGTGCTTTCCTGGATCAAGACCTTCCTCACATCTCCTACATGTGCACGGGATTCTGGACGCTTTCCTGCGTGTGCACCAACCCGTCTCTAGTGCGGCCCTCGTTCCACTCGGGTTAGAACCCTCACTACCCTTCCCTTCCCTTCCCTTGCCGTTGTTTCCTTGAATTCTTTGGACTTCCTAGGACTTCCTTGGCTGCATATCCAGGTCAGTGCTTACAACGTAGGTTCATATTGTCTTACTTCTCAAACAGCATTCTAAATAGTTCCTCTTTTTCTACAGCTTGGTGAATCTTGGTCCACCCATGCCCTTCCCACTAATAGCTCTATCTGACTTTAGCTTTTACTAGTCAGAGAGTGACATTAGTTAGAAGGTTCTCTTTGATACGCTACATTCTACCTCCGACGTCTCCGTTGGAAGAAGTCTTCGAGTGTATCCTTTGCTATTACCAGCCTGTATCCTTTACAAACCTTGATTTATTCTCTGGTGTTCATTTTGTTTAATTGTCTTGAATCAAAGCTTAACACTGACCCTTATAATCACGGTCAGCCTAATTATCATCATGGCTTCCGCTACCTACAATACTAGTCCACCTACAGACAGAAACATGAGACTTCGGTCAAGACTACCCTGTATCTATGAACCAAAAAGAAATCAAACAAGTAACACCACTGGACCCTTACCGACCCCCTACTACTCGGCCAAGCAAGTGCAGGCAACTAATACAGCCACTCCAATCTTAGTGACAGATCGCTCTCACTTAATGAAGCACTCGAAACAAAATCACTTAACCAAACCTGCTCAGAATCCTAACCTCAAGAGCTCTCTAACAATAACAGGATTTCTCATTAACGCTAGATCTATGGTTGTCCATGCCACAGACATTGCAGACCTCTTAAACAATGATAACCTGGACCTACTCGCCATAACAGAGACCTGGCTCCACGAGGCTGCAGGGCCCACCCTGATGATAGCTATACCTGACAGCTACCAGATCCTTATGGTAGATAGACTGAATACTAAAGGAGGCGGCCTAGCCATTATTTATAAAAACCTCCTTGCCAATTAGGCATGTCACCTCTTAGGGATCTTTGAAGACGACCTTACCAACCTTATAACGAACAACGCTCAAAACCACTCCCAAACACTGCTGATGGGCGATTTCAATATTGGCCTCAAAGACCCTGATAACAAATATGCCTGCTCTATCGCAGCCCTACTCAATGATCACAGGCTTACCCAAAAAGTCCTCGCCCCGACTCATATGAAAGGCAGAACCCTCGACTGGGTATCAGACCTCAACTGCAATATTGCTATCACCGCCACACTTGACCTCTTGAGCCCCAAAATCATCAGCATGGCACCCCCCCTTTCTACCAGAAGCAAGAAAGACATTACTGCAGAAAAACTCACCCCTCTCCTCCTCCCAGCCATTAATAGCCTTGACAACAACACTGACCCTGACACCCTAGTGGACACCTTTAACAAAGCTATGAACTCTGCATTAGACACCATTGCCCCAATCAAATTGCGCAAAGGTAAGCAGGATGCTCACCTGAATGCCTGGTTCACACCTCAACTTAAGGACCTAAGAAAACAAAAAAGAAAGCTTCAAGCCATCTGGTGCAACTCTTCCACCGAAAACAAAGCTAAACTAACCCAACTATCCAAACTCTATAAGAAAGAAATCACTAATACAAAAAAAAAACCTCTTTAACGATAGAATTTCCAAAGCTAAATCAAATACTAAGGAACTCTTTTCCATCCTCCGGGAAATGGAATCCCCCTTACAACCTATAGACACCACTCCCAAGGATAAGATATGGTGTACTAACATACAAAACGCACTAACAAAATCACTATCCTCCAACACAAAATAATACAAAAAAAGGACTCTCTGCCTCTACCTGATCATAAACCACCACCCCCCTTCGAATCCAATACTATCCCTCCCTTCAGCTTCAAAACCATATCCATTGTTGACACTGAAAAAGTGATTCTCTCCCTGAAACTGTCTAACTGTAAGGGAGACAGCTGCCAAGCACAAATAATAAAGGGTGCAGCCAGGGATCTAGCCCCTTTCATCTCAAAGCTTATAACTCCTCCTTTAAATCTAACAGTACCAACCAACCTGAAAGAATCTTGGGTCCTCCCCTTACTTAAAAAAAAAAAAACCCTCGATCCATCCATCCGTACTAACTACAGACCCATCACAACAGTGCCTTTCCTTCTCAAAATTATTGACTAGTGGCATACTCACAAATCCAGGACTACCTGGAAGCTAACCACCTGCTAGGCACCCTGCAATCAGGCTTCCGTCTCCTCCATGGTACCGAAACAGCCTTGCTAGACCTCAAGACAAACATTGAGGAGCTGAAGGATAGTGGAAAAATGGCCCTACTTCTCCTACTGGACCTGTCTGCCGCCTTCGATCTGGTGGATCACGCAGTCCTATGCAACCACCTCAAGCTTGCTGTCAATTTCACAGGGGAAGCTATAGCATAGGTCCAGTCCTTTCTAGCTAACCTGACTATGAGAGTCTTCTCAACATCAAACTGTGCTGATCCTATCCAAATAACATGCGGAGTCCCACATGGCTCCTGTGTCTCACCCACCATGTATAACATGTTCACCAAGCCATTGTTTGACATGTTGGAGAGACTGGGCATCACCTACACAAATTATGCAGATGATACCCAGATCCTCATACCCCTTTCGGGCAACTATGAAACAGACCTGGCCTTGGTGAACAAGATATACATCCTCATTCAGGCATGGATGGCGACCCATGGCCTCTGCCTGAACGACTATAAAACTGAGATACTGCTCCTCGGATCTGCCTCCAACCTAAAAAAAAACTACCCTCAAACTACACATCCTTCAATATTGATGAGAATACCATCACAGTTTTGCCTGTAGTAAAAACTCTAGGTTTCTATCTAGACTCCGCCCTCACCCTCAAAAAGCAAGTTAGCTCCCTCGCCTCCACAACAGCTTACACTTGCAAGCTAATCCGCACTGCCAGATCTTTCCTCTCTAGCGCCAGCTGCACCACCTTGGCCAATGCATTCATTATGTCCAGACTAGATTATTGCAACGCCCTGTACTCTGGAGCTAACAAATACGTCACGGACAAACTACGACTGCAAAATAATGCCCTAAGGGCAGCACTGAATGTCCCAACCAGAGACCACATCACTAAATTCAGGAAAGAAACCGATTGGCTAAAAATAAAAGACAGAATGCTCCTCAAAACTATCTCCATAACTTCCAAATGCCTAAACAATTTAGCTCCCTCATAACTAGCAGAAAGAATTCTCAGGAGAACTACAAGCTGCCCTACCAGGTCCGCCAATTCATTCATGCTTGAAACCCCACGATTTAAGCGGTCCATGGCTGGAGGAACTTGCTTCCCAGTCAAAGCTGTGCAATATTGGAATACACTCCCAATTGACCTTAGACATCCACTACCTTACACCAGTTTCAGACTCAATGCTATCAACTGGCTTTGCACCAACGACCTATAACCCCCTGGTCATCATACTATCCCTACTTGACTCACCTAGCCCGGTCTCTAACTTGCATCTTGATCAGTGAGATCCGGTATTTCACACTGTATTATATGTTTTGCACTCACATGTATATATTGTATAAACTTATCGTAAAAAAGCGGTCTTGAGCTGTACCTAATCAGCTACACCCTTTTGTAATATACACTGTACTTTACTGCATTTATTACAGTATTTTATTTACATGTATGTACTTGCCTACAACTGGCATTGTAACCAAGACCAAGTCTCGAGAATTCTTTTACTGCTGCGCCCGTCTACCTGAGGGTTTGGTGCGCATTATCAAATTAATAAACAAACAAGAAGGCACACCTTCCTCCGGCCATGGACAGCCTAATTAAAATATCAAAATCTTCATGGATCTGCTTTCCTATTGTTTAGTTTGGCTGGTGGCAGTGCACATTAATGAGAGATAATTGAGGCAAATCTGTCGAAGAGGCTTGGTTGCCAAACAGACAACTGGAAAGCAGGGCTAACACCCCTTTGGTATGCAATGTGTCAACTTGAAGCTAGTTCCCACACCTCTGTATGAAAGGCAGTGAATGGCATGTCTGTGTCCATCAGTTACTGTAGGTACCCCTGCAGAGCGGACCCCTTTCAGAGGGGAGAAGTAGGTGAATTGAGGGAGACAGGAAGTCTGCTCTCATCACAAACTTCAAGGGAGACCTGCGCTTTAATCAAGAGTCACAGAGGGCTCAGTTAACCAGAGAGAGACACTTTGATCTACAACAGACAGGAAGATATGTGGTACTTGGGTATATGTTGTCACCCCTTACCTTTCCTGTTGCAGAGCACTCTGGTACTGACCTCATGCATAACAGAAGATTATTGGTGGGTACACAGGATTGGTTCATCAAGGTAGGCATAGCCTGCACCAATCACTATGGCCCAGTTGGCTTTAAAAGAGGGCTGAACCCCACACTTGGGGGATCACCCGACGACTTTGAAAGGTACAGTCTATCTTACATCTTCTGTTAGAGAATGATGGCCAGGAGTTCCAAGAGGGAAGGAAGATCCCTCCCCTAAACATCTCCCAGGGAACAGAGGGAAATACTGGACCTGTCGAGCAGCTCCAGAACTGTTATCCAACCAGCACACAGCATGCCCTGCTAGGTTCCGCCAGCAAGCTTCCTAGGTGGGAAGTGCCAGAGAGTATCTGAACGAAGGACAAGGCTGTTGCCTGCAAACACTCTCCTCAGCTTTGGGCCATCCACTTTTAAAGGATGACATGAGCCCTGCGAAGAAGCTAGGAGGAGTGCCCCTACAAGCATCAACCAGCATCCATCTTTTAAGGACATTTTCGAGAAGGTTGAGTCCTCGAACCGCAACAGGATGCATTGCTGACTGTTGTCACACTGCAGTCATCAGAGCTGTCCGAGACGTCTCGACCAGCACTCCAGAACCACCAACCAGCACAGAGACAACGATTCTTGACACCGAGCCACCATGTAGGCCAGCCTGCTGCCGTCTGTCCAGCCCCAAATTGCCGAAATGCCTGCCACCTGATACCCACATCCCATCTCAAACTCTCTCTTAGGAGCTATCAAGAGTCCTGGAAACACCTCAACGCTGTTGATCAAGACCTTTTTAAGCACCAGGTATATTGTTGTTCTGCCCCTGCCTCCCAACCCCGGTCCTTCTCCAAAGGCCCCGAGAGACAGTTACAATCCTTTGCTCCTGGGGGCTGAAACCAAATAACCTTTAACGTAAGACCGATTACTTTACCAACTACCCTCCTCTCAGTATACAGAGTGCATCTTTTTCCTTCGTGAAACGGTTTGTCCTGTTCCTTTTTCATGGTGGGTTGTATTTTGTAGTGTGCTAGAACTGTCTGTTGTAGTAATAGTAAAATAGAGATTGTTATACACCCTTGACTGGAGAGTCCCTTTTATCATTGAGTAATAATTGTATTTTCGCTGTGTTGCAACTAACCAACGATCCACGACCTTGTGGAGATAAGCCTGCCGTTCCGGCCACGTTACCAAAATTGGACAAGGAGGTTTATAATTGACTAGTGTTCCAACCTGTTTGGATCCCTTCTGGTGTACTTGAGGTGTGGGGCTGATTGATGGTTTAGAAACGATATTCATCCCTGGACCACTGGTGCCCCGGAAGTTGATTCGTCACAGGGCTTTTCCTTTCAGAGCCAGAGTCTGAATGGAGGATGACTCCAGTAGGGTAAGTGTGGAAAGGGAATGGTGGAAAATGGAGGCCCGATTGGAGACAGCAGGTTTGGTGGTCCTGACAGGGATCTCTGAAGAGAAGCAGAAGAACTTTTAGAACCCAGCTACAGCGGAACTGTAGGTTTAATTGCACAACTCGTAAGGCCAGGCGTATGGTTGTGAGGGGGGAGGGATGAGGGCGGGGTTAATAGTGCTCGGCTTGGGCAGACAACCAAAACAATTAAGCTAGGATCAGACGGTGGCAAAGTGTGGAAAGGTTTGGTGGCACAACTTTGAAAGTTAAGCTGGGCTCAAAAGGGGGCCATTCAAGATAGGGTTATGATGCGCAACCATGAAAGTTAAGCTGGTTGAAAGGGTGGCAAAGAGTGGCAGGCTTGATGTGAGCAACCCGCAACGTTAAGATGGGCATAAAGGGTGGCAGAGTGGCAGGCTTCCAGCGGTCAGCCGAGAAAGTTAAGCTGGGCTTAAAGGCAGGTAATGGAATGCAGGCTATTTGGAGGGGCTGGCCGGACACGTTCCTTATAATTATTTTCCTCTAAATGTGGTCATGGAATGCTTGCATGTGCACACTTTCCTTGATTGTGTATTGAACAGAAACTGGTTGTGCAACACAATGAAAGAGATGGGAATGCGAGCGTTTCGTCTACGAGGGGTAAAACAAATGCACAGCTGGAGTGCATGCGCTCGGTGCTCAGTACACTTGTTAACAGAAAGACTGAATGCTCAGGATCGCACATTTTAGTTCTGTGGGACGTGTTCGGAAGACCCCGGATCTTTTAATTTTTTTTATTCAGCGCTCCGCCGTGCATTGACAATTGTAACTGTCAGAGTACAACAACAAAAATAAATATATAATTATTCTCTCAGCCCCACTTTCAAGCAAACCCTCTCCTCCGGGCGTGGAGACAGAAAGGGCCAGACTACGAGGGGGAGGTTCAGGAGTTCAGCCATAACTACGCACTAGTGAACTCACTGGGAGGAGGAGGGATATGCACTCTTTCTTGCTTAGGCCTCTTATCAATGAAATTGAACATATCTGAGCATTGGCCCAATCAACTTTTATCTGGGTGTTTTAGGAGTTGTAAGAGATGGGAGTATATAGGACTGCCTAAAAAGCTGCCAGTACCGCGGAGAGAAAAGGAAGAGAAAAGGGACAATGGAATAAGAGAAGGAGCGAGAAAAACCTATACAGAGAGAGGCACACACGCTGGAAGCAACTATTTCCTTATGCGAGTGTTTCTATTCAAAAGTAACGTACTCAATTTTAGTGCAGAGAAATCCGCCAAAGGTGCATTAGGATCGGGTGCTGTATTGGCCTATCGTTGCAAGTTCCAGTCCTGGCAACACAATAGGGTTACATATAAAATAAAAAAGGGCTATATTTGTCCCCACAAATAAAGCCACCACATGAGAAAATGAATCGTCGTGTGGATTTCTCCTACTTCCAGGGGATCAGGGTCTGGGCTGGGAGCTCTGACTCTACAGGCGCTGTGTGCAGTGTGAGATTCTGCGAAAACTACCCTTTCTGGGTTTCAAGTCAATGGTTTGAGCCCAGCAGCAAGTGTTCACGTTTACTGATATTTTATTCACAATTAAATCCTTCTTTGGGTGTTCTTTCAAACAGTAAATGGGTGCCAGCATATAAACAGAGGAATTCTGTGTAATATTTCATGGCATTTGAATGACATTCTTCACCACAGAAGCAGGGGCAGGGACATAAAATGTCGTTTTGAGTGGTTTGAATGTTACTTTAAACTGGTGGGTGGCCAGAGGTGGGGTTGAGAGTCGAGGTGCTTTGCAGGAATAGACTTTTCCTTGGGAGGTAGGTGATGTCATCCGGGCAACAGCACTGTTTCCAGGCAGGTGGCGAGACCCGCCCACAGCTCAGTGGCGCAGCCGGTTTGCACGGGGGTGGTGGACAGTCGCCCCCATCCTTGCTCCCCCCCTGGTGCGTCCCCCAGCCTACCGCTAGCGCCCTATTATCTGCCCCCCGGCACCAAAAGCTGCCTCCCTCACTGCCATAGCTCTTGCTTAAGGACCACTGGGACACTGCACTCGGCCTACCCTTGAACATGGCTTACAGGCTGGTGTTGCGGAACACACCACCACTGCTTGGATTGCATCCTCAGAATATGAGAGTGATCAGGCTATAGAAATACCCATATTGCTTTGCAGACACACCCGATAGAAGGCACTTGAGCCTGGAATCATGGCACAGTAAGAAGAAGATGTTGTGTAGAAGGATACGCCTCACTTCTGAGAAAGCCCAGTGCAGGTTTCCATGCAAGGTGGTGCAGCAAGTTGAACTGATGTGCAAACCCCTCGGTCTGTTGTGCAATATGGATTATGGCTCCCATCTAACAGAAAGGGTTCACATTCACTAATACATTGTGCACGCTCTCAGTGCTGTGGGTTCAGAACTAGTTCAAGTGTCTGTTGGGTTTCTGGGGTACTGCTAACCGTGGAATGGAGACTTGCAACGGGCCAGTTCAGGACCCACTCTTGGCCCCGGACTAGTGGGCGGGGGTTGCAAGGCTCAGCAGTGTCCCAGTGGTAGAAGGTCTGTGTGTGCATGACCTAAAAACAGTCAATATACAACCGCCAGAATTACTGGCTTTGTCAATATTTGTTTGAGTAGTTCTGGTGAGGTTGGAGGGGCAGGGATTTATTTATTTATTTTAATTTTTGATAACGCACACGCCTGCAGGCCTCAGGGCAGATCAAAGAAAGTGTTACATTTGCGGCAGGAAATAGCCCTATGCAGCATATCATGTACAGGCCCGTGTGCTTGGAAGACCCTCAATGTAGCTTGAGCAGACCTAGCCTAGATCCATCAAGTGTGCCACTACCACACATGGATGCTTAACCTGCAATGTGCAGCAGGAGAAAAAACAGGGCAACACTGAAGAGTGATGGATGGAAAGCTTTGACGTATGACCACTGGCATTGCCCCATTCAACCCCCCAACCCAACGTTTTCCAGCCTACCCCAACATCAAAGAAGTGGGAAGAAACTTCTGGAAGTCAGACTCGGCCCCACCCCAAAGAGCCAGTCTAGCCTGAACTGCTAGGTCCCAATCCACAGGAAAATGTGTACAGCATAAACAATAGGAACTCCGCTGCCTGCTCGGCTAGATTCCTCCCCTGGATACTTGTAGATCCATTGCCGACTATTGCCACTTTCTCCCCTTGTGTTAGCTCCCAGCTCCCTCGATTCTCTGCTCCCTAACCGTATTCTTCCTCCAATGATTGTAAAGTACTCGGTTGCTTTCCAAAGCTAGATCTGCGCGCAATGCATACCCCAATAATAACAACAGATATTATTGTGCCCATAATATTCGACAAGTCATGCAACGACATTGGCATATAATTAAATCAGATGAACACTTAAATACCATTCTGGGTGATCGCATTAACATTACTTTTCGCAGATCCACTTCATTTAAGGATACACTAGTTCCTAGTTTTATGAGGCCGATTGACAATGCATTGACTAACGGAGGGTTAAACACCAAACCACGAGGCTTTCACAAATGTGCCAAGTGTAAAGCCTGCACTTATGCAGTTAATAAGACGTGTTACATGCATCCTACATACATCCTATCCTGGGTAACAATGTTCGGATCGCATCAAGAATTACTTGCGATACAGATTTTGTGGTTTATGTTTTGAATTGTCCCTGCAACATGTGGTATGTTGGCAGTACGAAAGGCAAATTGAAGCTGAGAATGCTTCAACATATTAGAGCCATAAGAAATGTTGATTCTAATTATCCAATGGCTCTGCATTTTCAGTCTCAACATGGAGGTAAATTGGAGGGTTTCTCCTTCTTTGGTATCCGGACAGTGCCTAAATCACCCAGAGGTGGTAACCGGGAGTTACTGTTGAGACAACTAGAAACCAAGTCCATTTTGGATCTTGAGACAAAAAAACCCAGGGGTCACAACCTTGATGAGGAGCTATACACGTTTTTAGGTACTGACTAGTATATTTTCTGAATTCTTTAACATATTTTTGAAATTTATGAAACCTTTAACGTTTTAGAGTGACCCTTTAGTGTTTAACATCTTTCTATCGTGGCCCACACAGTAAAATATACATATATTTTTTCCCTTTTCTCTGAGGCACTTTATTGGTTGTTTTTTCCAAACGTATGTGAAGCTTTTCTTGAATATGATTGTTTTTAACATGATTCTTAGGAGGGTGTTTTTTCTTAATATTGATTATCTTGAAGAATATGTTTTGATATAGCTTGGTTATTGGTCTCCCTATTGCTTGCTCTTTTTAACTCTTTCCCGTTCACCAGTCTCGCTTTCTTTTATTGATGATTCATTATTTTCAGTTTTTAGATGCAGTCTCGTTGAATCGGAGATTTCCCAGAGTTGGTATTTTCTTTCCTGGGTTTATCGTGCTCAGTAGGTTTTTTAAGGGAGTAGGTTGCCATTTAAGATTGGCAATTTTAAGGGTTCTTTGCACTTGCACTTTATTGGGGACAAACTTGTCGTCTACTCTCCAGTCGTCCATGTATGCATGTTTTCATGTTTTGTGACACAAGTGTATTTCTGGCAATATTTTAGAGACCATGTTATTTTACCATTTTGTGACATACATATATTTGGTATTTTTTATCCATTTGATGGTAAACTGTATGATGGCGTGATTTATATGGACTATACACTCATGAACATACTAGTGCATCCATGGACGTAGAGCACTAGGCATTATATTATTCATGTTGAGAGGACAATGTGTTCCTTTAACTCCTCCTTTGCTGCTAAAGCACTAAGCACTTTATACTGTCAAACACTGTATTATTGAGCTCGATATGTTTATTATTTCGTATACATATAGGAGTATTTAAACTCATATGACTATGCATATAGGTTTGTGCGAGACTTGTGGTGAACACTTGGAATGATCATATTTGTTCATGTATCAGCTAGTAAACTGTACGAATGATGGATGGTTGGGGGGACTGAGTTGAGGAGATGGCTATAATAGCGGGAGAAATTAGTGTGGATCTTGAATTTGGGATGTAGACTAATGGTGGATGCTTTATAACGGCATCTTCTTTAAAAAGACATAATATAATATAATATATGTTGTCACATCCCTTTAGGATTATCATGGCTCTGAAACACACATTTTCATTTTGAATGTGATGTTTTCTTTTTTTGAACTTCCATTTGACATAATTTGTTCTACTTCCGCCACTCACCCGCATGTTTTGCCATTTTCTTCTCAGTCCATGCAACTACAACATCTGCGCACTTGCTGTCATATATTGAATCATACAACATTGCTTTAATGCTTTTATGATCGTGGTGTGTTTTTACTTATAAAATACACTGCATGTCGTTATGCATTGCTGTTCTCTTACCGTTATAAGATTGCCGCCATTTGTTCACCACATTGTATTCCCTTGTGAATGGGGACATTCTATGCACTAGTATCATAGAGGTTTTAAAGCATTGATAAGGAGTCCTTCTTCCATGTAATTCCCTACCTACGTGAACAAGCGGTCAGTGTATCGCGAAACGTGTCGTTTTGTTATCCAGGCTTTTCCTTCTGCTGCACCTTTTATAAATAAAGAAAAATTCGTGCTGCCTGGACTAGTTGTCATGCCTTTTCCCTGCTGGGACTGGATTCCACGCTTCAGCTGCTCTTGGGAGTGCAACCCGTTGGATTTTGCCTTGTTTCCGGGCATTATTTTAGTTTTGAAAAAATTATATCCATCTCAGGTGAACCACCAGAAGCTGTGCAGAAATTAGACTCATGAAGGAATTAAAATGATTTTGGGTTAGTACAGCCCTACATACAATACACATTGGGCCTCATTACTAGTTAGCCGGTCCGGGTTGAACAGTGCAGGTAAAACCATACCAGCACCGTTTTCCGGACCAGCGAGTTATGTGGCCGTGTGGGGTTACCCCCGCCACGTCTGACCTGGCGTGCATAACGCCACTAGCTGCACACGGACGTGTTATCACCGGCACCATTACAGCATGGTACCGGTGTTTCCACTGCCCCCATCCACGGGAATGGGGAGTAATGGAATGCTGGCTCCGGAATTACCAGACCACGGGGACTGTGATGCCCCGGTGATTCCGGCAAGTCCGGAGCCGGTAAATCACCACGAGTCCGGTGGCAGCCTGCGGGCTACCGGCACGGCTACCGCCAGACTCGTAATGAGGCCCATTGTTTTTGATTCAGATGGGTATACATGGAGAAACCATAATATGGATTAAGTCTTTTCTTAGCAACAGGAAGAACATTTTGTTGGGTGATGCGGAGAGAGAAAATGACACATCTATGAGAAAATTCACGACTGGATAGCAACAAACTGTCTTTGCCTTAACGGTCCAAAGACTGAGCTACTTATCTCAGCCCAGGCAAGAGTTAAACTGGGAGCTCAGTCGCAGAGTTCTCTATTGACAACCATCATATCGATCTAGTAAAAAAGCTGAAAAAAATGTGAGTCTTCTTTGAAGCTTTCTTAGGGGCTGATAGGTAAATAATGTGGTGAAAAAGTCTCAATATCACCTCAGGTTGCTGCGGCTGGTCAAGCCATAAAGCTCTACCAAAGATTGTACAGCATTGGTAAGAGCAGCCATAATGCCAAGGCTTGATTACTGCAGCGTTCTGTTGAGTGGTGCTAGTAAAGGTTGCATTCAAAAATGGCAGATTTTACAGAATGTTGGTGTCTACATTATTAAGGGTGAATCCGGGAAGGAACACATCTCCACACATAGAAGGGACCTCCATTGGTTGGGGGTGGCAGCAAGAGTATGTTTTAAGATCAACACACCGATGCATAAATGCCTCTACTGACTGGCCCCATCGTATTTACGTGAGAATTTTTCACAGCAACAGTCCACCTGGATAACTATGTCTAACACCACCATGCATTGAACATGTCCTCGAAGTAAGTGTGCGAAAGGAGCTTGGCGTTCTTTTCCAGTGTATGCAGCCTTGGCCTGGAACAAGCTACCAGAGGACTTGCATAGGGAGGAGAAGTTGTCGACCTGCCGTAAGCATCTAAAAACCTGCTGCTTCGCTTTTTAGGATGTTTGTGTGTTTGTTTTCTATGCGCCCTGATGCCTGTGGACTCTGGTGTGAAATAAATAAACACACAAAAAAATAAATGGGTAATGCTTCCAACAGGTAAAGACAGCAGGGCGTCTTAAAGTAAGGATGTACACTCACTCATATACTATTCCATACCTACCTGTCCGAAAGAACCAGGTGTTTATGCTGCAGAATGTCTATTACCCATAATTTGGTCAAAAAGGCAGATCAAGCTACTAACCTATGTCAATGCTATGATCTTAAGAGGCCAGACAAGTGATGATCTTGAATACTCAAGTGTGTCTTACCAAATTACTGGATAACAAATTACCTCTTAGATAATGGATGCAGACCAACAACAGCGATGGGCAGGTAGGTATTAATACTTTACTCCAAATGGTGGATTGACAATAGACTGGAAAATGTCCACAGTTCCTATTACTTGGGATAATGGTATGGAAGTGGCATACATCCATGTAGTTAGCGCAACCACCCTCCCTACTCAGGTTCCCTGTGGAGTCCCTCAAGGCTCCTATGCATCTCCTACACTTTACAACATCTATACTGGCCCCTCTTTGACCTCATCGACTCCCTAGGTGTATTGTACACTAACTTGGCCGATGATACCAAAATACTCATCCCTTTGTCTGGCAAGTATGCACTGGACTCCGGCCACATCAACAGAATGTACGACACCATTCAAACTTGGATGGCCAATCACCAACTCTGTGTGAATGAAGACAAGATGGTGGTCCTGATTGTAGGCCCCCTCTCACGCTTAGCCAAACCTGACCCTTCCT